>NC_091990.1:124591387-125237887 GCF_044704955.1 Pristiophorus japonicus | reverse complement strand
TTGATCCAGTCTCTCCTCATATGACAGTCCAGCCATCCCTGGAATCAGTCTGGTGAACCTTCGCTGCACTCCCTCAATAGCAAGAATGTCCTTCCTCAGATTAGGAGACCAAAACTGTACACAATATTCCAGGTGAGGCCTCACTAAGGCCCTGTACAACTGTAGTAAGACCTCCCTGCTCCTATACTCAAATCCCCAAGCTATGAAGGCCAACATACCATTTGCCTTCTTCACCTGTACCTGCATGCCCACTTTCAATGACTGATGAACCATGACACCCAGGTCTAGTTGCACCTCCCCTTTTCCTAATCTGCCGCCATTCAGATAATATTCTGCCTTCGTGTTTTTGCTCCCAAAATGGATAACCTCACATTTATCCACATTATGCTGCATCTGTCATGCATTTGCCCACTCACCTAACCTGTCCAAGTCACCCTGCAGCCTCTTAGCGTCCTCCTCACAGCTCACACCGCCACTCAGTTTAGTGTCATCTGCAAACTTGGAGATATTACACTCAATTCCTTCATCTAAATCGTTAATGTATATTGTAAAGAGCTGGGGTCCCAGCACTGAGCCCTGCGGCACTCCACTCGTCACTGCCTGCCATTCTGAAAAGGACCCATTTATCCCGACTCTCTGCTTCCTGTCTGCCAACCAATTCTCTATCCACGTCAGTACATTACCCCCAATACCATGCACTTTGATTTTGCACACCAATCTCTTGTGTGGGACCTTGTCAAAAGCCTTTTGAAAGTCCAAATATACCACATCCACTGGTTCTTCCTTGTCCACTCTACCAGTTACATCCTCAAAAAATTCCAGAAGATTCGTCAAGCATGATTTCCCTTTCATAAATCCATGCTGAATTGGTCCGATCCTGTTACTGCTTTCCAATGCGCTGCTATTTCATCCTTAATGATTGATTCCAACATTTTCCCCACTACTGATGTCAGGCCAACCGCTCTATAATTACCCGTTTTCTCTCTCCCTCCTTTTTTTAAAAAGTGGTGTTACATTAGCTACCCTCCAGTCCATAGGAACTGATCCAAAGTTGATAGACTGTTGGAAAATGATCACCAATGCATCCACTATTTCTAGGGCCACTTCCTTAAGTACTCTGGGATGCAGACTATCAGGCCCCGGGGATTTATCGGCCTTCAATCCCATCAATTTCCCTAACACAATTTCCCGCCTAATAAGGATATCCTTCATTTTCTCCTTCTCGCTAGACCCTCGGTCCTCGAGTATTTCCGGAACATTATTTGTGTCTTCTATCGTGAAGACAGAACCAAAGTATTTGTTCAATTGGTCTGCCATTTCTTTGTTCCCCATTATAAATTCACCTGAATCTGACTGCAAGCGACCTACTTTTGTCTTCACTAATCGTTTTCTCTTCACATATTTATAGAAGCTTTTGCAGTCAATTTTTATGTTCCCTGCAAGCTTCCTCTCGTACTCTATTTTCTCCCTCTTAATTAAACCCTTAGTCTTCCTCTGTTGAATTCTAAATTTCTCCCAGTCCTCAGGTTTGTTGCTTTTTCTAGCCAAATTATATGCCTCTTCCTTGGCTTTAACACGATCCTTAATTTCCCTTGTTAGCCATGGTTGAACCACCTTCCCCGTTTTATTTTTACTCCAGACAGGGATGTACAATTGCTGAAGTTCATCCATGTGATCTTTAAATGTTTGCTATTGCTTATTCACCGTCAACCCTTTAAGTATCCTTTGCCAGTCTATTCTAGCCAATTCATGCCTCATACCATCAAAGTTACCTTTCCTTAAGTTCAAGACCCTAGTTTCTGAATTAACTGTGTCACTCTCCATCTTAATAAAGAGTTCTACCATATTATGGTCACTCTTCCCCAAGGGGCCTCGCACAACAAGATTGCTAATTAGTCCCTTCTCATTACACATCACCCAGTCTAGGATGGCCAGCTCTCTCGTTGGTTCCTCGACATATTTGTCTAGAAAACCATCCTTAATACACTCCAGGAAATCCTCCTCCACCACATTGCTACCAGTTTGGTTAGCCCAATCTATATATAGATTAAAGTCGCCCATGATAACTGCTGTACCTTTATTGGACACATCCCTTATTTCTTGTTTGATGCTGTCCCCAACCTCACTACTACTGTTTGGTGGTCTGTACACAACTCCCATTAGCGTTTTCTGCACTTTGGAATTCCGCAGCTCCACCCATACCGATTCCACATCATCCAGGCTAATGTCCCTCCTTACTATTGCATTAATTTCCTCTTTAACCAGCAACACCACCCCGCCTCCTTTTCCTCTCTACCTATTCTTCCTAAATGTTGAATACTACCTACGATGATGTCTCCGCAAGATCCTGCAAATCCCCTGGGAGGACAGACGCACCAACATTATTGTCCTCGATCAGGCCAACATCCCCAGCATCGAAGCACTGACCACACTCGACCAGCTTTGTTGGGCGAACCACATTGTTCACATGCCTGACACAAGATTCCCAAAGCAAGCGCTCCATTCGGAACTCTTGTGAACATCACATGACTGGCTAAGCCACTCACAATGCAACAACTCTATGGGCTAGGCTTTCCATTATTTTTTGCATCAATACCACCAACTTAACATCCATTTTAACGCTGAGATGTGGTATAATGCCCAGATATTGCCCATTTAGGCACAAAATGGAAACAAACTGTTATGTATGGAGAAAGAGTCAGACTGAACACTGTGAGCTCAAAGTAAAGTGTGACCTTAATCTTTTATTGCAGGTCTGCACAGTGCCTCTCCAACCTGTGAGGCCTCCTTAAGTACCTGTGCTCCCAAGGGATTATGGGATCCCTTGGGACTCCAGAGGATGAGCTCTCAGGAGGCTGTACAGAATAAATACAAGTTTACATACATAACAAAACTCCCCCGCAAAGTCAAGAGTGTAACTATTTACAATGTGAGTCGATCTGGGGCCCTTCTTGCCCTGGTTGATCGTCTCGGTGTGAAAGCTGGTATTGTTGAATCATTTGTTGGGCACTCGCTGGGCTGCTGTGCAGCTGGCCTTGCTGGGCTGCCTGGTGTGTTGGGTCCTGCTGGGCTGCTGTGGATAATGGATTCTGCTTCGTGGTCAACCGTGGTGCCGGTTGCCACTGGTGTGTATGTTGGGGGATCAAATAAGGTAGGGTCCAAGGTGGGTTGCTCAGGATAGTCTGAGTCTGAGTTTGATTTGGTCCAAGTGTTTCTGGTGAATGAGTCCATTTGAAAGTTTGACCCGAGACACCTTGCTCCCCTCTTAGGCCACGACAGGGCCGGGAAGCCACTTGAGACCTTGTCCATAATTCAATACAAATACAGGATCATTGATTTCAATCTCGCATGACACATTTGCGCTATCATAGTATATACTTTGTTGAAGCTGCCTGCTCTCTACCTGTTCATGTAGATCAGGGTGAACTAATGAGAGCCTTGTCTTAAGTGCTCTTTTCATGAGCAGCCCAGCAGGTGAGATCCCAGTGAGCGAGTGGGGTCTCGTGCGGTAGCTAAGCAGAACTTGGAATAGGCGAGTCTGCAGCGAGCCTTCAGTTACCCTCTTCAAGCCTTGCTTGATGGGTTGCACTGCTCTCTCTGCCTGACCATTGGATGCTCATTTAAACGGGGCAGATGTGACATGTTTGATCCCGTTACGGGTCATGAATTCTTTGAACTCAGCACTGGTAAAACATGGCCCGTTGTTGCTCACCGGGACATCGGGTAGACCGTGTGTGGCAAACATGACCCACAGGCTTTCAGTAGTGGCAGCGGACATGCTAGCCGACATTATCTCACATTCAATCCACTTGGAGTACGCATCTACAACCAATTTTAACCAAGAATGGGCCTGCATAGTCAACGTGTACCCTCGACTACAGTCTGGAGGGCCAAGAATATAAACTTAGCGGTGCCTCCCTGGGTACATTGCTTAACTGTGAGCATGTATTACATCTGTGAACGCAGGATTCTAAGTCCGCATCGATACTGGGCCATCACACGTGGGATCTGGCTATCGCTTTCATCATTACGATGCCTGGGTGGGTACTGTAGAGGTCATTGATGAAAGTGTCTCTGCCCTTCTTGGGAACCACTATACGATTGCCCCACAGAAGGCAGTCTGCCTGTATAGACATTTCATCTTTGTGCCGCTGGAAAGGCTTTATCTCTTCCTGCATTCCCACTGGGACACTGGACCAGCTCACGTGAAGCACACAGCTTTTGACTAGGAATAATAAAGTGTCCTGGCTCATCCAGATTTTTATCTGCCGGGCAGTAACGGGTGATTGTTCACTCTCAAATGCTTCCATAACCATGGCTAAATCTGCGGGCTGCGCCGTTTCCACCCCCGTGGTGGGCAATGGCAGCCTACTGAGAGCATCAGCGCAGTTTTCTGTGCCTGGCCTGTGGCGGATGGCGTAGTTGTATGCGGACAACGTGAGCGCCCATCTCTGGATGCGGGCCGATGCATTGGTATTTATCCCTCTCCTCTCGGAAAACAGGGATATGAATGGCTTATGGTCAGTTTCCAATTCGAATTTTAGCCCAAACAGGTATTGATGCATTTTCTTTTAGACACACACTAACGCTTCATTCTCAATCATGTTATGGGCTCTCTCAGCCTTAGACAGACTCCTGGATGCATAAGCAACCGGTTGCAGTTTCCCGAAATCATTAGCTTGTTGCAATACACACTCGACGCCATATGACGACGCATCACATGCTAGTACCAAACGCTTACATGGATCATACAACACAAGCAATTTGTTTGAGCATAACAATTTTCTTGTTTTTACAAAGACATTTTCTTGGCATTTGCCCCAAACCCATTCGTCTCCTTGTCATAGTAAGACATGTAGTGGTTCTAACAGTGTGCTGAGACCTGGTAACAAGTTACCAAAGTAGTTCAGGAATCCCAGAAACGAACGCAACTCTGTCACGTTCTGTGGCCTCGGTGCATTCTCGATTGCCTCCGTCTTTGCATTGGTGGGCCTGATGCCGTCCGCCACAATCCTCCTTCCCAAGAACTCCACTTCAGTCACCAGGAAAACGCACTTCAAGCGTTTTAACCTGAGACCCACGCAGTTGAGTCAACTAAGAATCTCCTCCAGGTTCTGCAGATGCTCGGCTGTGTTCCAACCTGTGACCAAGATGTTGTCTTGGAAGACCACAGTGTGCGGGACCGACTTCAGGAGGCTTTCCATGTTTCTCTGAAATATCGCCGCCGCAGATCGAATTCCAAACAGGCACCTGTTATAAATAAAAAGACCTTTGTGTATGTTGATGCAGGTGAGGGCCTTCGATGATTCCTCCAGTTCCTGCGTCATGTAGGCTGAAGTCAGACCCAGCTTCGCGAACGTCTTTCCTCCCACCAGCATTGCAAAGAGGTCACCGACCTTTGGTAGTGGGTATTGGTCCTGCAGGGAGAAACGATTGATAGTTACTTTGTAATCGCCACAGATTCTGACAGTGCTGTTTCCCTTGAGGACAGGAATGATCAGGCTGGCCCACTCGTTGAACTCGATCGGTGAAATGATGCCCTCTCATTGCAGCCGGTCTAGCTCGATCTCTACCCTTTTTCTCATTATGTACGGTACTGCTCTCACCTTGTGATGGATGGCTCGCGCTCCTAGAAGTAGGTGGATCTTCACTTTTGCCCCGTGGAACTTCCCGATGCCTGGTTCGAACAGCGAAGGAAACTTGTTTAAGACCCGGGCACACGAAGTGTCGTCAGCGGGCGATAGTACTCGGACATCATCCCACTTCCAGTGTATCTTTCCCAGGCAGCTCCTGCCGAGCAGTGTGGGACCATCGCCCGGTACCACCCAGAATGGTAACTTGTGCACCGCTCCACTTTTACGGCAGTGCTATCAATTACGGGAATCAGTTCTTTTGTGTAAGTTCTTAGTTTCATACGAATTGGAGTTAAGACTGGCCTTGAGGCCTTGTTGTACCACAGTCTTTCAAAAGTCTTTTTGCCCATGATGGACTGGCTCACGCCCGTGTCCAGTTCCATTGACACCGGGAGTCCATTTAGTTCAACAATCAGCATTATCGGGGGACAATTCATGGTGAATGTGTGCGCCCCATGTACTTCTGTCTCCTCGGTCTAAGGCTCTGTTTCGTCATGATCCTCTTTGGATCTGTCCCCTCTGCAACATGGTGGTTTGCAGGTTTAACAGGATTAGCAGCTCGTCAGCACACTCGTTGGAGGTGTCCCATTGTTATGCAGCCCTTGCAAACATACCTTTTGAATCGGCTTGAATGGAAACGATGATCACCCCCGCAGCCAAGAAGGTGTTAATGGCCTTGCATTCATCACCCTTGATGGTGGACTCTGAGACATCTGCGGACATGAAGCTGCAGGCATGTGTGACCTGCGCTGTACGTTGTGATCGAAAACAACATCACTTTGTTCACAGTACTTGTAGCAGCACTTGTGTGCTGAGAGATTTGCTTAGTATTGTCACTGTGGAAATGAACGCCTGGGCTATCGCTATGGCCTTACTCAAGATTGGGGTCTCTACAGTCAAAAGTTTGCGAAGTATGGTTTCGTGGCCAATGCCAAGTACGAAAAAGTCTCTGAGCATGTGCTCCAAATTCGCAATGTCCTGCAAGACATCTTAGCTCGGCAACATAACTTGCCATTTCCTGGCCTTCAGACCTTTTGTAGGTGTAGAACCAGTACCTCGCCATCAGAAAGCTTTCCTTCGGGTTCAAATGCTCTTGTGCACAAATCATCGTACGATTTCTCCATGGATTTCGCTGGAGTGAGCAGATTCTTCATGAGGCCATACGATGGTGCTCCACAGACAGTGAGGAGGATTGCCCTTTGTTTGGCAGCGTTCTCTTCCATATCTAGCCCGTTGGCCACGAAGTATTTGTCGAGTCGCACCACAAAAGTTTCCCAATCATCTCCCTCCGAGAATTTCTCCAGGATGCCCACTGTTCTCTGCATCTTTGGGTTCGCTATCTGTATCTCATCGACAGTTGTTATATATGGAGAAAGAGTCAGTCTGAACACTGAGCTCAAAGTAAAGTGTGATCTTAGTCTTTTATTGCCGGTCTCCAGAGTGCCTCTTCAACCTGTGCGGCCTCTTTAAATACCTGTGCTCCTAAGGGATTATGGGATCCCTTGGATCTCCAGGAGTTGAGCCCTCTGGTGGCTGTACAGAGTAAATACAAGTTTACATATCTAATACTAACGCCCACTTACCGATCACTTATCGCCATGTACTTAACACCGAGAAATAATAATACCGCCCGCCCACTTTTATTTGGCGTAAAGATCAGAATGGCCGAAACTAATGCCCTATAATATCACCGAGCGTTACTTTCGGCATCTCACCCACACATGGCCGAAAATATTGCTCGCCAAAAAAGCTGCTGAGAAAAAGTTGCTCTCACCTGAACTAAACCTAGCGATATGGATGCCATTTTGTAAATCGGAGATTGGTTCATATAAAAGGCTGTTTCAACATCTGAGGAATTTTGATGTACTCTAGAGGTCTTTTAAGGTGATTTGAACATCTGAACAAACATCTTATCATACTGTGGATGAGTTGAATTTATTTTAGGTGTCTTAGTAGGTAAATTTATTGTTTGTGAACAATAGGTATAATACTGATAGTTATTGTGATGGGGCCTGTGATTTCTCAGCCTGTCTTGATGACTACGCACATGCTGCAGACTAGCGATATCAGAAGGTATATTCAACAGCACTAAAGGCCCAATCAAATATGTGCCAGATTGCTGAGGAGGACAAGACCCTACACCCCACGCACTACAGGGAGAAGCGGTCTTACCTGAAGTTGTCTGATATATCTCAGCATGCCACACATTGCTGCATGCCTCCCTGATAAAGTGCAATATCCCTGCTGACATCTGGGAGTCCATGGCCAAAGACCGTCCTAAGTGGAGAAAGTGCGTCTGCAGCTCATACTTGAATGGTGTGCATTATCTTGATGTCAGTTAACGTTTGTTGATTCAAGTTAAGTTTAATTATCCCCTTTCATGTTAAGAAATCACTAGTGTGTAATGATGCAACTATCTGAGACAATGCGCAACAAGGTTATGTTAAATAAAAAACATTTAATTCGAACATTTGTATGAAATCATAATTATAACTTTAAAAATCACCCCACCCCACCCCCACTCCACAACAAATTTATAACATTTATATAATTCATTAAATGTTTAACATTTCCAACAACACTTCATAAACATAGAACACAAATGCACAAAAACAAGATGCCCCCACCCTACTTCCTGCAAATCTCCCAACAAAATAGCAGCAACAACATTAAAATACTGTGACCAAGACAACACCTGTAGCCATACACCTCACTTTCCTTCCCCCCCCCCCCCGCCGCTTCTCCTCCTCACCGGTACCCCTTCCTCTTCCCCTCCTGATTCCAAGCCGCCTAGCACTGCTTTATTGGGGGGAATAACGGCAGAACTGCTGCTTGGACGGACACGGGAGAGGACGTCCCGAGGTGGGAACGTGCTCCAAGCCAGAAGCAAGATCTTCCTCCTGGCTCTCATGTGTCATTGGCAATGTGGGTGCAGCTCCTTGGGGTCCAGTGCCATGCTCCGGGACCACTGGGAGGCCTCTGCCACCAGTGTTCCTGGCTATCACTTCCAGGGCCTCCACCATCCGCGGCACGTAGTCACCCATGGTGGCAGACATGCTGGCCAGCTGGTGGGATATGTCTCCCATTGTCTGTAGGATCTGCTGACCTATGTCAACATTCCTCTTGGACAAGTGTACCATGTCCCCGCTCAAATCTGCCACTCGTGGAGCAGACCTTCTGCGTCGAACCAACCTCCACGTGGTCAGCGCTGCCCTGGAGACACCTCGGGTGGCCAGCGACAAGGTGCTTGGGCCCTGTACCTCCACGGTGGAGGAGGGAATAGCCGCAGGAGCACTAGATGTCATGGGTGTCGACTGCATTATGGAGTTTGGCGATGCAGCTCCTCAGAGTCTGCACTCTTATCCTTGGAGAAGGCAGCCAGCAGCTCCACGGGCGAGAATCGGTGCTCCTCAGCACTAGATGCATGATCGTCCAGTGACTCCGGCCTCGCACTCCCAGCTTCTGGGCTCAGTAGTGTTGCGTGGGGTCACGCTGCTGGGTGAGCTACAAAACATAAATGAGGTTATTAGAGGAGAAGGGGGTGCCAGGGTCACAAGGTGATTCCAATGCTACACACAGCATATGCACGACAAAAGCACCACCGCTATCAAAATCATCCCAGACATTACATTTCATGACCAAGACCAAATTCTGCATTGCAATGATTCTCATGAGGCCATCATTATTTAGAGAACACTTTTATCAATCATCTATCATATATTATTGGTCGGATATGAGTGAGTGTGGCATCTATTGACTTTACATCACGCAATGATATATACTTTACTCACGAGGCATCAGAACAGGATCTGGATCGTGGCCGATCGGGTGTGGCTCCCCATTAGTGTCATCACCCGCTCCTCAAAGTTGATGAGCTCGATGATGACTGGTGACCTCTGCTCGGCCCTATTCTTCGAAAGCTTCTTCTGTAAAAGGTAACACCAGCATGACATGGCATGAGATCATTGCATAATATCATTGTTAGGTACTGTCACAGAGACTGATACAACACATAAGCGACAGATGTAATCATGATTATTATGATATTTATCATTCTTTACCTAAAGACATACACCGTAAATGCAGGCTTTGAGTAAAACATTCCTGGTATAAGTACAAGACATCACATCTGATTTTAATCAATCTTTACACTTACAAATCAAATTATATAAATATATAAGTACATGTAAATAAATGTAATACTTACTCTGGCGGATCCGACAAGGTCGTTCCAGCGCTTGCGGCACTGGTTGCCCTCACGCACCTCATTGGTCGCCGATGAGACCACCTCGGCTATGTAAGCCCATATCCTCTGGTAGACCTTTGGGGTGGGCTTCCCACGCCCACCCTGGGGTCAATTGACCCCAACGTGACTCCACCCCTGCAGGAGGGAAGCACTTGCCTCGTCGGAGAATCTCCTTGCTCGTTTGCGTCCTCCCAATTGTTCCTCTCTCACCTCACTGCTTTTGCCAGCATCCTCAGTCTCCACAGCGCGCTGTGTCGTCTCCTCCATCCCTTCCATTTTAAATTTTTTTTTTCGACAAAAACTCCGTGGCAATAACGTTCTTTGTGCTCAGAAGTTTTTTTTGCTGCTGGTAAATCTCCCTCCTGCCTCCCACAACAACCAAACAAGCACACAACACACCCACACACGCTTTCAGCTCCTCTCTGCTCCCTCTCTCTCTCGCTCCTCTTGTGCGCATGTAATGATGACCCCCGACCTCCTGAAACATGGGAAATGACCATTGCCATGCTGTTGCTATGGATGCTGATACTTTAAGGTAGGTCAAAAAAAATTAATGCTAACGCCCATTTCAGATCGCTCGTGGTAACACCCATTTTATAAAATGGAAAGTTGGGGTTTTGAAAATGGGCGATAATCCGACAGTCTCAAAACCTATATTTACTGCCAACACTGGAAATAACGCCCATTTTTGGGCGATCTGCATAAAAGTGGAAAGTCTAGCCTTATAAACCTGTAAGCATACTCACAGGTGCATATATTACACCAGGTTTAATATGAAGGATGGCCACTTGGGAAAAGTACTGGAGGGCATCTGGGACATGTGGGTATACATCAGTAACTACCATATTCAGGGTAGGGGAGGGGGAGGAAAGGCAATAAAGAGGTGCATGCAGGTACTTGTGGCAATGGTACTGAAAGCTTGCACTGTTGACCAACTGCAAGAGGTTCTCCACACTGTTAGTGGTCATGGGTATCCTATCCCTCAACACCCCCCACTCCCACCGGCCACAAGTTACAATGACTCACTTATCACATTTGTGGGCAGAGACCCAAGAAATATGTAATGTGCAATGAAAAGATATCCACGCACTTTTTTCCTAGTAAGTGGAGACAGCTGACATGAGCTGCGGTTCAGTTAAAGTAGTGTGGAGAGCATTCCAATTGTGCACTTGTCATGGTCATCACGCTAATTCACAATGGGGATATTGAAGGCAGATGACATTATGACACCAACAGCTTGAATTTGTACATATATATCTCAAACAAAATGTGACACCGAGCCACATAAGGAGAAACTAGGGCAGATGACCATAAGCTTGGTCAAAGAGGTAGGTTTTAAGGAGCATCTTAAAGGAGGGGAGAGAGGTAGAGAGACAGAAAGGTTTAAGGAGGGAATTCGAAGCTTGGGGCCTTGGCAGCTGAAGGTGCAGCCACCAAAGGTTGAGCGATTATAATCAGGGAGATTCAAGAGGCCACAAATCAGTGTACATGTAAAACCTGATGCTGTGTTTTCGGATGATGTCTCCGAGGGGCAGCATGTAGATGAGAAATAAGAGTGGGCCAAGGATAGATCCTTGGGGGGACACCAGAGGTAATGATGTGAGAGCGGGAAGTGAAGCCGTTGCTGGTGATTCTCTGGCTACGATTAGATAGCTCAAAATGGAACCGAGTAAGAATGGAGACAAGTGCAGTCCCATCCAACTGGACAACAGTGGCGAGGTGTTGGAGGATAGTGTGGTCAACCGTGTCAAAGGCTGCAGACAGGTCATGAAGGTCGAGGAGGGATAGTTTACCTTTCTCACAGTCACAAAAGATGTCATTTGTGACTTTGATGAGAGCTGTTTTGTTACTCTGGCAGGGGCGAAACCTGATTAGAGGGATTCAAACATGGAGTTCCGGGAAAGATGGGCACGGATTTTGGAGGCAATAACATGCTCAAGGACTTTGGAGAAGAAAGGGATGATGGAAATGGGGTGATAGTTTGCAACAATGGAGGGGTGCAAGGGTTGTCTCTGTTGGCTTCAGAATAACTGCTGACTTTGAGAAAGTCAACTACAGATACACTATTAAAAATCATTTGAAGGTACACCAAAACAAATCACGTTAAAAAAAATGTTTTTCTCATTAGTACATTAGACGTCCAGCCAGTCACAGGATTCAAAATAGTATTTCCCCACGCATCTACTGCTGGATTTATTGTAGGGTTCAAAGACCTGTTGGCCTGTTGATCCTCAAGCTGACTATATTGAATAGAATGACATCTAAGTAGTTAGGTGTTAGGAAATTCTTCTCGGTAATGATGTCTTTGAAGAGATTTTTTTTGCATACCTGAACTTAATGTGCATTCTCTGGAATATAAGCATAACCCTCTATTCCCTTCTCCATCACCTGCTCAACCATTGTCTAGCCTCCCCTTAATTGCATCTGTACTATTCACTTCAATCATTCCCTGTGGTAGCAAGTTCCACATTCTCATCACTTTCTGGGTAAAGAAGTTTCTTCTGAATTTCTTGGTGACTATCTTATATTGATGGCCTCTAGTATGCTCTTCCCCACAAGTGGAAACATTCTCTCTGTATCCACTCTAGCAAAACCTTTCATAACTTTAAAGACCTCAACTGGGTCACATATCAGCCTTCCTTTTCAAGAGAAAAGAGACCCAGGCTGTTCATACTTTCCTGATATGTATATCGCATTTGATGCAAAGGCTGCAGTGAATCGATGCAATGTCTACCATATAAATGGCCTGTAAAACTGGTTATTCTCTTACCCCTAACACTTCACCCAAATATTCAATTTTCATCCTTTTTACCATCATCGTCATCGTAGACCGTCCTTCAAAATCGAGGAAGAGTTGCTTCTACTCTAAAAATGAGTTCTCAGGTGACTGTACTGTCCAATACGGGAATTACAGTCTCTGTCACAGGTGAGGCAGACAGTGGTTGAAAGAAAGGGTGGGTGGGGAGTCTGGTTTGCTGCACGCTCCTTCCGCTGCCTGCGCTTGTCCTCCACATACTTTAGACGACGAGACTCGAGGTGCTCAACGCCCTCCCAGATGCTCTTCCTCCACTTAGGGCGGTCTTGGGCCAGGGATTCCCAGGTACCGGTGGGGATGTTACACTTTATTAAGGAGGCTTTGAGACTGTCCTTGAAACATTTCCTCTGCCCACCTGGGCTCGCCTGCCGTGTAGGAGTTCCGAATAGAGCACTTGCTTTGGGAGTCTCGTGTCGGACATGCAGATGATATGGCCTAACCAAAGGAGCTGGTCGAGTGTGGTCTATTTAATAGACTATTAATTAACTTAACAGAAATAAACTCAAAACTTACATAAAACCAATCACTAGCTACTCACCAATCAGCTCCTTCCCTTGTGCTGACAACACTTTAGGTGGTTTTGCTTCGCTCCCTGATGCTCACGCTCCCTCCGGGCTTTGGGCTCTTGGCCGCTCCTCTTGCTCTCCCGCAGGTCCACTCACGGTCCTATTAGCTTAGAGTCCTTGGGGCCGAAATTGCCCCTCTCCTTAAGGCCCGTTACCACCACAAATCGGAGTGGAGTGGCCGCCAACTTTTTGTGGAATGGCCGCTGATAGCACAATTGCCCTCCCAAGTTTTTCCAACAGTGCCCCGATCTACCCCCTACTGCTCCGCTGCTGCCGATCCATGGTAAGCACGTCATCACCATGCGCACCATCGATCTAATCCCCAATAGTGACATTTCCCTTGGAAAAATTTTGGCCCGCCCGGTGATGCCAAAACTAGGTTTTTTCCGGTGGTCCAGTGAGGCTGTGGCCTTCTGTAATGGCAGTGTGCTTCCCTTAAAGGGGAGGGTGCACTGCCGCTGTCACCATGTTTTTTATTGTCGGCCCTACAATTATGCCCCGGGTTCAGCTAGGCCACCAACTGGCAGCTTGGCACCCCTCTTGGGTGCCAGGCCTCTGGCCTTGCTGAAACCCTCCCTGGTGGCCCAGTGGGCCCAAGTTTTAAAATCGCAGAGGTCCTCCCCTTTAAGTGAAGGGGGAGAGCCATGGTGATGCGGCGCTGTGATGATGTCATCGCGGCGGTCACCCCGCACCATCCCCAACTTCCGCCCCTCAAATGTTGTCACCGCCCCCATTAAGAGCAACTCCCGGATCCAAGGGAAAAAAACCCAACAAAGAGCCAAATGTTGCTGAAGAGGTGACCTGAACCACAGCTGTGGTAAAAAACATTCAAATGGGCAGGGAGCAATTTATACCCCCTTGGGTTCTGTGATCCACTCCTCCTTTTCCATCAGATGTCTCACTCACCTACCTCCTCTCCCTTAAGTTCCTCCACTCTGCTGGTGATCCACTCCAATTGCATTCACCCAGCTCTGTCTTCAAGCTCTCAAATTCTTTCTTTCTTAAATTTCATTGGTTCAGGATAAAGAAACAGAGCGAATGGCGGAGAAGGAGATTGGGCGAATTTGAGTCAAATTAGATACAGAACGAGAAATAAAGAGAGGGAAGGAAAGATTGCATTAAAATAGAGGGAGGGGAGAAAGAGAGGGGGAGGGGGAGAGAGGGGGAGGGGAGAGAGGGGGAGAGAGAAGGGGAGGGGAGAGAGATAGGGAGGGGGTAGGGGGGAGAAAGAGGGGGAGGGAGGAGAGAGAGAGGGATGGGGGGGTGATAGAGAGAGGGGGGAGGGGGGCAGAGAGGGAGATGGGGGGAGAGAATGTGGGGAAGAGGGGGGAGGGGGAGAGAGAGTGCGTGGGGGAGAGGGGAAAGAGGGGGAAGGAGGGGAGAGAGGGGGACGTGGCAGTGTAACTCTATAATCAGGATCCACCTTGACTGCGGAGTGAGAGTGGTGTAAGACCCTCTGAGAAGCTATCTCGCACTGCTTCAATGTGAAGTAGCTTGTGATGTCAAGCCACTTTTCAATAGTCCCCAGAGATTTGTTGGATCTCCTTAAGTACAGCTTAGTTGAATGTTTCATGAAGACACAGTTCACAGCCAGGCAGTATATAAATAATATGTTGCCTTACTGATCTGAAAAAGATTTATATAGCGCCTTTAATGTAGTAAAACATCCCAAGGCGTTTCACAGGAGCATTATAACACAATATTTGACACCGAGCCACACAAGGAGATACTAGGGCAGGTGACCAAAAGCTTGGTCAAAGAGATAGATTTTAAGGAGCATCTTAAAGTAGGAAAGAGAGGTAGAGAGGTGGAGAGATTTAGGGAGGGAATTCCAAAGCTTGGGGCCTTGACAGCTGAAAACACGGCCACCGATGGTTGAGCGATTAAAATCAGGGATGCTCAAGAGGCCAGAATTTAAGGAGTGCAGATATCTCGGGGGATTGTGGGGCTGGAGAAGATTACAGAGATAGGGACGGGTGAGGCCATAGGCCATAGAGGGATTTGGAAACAAGGATGAGAATTCTAAAATTGAGGTGTTGCTTAACCGGGAGTCAACGTAGGTCAGCGAGCACAGGAATGATGGGTGAACAGGACTTGGTGCAAGTTCGGGCACGGGCAACATAGTTTTGGATGACTTAAAGTTTACAGAGGGTAGAACGTGGGAGGCCAGCCATAAATACATTGGAATAGTCAAGTCTAGAGGTAACAAAGGCATGGATGAGGGTTTCAGCAGCAAATGAGCTGAGGCAGGGGCAGAGTCAGGTGATGTTACGGAGATGGAAATAGGTGGTCTTAGTTATGCTGTGGGTATGTGGTCAGAAGCTCATTTCAGGATCAAATATGACACCCAAGGTTGTGAATACTTTGGTTCAGCCTCAGACTGATGCCAGGGAAAAGGATGGAGTCAGTGGTTAGCGAATGGAGTTTGTGTCGGGGACTGAAGGCAATGGCTTCAGTCTTTAGTATCAACAATATAATACCTTTAATGTCAGATCAAGTATATTTCCTGTCACCGAATCTCTCTCCCCTTCAGTCCTGTGGTCCTCTGAGAACTATGCATGCCTCTTATGCATTCCCCACTCTTCTCTCCCCACCATTGTTGGCCATGCCTTCAGCAGTTTTAGCCCTAAGTTCTGAAATTCCTTCCTTCCTCCCTCATCTCCTTTAAGACAGTAAGACTCCTATAATGCAGTTGTTATAGGGGATTTGATAGTTAGGGGGATAAACAGGTGATCCTAGAACCGCAAGAGTGAATTCCAAATGGTGTGTTGCCTCCCTGGTGCCAGGGTAAAGGATGTCACTGAACGGGTGCAGGATATTCTGCGAGGGGAAGGGGAACAGCCAGAAGTCGTGGTCCATGTTGGAACCAATGACATAGGTAGGAAAAGGGTTGAGGTCCTACAGGCAGAGTTCCGGGAGCTAGGAAAAAGATTAAACAACAGGCCCTCAAAGCTGGTAATCTCTGGATTACTCCCAGTGCCACATGCTAATGAGTACAGAAAGAGGAAGATAGTGCCGGTGAATTTGTGGCTGGAGAAGTGGTGCAGGTGGGGCTTCAGGTTTCTGGGTCATTGGGGCCAGTTCTCGGCCAGGGGGGACCTGAACAAGCCAGACGGGTTGCACCTGACCAGGGCTGGGGCCAATGTCGTCACTGGGAGGTTAAATAGTGCAGCAAGGGAGGGTTTAAACTAATTTGGCATGGAGAGGGGAACCAAGATGTAGCAGCAGAGAGGAGAGGCAAGGTGCATAGAAATCTAGGAGGAACAACAGAATAAAGAATAGTGTAGAAAGAGCAGGAATTAGCTGGAGGAAGGAAGCACAGCTGGCTAGCATGGTGGTGCAATGCACGTGTGTCAATGCGAGGAGTGTTAGAAATAAGATTGATGATCTGCAGGCAAAAGTTGTCACATGGAGTTCTGATATAGTGGAGACATGGCTTAAACATGAGCAGGAATGGGAACAAAACATTCCTGGCTACAATGTATTCAGGAGGGATAGAGAAGGAAAAAAGAAAGGGGAGCGGTGAAAGTATTGATCAAGAATAATATTACAGTTCTACAGAGAGACAATCTACTAGAGGGTTCAAAGACTGAATCTATTTGGTTAGAGTTAAGGAACAGAAAAGGAGCTGTTACATTACTGGGTATTTATTATAGACCTTCACAGAGCAAGAGGGAGATAGAGGAGCAAATGTGTAGGCAGATTTCAGTGAAATCTGAAAATAATAACAACAAATTGTATTTATATAGCACCTATAACATAGTGAAATGTCCCAAGGTGTTTCACAGGAGTATTATTAGAGCAGTAATAGTAGGGGACTTCAATTACTCGAATATAGACTGGAAGAAAAAACAGAGTAAAACGCAAGGAGGGTGAAGGATTCCTAAAATGTGTACAGGAGAACTTTCTTAATCAGTATGTTTCTGGCCCAATGAGAAAGGAAGCAGTGCTGGATTTAATTCCAGAGAATGAAGTAGAGCAAATGAAGTGTGCGTCAGTGGGAGAACATCTGGGTAATAGTGATCAAAATATAATTTGGTTTAAAGTAGATACGGAAAGAGACAAAGAAAAATTAAAGGTGAAAATATCTAACTGGAAGAGTGCCAAATTCAATGATTTGAGAAGAGATGTAGTACAGGTGGATTGGAAACGGATACGTCCTTAATATACAGTATAAATGCCCACGAGACCCATACTTGAGAGAAGGTCACTCTGTGATCAGTTACCTTTATTACCAAGATCTCAAGTGATGAAGGTGGGTGGAACTTCCCCTTTTATACCTGAAAGTCCAAGTTAGGAGTGTCTCCCACAAGTTCACCCCCTTGTGGTCAATGTTCTCAAGGTGTACAACTTAGGTCAGCTTATACATGGGGTACAATGATAGTTGAATACATGACATCACCTCCCCCACAAATTCTTATTGGGATCACAGGTTAAGTCTCTCTGGTGGTTTATGCTCCCTTGTAGAGCGCCTGAGTTGGAGCTCCGGTTGTTGGGCACTGGCTTGAGTGTCTGCTATTTGCGGTGCCTCAGGCCTGTCCAGACTGCCCACAATGACTGGGCTCTCCTCCCTTTGGTTCCGGTGTTCGGTCACCTGTGATGGAGTAAACTCTACATCGTGTTCTTCCTCTGCTTCTTCTATGGGGTTGCTGAACCTCCTTTTAGTTTGATCCACGTGTTTGCGGCAGATTTGTCCATTGGTAAGTTTAACTACCAAAACCCTATTCCCCTCTTTGGCAATCACAGTGCCTGCAAGCCATTTGAGCCATTAAGGACAAAAACAGGGTCATTGACATCAATACATCGCGCCCTTGCATTCCTATCATGGTAGTCACATTGTGACTGACGCCTGCTCTCAACAATTTCTTTCATGGTGGGGTGTATAAGGGATAACCTGGTTTTGAGCGTCCTTTTCATGAGCAGCTCTGCGGGTGGAACCCCTGTGAGCGAGTGTGGTCGGGATCTATTGGCCAACAGGAGGCGTGATGAGCGGCTTTGTCGGGAACCCCCTTGGATTCTGAGCATCCCCTGTTTGATTATCTGCACTGCTCGTTCCGCCTGGCCGTTTGAGGCCGGCTTGAATGGTGCCGTTCTGACATGATTGATTCCATTTCCTGCCATGAAGTCCTGGAATTCAGTGCTTGTGAAGCATGGGTCATTGTCGCTGACCAAGACATCCAGTAGACCATGGACGGTGAACATTGCCCGTAGACTACCGTGGCAGAGGATGTGCTTGAATTTAAAATGGCACACTCAATCCATTTGGAGTAGGTGTCTACTATAACCAAAAACATTTTTCCCATGAAAGGACCTGCGTAGTCCACATGGATGTGTGACCATGGCTTGGCGGGTCAGGACCAGGGGCTAAGGGGGGCTTCCCTGAGTGCATTGCCCAGCTGAGCACATGTGTTGCACCTGCGAACACAAAGTTCCCGGTCTGCCTCTATCCCTGGTCACCAAACGTGTGACCTGGCAATTGCCTTCATCATGATAATGCCCGGGTGCTCATTGTGAAGTTCTCTGATAAATACCTCTCTGTCCATCTGGGGCATGACTACTCGGTTTCCCCACAGTAGGCAATCGGCCTGAATCGAGAGTTCATCCTTGCGCCTATGAAATGGTTTAAGTTCCTCAGGGCATGGCCCATACATGGCTGCCCAGTCCCCATTCAGGACACATTTCTTGACTAAAGACAGTAGCAGGTCTTTATTTGTCCAGACTTTGATCTGACGGCCTGTCACAGGTGAGCCTTCGCTTTCGAAAGCTTCAACAGCCATGACCATCTCAGCATCATGCTCAGTTGCCCCCTCAGTGGTGGCTAGTGGGAGCCTGCTGAGTGCATCAGTGCAGTTTTCAGTGCCCAGTCTGTGCCGAATTGTGTAGTCATAGGCGGCTAACGTGAGTGCCCACCTCTGTATGCGGGCCGATGCATTCGCATTTATGGCCTTGTTGCCAGCCAAAAGGGACATTAGGGGTTTGAGATCTGTCTCCAGCTCAAATTTCCTGCCAAAAAGGTACTGGTGCATTTTTTTTACTGCATATACACATGCTAGCGCTTCCTTTTCTACCATCCCGTAGTCCCTTTCTGCCTGGGACAGACTTCTGGCATTCACATGCTGCAACACACACCCGACCCCATAGGACGACGCTTGCACGTTAAAACAAGTTTCTTACACGGGTCATATAACGTTAACAGTTTGTTGGAGCATAACAAATTGCGTGCTCTATCAAAAGCCCTTTCCTGGCTGTCCCCCAAGACCCAATTGTGACCTTTGCGTAGGAGCACATATAGCGGCTCTAACAGCATGCTCAATTTGGGAGGAAAGTTACCAAAATAGTTCAGGAGCCCCAGGAACGAACGCAGCTCCATCGTGTTACAGGGTCTGGGTGCTCTCTGGATCGCTTCCATTTTGAAAGCAGTAGGTCTGATCCCATCTGCTGGTACCCTCCTCCCCAGGAATTCTACCTCTGGAGCTAAGAAGACGCACTTCTCCCTTTTCAGTTGCAGCCCTACCTGGTCCAGTCTGCGTAGCACTTCCTCCAGGTTGTGGAAGTGTTCTTCAGTATCACGACCCGTGATGAGGATGTCGTCTTGAAAAACCACCGTCCTTGGAATCGACTTGAGGAGGCTGAAAGATCGCGGTGGCCGAACAAATCCCGAACGACCATTTGTTATACTCAAACAACCCCTTGTGTGTCATGATGGTAGTCAGCTTCTTCGACTCACTCGCCAGCTCCTGGGTCATGTAAGCTGAGGTCAGTTCCAATTTTGAAAAACATTTGGCACCGGATAGCGTCGCAAAGAGGTCCTCTGCTCTCAGTAGCGGGTACTGGTCTTGGAGTGACACCCGATTGATGGTGGCCTTGTAATCACCACATATCCTGACCGACCCATCCACCTTGAGCACCGGCACAATCAGGCTCACCCAGTCACTGAATTCGACTAGCGAGATGATGCCTTCCCTCAGCAAGCGGTCCAATTTGCATTCTATCTTTTCCCGCATCACGTACGGCACTGCTCTGGCCTTGTGGTGTACTGGCCTGGCGTCCGGGTTCATGTGAATCACGACCTTGGCCCCCATGAAAATGCCGATGCCGGGTTGAAATAATGAGTCAAATTTGTCCAGGACCTGTGAGCATGATACTCGCTCCACAGAAGAAATTGCATTGACATCGCCCCATTTCCAGTTCATGACAGCAAGCCAACTCCTCCACAGTAGTGCGGGACCGTCCCCGAGACAATCCAGAGTGGCAACCTGTTCTCCGAATCTTTGTGGGTCATGACTACCGTGGCGGTGCCTAGCACCGGAATGATCCCCGTTGTATATGTCCATAGTTGTGCGTTAATCGGCAATAATTTTGGCCTCCTGGCCTTGGACACCCACAACCTTTCAAACTGTTTGATACTCATCAGGGACTGGCTGGCCCCTGTGTCTAGCTCCATCAATACTGAGATGCCATTGAGAAGCACTTTCATCATTATCGGTGGTGTCCTGGTATATGAACTGTATATGTGCTCCACATGAACTCGCTGAACTTCAGCTTCCAGCGATTTGCCCCAGTATTCATTTGGCCTCGTAGGACTTACATCGGGCCCGTCCTCCTCGTACATCAATCTGGCTGCAGGCTTCCTGCACATACGCGCCAAGTGACTGCTGACGTTGCAGTTTCTGCAGGTATATTGCTGATACCTGCAAGCTCTGGCTGCGTGTTTGCCTCCACACCTCCAGCATGGAAACAAAAGGTCCATTACCAGTCAATCGTCTCTGACTGTCTCTGTAACTGTCCTTAAGTGCAACATTAACAGGTGTTGATGGCCCCATTACTGGACGCATTGTCCATTGCGATGGCATGAATCACTGTTCAGCTAGCCATTGTCTCTGTTGAATTCCCCCTTTGGGTTCGACTACATGCTCGGGCATGTCCGATTGCCCTTGTCTGCCTAGAGAACTGTGTGCCGCATTAACAATGTTGACTCCCTGGTCATTTGCCGCATTTGAGCCGAGATTTTTGTCATACGTCATTCTGGTCTCTTCCTCCCCTGAGATAAATGTCTGGGCTATCAGAGCCGCCGCTTCCAAGGTCAAGTCTTTGGTCTCAATCAGTTTCCTGAAAACCCCAGCGTGCCCGATGCCCTCAATAAAAAAGTCTCGCAGCATCTCCGCTCTGCATGCATCTGGCAACTTACATCGGCTCGCCAGTCGCCGGAGATCTGCCACGAAGTCTGGAACGCTTTGCCCTTCTCGCCGCCGGTGCATGTGAAACCGGTGTCTCGCCATGTGCATGCTGCTCACCGGTTTAAGGTGTTCCCCGATCAACTTACTGAGCTCTTCGAAGGTCATGTCCGGCGGCTTCTCTGGTGCTAGAAAGTCCTTCATCAGGGAGTATGTTCTGGATCCATAAATGGTCAGGAGATGAGCCCTGCGTTTGTCGGCCGAATCCTGTCCCAACTATTACTTAGTGACAAAACTTTGCTGTAGTCTCTCAGTAAAGTCATCCCAATCATCACCAACACAGTACCTCTCTTCTGTGCTGCTAGTGGCCATGCTCGCGTGGTTTAAATTCCAGTTTCTCGTCGCCAATGATGCGTCCTTACTGTACAGTATAAATGCACATGAGGCCCATACTTGAGAGAAGGTCACTCTGTGACCAGTTACCTTTATTACCAAGTAATGAAGGTGGATGGAGCTTCCCCTTTTATACCTGAAAGTCCAGGTTAGGAGTGTCTCCCACAAGTTCACCCCCTTGTGGTCAATGTTGTCAAGGTGTACAACTTAGGTCAGCTTATACATGGGTTACAATGATAGTTGAATACATGACACAAACAAAGATTGGCTAAGAAAAGAGTAAATGAGCAATGACAGACCTTCAAGGCAGAGATAGTTTGGGTACAAACCAAACATATTCCCATAAGGAAGAAGGATAGGATATCCAAAGCTAGAGCTCCCAGATGAAAATGAAATAAGAGCTTAAAATAAAAACAGAAAACGGAGGTTTATGACAAATATGTTTGACGACTACATTTGCGGGAAGTGCATCCGCTTGCAGCAGCTGACAGATCGCATTGCGGTACTGGAGCTGCGGGTAGATTTACTCTGGAGCATCCGCGATGTTGAGGATGTCATGAATATTATGTTTAGTGAGTTGGTCACACCGCAGGTAAAGAGTACACAGCCAGATGGGGGATGGGTGACCAACAGGAAGAGCAGTGGAAGAAAGGTAGTGCAGCGGTCCCCTGCGGTTATCCCCCTGCAAAACAGATACACCGCTTTGGGTACTGTTGAGGGGGATGACTCATCAGGGGAGAGCAGCAGCAGCCAAGTTCATGGCACCGTGGGTGGCTCTGCTGCATAGGGGGGCAGGAAAAAGAGTGGGAGAGCGATAGTGGTAGGCGATTCTATTGTAAGGGGAATAGATAGACGTTTCTGCGGCCGCAACCGAGAATCCAGGATGGTATGTTGCCTCCCTCGTGCAAGGATCAAGGATGTCTCGGAGCGGGTGCAGGACATTTTGACAGGAGAGGGTGAACAGCCAGTTATCGTGGTGCATATAGGTACCAACGATATAGGTAAAAAACGGGATGAGGTCCTACAAGACAAAGTTAGGGAGCTAGGAGCTAAATTAAAAAGTAGGACCTCAAAAGTAGTAATCTCAGGATTGCTACCAGTGCCACATTCCAGTCAGAGTAGGAATCACAGGATAGCTCAGATGAATATGTGGCTTGAGGAGTGGTGCAGAAGGGAGGGATTCAAATTCCTGGAACATTGGAACCGGTTCTGGGGGGGGGTGGGACCAGTACAAACCGGATGGTCTGCAACTGGGCAGGACCGGAACCAATGTGCTAGGGGGAGTGTTTGCAAGTGCTGTTGGGGAGGGGTTAAACTAATATGGCAGAGGGATGGGAACCTATGCAGGGAGACAGAAGGAAGTAGAATGGGGGCAGAAGCAAAAGATAGAAAGAAGAAAAGTAAAAGTGGAGGGCAGAGAAACCCAAGGCAAAAAGCAAAAAGGGCCAAAATACAGCAAAATCCTAAAGGGGCAAAGGGGGTTAAAAAGTGAAGCCTGAAGGCTCTATGCCTCAATGCGAGGAGTATTCGGAATAAGGTGGACGAATTAACTGTGCAGATAGCAGTTAACGGATATGATGTAATTGGCATCACGGAGACATGGCTCCAGGGTGACCAAAGCTGGGAACTCAACATCCAAGGGTATTCAACATTTAGGAAGGATAGACAGAAAGGAAAAAGAGGGGGGTGGGGCGGCGTTGCTGGTTAAAGAGGAAATTAATGCAATAGTAAGGAAGGATATTAGCTTAGATGATGTGGAATCTGTATGGATGGAGCTACGGAACACCAAAGGGCAGAAAACGCTAGTGGGAGTTGTGTACAGACCACCAAACAGTAGTAGTGAGATTGGGGACAGCATCAAACAAAAAATTAGGGATGCATGCAATAAAGATACAGCAGTTATCGTGGGCGACTTTAATCTACATATTGATTAGGCTAAACAAACTGGTAGTATTGCGATGGAGGAAGATTTCCTGCCGTGTATTAGGAATGGTTTTCTAGACCAATATGTCGAGGAAACAACTAGAGGGCTGGCCATCCTAGACAAGGTGATGTGTAATGAGAAAGGCTGAATTAACAATCTTGTTGTGCAAGGCCCCTTGGGGAAGAGTCAGCGGGAGGTCGG
Organism: Pristiophorus japonicus; assembly: GCF_044704955.1. NCBI lineage: Eukaryota > Metazoa > Chordata > Chondrichthyes > Pristiophoridae > Pristiophorus > Pristiophorus japonicus. Next base: position 125,213,935 of record NC_091990.1, on the reverse strand, counting down.
AGAGGTGGTGCGGAAGCATGGTGAGGCCTACAAGAGGCACAACAGGCGTCGGGAGCCAGCGGGAGGTCGGAGAGGCGGAACGACAGTGTGGTGAGGCCTACAAGAGGCCAGCCGGTGCAGTTGCAGCAGGGAGACAAAAAAGTAGAAAGAAATCGAAAGGTGATGTCACAGCCAAGGGGGTAAGTGATTGGCTGGTGATTGGTGAGTAGTTTTTCTTTTTCTTTTCTTTATCAGTAAGTAGCCTTTTACCATTGTTGTTGCCAAATTAAGTTAATCTAAGGGTTAAGTCATGGCAGGAGAGCTCGGACACGTGTTATGCTCCTCCTGTGCTATGTGGGAAGTCAGGGACACTTCCAGTAGTGTCCCTGACAACTACATGTGCGGGAAATGTATTCGGCTGCAGCACCTGACAGACCGCGTTGCGGCACTGGAGCTTTGGGTGGATTTATACTGGAGCATCCACAATGCTGAGAATGATGTGAATAGCACATGTAGTGAGTTGGCCATACCACAGGTAAAGGGTACACAGCCAGATAGGGGATGGGTGACCAATAGGAAGAACAGTGGAAGGAAGGTAGTGCAGGGGTCCCGTGCGGTCAACCCCCTGCAAAACAGATACACCGCTTTGGGTACTGTTGAGAGGGATGATTCATCAGGGGAGAGCAGCAGCAGCCAAGTTCATGGCACCATGGGTGGCTCTGCTGCACAGGAGGGCAGGAAAAAGAGTGGGAGAGCTATAGTGGTAGGCGATTCTATTGTAAGGGGAATAGATAGACGTTTCTGCGGCCGCAACTGAGACTCCAGGATGGTATGTTGCCTCCCTGAAGCAAGGGTCAAGGATGTCTTCGAGCGGGTGCAGGACATTTTGAAGAGGGAGGGTGAACAACCAGTTATCGTGGTGCATATAGGTACCAACGATATAGGTAGAAAATGGGATGAGGTCCTACAAGATGAATTTAGGGAGCTAGGAGCTAAATTAAAAAGTAGGACCTCAAAAGTAGTAATCTCAGGATTGCTACCAGTGCCATGTGCTAGTCAGAGTAGGAATCGCAGAATAACTCAGATGAATACATGGCTTGAGGAGTGGTGCAGAAGGGAGGGATTCAAATTCCTGGGACATTGGAACCGGTTCTGGGGGAAGTGGGACCAATACAAACCGGACGGTCTGCACATGGGCAGGACCGGAACCAATGTCCTAGGGGGAGTGTTTTCTAGTGCTGTTGGGGAGGAGTTAAACTAATATGGCAGGGGGATAGGAACCTATGCTGGGAGACAGAGGGAAGTAGAATGGGGACAGAAGCAATAGATAGACAAGTAAAAGTGGAGGGCAGAGAAACCCAAAGCAAAAAGCAAAAAGGGCCACATTACAGCAAAATTCTAAAGGGCAAAGGGGGTTAAAAAGACAAGCCTGAAGACTCTGTGCCTCAATGCGAGGAGTATTCAGAATAAGGTGGACGAATTAACTGCGCAGATAGCAGTTAACGGATATAATGTAATTAGCATCACGGAGACATGGCTCCAGGGTGAACAAGGCTGGGAACTCATCATCCAGGGGTATTCAACATTTAGGAAGGATAGACAGAAAGGAAAAGGAGGTGGGGTGGTGTTGCTGGTTAAAGAGGAAATTAATACAACAGTAAGGAAGGACATTAGCTTGGATGATGTGGAATCGGTGTGGGTGGAGCTACGGACTACCAAAGGGCAGAAAACGCTAGTGGGAGTTGTGTACAGACCACCAAACAGTAGTAGTGAGAGTTGGGGACAGCCTCAAACAAGAAATTAGGGATGCGTTCAATAAAGGTACAGCAGTTATCATGGACGACTTTAATCTACAAATTGATTGGGCTAACCAAACTAGTAGCAATGCGGTGGAGGAAGATTTCCTGGAGTGTATTAGAGATGGTTTTCTAGACAAATATGTCGAGGAACCAACTAGCGGGATAGCTATCCTAGACTGGGTGATGTCTAATGAGAAAGGACTAATTAGCAATCTTGTTGTGCAAGAACCCTTGGGGAAGAGTGACCATAATATGGTAAGTTGGAGAGTGACACAGTTTATTCAGAGACTAGGGTCCTGAACTTAAGGAAAGGTATCTTCGATGGTATGAGACATGAATTGGCTAGAATTGACTGGCAAGTGATACTTAAAGGGTTGACGGTGGATAGGCAATGGCAAACATTTAAAGATCACATGGATCAACTTCAACAATTGTACATCCCTGTCTGGAGTAAAAATAAAATGGGGAAGGAGGCTCAACCATGGCTAACAAGGGAAATTAAGGATAGTGTTAAATCCAAGGACGAGGCATATAAATTCACCAGAAAAAGCAGCAAACCTGAGGACTGGGAGAATTTTGTAATACAGCAGAGGAGGACAAAAGTTTAATTAGGAGGGGGAAAATAGATTATGAGAGGAAACTTGCTGGGAACATAAAAACTGACTGCAAAAGCTTCTATAGATATGTGAAAAGAAAAAGATTCGTGAAAAACAAACGTAGGTCCCTTGCAGTCGGATTCAGGTGAATTTATAATGGGGAACAAAGAAACGGCGGACCAGGGAAAAAAGTACTTTGGTTCTGTCTTCACGAAGGAAGACACAAATAACCTTCCGGAAATACTAGGGGACCGGGTCTAGTGAGAAGGAGGAACTGAAGGAAATACTTATTAGACGGGAAATGGTGTTAGGGAAATTGATGGGATTGAAGGCCGATACATCCCCGGGCCTGATAGTCTGCATTCCAGAGTACTTAAGGAAGTAGCACTAGAAATAGTGGATGCATTGGTGATCATTTTCCAACAGTCTATCGATTCTGGTTCGGTTCCTATGGACTGGAGGGTAGCTAATGTAACTCCACTTTTTAAGAAAGGAAGGAGAGAGAAAATGGATAATTATAGATCCGTTAGCGTGACATCAGTAGTGGGGAAAATGTTGGAATCAATTATTTAAGATGAAATAGCAGCACATTTGGAAAACAGTGACAGGATCAGCCCAAGTCAGAATGGATTTATGAAAGGGAAATCCTGCTTGACAAATCTTTTCGATTTGTCGAGCATGTAACTGGCAGAGTGGAAAAGGGAGAACCAGTAGATGTGGTGTATTTGGACTTTCAAAAGTCTTTTGACAAGGTCCCACACAAGAGATTGATGTGCAAAATTAAAGCACATGGTATCGGGGGTAATGTACTGACGTAGATAGAGAACTGGTTGGCAGACAGGAAGCAGAGAGTCGGGATAAATTGGTCTTTTTCAGAATGGCAGGCAGTGACTAGTGGGGTACCGCAGGGCTCAGTGCTGGGACTCCAGCTCTTTACAATATACATTAATGATTTGGATGAGGGAATTGAGTGTAATATCGCCAAGTTTGCAGATGACACTAAGCTGGGTGGCAGTGTGAGCTGTGAAGAGGACGCTAAAAGGCTGCAGGGTGACTTGGACAGGTTAGGTGAGTGGGCAAATGCGTGGCAGATGCAGTATAATGTGGATAAATGTGAGGTTATCCACTTTTGTGGCAAAAACATGAAGGCAGAATATTATCTGAATAGCGGCAGATTAGGAAAAGGGGAGCTGCAGTGGGACCTGGGTGTCATGGTACATCAATCATTAAAAGTTGGCATGCAGATTAAGCAGGCGGTGAAGAAGGCAAATAGTATGTTGGCCTTCATAGCTAGGGGATTTGAGTATTGGAGCAGGGCGGTCTTACTGCAGTTGTACAGGGCCTTAGTGAGGCCTCACCTGGAATATTGTGTTCAGTTTTGGTCTCCTAATCTGAGGAAGGACGTTCTTGCTATTGAGGGAGTGCAGCGAAGGTTCACCAGACTGATTCCCGGGATGGCAGGACTGACATATGAGGAGACACTGGATCGACTGGGCCTATATTCACTGGAGTTTCAAAGGATTAGAGGGGATCTCATAGAAACATATAAAATTCTGAAGGGAGTGGACAGGTTTGATGCAGGAAGAATGTTTCCGATGTTGGGGAAGTCCAGAACCAGGGGACATAGTCTAAGGATAAGGGGTAAACCATTTAAGGCTGAGATGAGGAGAAATTTCTTCACTCAGAGAGTTGTTAACCTGTGGAGTTCCCTACCGAAGAGAGTTGTTGATGCCAGTTCATTGGCTATATTCAAGTGGGAGTTAGATATGGCCCTTACGGCTAAAGGGATCAAGGGGTATGGAGAGAAAGCAGGAAAGGGGTACTGAGATGAATGATCAGCCATGATCTTATTGAATGGTGGTACAGGCTCGAAAGGCCGAATGGCCTACTCCTACACCTATTTTTTATGTTTCTAAGAGTGATCATAATATGGTAGAATTCTTTGTTAAGATGGAGAGTGACACAGTTAATTCAGAGACTAGGGTCCTGAACTTAGGGAAAGATAACTTCGATGGTATGAGACATGAATTGGCTAGAATAGACTGGCAAGTGATACATAAAGGGTTGACAGTGGATAGGCAATGGCAAACATTTAAAGATCACATGGATGAACTTCAACAATTGTACATCTCTGTCTAGAGTAAAAACAAAATGGGGAAGCTGGCTCAACCGTGGCGAACAAGGGAAATTAAGGATAGTGTTAAATCGAAGGAAGAGGCATATAAATTGGCCAGAAAAAGCAGCAAACCTGAGGACTGGGAGAATTTTATAATACAGCAGAGGAGGAAACATAGAAACATAGAAACATAGAAAATAGGTGCAGGAGTAGGCCATTCGGCCCTTCTAGCCTGCACCGCCATTCAATGAGTTCATGGCTAAACATGCAACTTCAGTACCCCATTCCTGCTTTCTCGCCATACCCCTTGAACCCCTAGTAGTAAGGACTTCATCTAACTCCTTCTTGAATATATTTAGTGAATTGGCCTCAACAACTTTCTGTGGTAGAGAATTCCACAGGTTCACCACTCTCTGGGTGAAGAGGTTTCTCCTCATCTCGGTCCTAAATGGCTTACCCCTTATCCTTAGACTGTGACCCCTGGTTCTGAACTTCCCCAACATTGGGAACATTCTTCTTGCATCTAACCTGTCTGAACCAATCAGAATTTTAAACGTTTCTATGAGGTCCCCTCTCATTCTTCTGAACTCCAGTGAATACAAGCCCAGTTGATCCAGTCTTTCTTGATAGGTTAGTCCCGCCATCCCAGGAATCAGTCTGGTGAACCTTCGCTGCACTCCCTCAATAGCAAGAATGTCCTTCCTCAAGTTAGGAGACCAAAACTGTACACAATACTCCAGGTGTGGCCTCACCAAGGCCCTGTACAACTGTAGTAACACCTCCCTGCCCCTGTACTCAAATCCCCTCGCTATGAAGGCCAACATGCCATTTGCTTTCTTAACCGCTTGCTGTAACTGCATGCCAACCTTCAATGATTGATGTACCATGACACCCAGGTCTCGTTGCATCTCCCCTTTTCCTAATCTGTCACCATTCAGATAATAGTCTGTCTCTCTGTTTTTACCACCAAAGTGGATAACCTCACATTTATCCACATTATACTTCATCTGCCATGCATTTGCCCACGCACCTAACCTATCCAAGTCACTCTGCAGCCTCATAGCATCCTCCTCGCAGCTCACACTGCCACCCAACTTAGTGCCATCAGCAAATTTGGAGATACTACATTTAATCCCCTCATCTAAATCATTAATGTACAGTGTAAACAGCTGGGGCCCCAGCACAGAACCTTGCGGTACCCCACTAGTCACTGCCTGCCATTCTGAAAAGTACCCATTTACTCCTACTCTTTGCTTCCTGTCTGACAACCAGTTCTCAATCCATGTCAGCACACTACCCCCAATCCCATGTGCTTTAACTTTGCACATTAATCTCTTGTGTGGGACCTTGTCGAAAGCCTTCTGAAAGTCCAAATATACCACATCAACTGGTTCCCCCTTGTCCACTCTACTGGAAACATCCTCAAATAATTCCAGAAGATTTTTCAAGCATGATTTCCCTTTCACAAATCCATGCTGACTTGGACCTATCATGTCACCTCTTTCCAAATGCGCTGCTATGACATCCTTAATAATTGATTCCATCATATTACCCACTACTGAGGTCAGGCTGACCGGTCTATAATTCCCTGTTTTCTCTCTCCCTCCTTTTTAAAAAAGGGGGAAATAGAGTATGAGAGGAAGCATGCTGGGAACATAAAAACTGACAGCAAAAGCTTCTTTTTATCTTCACAAATCTATAGATTAGTGAAAACAAACATAGGTCCCTTGCAGTCAGATTCAGGTGAATTTATAATGGGGAATTTATAATGGGGAACAAAGAAATGGCGGACCAGTTAAACAAATACTTTGGTTCTGTCTTCACAAGGGAAGACACAAATAACCTTCCGGAAATACTAGGGGACTGAGAAGGAGGAACTAAAGGAAATCCTTATTAGGTGGGAAATTGTGTTGGGGAAATTGATGGGATTGAAGGCCAATAAATCCCCGGGGCCTGATAGTCTGCATCCCAGAGTACTTAAGGAAGTAGCCGTAGAAATAGTGGATGCATTGGTGATCATTTTCCAACAGTCTATCGACTCTGGATCGGTTCCTATGGACTGGACAGTGGCTAATGTAACACCACTTTTTAAGAAAGGAGGGAGAGAGAAAAAGGGTAATTATAGAGAGTGCAGGAGTAATTGAAAAAAGATATGATAGATAAAAGGAAAGAGTATGGTAACATAACAGAGAACCAAAAAATCATGTGGAGAAGCATGGGTGAATAAGAGATAGCCAGCACAGATTTGTTCAAGGCAAATCATGTCTGACTAACCTAATTGAGTTCTTTGATGAAGTAACAGAGAGGGTGGATGAAAGTAATGTAGCAGATATTGTCTATGTGGTCTTTCAAAACACATTTGATAAAGTAGCACACAACAGACTTATTCAGAAAATAGAAGCACATGGTATTAAAGAGACAGTGGTAACTTAGGTACATAATTGGCTATGGGATTAGAGGGAAGTATCCAATGGACTCCCAATCAGTATTAGGATCATTGCTTTCCTTGTTATATATAAATGACCTGAACTTGGGTATATGGAGTACAATTTTGAAGTTTTCAACAGATACAAATCTTTGAAACATAGTAAATAGTGAGGAGAATATTAGCAGAATTCACGAGGACTTAGATAGGCGTGTGAAATGGGAAGACACATGGCAAATGCAATAGAATGTGGTTGAGTGTGAAGTGATGCACTTTGGATGGAACATCATGGAGAGATAGTATAATCTAAATGGTACAAAAGCAAAATACTGCGGATGCTGAAAATCTAAAATAAATATCTAAATAATACTATTTTTAGAGGGTCCAAGAGCAGAGGATCTGGGGGTACATATTCACAAATCTTTGAAGGTGGAAAGGCAAGTTGATAAGGCAGTTAACAAAGTGTATGCGACACTTGGCTTTGTAAATAGAGGCATTGAATACAAAATCAAGCAAGTTGTGCTAAACCTTTACAAATCACTGGTTAGGTCTCAGCTGGAGTATTGCGTACAATTCTGGGCACAAGAAGGATATCAATCAAGACCTCGGAGAAGGTGCAGAGGAGATTTACCAAAATGATCCCAGGAATGAGGGACTTTAGTTATGTGGAGAGATTGGAGAAACTGGGGTTGTTCTCCTTAGAGCAGAGAATGTTAAATGGAGACCTAAGAGAGGTATTCAAAAGTATACAAGTTGCTTTGATAGAGTAAGTAGGGTGAAACTATTTCCTTTGGCAAACCAGAGGTCACAGATTTAAAATAATTGGTAAAAGACCCAGAGGAGAAATTCGAAGATTTCTTTCACATAGAGGGTTGTTAAGATTTGGAACACACTATCTGAAAGGGTGGTGAAAGCAGATTCCACAGAAGCTTTCACAAGGCAATTGGACATGTGTTAAAGAGTACTAATTTGCAAGGTTATGGGGAAAGAGCTAGGGTGTGGGACTAAATTAGACAGATCCTCGCAGAGGCACAACAGGCCGAATGCCCTCCTTCTGTGCTGATTCTATGATTCCATGATACTCCTTAAAACCTACCTCTATGACCAAGTTTTTGGTCACCTGTCCTAATGCTTCCTTATGTGGCTCAGTACCAAATGTTGTTTGATAACGCTCCTGTGAAGTGCCTTGGGACGGTTTATTTTTACTACCTTAAAGGCGCTATATAAACGCAAGTTGTTGCAGTGTGGCTGTTTCTGCGGAGGAGCAGAGAAGACCAAGAATGGTCCTGATGAAGCTGAGCTCCGCGGGGCCCCGAGCCATCTGATCTGCTCCCGATTGTCTCACTCCAACTCACCTGCCCTTGTCGCTCAGCGCAAGAGACACAGCCTCGGCGAGTGTATGTCCCGGATCCACTTTCATTCACCGGAGATGACCTCTCATGTTTTGCACTTTATTTTATTTAGATAGTGGAATTGTGTGCATTAAAAGTCGCCGGGCTGAGGTTGTATTAATGCTTGTGGCGGCGAAACTTGAGCCGCGTCCAGGACGATAAACGTGCGCGCTTTGCGTGGGTCGGTGCAGCTCAGAAATTAAGCCCTTCTAAATTAATATAACACTGCATTTCACGCCTGAAATTCCGTTTGGGAGTCTGGATACATGTTCGCTGGACCTAATTGGAAAAAGGAGCCGAAATCTTCTAAGTAGCATTGATTTTTCTAGGTAATAGGTCGGGTCGGGGTGGGAGTGGGGAGTTGTTGCTTATAGTATGGGGTGGGGAGGGGGCTACTGACTAAATCAGGAACACACCCAGCATCGTGAATATGTTGTTTGGAACACGGTTGTATAGAAAGTACAACTTAAATGTAATTAAGTTGGCAAAAGTTATCTTTAATGTTTATATAAGTTCGGCCCACTTGCAAAATGTTTATTTTTTTACACACAAGGCGAGATTAAGCAGGGTGTCTGTGACCCAGAAACACCGGCTACCATCACGAATTATTTCACCAATTGTCTGTATTTCAGAGGAAAGTGTTGCCGAGGGCAGGTGAATGTGTGACTGAGGGGGGCGGGCGGGGGGTGCTGATGGCAGAGCGATCAACAGTGCCACCCAATGGTGGGATCTATGGGTCAGGATGGCATTTCTGACCAGGACGGGTATTTCATGTTTATATATATCCATAAAAGTAGAACCTTATGCCGGATGGGAACTCTCTCTATCTCAGGTCCCTGCAAACGGTGCTTTGTCTCCCCTGTGAGGAAGTCTGTAGTTCAAAGTTAGTGTCCCTCCCTCCCTAAGTAATAGGAGTGACGAGAGAGAACACGATGGGAAGGCATAAAAGTTGGTGTGTTTTTTTTGGTGTGTGTGTGTGTAATGCACAAGAACAAACCCTAAAAAGGGAACTCGCTGTTTCCTGTCATCAGTGCACACTCAAAGAGCGCAAGGCTGAAGAAGAGGTGCAAGAGATCGCCATGGACCGAAATGGCTGTGATCTGCAGAGAATTTGCGTGCACCGAACCAGGGCAGCAAAACGTAAGTACAATTCGCTACTCCCGCCCCCGCGCTCCTACCTGTGCTCGGCTCGCAGGTGGTGCGAAATTGGGAGAAAGAGGGCGAAAACCTGGCAGAACTTCGATGTCTGCGGCACAAGACTTTAATACTTTTAGTTTTTGTTGCTGTTGTTGTTTACTTTACACGAGTGTTTATTTTGAGATGACCGTGCGGACGATCGCATCGTCTGCTTGCAGTTAAAAAAACAATCTACAGGCGAGTGTTCAGGGGCAGTGGCGCTCACTGCCAATAAAACCCTGTGTCGGACTGACCTGTGTGAGTTCCGCTGGGTTTGACAGATGGCAGGAATGACTGGTTTAACACTGGGGCGAGCCAGCGGGAGTCCAGAGTGCTCCTCATAGTTCTGCTGTGCCAGTTAAACATTTTACACATAATAATTCTGATTTAATGTAACATAATGTAAGATTGTGTTTGCTGTGATGAGGCTTTTAATCCTTAATTCGCAACCTGATTAAAAGCCATAACGGTAACCGGACGATGTTATATCGCACAATTCGTGCAGCGATGTCTGATTATGTCAGAATATAGAATGGTACCGCGCAGAAGGAGGCCATTCTGTCCATCGTGCCTGTGCCGGCTCTGTGAAAGAGCAGAATGAAAGGCGGGCCAATGGTTTGTTTTTGCGAAGTGTCCCTTCGCTCATTAAGTAGTAGCTAGAAAACATGCCCAATATCATAAACGGACAGTGAGGTTTATTATTGTAGATTGTGCATTAAAACATTAAAGATTAAGTCAGCGGCGAAGACCCATGCAGAGAGATGGGAACCTGGCCGGCCTTCTCGATCCCTTTTTCGCTCACATTCCCATGGAGATTGGGAGGGATCTTTATCGCGAAGTCTGCTTGTTTAAACTGCCAGGCCAGACGCGTCTTGGAAGCGAGCCTGGTTCTAAAAGTAACATTGAACACTTTAGACGGTGCAGTCAGAGGAGAAGACGCCCGGGAGCTCCCGGAGTTAGCAGCAGCGAGCAGGAGACCTGACACAGAGCAGCTGTCTGACTCTCAGCACATTGGCTGTTCGCCTTGTTCCCGAGCTGAGCAAATGGGATCCTTAATGTGAGTTTTATGACATTGCTGTGCTCCGTACAGGGTGACTTAGCTGGCGAATTCTACCCGGCACTCGCGCAATTTTTTCGTTTATGCTTAAAAAGGAATATAAATTCTGTACAATTTGTTTTGTCTCGTTTGGATATCAGACCTTACAGTATTGTTTATTTCATTTTACTTTGTGAGAAAGTTTACAGTTTTGAGGTGTTACTTTCCCCAGACAGGCCAATCTATAACATAATAAAACGCCTGTCTCTGGTTCCCCCCCCCCCCCCCCCAGTTGTATTGCTTTACCCATAGTTTTTTTTAAAAAGAAAACGTAGCGGCCCATATTTTGAAAGAAACCGGAGGGCATTGGCTGCGGGCTTTTTTAAAGGCATATCCTTACGACCAAGAGATAGGAAGAGCAGAAACCGCAGCACGTCCTGCCGTATCGCCACCACACTCTCATCTGTTCCCGATATCAGTCCCACGCGTAAATCACTGGTCGCCCTGTCGGTCCGCGAAACTGACTTGAAATTGACCATGTTCAGTGATACTGGTTTGGATGGTTGCAACATTCTGGGGGAAAGCAGAATCAAAGAATTACTTGCCTTTCACGACCACCGGACGTCCCAAAGCGCTTTTACTGACAATTAAGTACTTTTTTGAAGTGTAGTCACTTTTGTAATGGAGGAAATGCGCAGCCAATTTTGAGCACAGCAATGACCCACAAACAGCAGTGTGATAATGACCAGATGACCTGTTTATATTGATGTTGATTGAGGGATAAATATTGGCCAGGATAACTCCCCTGCTCTTCTTGGAAAGAGTGCCATAGGATCTTTTACATCCACCTGAGAGGGCAGAGGGGTCTTGGTTTTATGTCTCGTGGGAAATACAGCACCTCCAACAGTGCAGCACTCCCTCAGTGCTGCACTGGAGTGTCAGCCTGGATTTTGTGCTCAAGTCTCTTGAGTGGGACTTGAACCTACAACCTCTGACTCAGAGAAGAGGATGCCAAGGTATGACACCAAATTGGGAGTGAAAGTCAATACTGATGAAGACTGCAACAAATTACAGGAGGACATTAATAAACTTGCAAAATGGGCATATAATTGGCACAGATAAATGTGAGGCATTACATTTTGGTAGGAACAATAAGTTCACTTATCGCTTGGAGGGTGGGAGTCTAGGTGGGGTAGAGGAACAAAGGGATCTCAGAGTACAAATACACAAATCACTAAAAGTTCCAACACAGGTTAGCAAGGCCATAAAAAAGAAAACCAAGCACTAGGGTTTATTTCTGGAGTATAGAATTGAAAAAATAGGGAAGTTATGCTTAACTTGTATCGAACCTTGGTTAGACCACACTTAGAGTACTGCGCACAGTTCTGGTCACCATATTATAAAAGAGATATAGAGGCACTGGAGAGGGTGCAGAGAATATTTACAAGGATGATGCCAGAAATGTGAGGGTATACATATCAGGAAATGATGAACTGGCTTGGTCTCTTTTCTCTTGAAAAAGGAAGGCTGAGAGATGACCTAATAGAGGTCTTTAAAATTATGAAAGGTTTTGATAGAGTGGATACAGAGAGAATGTTTCCACTTGTGGGGAAGAGCAAAACTAGAGGCCATCAATATAAGATAATCACCAAGAAATCCAATAGGGAATTCCGAAGAAATGTCTTTACCCAACGAGTGGTGCGAATGTGGAACTCGCTACCACAGGGAAAGGTTGAAGTGAATAGTATAGATGCATTTATGGTGAGGTAGACTAACATACGAGGGAGCAAGGCATAGAGGGTTGTAGATTTTGAGGAGGAAAGACGGGAGGAGGCTCGAGTGGAGCATAAACGCCCGCATGGAATGGTTGGGCCGAATGGCCTGTTTTTGTGCCGTATATCCTATGTAATCCTATGTACACGCTAGCCACTGAGCCAGGGCTGACACTTCAGTACACACAAATCACTGGTCACTGGAAACTGATCCGAAATTAACCATGCTCAGTTGGAAGATATGATATTAGTTCGGTAGTTAGCTTGGGAAAGCCATTCTGTGGGTTTATCTCGAAAGCAAGAAAAGTTCATATGTAGACAATTCATGATTTTCAACCATCAGACGATGATCTAAAACATCCTTGAGTACAATTGGTTGCAAACCGAATTAAGGCTGCTGTGCATCGCCTGCTGTTTAAGTAACTGACAAGAACACGTGAGAATTATTGGACATCTGCTGGGTTAATGAGCAGTCAGACCTAGAGAGTTTCAGATTTCACGACAATAAATATCGAGACTCCTAGTTATCTCATTCCACCACGCTGCATGTTAAAACGTGTGCTCCGAGCCGGCATAAATAACTTCAGTTTAACGGGTCATACCCGATGCACAGTTTAGTTTCTGAACGGACTCACCAGATTGTGGTTGCTGTGGTGAATCCTACACCATAAGTTGTAGTTTAGATGGTCGAAACCGGACGCCAAGTGGGTTTTTTTTGGGCACGAAATGCAAAACTTTTATCGACTCCCCTCGAATAAATATATTGCATTTGCTAGTGACTTGTGCACGTCTCTATCAAGTGTAATGCATAAGCGTCGTCTTGTCCCCTAATTCTTGTGAATTTTGCGAATGTCATTACATCACGCAGTAAATAGCAGATACTCCCATCATTGTTGATGTCAATGTTAGGACATTGGCATCCAATTGTAAAAGTTAACTAAATTGCATCTAGAAAGAAAGACTTGCATTTATGTAGCGCCTTTCACAACCACCGGAGGTCTCAAAGTGCTTTATAGCCAATTAAGTACTTTTGGAGTGCAGTCACTATTGTAATCTAGGAAATGTAGCAGCCAATTTTGGCACAGCAAGCTCCCACAAATAGCAATGTGAAAATGCCCAGATAATCTATTTTTGTTATGTTGATTGAGGGATAAATATTGGCCAGGACATCAAGGGTAACTCCCCTGCTCTTCTTCGAAATAGTGCCATGGGATCTCTTATGTCCACCTTAGAGAGCAGACGGGACCTCAGTTTAACATCTCATCCAAAAGACGGCATCTTCAACAGTGCAGCACTCCCTCAGTACTCCCCTGCTCTTGGAAAGAGTGCCATAGGATCTTTTACATCCACCTGAGAGGGCAGAGGGATCTTGGTTTAATGTCTCATCCTAAAGACGGCACCTCCAACAGTGCAGTGTTCCCTCAGCAGTGCACTGGAGTGTCAACCTAGATTTTGTGCTCAAGTTCCCGGACTGGATAATAGAGCACAGAAGGAGGCCATTGGCCCACCGTGCCTGTGCTGCCTCTTTGGTAAAGCTATCCAATTAGTCTCACTCCGCTGCTCTTTCCCCCAGCCCTGTAATTTTTTTTCCCTTCAAGTATTCATTCAATTCTCTTCGGAATGTTACTATTGAATCTGCTTCCACCGATCTTTCAGGCAATCACCTTAAGTCTATGATTTTTGGTTATCGACTCTTCTGCCACTGGAAACAGTTTCTCCTTATTTACTCGATCAAAATCATTTTATGCCACATTAAATAAAATGTCTTTTTGGAGCCAGTAAATTTTTTGTTAGCTCTATCCTCAGTTTAACTGTTGCATTCTTTGCCGCTTCAATTCTGATTTGCTGTTGTTTTACTTTGAACCAATCACTGAATATGATGACCGACGTATGATAGGACGCAAGTGCGATGGTTACGGGAATTGGTGCTGCAGGCAATCCATTATAGATTGGCTACTAAACAATGCAATGCAAGAACTTCTGAATTCATCATCCAATAGATTAGGTTTTGTTAGTAAAGCCAACGTCGACATTCCCAGTATAAAAGCAGATCCTGACACAAAATTAGAAAGAAAGAACTTGCATTTATAGCACCTTTTACAGTCACAGGACGTCCAAAGCACGTTACAGCCAATGACTGACTACTCTATATACCATTCACTGAATGTGGCCATTTAAAACAATAACTTTATCTAAAAAAAAATCCAGGTGTGTTTCAAATTATAGGTGCACCTGCAATTTTTACAAAGGCTATAGGTTCACGTTATTTCCGTGCCCGTTACCACGCCATGTAATGGACAAACTGAACGAGGGTCAACAAGAGTCTCAATATTGCTTTATAAAACTCTTTGTAAAATACACGGTAACATTCGTCTGTCTGTAAATGTTTTGAAGATCAAAGCTGAAAACTCTGTTGCATAGCGGACGCATGTTGGAGTCCCATTTAATGTGCTTGTTATTCAAAGATCTAATCCGACATTCAAATGGATTGAACTATAATGCACTGGCATGAGTTTCTGCCCATTGGATAAAATGTGTATCCAAGGGGAATCCCAGCTTGTTTATTTTGTATGACGACCAGATGCTTTTGAAAGATAGTTTTACAAATCTATTTTTAAGTTGGTTATGCTGGTGTTGTGAGGACAGTAAACAAAATAGCCTGTGCGGTGATCCACTGATGCAGTTATCTACTGTTGTGCGCATGCCAAAGTGTTGCTGTCACGTATTATATCTCATAAAGACTATTAGCAACAAATCATTGAAATTCATTTCATGGTCACAGGCCCATATACAGGATCTCAGTGATGCCCAGTACATCTAGAGATCCGAGCTATAGTATAAATAGTGCACACAATGGGATACAGTTATTTCCGCCAATGAAAGAGATCTAGTACTTCATCTCTGACATTACTCGTGAATTATGAAGGCCTTGCGCGTGAGTGCAATAAATTGAGTATTTGTCCTGTGGCTTGTCTGCGCATCGTTCTTACTCAGTACATCTGTTAATTATTTTCAAATGATTTGTTTTTGATTTTTGTTTTAGATGGATTTATTACATTATGAAAGGGGTTTATTAATTTCAGTTAAGCTAGTAGGGAAGGTCATTGGAACAAATAGCATAAATGTATTCATAGAATTACATGAAATTTGCAGCATAGAAACAGGCCATTCAGCCCAACTGCTCTGTGCCGGTGGTTATGCTCCACAACGAGTCTCCACTCACCCTACTTCATCTAATCCTATCTCCCTCATGTACCTATCTAGCTTTCCCTTAAAGGCATCTATGCTATTTTCCTTAACTACTCCATGTGGTAGCCAGTTCCATATTCTAACCACTCTCTGGGTAAAAAAGTTTCTCCTAAATTCTTTGTTGAATTTATTAGTGACTATCTTATATTTTTGGCCCCTAGTTTTGTACTCACCCACAAGTAGAAACATTTTTTCTATATCTACCTTATCAAATCACTTTGTGACTTTAAAGACTTCTATTAGGTCACTCCTCAGCCTTCTCTTTCCTAGAAAAAAAAAGGCACAGCCTGTTCAGAAAATCTGTTTCGTCTTTTCTGATCTTTCAGTTCTGGTATCATCTTTGTAAATCTGCTTTTGCACCTTCTCCAGTGCCTCTATATCCTTTTTATAAGATAGTGACCAGGGGCTCAATTTTCCCTGGTCATTTGCACCATTTTTTTGGTGCGCGCCATTTTTCTGGCGTATTTATTTTTTTTAAAAGATGCCCCCTGCAATCTACGCTGGCGTGACTGAGTTAGTTACAATTTTTCTAGGTGAGTTTTTTTGATGAAATAAATGACGTTCCCTCATGTCTGCGCTGGTTTTCATAATTTTTCGCAGTTTGGCCAAAATGTTTTCCTCCTAGGTCGGCGTATCTGGCCACTCCCAAAAAGCCTTCTGGTGAGTTAACAGAAAGCAGTGCACATTGACAAATCGGTGCTGAAAGGTGCCATTGTTTTTAAATCAAAAGATTTTGGAGGGAGTCAAGAACACTCTAAAAATCAATAATAAAGTTCAACTTTTTTTACCTGACAAAGTAGTAAATGGAAGTTTTTGAAATTTCAGAAGTTTTCATTTTTTTTCATACTCACATGTCACCACCAAACGTCTTCAAGCAGGGCTGGAGGGTCGTAGCTTTGGCCGGCAGAAATGGCCCCGCGCCTGGACACAGGGCCTTGGGGCTCAGCTGGAAAACAAGCCCGGGGTAGGGGGGAGAAAGGGAGGTGCCAACTGATCGGAAGGCTATGTACTGAGCCCGGGGAGCGAGCTGCCGATTGGAAGGCTTCTGAAGACTGCAATGAGTTTTGGGGAATGGGGGGGGCGGGGGGAGAAGGGGAGAAGTCACAAGACTGCAATTAGTTGGGGAGGGGGAAGAGAGGAGAAGTTTTAATAATCGAACGAATAATGGAAATGGTTCAGTTTTAATGTAAAATATATTTTATTCAAAATTTTAACCAACAGTTTGTACTTAAGTTAACTTTAATAAAATTATTCTTGTATCAAACTTTAAAGTTTTCAGTTACGATCACTTACAAACTTTAAAATCATTAAAAACTTTAAGATCACTTACTAATAAACGTGTAAATTTACATCATTTACAAAAAACTTTTAATTTGAGAACAAAAGTTACAACAATAACAACAACAACAGCAAAGAAAGGCTGCGCCTATCTCTCCTCCACCTCATTCTAAGATTACCTGCTGCGCTTGTTCTTGATGACCCCTGCCCACAGGCGGTGGCGCAGTTTTTCTGGGATTGGCATCAAAGCTTATTCTTTCTACCATCTCGGGCAGTGTGCACCTGTTGGGGGAGGAGGGGGGGGAGCGGGGTCGGCAGACGGCAATGTGGAGAGCCCGGCTTTCAGAGGCTGGTGTGAGGATTGGAGTGGGAGTGGTAGTTGAATCTGTTAATGGCATGGGGTCTGGGCGTGTTCCCTTATTGCAGCAGCTAACTCCTTCTCTCATGCGCCCTGACATTCCCTCCCTCATGTTGAGCTAAACTGTCTCAACTACTTGTGACATTCCATCCCTCATGTTCACTGATAGTGTTTGCACCATCTCTGATGTTCCCTACCTGATGTTCACTGACAGCACATCGCCTACCTGTGACATTCCCTCCCTCATGGCCACGGACATCGTTCCCATTTCTCGTGAGATTGCTGTTAGTTCTCCTGACACTTCCGTTACCTCGTCACCCATCCCACTGATGGCGTCCAGGAGTGATCGCGTAAGGTCAGTGCTCTCCCCACTCATTGCCATCATCTGAACCACATCTGTTAGATCCTGCACCTCAGGAGAGCGCGGTCCAGCTCTCCTTCCCCTCATCTCCATGGGTGTGGCTCGTACCCCACCACTGGGACTCGCAGCCTGGGACAGTGGGGCCCTGGGTGTGCCTCACTGCACCCACTCACTGGGACCTGCAGCCTCGGAAGGTGGGGTGCTGGGTGTGCCCTGCTGCACCACACCACTGGGACCTGCAGCCTCGGACATTCGGAAACCATGCAATGTTCCACCACCACTCAAACCACTAGTCATGGAAGGGGCTGTCACCGCAATGAGTGGCAGCTCCTCCAAAGTCAGTAAAACAATGGAGACTTCATCCAGCTCCATCCCCTCCCCTTCACCCCCATGTTCTTGGTCTGGAGGGTTGGATTCGAAGATGTTATCCTGTTCAGGCTGGTCCTCGCCTGAATTTTCTTCTACATTGTTAAGGTCGGCCTCAAGTTCTGCAAAATATAACAGAACACAGACAATGGTTGGCAGCAGAGGAGGGGGCAGGATGGGTGGCATGAGTAGGCTCACACAGCACAGGCAGCAGGCTGATTTGAAGGACCATGATGAATGATAGCACATTGCATCAATCGAAGCGTAGCTGACGGAGACATCCCCAAGAACTAAAGCATAGCTAGCCCACGCAGTACTTAACATTTAGCAAAGCCAGACTGTAGAATTTGTAGGACTTACCCTCTCCCTCGAGTGTGGGCCCAGCTTGTGCAGTGGTTATTGCTTTTCTACAGACAGGATCCATCAAAGCAGCGATCCTCTCTTCCAAGAGTGTCAGTGGCTGCAGATTTGCCGGGCTTCCTCTTGTTCGGGTTCTTTTTCATTTGTTGTGTGCCACTTTCCTCTGCAAAGATGAAAATATAACTTTTTAGAGAGGGGGTCTTTCTGCTGGGTGGGACATATAAAGCTGGTCACATTTACAATTGCAATTACATTGAATAAATGAAAATATTACTTACACGAACTACTTGACCAAGATCCTGCCACTTCTTTTTGCACAGGCCTCCAGATCTCGTGGTGGTCACCATTGCACAGTAATCTTCTGCAACTTGGTTCCAGCGTTTCTTCATTTCTTTGGGTGGAACTTTTATGTGACCTCTGCTGGTGTCCAGCCCCTGCCATCTGTTCTCAATCACAGTAACTAGTGCCTCCACTTCAGCTTGCAAGAAATTTTTGGTCTTTGTTGCATCTTGTACTGCAGCTCCAATTTTTCCAATACTCTTGCACAGCACTCCTTCTCACACACACAACTGGCTCTTTACAAATGGCCGATTGCCAACTCGGAGCTGTACTATGCATGCGCGTCAAAATTGTCACTCTTTTTGTCACACATGCGCAGAAGGTGCGGCATCATTTTTTCGGTGCAGACAGCAGGCTCCACCCCCCATGGTGACTGGACATGCTGTGCAGCGCCACATTTGAATTAAAGATCGGGGAAACTTTGGCAAAATATTTCCTCCACATTTCTGGCCCAGAAAAACGGGTGTAAATCTGGCAATACGCCAGAAAATAGGCTTGGGCAAAATTGAGCCCCAGAACTGTGCACAGCACTCTAAATGTGGTCTAACCAAGGTTCTATACAAGTTCAAAATATCCTCTCTATTTTTCAATTCTATTCCCCTAGAAATCAACCCTAGAGCTTTGTTTGCATTTTTATGGCCTTGACATTGCAACTTTTAATGATTTGTGAATGACTATCTCCAGATCTCTTTGCTCCTCTTCCCCATTTAAAATGTAATTTTCCAAGGACTTTCTGGCCTCCTTATTCCTCCTACCAAAAAGCACCACCCCACGCTTATCTACATGAAAATTTATTTGCCATTTCATCATCATCACAGGCAGTCCCTCAGAATCGAGGAATGCTTCCACTCTTAAAATGAGTCCTTAGGTGGCTGAACAGTCCAATACGAGAACCACAGTCCCTGTCACAGGTGGGACAGATAGTCGTTGAGGGAAAGGGTGTGTGGGACAGGTTTGCCGCACACTTTTTCCGCAGCCTGTGCTTGATTTCTGCATGCTCTCGGCGATGAGACTCGGGGTGCTCAGTACCCTCCCGGATGCACTTCCTCCACTTAGGGCAGTCTTTGGCCAGGGACTCCCAGGTGTCAGTGGGGATGTTGCACTTTATCAGAGAAGCTTTGAGGATGTCCTTGTAACATTTCCTCTTCCCACCTTTGGCTCGTTTGCCATGAAGGAGTTCCAAGTAGAGCGCTTGCTTTGGGAGTCTCGTGTCTGGCATGCGGACAGTGTGGCCTGCCCAGCGGGACTGATCAAGTGTAGTCAGTGCATCAATGCTGGGGATGTTGGCCTGGTCGAAGACGCTAATGTTGGTGCATCTGTCCTCCCAGGGGATTTGTAGGATCTTGTGGAAACATCGTTGGTGGTATTTCTCCAGCGACTTGAGGTGTCTTTTATACGTTGTCCATGTCTCTGAGCCGTACAGGAGGGCAGGTATTACTACAGCCCTGTAGACCATGAGCTTGGTGGCAGATTTGAGGGCCTGATCTTCGAACACACTTTTCCTCAAGCGCCTGAAGGCTGCACTGGAGGCGGTGTTGAATCTTGTCATCAATATCTGCTCTTGTTGATAAGAAGCTCCCGAGGTATGGGAAATGGTCCACGTTGTCCAGGGCCACGCCGCGGATCTTGATGACTGGGGGGGCAGTGCTGTGTGGCGTGGACAGGCTGATGGAGGACCTTTGTCTTATGAATGTTTAGTGTAAGGCCCATGCTTTCGTACGCGTCAGTAACTACATCGACTATACCCTGGAGTTCAGCCTCTGTATGTGCGCAGATGCAGCATCGTCTGCGTACTGTAGCTTGACAACAGAGGTTGGGGTGGTCTTGGACCTGGCCCTGGAGATGGCGAAGGTTGAACAGGTTCCCACTGGTTCTGTAGTTTAGTTCCACTCCAGCGGAGAGCTTGTTGACTGTTAGATGGAGCATGGCAGCGAGGAAGATTGAGAAGAGGGTTGGGGCAATGACGCAGCCCTGGGTAGATACCGGTTTGGATGTGGACCTCTGGAGAGGCATGATTGTCAGAGAGGGGGTAAGGAAAGCCAACTCCAACGGTACCCTACTCCTGACAAAATGTCTAGAATATTAACTTTTCATCACCAACAACTTGTTCCGCCAGAGGGACAAATACACATCATTTTGGCAACACCCTCGCTCCAAACATTGGCACCTGCTCGACTATGTTATCGTCCGAGCCAGGGATCGCAAGGATGTGCGCATCATCCGTGCCATGACAGGAGCTGACGACTGCTGGACGGACCACCGCCTAATCTGATCCATCATTGACATCAACATATCCCCAAAGCAGAGGGGGCAGCAGAAGCAGTGCCACGAAAAAGTCAATGCCGGGGCACTTAAGGACCCAGCTAAGAGAGCCCTATACAGCCAGAGCCTCACAGCTAACCTGGCGAGCCTTGATGACCCTGAGACACTGAATGCCCACAGCGCTTGGTCTGCCCTCCAGGCCTCCATAACCAGTGCCTGCAAATAGACGCTCGGTCACTCAATCAGGAAACACCAGGACTGGTTTGATGAGAATGATCAAGAGATCCAAGAGCTAATAGATCCCAAGCGCAGGGCATTTCTGAGCCTTAAGCAACAACCAAACTCGGGTGCAGCAAAGCAGCGTTACAGACGACTCAAGGCTGAGGTTCAACAAAAAACCCTGGACCTAAAGAACAGGTGGTGGATGGAGAAAGCACAGGAGCAGCTGGCCGACAGCCATGATGTGCGAGGATTCTTCATCGCAGTCAAGGCCACCTACGGTCCAAACTTTTAAAGTCCCACCCCACTCCTGGCCAAGAACGGGGAAACACTTATCAAGGACACCGAGGCAGTCAGGGCCCACTGGAAGGAGCACTTTGAAGATCTCCTCAATTGAGACTCTGCCTTTGACTCAAGTGTTCGCGACTCCATCCCACAGCATGCTATCCACCACCACCTCAGTAAAACCCCAACACTGCAGGAGGTAGAAAAAGCCCTAAGACAGATTAAGAACAGCAAGGCTATGGGAGCAGATGGAATCCCTGCTGAGGCACTGAAGTATGGTGGAGAGGCACTGTTGGCGCGAAAACATGAACTCATCTCTCTCATCTGGAGGGAGGAGAGCATGCCGGAAGATCTCAGAGATGCAGTGATCGTGACCATCTTTAAAAAAGGGACAAGTCCGACTGCGGCAACTACAGAGGAATCTCCCTGCTATCAGCCACTGGGAAAGTTGTTGCTAGAGTCCTCCTCAACCGTCTTCTCCCTGTGGCCGAGGAGCTCCTCCCGGAGTCACAGTGCGGATTTCGTGCCCTACGAGGCGCAACGGACATGATTTTTGCAGCACGACAGCTGCAGGAGAAATGCAGGGAACAGCGCCAGCCCTTATACATGGCTGTCTTCGACCTTACAAAGGCCTTTGACAATGTCAACCGCGAGGGTCTATGGAGCATCCTCCTCCGTTTCAGATGCCCCAAAAGTTCGCCAACGTCCTCCGCCTGCTCCACGACGACATGCAGGCCGTGATCCTTACCAATTTTCCATTTACACACCCATTCAAAGGACAACTAGTTACATTTCTGGTGAAAGAAGAATATCGTGGGAGAGTAGGACTGGGATTAATCAAAAAAGACCAAATAATCCTTTCATGTTGCCAAAATGTGTTTTGCTCCGAAGACATTCCTTTAAACCACATATTTTTGTACACATGAGCCAATGTGAACACACAAGGAAGTTGAGAAGCAGTTTTTCTATCTGTATGCATCAAAGTTTAGTGTATAATACTAACTTTATTCTATCACTCTGTCTCTCTTCTCAACCTCATTTTATTGTTTCTTGCAGTTTATGTCTTTCTTTTCTTCCTCACCTGTTCCTTTTATTTCTCTCTGTTTCTTTCATTGTTTCTCTGACTTATTCTTCCATTGATATCCCGTACTTCACATTTCTCCTTTTATTTTCACCCACCAAGTCTCCGTAGCCCCAAATAAAATCCTAGGACAATACCGTCACCAAAATTCCCACGTTAAAATAGTCCATAGTTTTAGAAAATCTCCATAGTCATTTTCAGATATTGGGTGATCCAGAGAATCCATTACCTCATCTGTATTTCCATCATAGAAACATAGAAAAATAGAAAATAGGTGCAGGAGTAGGCCATTCGGCCCTTCGAGCCTGCACCATCACCTCAGTACCCCTTTCCTGCTTTCTCTCCATGCCCCTTGATCCCTTTAGCCGTAAGGGCCATATCTAACTCACTCTTGAATATATCCAATGAACTGGCATCAATGACACTCTGCGATAGGGAATTCCACAGGTTAACAACTCTCTGAGTGAAGAAGTTTCTCCTCATCTCAGTCCTAAATGGCTTACCTCTTATCCTTCGACTGTGTCCTCTGGTTCTGGACTTCCCCATCATCGGGAACATTCATCCTGCATCTAACCTGTCCAGTCCCGTCAGAATTTTATATGTTTCTATGAGATCCCCTCTCATCCTTCTAAACTCCAGTGAATACAGGCCCAGTCGATCCAGTATCTCCTCATATGTCAGTCCTGTCATCCCAGGAAACAGTCTGGTGAACCTTCGCTGCACTCACTCAATAGCAAGAATGTCCTTCCTCAGATTAGGAGTCCAAAACTGAACACAATATTCCAGGTGAGGCCTCACCAAGGCCCTGTACAACTGCAGTAAGACCTCCCTGCTCCTATACTCAAATTCCCTAGCTATGAAGGCCAACATACCATTTGTCTTCATCACCGCCTCCTGTACCTGCATGCCAACTTTCAATGACTGATGTAAGATGACACCCAGGTCTCGTTGCACCTCCCCTTTTCCTAATCTGCCACTATTCAGATAACATTCTGCCTTCATGTTTTTGCCACCAAAGTGGATAACCTCACATTTATCCACATTATACTGCATCTGCCATGCATTTGCCCACTCACCTAACCTGTCCAAGTCACCCTGCAGCCTCTTAGTGTCCTCCTCACAGCTCACACCGCCATCCAGCTTAGTGTCATCTGTAAACTTGGAGATATTACATTCAATTCCCTCATCCAAATCATTAATGTATATTGTGACGAGCTGGAATCCCAGCACTGAGCCCTGCGGCACCCCACTAGTCACTGTCTGCCATTCTGAAAAGGACCAGTTTATCCCAACTCTTTCCTTCCTGTCTGCCAACCAGTTCTCTATCCACGTCAGTACATTACCCCCAATACCATGTGCTTTAATTTTGCACACCAATCTCTTGTGTGGGACCTTGTCAAAAGCCTTTTGAAAGTCCAGATACACCACATCCACTGGTTCTCCCTTGTCCACTCTACTAGTTATATCCTCAAAAAGTTCTGGAAGATTTGTCAAGCATGATTTCCCTTTCATAAATCCATGCTGACTTGGACCGATCCTGTCACTGCTTTCCAAATGTGCTGCTATTTCATCTTTAATAATTGATTCCAACATTTTCTCCACTACTGATGTCAGGCTAACCGGTCTAATATTACCCGTTTTCTCTCTCCCTCCTTTTTTAAAAAGTGATGTTACATTATATTGTGTTCCTAACACAGATGAGACTGCACACAGGGAGGTTAAAGTAACAGTGACCTCAGTCTTTATTAAGACACTCCAGAGTGAGGAACAGGCCTTAGGGGCCGACTTATATACAGTGCTACCAAGGGATGCTGGGATCCCTTGGGACTTCAGGGGATGAAATCCCTGGTGGCAGAACATGGGAGTGCATGCTTTACAGATACACAACATCACTCCCCCCGCAAAGTCAAAGTGAAAACTATTTACAAGATGAGGTGGTCGAGAGTCTTTCTTTCCCTGGTGGACCGCCTCGGTACAAATGTCTGTTCTGGTGTGTTGGCTGTGCCCTCGCTGGGCTGGCGTGTTGTTGGCCCTGCAGGGCTGCTGGGTGAGCCTGGTCTTGCTGGGCTGTTGGGCATGGTGGATTCGATTTCCTGGTCCGTTGTGGTGTCGTTGATCCTTTGGGTGTGTGTTGTGGGTTCGAAAAAGGTGGTGTCTGCTGTGGGTTGTTCAGGGCAGTCTGTGAACCACAGCCTCGTTTGGTCCAAGTGCTTTCTACAAATTTGTCCATTGTCTAGTTTGACTACAAACACCCTACTCCCTTCTTTAGCTATCACTGTGCCCGCGATCCACTTGGGACCATATCCATAGTTTAGCACATACACAGGGTCATTCAGATCAATTTCGCGTGACACAGTGGCGCGATCATTGTTTACATTTTGTTGCTGCCGCCTGCTCTCTACCTGATTATGCAGGTTGGGGTGAACCAGCGAGAGTCTGGTTTTAAGAGTGCTTTTCATGAGTAGCTCAGCCGGGGGCATTTCTGTGAGCGAGTGGGGTCTCGTGCGATAGCTGAGCAGTACTCAGGACAGGCAGGTTTGGAGTGAGCCTTCTGTGACTCGTGACTCGTTTAAGGCTCTGTTTGATTGTTTGTACTGCCTACTCTGCCTGCCCATTGGAGGCTGGTTTAAACGGGACCAAGGTGACATGTTTGATCCCATTGCGGGTCATGAATTCTTTAAATTCAGCACTGGTGAAACATGTCCCGTTGTCTCTGACCAGTATGTCTGGCAGGCCATGGGTGGCAAACATGGCCCTCAGGCTTTCAATGGTGGCGGTGGCGGTGCTTCTCGACATTATTTCACATTCAATCCATTTTGAAAAAGCATCCACCACCACCAGGAACATTTTTCAGAGAAACGGGCCCACATAGTCAACATGGATCCTTGACCATGGCCTGGAGGGCCAGGACCACAAACTTAGTGATGCCTCTCTGGGTACGTTGCTCAACTGAGCACACACGCTGCAATGCCATACACAGGACTCTAAGTCAGAGTCGATACCGGGCCACCACGCATGGGATCTGGCTATCGCTTTCATCATTACTATACCCGGGTATGTGCTGTGGAGATCCGAGATGAACGTCTCCCTGCCCTTTTTGGGTAACACTACGCGGTTACCCTACAACAGACAGTCTGCCTGAATGGACAGCTCGTCCTTTTGCCGCTGGAACGGCTTGATTAGCTCTTGCCTTTCAATGGGGATGCTGGCCCAGCTCCCATGCAGAACACAGGTTTTTTACTAGGGACAGCTGAGGGTCTTGGCTGGTCCAAGTCCTAATCTGGCAGGCCGTGATGGGAGATTTATCATTTTCAAACGCTTCCATGACCATCAACAAGTCTGTGGGCTGCGCCACCATCAACAAGTTTGCAGACTTCGCCATTTCCACCCCACTGGTGACAGAGCACCCGCACAGTTCTCGGTGCCTGGCCTGTGGCGCATGGGATAGTTATACGCTGAGAGCAGGAGTGCCCACCTTTGCATGCAGGCTGAGGCATTAGTCTTTTACATGGGTTATATAACACAAGCAGCTTGTTGGAGCATAAAATGCTTTCTGGTTTTCTCAAAAGCAATTATTTGGTTTTTTCCCCATATCCAGTTCTCACCTTTACGCAATAACACATGTAGAGGCTCCAAGTGGGTGCTTAACCCCGGTAGAAAGTTACCAAAATAGTTGAGGAGTCCCAGGAACGACCGCAGCTCCGCAGGAACGACCGCAGCTCCGTGACGTTCTGTGGCCTGGGCGCGTTCCTGATAGCCTCTGTCTTGGCGTCTGTGGGCTGAATGCCATCCGCTGCGATCTTTCTCCCCAAATACTCCACTTCTGTTGCCATGAAGACGCATTTCGACCTCTTCAGCCTCAGCCATATGCGATCCAGTCGCTGGAGGGCCTCCTCCAGGTTTTGTAGGTGCTCGACGGTGTCCTGACCCATGACCAATATGCCGTCCTGAAAAACCACCGTGCGTGGTACCGACTTGAGTAGGCTCTCCATGTTTCTCTGGAAGATCGCTGCAGCCGACCGAATTCCAAATGGGCATCTGTTGTAGATGAACAGGCCCTTGTGCGTCTTGATGCAGGTGAGGCCCTTCGAAGACTCCTCCGGCTCCTGCGTCATGTAGGCCGAAGTCAGGTCGAGCTTGGTGAACGTCTTGCCTCCTGCCAGCGTCACAAATAGGTCGTCTGCCTTAGGTAGCGGATATTGATCCTGTAGCGAGAAACAGTTAATAGTTACTTTATAACCGCCGCAAATCCTGACCATGCCATCAGTTTTGAGTAGTGGAACAATCGGGCTGGCCCACTCACTGAATTCCACTGGGGAGATGATGCCCTCATGTCGCAGCCTGTCCAGCTCGATTTCCACTCTCTCCCTCATCATGTGAGGTACTGCTCGCGCCTGGTGGTGAATGGGTCGTGCCTCTGGGACCACGTGGATCCGCACCTTCGCCCCAGAAAAGTTTCCAATGCCTGACTCAAAAAGGGAAGAAAATTTGTTAAGAACCTGGGTACATGAGGCCTCATTGATATGTGATAGCGCTCGGATGTCATCCCAGTTCCAGCAAATTTTGCCCAGCCAGCTCCTTTCAAGCAGTATGCTCGTCTGCAAGTTCGTTGGAGGTGCCCCATTGTTCCACAGCTCTTGCAAACATACCCTTTGAAGCAGCATGAATAGGCTGAAAGGAAGCCTCCACAATGCCAACAAGGTGTTTTTTGCCTTGCATTCATCCTTTGTTGCAGACTCTGAGTCATCTGAGACATCTGAGGCCTGCTGGCAGTTGCAGACTCATGGTTTCTGCCCTGTACATTTCTGCTCGCAAACACAGTTCCAGTTAATTTATGAACAGTGCTGGCACTTGTGTACTGAGAGATTTGTTTGGTGTTATCACTGGTGGACATAAATGCCTGTGCTGTCGCAATGGCCTTACTGAGGGTCGGTGTCTCTACAGTCAAACGTTTTCGTAGGATGATCTCATGGCCAATGCCCAGTACAAAAAAGTCTGAGCATTTGCTCCAGTAGCCATCAAACTCACATTGTCCTGCAAGTCGCCTTAGCTTGGCAACGTAGCTCGCCACTTCCCGACCTTCAGATCGCTGGCACATGTAGAACCGATACCTCGCCATCAGCACGTTCTCCCTCGGGTTAAGATGCTACCGAACCAGTGTACACAGCTCCTCATACAACTTATCTGTGGGTTTCACCAGAGCCAGAAGATTCTTCATGAGGCTGTAGGTCGGTGCCCCGCAGACCGTGAGGAGGGCCACTCTCCTTTTTGCAGCGCTTCCTTCTCCGTCCAGCTCGTTGACTACAAAGTACTGGTATAGCCGTTCGACATAGGCTTTCCAGTCCTCACCCTCCGAGAACTTCTCCAGGATGCCGACAGTTTGCTGCATCTTTGCATTGGATTCGTATACTCGCCACCAGTTATTGTATTCCTAACACAAATGAGACTGCACACAGGGAGGTTAAAGTAATAGTGACCTCAGTCTTTATTAAGACACTCCAGAGTGAGGAACAGGCCTTAGGGTCCGGCTTATATACAGTGCTTCCAAGGGATGCTGGGATCCCTTGGGACTTCAAGGGATGCACTCCCTGGTGGAGGAACATGGGAGTGTATGCTTTACAGATACACAACACAACACAACACATTAGCTGCCCTCCAGTCCATAGGAACTGATCCAGAGTCGATAGACTGTTGGAAAATGATCACCAATGCACCCACTATTTCTAGGGCTACTTCCTTTAGTACTCTGGGATGCAGACTATCAGGTCCCGGGGATTTATCGGCCTTCAATCTCATCAATTTCCCTAACACAATTTCACGCCTAATAAGGATTTCCTTCAGTTCCTCCTTCTCACTAGACCCTCGGTCGCTTACTATTTCCGGAAGGTTATTTGTGTCTTCCTTCATGAAGACTGAACCGAAGTATTTGTTCAACTGGTCTGCCATTTCTTTGTTCCCCATTATAAATTCATCTGAATCTAACTGCAAGGGACCTACGTTTGTCTTCACTAATCTTTTTCTCTTCAATAAATAAAGTAAGCCGTGGAGAGACTGGATCACTGAGCAAACAAACTGGCCGATTGACTAGATAATTATAATAGTATTTAGGCCTGAAATAGTCTTGCAAATTCATAATTTCTTCAGTAGCCATTGTTGTCCCACAGTATTCGATACAACTATATTGAATGCATGTACCATTTCCACTTGGAAATGATGTAGTTCACATCTTGTGATAAATAAAGCTTTTCCTTCATGGTGTTAATACGTGTGCACAACCCCAGCATTTACATCTGTACACTCTGCTAACTCTCAGCATCTTAAGTATATTCTACACCCTTGCCCTCATGTGTGCTGGTATCTGTCTCAGCCTATTTAAGAAAGGAGGGAGACAGAAAGCAGGAAACTATGGACCAGTTAACCTAACATCTATCATTGGGAACATGCTGGAGTCCATTATGAAGTAAGTACAGCAGGATATTTAGAAAATCATAATTCGGTCAAGCAGAGTCAGCATGGTTTTATGGAAGGGAAATCATGTTTGACAAATTTGCTGGAGTTCTTTGGGGACGTAATGAGCAGGGTGGATAAAGGGGAATGAGTAGATGTTGTGTATTTGGATTTCCAGAAGGCATTCGATAAGGTGCCACATAAAAGGTTACTGCACAAGATAAGAGCTCAGGGGTTGGAGGTAATATATTAGCATGGACAGAGGATAGGCTAACAAACAGAAAATAGAGAGTTGGGATAAATGGGTAATTTTCATGTTGTCAAACTATAACTAGTGGGGTGCCACAGGGGTCAATGCTGGGGCCTCAACTATTTACAATCTATATTAATGACTTGGATGAAGGGACCAAATGTAATGTAGCCAAATTTGCTAATGCTACAAATATACGTGGGAAAGCAAGTTATGAGGAGGATGCAAAGAATCTGCAAAGGGATATAGATAGGCTAAGTGATTGGGCAAGAATTTGGCAGATGGAGTATAATGTGGGAAAATGTGAGATTATCAAATTTGGTAGGAAAAATAAAAAAGCAAATGATTATTTAAATGGGGAGAGATTACAAAATGCTGCGGCACAAAGGGATCTGGGGGTCCTTGTACATGAAACACAAAAGGTTAGCATGCAGGTACAGCACATAATTAGGAAGGCAAATGGAAATGTTGGCGTTTATTGCAAGATGGATGGAGTATAAAAGTAGGGAAGTCCTGCTACAACTGTACAGCGCATTGGTAAGACCACATCTGGAGTACTGCATATAGTTTTGGTCTCCTTTTTTAAGGAGGGATATACTTGCATTGGAGGCAGTTCAGAGAAGGTTCACGAGGTTGATTCCTGAGATGAAGGGGTTGTCTTATGAAGAAAGGTTGAGCAGGTTGGGCCTATACTCATTGGAGTTTAGAATAATGAGAAGTGATCTTATTGAAATGTATAAGATTCTGAGGGGGCTTGATAGGGTAGATGCAGAGAGGGTGTTTCCCTTCGTGGGGGAATCTAGAACTAGGGGGCATCATTTCAGAATAAGCGATCGCTCATTTAAAACGGAAATGAGGAGGAATTTCTTCTCTCAGAGGATCGTGAATCTTTGGGATTGTCTACTCCAGAAGCTGTCGAGGCTGGAACATTGAATATATTTAAGGTGGAGATAGACACATTTTTGAATGATAAGGGAGTCAAGGGTTATGGGGAGCGGGTAGGGAAATGGAGTTGAGGCCAAGATCAGATCAGCCATGATCTTATTGAATGATGGAGCAGGCTTGAGGGGCCAAATCATAGACGTTTACAGCACAGAAGGAGGCCATTTCGGCTCATCGTGCAGGTTATGGCACTTTAAGTGCATATCCATGTACTTTTTAAATGTGGTGAGGGTTTCTGCCTCTACCACCCCTTCAGTAGTGTGTTCCAGACCCCCACAACCTTCTGCATGAAGAAATGTCTCCTCAAATCCCCTCTAAACCACCTACCAATTACTTTAAATTTATGCCTCCTGGTTGTTGACCCCCCTGCTAAGGGAAATAGGCCCTTTCTATTCACTATATCTAGCTCTCCCTCAGCCTCCTCTGTTCCAAGGAAAACAAACCCAACCTATCCAATCTGTCCTCATAGCTAAGATTCTCCACTCCTGGCAACAACCTTGTAAATCTCCTCTGTACCCTCTCCAGTGCAATCACGTCCTTCCTGTAGTGCACTGACCAAAACTGCATGCAGTACTCCAGCTGTGGCCTAATCAGTGTTTTATACAGTTCATAACCCCCCCTGCTCTTGCATTCTATGCCTCGGCTAATAAAGGCAAGCATTCCGTATGCCTTCTTAACCATCTTATCTAGCTGGCCTGCTACCTTCAGGAATCTGTGGACATGCACTCCAAGGTCCCTTTGTTCCTCTACACTTCTCAATGTCCTAACATTTAATGTATATTCCCTTTCCTTGTTAACCCTCCCCAAATGCATTACCTCACACTTCGCTGGATTAAATTCCATTTTGCCATTATTCTGTCCACCTGACCAGTTGATTGATATCTTCCTGCAGTCTGCAGCTTTCTTCTTCATTATCAACCATACAGCCGATTTTAGTATCATAGAATCATAGAAACATAGAAAATAGGTGCAGGAGCAGGCCATTCGGCCCTTCGAGCCTGCACCACCATTCAATATGATCATGGCTGATCATGCAACTTCAGTGCCCGACTCCTGCCTTCTCTCCATACCCCTGATCCCTTTAGCAGTAAGAGCCACATCTAACTCCCTTTTGAATATATCCAACGAACTTGACTCAACAACATTCTGTGGTAGAGAATTCCATAGGTTCAAAATTCTCTGGGTGAAAAAGTTGCTCCTCATCTCAGTCCCAGATGGCTTACCCCTTATCCTTAGACTGTGACCCCTGGTTCTGGATTTCCCCAACATCGGGAACATTCTTCCTGCATCTAACCTGTCCAATCCCATCAGAATGTTATATGTTTCCAGGAGATCCCCTCTCATTCTTCTAAATTCCAGTGAATATAAGCCTAGTCAATCCAGTCTTTCTTCATATGTCAGTCCTGCCATCCCGGGAATCAGTCTGGTGAACCTTCTCTGCACTCCCTCAATAGCAAGAATGTCCTTCCTCAGATTAGGAGACCAAAACTGCACACAATACTCAAAGTGTGGTCTCACCAAGGCCCTGTACAACTGCAGCCAAGTGCTCCTTGCTCCTATACACAAATCCTCTCAAGGCCAACATGCCATTTGCTTTCTTTACTGCCTGCTGTACCTGCATGCCTACTTTCAATGATTGATGTCCCATGACACCCAGGTCTCGTTGCACCTCCCCTTTTGCTAATCTGCCACCATTCAGATAATATTCTGCCTTCAATAATTTGCCACCAAAGTGCCACACTTACCCAGATTATACAGCATCTGCCATGCATTTGCCCACTCACCTAACCTGTCCAAGTCACCCTGCAGCCTCTTAGCATCCTCCTCATAGCTCACATTGCCACCCAGCTTAGTGTCATCTGAAGACTTGGAGACATTACATTAAATTCCTTCGTCTAAATCATTAATATATATTGTAAATAGCTGGGGTCCCAGAACTGAACCTTGCGGTACCCCACTAGTCACTGCCTGCCATTCAGAAAAGGACCCGTTTATTCCCACTCTTAGTTTCCTGTCTGCCAACCAGTTTTCTATTCAAGTCAATACATTACCCCCAATCCCATGTGCCTTAATTTTGCACACTAATCTCTTGTGTGGGATCTTGGCAAAAGCCTTTTGAAAGTCCAAATACACCACATCCACTGGTTCTCCCTTATTCACTCTACTAGTTACATCCTCAAAAAATTCTAGATTTGTCAAGCATGATTTCCCCTTCATAAATCCATGCTGACTTGGACCGATCCTGTCACTGCTTTCCAAATGCGCTGCTATTACATCTTTAATAATTGATTCCAGTATTTTCCCCACTACCGATGTCAGACTAACTGGTCTATAATTCCCTGTGTTCTCTCTCCCTCCTTTTTTAAAAAGTGAAGTTACATGAGCTACCCTCCAATCCAAAGGAGCTGATCCAGCGTCCCTGGAATGTTGGAAAATGACCACTAATGCATCTACTATTTCTAGGGCCACTTCCTTAAGTACTCTGGGATGCAGACTATTAGGCCCTGGAGATTTATCGGCTTTCAATCCCATCAATTTTCCTAACACCATTTCCTGACTAGTAAGGATTTCCCTCAGTTCCTCCTTCTCGCTAGACCCTCGGTCCCCGAGTATTTTCGGGAGGTTATTTGTGTCTTCCTTTGTGAAGACAGAACCAAAGTATTTGTTCAACTGGTCTGCCATTTTCTTATTCCCTATTATGAATTCACCTGATTCTGACTACAAGGGACCTACATTAGTCTTCACTAATCTTTTTCTCTTCACATATCTATAGAAGCTTTTGCAGTCAGTTTTTTATGTTCCCTGCAAGCTTACTCTCATACTCTATTTTCCCCCTCCTAATTAAACCCTTTGTCCTCCTCTGCTGAATTCTAAATTTCTCCCAGTCCTCAGGTTTCTGCTTGTTCTGGTCAATTTATATGCCTCTTCCTTGGATTTAACACTATCCCTAATTTCCCTTGTTAGCCATGGTTGAGCTACCTTCCTCGTTTTGTTTTTACGCCAGACAGGGATGTACAATTGTTGTAGTTCATCCATGTGATCTTTAAATGTCTGCCTTTGCTTATCTACCATCAACCTTTTAAGTATCATTCGCCAGTCTATCCTAGCCAATTCACGTCTCATACCATCGAAGTTACCTTTCTTTAAGTTCAGGACCTTAGTCTCTAAATTAACTGTGTCACTCTCTATCTTAATGAAGAATTCTACCATATTATGGTCACTCTTCCCCAAAGGGCCTCGCACGATAAGATTGCTAATTAATCCTCTCTCATTACACAAGACCCAGTCTAGGATGGCCTGCTTTCTAGTTGGTTCCTTGACATATTGGTCTAGAAAACCATCCCTTATACATTCCAGGAAATCCTCCTCCACAGTATTGCTACCAGTTTGGTTAGCCCAATCTATATGTAGATTAAAGTCACCCATGATAACTGCTGAATCTTTATTGCACGCATCCCTAATTTCCTGTTTGATACCATCCCAACCTACTACTGTTTGGTGGTCTCTACACAACTCCCACTAGCGTTTTCTGCCCTTTGGTATTCCGCAGCTCTAACCATATAGATTCCGCATCATCCAAGCTATGTCCTTCCTTACTTTTGCGTTAATCTCCTCTTTATCCAGCAACGCTACTCCACCTCCTTTTCCTTTCTGTCTATCCTTCCTGAATATTGAATACCTGTGGATGTTGAGTTCCCAGCCTTGGTCACCCTGGAGCCATGTCTCCGTAATTCAAATTACATCATATCCGTTAACAGCTATCTACGCAGTTAATTCATTCATCTTATTACGAATGATCCTCGCATTGAGACTCAGAGCCTTCAGGTTTGTTTTTTTTAGCACTCTTTGTCCTTTTAGAATTATGATATAATGTGGCCCTTTTTGATTTTTGCCCTTGATTTCTCTGCCTTCCACTCTTACTTTTCTCCTTCCTACCTTTTGCTTCTGCCCCCTTTTTACTTCCCTCTGCCTCCCTGCA
The DNA here is from genome assembly GCF_044704955.1 of Pristiophorus japonicus. NCBI lineage: Eukaryota > Metazoa > Chordata > Chondrichthyes > Pristiophoridae > Pristiophorus > Pristiophorus japonicus. Next base: position 125,179,869 of record NC_091990.1, on the reverse strand, counting down.
TAGATTCCCATCCCCCTGCCATATCACCTGCAAACTTCTTAATCATACCCCCTACATTCAAGTCTAGATCATTGATGTATACCACAAAAAGCAAGGGACACAGCACTGAGCCCTGTGGAACTCCACTGGAAACATCCTTCCAGTCACAGAAGCATCCATCAACCATTACCGTTTGCTTCTTGCCTCTGAGCCAATTTGCCACTTTGGCTGGATCCTATGGGCTTTTACTTTCGTGACCAATCTGCCATGTGGGACCTTTTCTAAAGCTTTGCTAAAATCCATCTACACTACATCATACACTTTGCTCTCATCGATCCTCCTGGTTACCTCCTCGAAAAATTCACTCAAGTTAATCAGACAAGAACTTCCCTTAACAAATCCGTGCAGACTATCCTTGATTAATCCAGGTCTTTCTAAATGTCGATTTACCCTGTCCTTCAGGATTTTTTCCAATAATTTTCCCACCACTGAGGTTAGGCTGACTGGCCTGTAATTACTCAGCCTATCCCTTTCTCCCTTCTTAAACAAAAGTATCATATTAACAGTCCTCCAGTCCTCTGGCACCACACTTGAAGCCAGAGAAGATTGGAAAATGATGGTCAAAGCCTCTGCTATTTACTCTTTTGCTTCGCTTAACAGCCTGGAATACATTTAATCCGACCTGGGAACTTATCCACTTTCAAAGCTGCTAAACCCCTTAATACTTCCTCTCTCCCTATATTTATTTCGTCTAATTTTTCACACTCCTTCTCCTTGATAGCAGTGTCTACATCTGCCCTCTCTATTGTGAAAACAGATGCAAAGTATTCATTAAGAACCATATCCACCTCTTCTGCTTACACACACAGATTACCCTCATGGTCTCTTATAGGCACTACTCTTTCTTTAGTTATCCTCTTGCTCTTAATATATTTAAATGGCCTATTCCCTCCTATTTCTTATGTGCTCCAATATGTGTAAAGGCTGGAAATATCAAATATTGAAGGAATGATATACTTATCAAAGGAAGGAAATAAAATATACTGAAATGTTACAACAATTTGTAATTGTAATGTGAACAGAGCAACCTTCAAAAAAACATCGAATCACAGAAGTTTACAACAAAGAAGCAGGGCATTTAACTAATCTTTGCTGGAGTAATCTATAAACTAATCCCAGTGCCTCATTTTCTCTCCATAGCCCTGTATTTTCCTCTGCTTCAAATATTAATCCAATTTTCCTTTAAAAGGTGCAATGGTCTCTGCCTCAATCACAACCTGTGGTAATGCATTCAATACTCCATCAACCCTCCGTGTGAAGACATTGGGGGTGAAACGGGCGGGGACACACAACAGGCGGAATTGCTTTTGCTGCCCGTTATACCATATACCCGGCATTTAGTCCAACTGAAGTCAATGATGGATCTGACAGATGCTGCCTGACCTGCTGAGTATTACCAGCATTTTCTGTTTTTATTTCAATGGAACTGAATATGGGCCGGGGCATATAACAAGCGACCGATGTGACATCATTTGTTTAGCGACCTACCAATGTCCAGCTTCACCCCCATTATTCCTAACTTCTCTCCCTAATCTTTTAGTGACAATTTTAAATATATACATAAAGAACCGGCAGGCAAATTTCTATTTCTCCTTTGGTAACCTCGCATGAAACTTGTACAATATACTGTCAGAGCAGTTTGGCTGATGTTATCCAGACAGAGCAGAAGGTAAAGGTTGCTCATGTTACATAAGAACATAAGAAAGAAATAGGAGCAGGAGTAGGCCATTCGGCTCCTCGAGCCTGCTCCGCCATTCAATAAGATCATGGCTGATCATCGACCTCAACTCCACTTTCCCGCCCAATCTCCATATCCCTTGATTCCTCTAGACTTCAAAAATCTATCGATCTCAGCCTTGAATATATTCAGATACTCAGCATCCACAATGCCAAAGATTCACAACCCTCTGAGTAAAGAAATTCAGCCAGGAGAAACAACCTCTCAGCATCTACCCTGTTAATCCCCTTCAGATCTTATATGTTTCAATTAGATCACCTCTCATTCTTCTAAACTCCAGAGAGTATCGGCCCATTCTACACAATCTCTCATCATAATCAAAGTTGGTTTGCTTTTGCTGGTAGTAATTGCTAGTAAGGTATCCATAATATATATAAGCATTTGGACAATCAGCCAGACTGGTTTGTCTTGTGTAAGGACTTCATCAAGGCCTGCTCCACGTGCTGATGTTCAAGCATACAATCCAACTGTAAGCAGGTCATACAACCAGCCTCCACTCTTGCACCCTTTGCCCTGATTCTCATTCATCACCATCTATTCAGGCAGATGGTCGATATTCTGTCCCACTTCTTGAAACATTATACTTGTATGTCATTCTCTTTAAAACCCACTTTTCTGACCAACATTTTGATCACACCTCATCATCTCTTCTTTAGCTTTGACTTCTCTGTGAAGTGCCTTGAGATGTTTGTGTATGTTACTGGAGCTATATAAATGCATGTTATTGTTTGTGCTGATAGTGTGGAGGGAATACATTATCTCACCCTACTGAACAAGAGAAGGCTTCTACTTGGAATACCAAAATAAAAGAAAAATGCTATTAATATGACTATGCAACAGATATTGAACAGCGCAGTCCTACCATCCCACCCTCAAAGTCATCATACCTCCAAATCTGACCTCTTGTGCATCCCTTCTTTCCTTTGCCCACCAATAGTGCCTGTGCCTTCAACCGCCTAGGCCCTATACTCTTGAATTCGCTCGCTAAATCCCTCCCCTCTCCACCTCCCTCTCTTCCTTTAGGACCCTCATTGGACCCTCCTCTTTGTCCAAGTATTCGGTCACCCCTTCCAAATATCTCCTTCTTTGGCTTGATGTTCATTTCTATCTAATTATTCCTCTGCGAAGCGCCTTGGGACATCTTTCTAAATTAACAACTCTACAAAAATGCAGATTGTTGCTGTCCATTTGATACTAATCACAGCATATGTCTGCTTACAGTAAAGGCCAAGACTATCACTATCTTTTTTTAACCACTTCTATTATTTTTTGCTGCTGTTTATTGCTATTTGCAAAGATATTGCGCTGTGCTTCTTTGTTATCCCATGTCAAGCATTTTGTCCAGAATTCCCCAGTGAATGTGTGCCTTTTCTATATGCCCACAGAGTGCACTCCAACCTAAGTGACCCTCATGTATAAAACACTGTGACACAGCCTTTGGACATCTAAACCATTGGCAAGAACATGAAATAAGTGTCCTGGCCAAAAGCAGAATTCCGTGCATTATTAAAAATGAATATCAGTTGCAATGTTAAGACTTAGAATAGCAACAAAAATGTTCTACCAAAGATAACGTCGAGCACCGGACAGAATTAAGCATGCTGCTTGCCTGTGAAATGTCTATGTGTGCAGCAGCATATGGTAAACCAGAAAATCTCAAACCGGAAAGCAACAGAGCTCCATACAGTCCATCATCCTTTGGTACTAAGAGTTCTAACTGATGATCTGATGATGTGTTTCTCTTCAAGATACTTGTCCAACTTGATCTTGAATAGATCTAAGCTACTTGCCCTGACAACTTCCTATGGTCCCGACAGCTAAGCTATTAGAAAAACCGAATGCCCTCTCAATGAGGCAGCACTTTCTGACATAAAGAAAGAAAGACTTGCCTTTATATAGCGCCTTTCATGACCACCAGACGTCCCAAAGCACTTTATAACAAATTAAGTACTTTTTGACATAAAGGCAAAATACTGCAGATGCTGGAATCTGGAATAAAAACAGAAAATGCTGGCAATCTCAGCAGGTCAGGCAGAATATAAGAACATAAAAAATAGGAGCAAGAGTAGGCCATTTGGCCCTCGAGCCTGCTCCGCCATTCAGTAAGATCATGTCTTTTCTGATCATGGACTCAGCTCCACTTCCCTGCCCACTCCCCATAACCCTTTACTCCTTCATTGCTTAAAAATCTGTCTATCTCCGCCTTAAACATATTCAATGACCCAGCCTCCACAACTCTCTGGGGCAGAGAATTCCACAGATTTACGACCCTTTGAGAGAAGAAATTTCTCCTCATCTCAATTTTAAATAAGCAGCCCATTATTCTAAGACTATATCCACTAGTTTTAGTCTCCCCTATGAGTGGAAATATCTCCTCTGCATCCACCTTGTCGAGCCCACTCATTATCTTATATGTTTCGATAAGAACACCTCTCATTCGTCTGAACTCCAATGTGTAAAGGCCCAACCTACACAACCTATCCTCATAATTCAACTCCCTCATCTCTGGAATCAACCTAATGAACCTTCTCTGAAAAGCCGCCAATGAAAGTATATCCTTCCTTAAGGAGACCAAATACGGAGACCAAAACTGTACACAGTACTCTAGGTGTGGCCTCACCAATACCCTGTACAGTTGGAGCAGGACTTCTCTGCATTTATACTCTATCCCCCTTGCAATAAAGGCCAACATTCCATTTGCCTTCCTGATTATTTGCTGTACCTGCATACTAACTTTTTGTGTTTCATGCACTAGGATCCCCAAGTCCCTCTGTACTGCAGCACTTTGCAATTTTTCTCCATTTAAATTATAATTTGCTTTTCTATTATTTCTGCCAAAGTGGATAACCCCACATTTTACCACATTATACTCCATCTGCCAAATTTTTGTCCACTCACTTAGCCTATGCAGATTTTTTGTTTCCTCCTCACAATTTGCTTTCCCACCCATCTTTGTATCATCAGAAAATTTGGCTACATTACACTCGGTCCCTTCATCCAAGTCATCAATATAGATTGTAAATAGTTGAGGACCCAGGACCGGTCCCTGCGGCACCCCACTAGTCACTGTTTGCCAACTAGAAAATGATCCATTTATCCCGACTCTTTGTTTTCTGTTAGTTAGCCAATCCTTTATCCATGCTAATATATTACCCCCAACCCCGTGAGCTTTTATCATGTGCAGCAAACCTCTTATGTGGCACCTGATCGAATGCCTTCTAGAAATCCAAATATACCACATCCACTGGTTCCCCCTTATCCATCCTTAAAGAACTCCAGCAAATTTGTCAAATATGATTTCCCTTTCATAAAACCACTGCATTTAGGGTTATGGTTAACACTAGGCTGAATCTGCTTCATACGTTTCCAAATATTCCGCTGCTGCTCCCTTAATAAGGAACTCCAGCATTTTCCCAACGACAGATGTTAGGCTAACTGGTCTATAGTTTCCTGCTTTTTATCTACCTCCTTTTTTAATTAGGGGCATTACATATGTGATTTTCCAATCTGCTGGGACTGCCCCAGAATCCAGGAAGTTTTGGTAGCTTACAACCAATGCATCCACGATCTCTGCAGCCACTTCTCTTAAGACCCTAGTGTTGTGTATCTGTAAAGCATGCACTCCCATGTTCCGCCACCAGAGAGCGCATCCCCTGAAGTCCCAAGGGATCCCAGCATCCCTCGGGAACACTGTATATAAGCCGGCCCCTAAGGCCTGTTAATCACTCTGGAGTGTCTTAATAAAGACTGAGGTCACTGTTACTTTAACCTCCCTGTGTGCAGTCTCGTCTGTGTTAGGAACACAACAACTGGCGATGAGTCCAACGCAAAGATGCAGCAAACTGTGGGCATCCTGGAGAAGTTTTCGGAGGGTGAGGACTGGGAAGCCTATGTCGAACGGTTAGACCAGTACTTGGCAGCCAACGAGCTAAACGGAGAAGGAAGCGTTGCAAAAAGGAGAGCGGTCCTCCTCACGGTCTGTGAGGCACCGACCTACAGCCTCATGAAGAATCTTCTGGCTTCGGTGAAACCCACAGATAAGTCGTATGAGGAGCTGTGTACACTGTTCGGGAGCATCTTAACCCGAGGGAGAGTGTGCTGATGGCGAGGTATCGGTTCGACACGTGCCAGCGATCTGAAGGTCAGGAAGTGGCGAGCTACGTCGCCGAGCTAAGGCAACTTGCAGGACAATGTGAGTTTGATGGCTACCTGGAGCAAATGCTCAGAGACTTTTTTGTACTGAGCATTGGCTACGAGACCATCCTACGAAAACTTTTGACTGTAGAGACACCGACCCTCAGTAAGGCCATTGCGATAGCACAGGCGTTTATGTCCACCAGTGATAACACCACACAAATCTCTCAGCACACAAGTGCTAGCAATGTTCATAAATTAACTGGAACGGTGTTTGCGAGCAGAAATGTACAGGGCAGAAACCACGAGTCTGCAACTGCCAGCAGGCCTCAGGTGACCCAGATGACTCAGAGTCTGCAACAAAGGATGAATGCAAGGCAATTCACACCCTGTTGGCATTGTGGAGGCTTCCATTCAGCCTATTCATGCCGCTTCAAAGGGTATGTTTGCAAGAGCTGTGGAACAATGGAGCACCTCCAACGAGCTTGTAGACGAGCTGTAAGCTCTGCAAAACCTGCTAACCACCATGTAGCAGAGGAAGATCGGTCCATGGTGGATCAAAGCAATTTTGAGCCTCAGAGAGAGGAGGCAGATGCTGAAGTACACGAGGTGCACACATTTTCAACGAAATGTCCACCGATAATGCTAAATGTAAAATTGAATGGCTTACCCGTAGCCATGGAGCTGGACACCGGCGCTAGCTAATCCATCATGAGTAAAAAGATGGTTGAGAGACTGTGGAGCAACAAGGTACTCAGACCAGACCTGAGCCTCATCCACACGATACTGAGTACGTACACCAAAGGGCTTATAACTGTCCTGGCCAGCGCCATAGTCAAGGTCACCTACAAGGGCACAGTGCACAAACTGCCACTCTAGATTGTCCCAGGCAATGGCCCCACACTGCTTGGAAGGAGCTGGCTGGGTAAAATATACTGGAACTGGGATGACATCCGAGTGCGAACACATGTCGATGAGGCCTCAGGTACCCAGGTTCTGAACAAATTTCCTTCCCTTTTTGAGCCAGGCATTGGAAACTTTTCCAAGGTGAAGGTGCGGATCCACTTTGTCCCAGAGACACGACCCATTCACCACCAGGCGCGAGCGGTACCTCACATGATGAGGAAGAGAGTGGAAATCGCGCTAGACAGGCTGCAACGCGAGGGCAACATCTTCCCAGTGGAATTCAGCGAGTGGGCCAGCCTGATTGTTCCAGTGCTCAAAAGTGATGGCACGGTCAGGATTTGTGGTGATTATAAACTAACTATTAATCGTTTCTCGCTACAGGACCAATACCTGCTACCGAAGGCAGACGACCTATTTGCGATGCTGGCAGGAGGCAAGACATTCACCAAGCTCGACCTGACTTTGGCCTACATGACGCAGGAGCTGGAGGAGTCTCTGAAGGGCCTCACCTGCATCAACACGCACAAGGGACTGTTCATCTACAACAGATGCCCATTTGGAATTCGGTCGGCTGCAGCGATCTTCCAGAGAAACATGGAGAGCCGACTCAAGTCGGTACCACGCACAGTGGTTTTTCAGGACGACATATTGGTCACGGGTCGGGACACCGTCGAGCACCTACAAAACCTGGAGGAGGTCCTCCAGTGACTGGATTGCGTAGGGCTGCGGCTGAAGAGGTCGAAATGCATCTTCATGGCAACAGAAGTGGAGTTTTTGGGGAGAAAGATCATGGCGGACGGCATTCGGCCCACAGACGCCAAGACAGAGGCTATCAGGAATGCGCCCAGGCCACAGAATGTTATGGAGCTGCGGTCGTTCCTGGGACTCCTCAACTATTTTGGTAACTTCCTACCAGGGTTAAGCACCTTATTAGAGCCCCTACATGTGTTATTGCGTAAAGGTGAGAACTGGGTATGGGGAAAAAAAAAAGTAATTGCTTTTCAGAAAACCAGAAACATTTTATGCTCCAACAAGGTGCTTGTATTGTATAACCCTTGTAAAAGACTTGTGCTAGCATGTGACACGTCGTTGGATGGAGTTGGGTGTGTATTACAACAAGATAACGTTGCGGGGAAGTTGCAACCTGTTGCCTATACCTCCAGGAGCTTGTCTAAGGCCGAGATAGCCTATAGCATGATTGAGAAAGAGGCATTAGCGTGTGTGTTTGGGGTAAAGAAAATGCATCGGTACCTGTTTGGCCTCAAATTTGAGATGGAAACCGATCACAAGCCCCTCATATCCCTGTTTGCTGAAAACAAGGGGATAAATACTAATGCCTCAGCCCGCATACAAAGATGGGCACTCGCGCTATCAGCGTATAATTATACCATCCGCCACAGGCCAGGCACTGAGAACTGTGCGGATGCTCTCAGTCGGCTACCATTGCCCACCACGGGGGTGGAAATGGCGCAGCCTGCAAACTTGTTGATGGTGGCGCAGCCCGCAAACTTGTTGATGGTCGTGGAAGCGTTTGAAAATGATAAATCACCTGTCACGGCCTGCCAGATTAGGACTTAGACCAGCCAAGTTCCTCTGCTGTCCCTAGTAAAAAACTGTGTACTGTATGGGAACTGGGCCAGCATCCCCATTGAAATGCAAGAGCTAACAAAGTCGTTACAGCGGCGAAGGACGAGCTGTCCATTCAGGCAGACTGCCTGTTGTGGGGGAACCGCGTAGTGCTACCCAAAAAGGGCAGTGAGACGTTCATCTCGGATCTCCACAGCACACACCCGGGTATAGTAATGATGAAAGCGATAGCCAGATCCCACGTGTGGTGGCCCAGTATCGACTCTGACTTAGAAACATAGAAACGTAGAAACATAGAAAATAGGTGCAGGAGTAGTCCATTCGACCCTTCGAGCCTGCACCACCATTCAATAAGATCATGGCTGATCAGTACCCCTTTCCTGCTTTCTCTCTATATCCCTTGATCCCCTTACAGTCCTGTGTACGGCAATGCAGTGTGTGCTCAGTTGAGCAACGCGCCCAGAGAGGCACCACTAACTTTGTGATCCTGGCCCTCCAGACCATGGTCGAGGATCCATGTCGACTATGTGGGCCCGTTTCTCGATAAAATGTTCCTGGTGGTGGTGAATGCTTTTTCAAAATGGATTGAATGTGAAAAAATGTCAGGAAGCACCGCCACCACCACCATTGAAAGCCTGAGGGCCATGTTTGCCACCCATGGCCTGCCTGACATACTGGTCAGTGACAACGGGCCATGTTTCACCAGTGCCGAATTTAAAGAATTCATGAGTCGCAATGGGATCAAACATGTCACCTCGGCCCGTTTAAACCAGCCTCCAATGGGCAGGCAGAGCGGGCAGTGCAAACAATCAAACAGACCCTCAAACGAGTCACAGAAGGCTCACTCCAAACCCGCCTGTCCAGAGTACTGCTCAGCTACCGCACGAGACCCCACTCGCTCACAGGTATGCTCCTGGCTGAGCTACTCATGAAAAGGACACTTAAAACCAGACTCTCGCTGGTTCACCCCAACCTGCATGATCAGGTAGAGAGCAGCAGGCAGCAACAAAATGTAACCGATGGTCGCGCCACTGTGTCATGGGAAATTGATCTGAATGACCCTGTGTATGTGCTAAACTATGGACATGGTCCCAAGTGGATCGCGGGTACAGTGATAGCTAAAGAAGGGAGTAGGGTGTTTGTAATTAAACTAGACAATGGACAAATTTGCAGAAAGCACATTGACCAAACGAGGCTGCGGTTCACAGACTGCCCTGAACAACCCACAGCAGACACCACCTTTTTTGAGCCCACAACACACACCTAAAGGATCAACGACACCACGCCAGACCAGGAAATTGAACTCATCATGTGCAACAGCCCAGCAAGGCCAGGCTCACCCAGCAGCCCTGCAGGGCCAACAACACACCAGCCCAGCGAGGGCACAGCCAACACACCAGAACAGACATTTGTACCGAGGCGGTCCACCAGGGAAAGAAAGGCTCCCGACCGCCTCACCTTGTAAATAGTTTTCACTTTGACTTTGGAGGGGGAGTGATGTTGTGTATCTGTAAACCATGCATTCCCATGTTCCGCCACCAGGGAGCACAACCCCTGAAGTCCCAAGGAATCCCAGCATCCCTTGGGAGCACTGTATATAAGCCGGCCCCTAAGGCCTGTTACTCACTCTGGAGTGTCTTAATAAAGACTGAGGTCACTGTTACTTTAACCTCCCTGTGTGCAGTCTCGTCTGTGTTAGGAACACAACATCGAGGATTTAAGCCATCAGGTCCAGCGGACTTGTCCGCCTTTAGTCCCATTATTTTACCTAGTACTACTTCATTAGTGATAGTGATTGTATTAAGTTCCTCCCTCCCTATAGAACCTTGATTATCCACTATTGGGATACCGTGAAGACTAATACAAAATATTTGTTCAACGTCTCTGCCATTTCCCTGTTCTCAATTTTTAATTCTCCAGTCTCATCCTCCAGCGGACCAACATTTACTTTAGCCACTCTTTTCCTTTTTATACATCTGTAAAAACTCTTACTATCTGGTTTATATTTCGTGCTAGTTTACTTTCATAATCTTTCTTCCCTCTCAATCATTTTTTTTAGTCATTCTCTGCTGGCTTAAAAAAAATTCCCAATCTTCTGGCCTCCCACTAGTCTCGACCACATTGTATGCCTTTGTTTTCAATTTTATACCCTCTCTTATTTCCTTAGTATCTGTGGAGAGAAAGCAGAGTTAACGTTTCGGTTCGATGACCCTTCGTCAGAACTGGAGAGTGTTCGGAAAGAACAGATTCTTAACAAGCACTGAAAGGGGGAGGGGAAGAAAGAACAAAAGGGAAGGTCCGTGAAAGGATGGAAGGCAGGAGAGATTAGAGAGACAAAAGGGATGATGGCCCAAATTCAAATAGCAATGCCAGGAGTTAGAGAAACATTAGTCAAGATAGGGTGTGATCGGGGTAATGACCAGCTGCCTTTAGAGACAAGGAGAAAAAAAGAAAGAAAGAAACAGGCTCGCAGGGGGGAGGGGGAGTGGAGGGGGTGGGAGGGGGAGAGCGCGGGGGGCAGCGAGTCAAAGATTGGCAGCAGTTACACTCTGAAATGTTTGAATTCGATGTTGAGTCCAGAAGGCTGTAAAGTGTCTAAACGAAAGGTGAGTTGTTGTTCCTTGAGCTTGCATTGAGCTTCGTTGGAACAGTGTAGGAGGACAGAGAGGTCTGAGTGAGAATGCAGTGGAGAATTAAAGTGACAGGCGACCGGAAGCTCAGGGTCACACCTGCGGACTGAACGGAGGTGCTCCGCAAAGCGGTCACTCAATCTACGGTTGGTCTCCCCAATGTAGAGGAGACCACATCATGAGCAGCGAATAGAGTATACTAAATTGAAAGAAGTACAAGTAAATCACTGTTTCACCTGGAAGGAGTATTTGGGACCCTGGATAGTGGGAAGGGAGGAGGTAAAAGGGCAGGTGTTGCATCTCCTGTGTTGCACAGGAAGGTGCCGTAGGAAGGGGAGGGGGTGCTGGGGGTGACTGCAGAATGGACCAGGGTTTCGCAGAGGGAGTGGTCCCTTCGGAACGCTGAGAGGGGAGGGGAGGGGAAGATGTGATTGGTGGTGGGGTCACGCTGGAGGTGGTGGAAATAGCAGAGGATGATCCATTGAACGTGGAGGCTGGTGATGTGAAAGGTGAAGACAAGGGGAACCCTGTCATGGTTCTGAGAGGGAGGGGACGGGTGAGAGCAGAAATGCAGGAGATAGAACGGACACAGTTGAGGGCCATGTTAACCACGGCGGAGGGGAATCCTCTGTTGAGGACAAAGAAAGACATATCAGAGGCACTAGTGTGAAAGGTGGCGTCATCAGAGCAGATGCGATGGAGACGGAGAAACTGGGAGAATGGAATGGAGTCCTTACAGGAAGCGGGGTATGAAGAAGTTTAGTTCAGGTGGCTGTGGGAGTCAGTGGGCTTATAGTGGATACTGGTCGAAAGCCAGAGATGGAGACGGAGAAGTTGAGGAAGGGAAGGGAAGCGTCGGAGATGGACCATATGAAAGTGAGGGAAGGGTGAAAATTGGATGCAAAGTGAACAAAATTCTCAAGTTCAGGGCGAGAGCAGGAAACGGCATCAATATTGTTATCAATGTACCGGAAAAAGAGGTGAGGGAGGGGACCCAAGTAGGACTGGAACAAAGAATGCTCCTCATATCCCACAAAAAGGCAGGCATAGCTTGGACCCATGCTGATTCCCATAGCGACACCTTTAACTTGGAGGAAGTGAGTGGAGTTAAAGGAGAGGTTGTTCAATGTGAGAACAAGTTCAACCAGGTGGAGGAGGGTGATGGTGGATGGGGACTGGTTGGGCCTCTGCTTCCCCCAGTATTGCTAGTTGTCATTAATTATGGACAAAAACAGGTATTCTCCAGTTTTTCTTCAAAGAGGAATTTGATCCAGTTGCCAGCAGGATTCCGGAGCTGTCTCAGCCCATGGAGTCCTTTCACACACAGTATGTATACTGGGGCAGCCCTCTCTGCAAACAGCACATTCATGTTTTGTCTCAAAGGGTATGAAATAGAAAAGATGTTGAATATCGATGCCAAGAACATCCAGGAAGCATATGAACAGAAGAGAAATGGGAAAGGATTCAGAGCCAAAGAAAATCGGAGTGAGAAAACAGAGGTGACGTACAGAGACAGTATTCCCCTCCACCTCTCCCATAATTTGTTCTTCCCCTCCATTTCTTCTCTTCTACTGCATTGTTTCTCTGTCTGAGGTGGACAAGGCTTGCTCCTAGCCCTTCAGATGAGACATTAAACCAAGGTCCCGTCTGCTCTCTCAAGTGGACGTAAAAGATCCCATGCACTATTTCGAAAACGAGCAGGGGAGTTATCCCCTAGTGTCCTGGCCAATATTTATCCCTCAATCAACATAACAAAAAACAGATTATCTGGTTATTATCACATTGCTGTTTGTGGGAGCTTGCTTGTGCACAAATTGACTGCCGCGTTTCCTACATTACAACAGTGACTACACATTGGCTGTAAAGCACTTTGAGAGGTCCGGTGGCCATGAAAGGCGCTATATAAATGTAAGTCTTTCTTTCTTATTCTACATCAATCCTACATCAATAAAAGCCAAAAACCCGACTCAAGGAGACATGTGTGAGTCATCCATGACATGCCCATGTGATTCTCTCCCCCACCCCTAGCTCTTCCAATGGGAATGTGCGTGACTTACTCTCAGCTGCTTCCAACAGCAGCACAACTGCAATCGGAAGATCATAGGTATTGACAGAGATATTTAAATAAATAAACTCAAGGATGTAGAATGTCAGGGATATTTGATTTGATACAGGATAGCAGAACATGGCGAAAAGGGTATAAGCTGACATTGATTAGATTTAGGTAGGAGGTGTCAGCCAGTGGCTCAGTGGGTAGCACTCGTCGACGAGTGATCAGGGCGGAGGAGTGATGAGAGATCATGGCTGAGATGTGGTGGGTGATTGTGACGGAGATTCGACAAATGTTTGGTGCAGAGGTGCGGCGAGTGTTTTTGTGGCGGAGGAGCAGCGCGAGATCGTGGCGGAGGTTCGGCGAATGAGGGTACGGGGCCCAGAAGAGCCGAGGGCCCAGGGGCAGCACGGGCATGCCCACACTGCGATATGTGTGCGCACTAGGTCCGTGCAGCAGAGCAGGTCTCCAGTCATCCTGGTTCAACCCTTGCCACTGGATAAAGGCCTAGCTCTGTCGAGCCTTTGTGGTGGCTGATGTGCAACGGTCACCACACGTTAAAAAAATCCACGCACAGGCATCTTCCACCCCCTCAATTGGAGTGCAGGACTGGAACATTGGGTCCTCCATTGAAACATCTGTGAACTCTTGTGGAAGCAAGTCATCCTCATTCGAGGGACCACCTATGAATGAATGGGTAGCACTCTTGTCTCTAAGTCAGAAGGTTATAGGTTCAAGTCCTCCTCCAGAGACTTGAGTGTAAAAATCTAAGCTGAAATTTCAGTGCAGTGCTGAGGGAGTGCTGCACTGTTGGAGGCGTTGTCTTTCGGATGAAATGTTAAACCGGGGCCCTGTCTGCTTTCTCAGGTGAACATAAAAGATCCCATGGCACTATTTTGAAGAAAAGCAAAGGGGTTATCCCCGATGTTCAATCAACATCACAAAAAATTGTCTGATCATTATCACATTGATGTTTGTGGGAGCTTGCTGTGCCCAAATTGGCTGCTACATTACAACAGTTTCCTACATTACAACATTGATTACACTTCAAAAAGTACTTGCAGAGGCTGATCGCCAACTCTCTGACACTTCCTCCTACCTGCCCCGTGGACCATGACCCCACTACTGAACATCAAGCCATAATTTCCCAGACCGTCACTGACCTCATCTCCTCTGGAGATCTTCCCTCCACAGCCACCAACCTCATAGTTCCCCAATCCTGCACAGCCCACTTCTCCCTCCTTCCCAGGATCCACAAACAGGACTGCCCCAGTCGACCCATCGTTTCAACCTGTTCTTGCCCCACGGAACTTATTTCTTCCTATCTCGACTCTCTTTTTTTCTCCCCTTGTCCACTTTCTTCCCACCTACATCCGCGACTCCTCCAACGCCCTCCGTCACTTTAACAGTTTCCAGTTTCCTGGCCCCAATCATCTCCTTTTCACCATGGACGTCCAATCCCTCTGCATATCCATCCCCCACCAGGATGGCCTGAGGGCGCTCCGCTTCCTCCTCGATCAGAGGCCCAACCAGTCCCCATCCACCATCACCCTCCTCCGCCCGGCTGAACTTGTTCTCACAATGAACAACCTCTCCTTTAACTCCACTCACTTTCTACAAGTTAAAGGTGTCGCTATGGGAATCAGCATGGGTCCTAGCTATGCCTGCCTTTTTGTGGGATATGAGGAGCATTCTTTGTTCCAGTCCTACTTGGGTCCCCTCCCTCACCTCTTTTTCCAGTACATTGATGACAATCTTGATGCCGTTTCCTGCTCTCGCCCTGAACTTGAGAATTTTGTTCACTTTGCATCCAATTTCCACCCTTCCCTCACTTTCATATGGTCCATCTCCGACTCTTCCCTTCCCTTCCTCGACTTCTCCGTCTCCATCTTTGGCTTTCGACCAGTATCCACTATAAGCCACTGACTCCCACAGCCACCTGAACTAAACTTCTTCATACCCCGCTTCCTGTAAGGACTCCATTCCATTCTCCCAGTTTCTCCGTCTCCGTCGCATCTGCTCTGATGCCTTTCACACTAGTGCGTCTGATATGTCTTTCTTTGTCCTCAACAGAGGATTCCCCTCCGCCGTGGTTAACATGGCCCTCAACCGTGTCCGTTCTATCTCCTGCATTTCTGCTCTCACCCGTCCCCTCCCTCTCAGAACCATGACAGAGTTCCCCTTGTCTTCACCTTTCACCTCACCATGGATCATCCTCTGCTATTTCCACCACCTCCAGCGTGATCCCACCACCAATCACACCTTCCCCTCCCCTCCCCTCTCAGCGTTCCGATCAGCCTGACATCGGTAGTGGGTAAAATGATGGAATCAATTATTAAGGATGTCATAGTGCATTTGGAAAGAGGTGACATGATAGGTCCAAGTCAGAATGGATTTGTGAAAGGGAAATCATGCTTGACAAATCTTCTGGAATTTTTTGAGGATGTTTCCAGTAGAGTGGACAAGGGGGAACCAGTTGATGTGGTGTATTTGGACTTTCAGAAGGCTTTCGACAAGGTCCCACACAAGAGATTAATGTGCAAAGTTAAAGCACATGGGATTGGGGGTAGTGTGCTGGCGTGGATTGAGAACTGGTTGGCAGACAGGAAGCAAAGAGTAGGAGTAAATGGGTACTTTTCAGAATAGCAGGCAGTAACTAGTGGGGTACCGCAAGGTTCTGTGCTGGGGCCCCAGCTGTTTACATTGTACATTAATGATTTGGACGAGGGGATTAAATGTAGTATCTCCAAATTTGCGGATGACACTAAGTTGGGTGGCAGTGTGAGCTGCGAGGAGGATGCTATGAGGCTGCAGAGTGACTTGGATAGGTTAGGTGAATGGGCAAATGCATGGCAGATGAAGTATAATGTGGATAAATGTGAGGTTATCCACTTTGGTGGTAAAAACAGAGAGAGAGACTATTATCTGAATGGTGACAGATTAGGAAAAGGGGAGGTGCAACGAGACCTGGGTGTCATGGTACATCAGTCATTGAAGGTTGGCATGCAGGTACAGCAGGCGGTTAAGAAAGAAAATGGCATGTTGGCCTTCATAGTCGAGGGGATTTGAGTACAGGGGCAGGGAGGTGTTACTACAGTTGTACAGGGCCTTGGTGAGGCCACACCTGGAGTATTGTGTACAGTTTTGGTCTCCTAACTTGAGGAAGGACATACTTGCTATTGAGGGAGTGCAGCGAATGTTCACCAGACTGATTCCCGGGATTGCGGGACTGACATATCAAGAAAGATTGGATCAACTGGGCTTGTATTCACTGGAGTTCAGAAGAATGAGGGGGGATCTCATAGAAACGTTTAAAATTCTGACAGGTTTAGACAGGTTAGATGCAGGAAGAATGTTCCCAATGTTGGGGAACTCCAGAACCAGGGGTCACATTCTAAGGATAAGGGATAAGCCATTTAGGACCGAGATGAGGAGAAACTTCTTCACCCAGAGAGTGGTGAACCTGTGGAATTCTCTACCATAGAAAGTTGTTGAGGCCAATTCACTAAATATATTCAAAAAGGAGTTAGATGTAGTCCTTATTACTAGGGGGATTAAGGGGTATGGCGAGAAAGCAGGAATGGGGTACTGAAGTTGCATGTTCAGCCGTGAACTCATTGAATGGCGGTGCAGGCTCGAAGGGCTGAATGGCCTAATCCTGCACCTATTTTCTATGTTTCTATGTTTCTGTAACCACTCCCTCCGCGAAACCCTGGTCCATTCCGCAGTCACCCCCAGCATCCCCTCCCCTTCCCACGGCACCTTCCCGTGCAACGCAGGAGATGCAACACCTGCCCTTTTACCTCCTCCCTTCCCACTATCCAGGGTCCCAAATACTCCTTCCAGGTGAAACAGCGATTTACTTGTACTTCTTTCAATTTAGTATGCTCATGATGTGGTCTCCTCTACATTGGGGAGACCAAGCGTAGATTGAGTGACCGCTTTGCGGAGCACCTCCGTTCAGTCCGCAGGTGTGACCCTGAGCTTCCGGTCGCTTGTCACTTTAATTCTCCACTGCATTCCCACTCAGACCTCTCTGTCCTCGGTCTCCTACACTGTTCCAACGAAGCTCAATGCAAGCTCAAGGAACAGCACCTCACCTTTCGTTTAGGCACTTTACAGCCTTCTGGACTCAACATCGAATTCAGACATTTCAGAGTGTAACTGCTGCCAATCTTTGATTCGCTGCCCCCCGCGCCCCCATCCCCACCCCCCCCCGCCCCCCACCCGTGAGCCTGTTTCTTTCTTTCTTTTTTTCTCCTTGTCTCTAAAGGCAGCTGATCATTACCCCGATCACACCCTATCTTGACTAATGTTTCTTTAACTCCTGGCATTGCTATTTGAATTTGGGCCATCATCCCTTTTGTCTTTCTAATCTCTCCTGCCTTCCATCCTTTCTTGGACCTTCCCTTTTGTTCTTTCTTCCCCTCCCCCTTTCAGTGCTTGTTAAGAATCTGTTCTTTCCGAACACTCTCCAGTTCTGACGAAGGGTCATCGAACCGAAACGTTAACTCTGCTTTCTCTCCACAGATACTAAGGAAATAAGAGAGGGTATAAAATTGAAAACAAAGGCATACAATGTGGTCGAGACTAGTGGGAGGCCAGAAGATTGGGAATTTTTTCAAAGCCAGCAGAGAACGACTAAAAAAAATGATTGAGAGGGAAGAAAGATTATGAGAGTAAACTAGCTTGAAATATAAAACCAGATAGTAAGAGTTTCTACAGGTACATAAAAAGGAAAAGAGTGGCTAAAGTAAATGTTGGTCCGCTGGAGGATGAGACTGGAGAATTAAAAATTGAGAACAGGGAAATGGCAGAGACGTTGAACAAATATTTTGTATTAGTCTTCACGGTATCCCAATAGTGGATAATCAAGGGTCTATAGAGAGGGAGGAACTTAATACAATCACTATCACTAATGAAGTAGTATTAGGTAAAATAATGGGACTAAAGGCAGACAAGTCCGCTGGATCTGATGGCTTAAATCCTCGATGTTGTGTTCCTAACACAGACGAGACTGCACACAGGGAGGTTAAAGTAACAGTGACCTCAGTCTTTATTAAGACACTCCAGAGTGAGGAACAGCCCTTAGGGGCCGGCTTATATACAGTACTCCCATGCTGGGATTCCTTGGGACTTCAGGGGTTGTGCTCCCTGGTGGCGGAACATGGGAATGCATGGTTTACAGATACACAACATCACTCCCCCTCCAAAGTCAAAGTGAAAACTATTTACAAGGTGAGGCGGTCATGAGCCTTTCCTTCCCTGTTGGACCGCCTCGGTACAAATGTCTGTTCTGGTGTGTTGGCTGTGCCCTCGCTGGGCTGGCATGTTGTTGGCCCTGCAGGGCTGCTGAGTGAGCCTGGCCTTGCTGGGCTGTTGGACATGATGGGTTCGATTTCCTGGTCTGGCGTGGTGTCGTTGATCCTTTGGGTGTGTGTTGTGGGCTCGAAAAAGGTGGTGTCTGCTGTGGGTTGTTCAGGGCAGTCTGTGAACCGCAGCCTCGTTTGGTCCAGGTGCTTTCTGCAAATTTGTCCTTGATTAGTTTAACTACAAACAACCTACTCCCTTCTTTAGCTATCACCGTGCCCGCGATCCACTTGGGACCATGTCCATAGTTTAGCACATACACAGGGTCATTCAGATCAATTTCCCATGACACAGAGGCGCAACCATCGTTTACATTTTGTTGCTGCCTGCTGCTCTCTACCTGATCATGCAGGTTGGGGTGAACCAGCGAGAGTCTGGTTTTAAGTGTCCTTTTCATGAGTAACTCAGCCGGGGGCACCCTTGTGAGCGAGTGGGGTCTCGTGTGGTAGCTGAGCAGTACTCTAGACAGGTGGGTTTGGAGTGAGCCTTCTGTGACTCGTTTGAGGCTCTGTTTGATTGTTTGCACTGCCCGCTCTGCCTGCCCATTGGAGGCTGGTTTAAAAGGGGCCGAGGTGACATGTTTGATCCCATTGCGGCTCATGAATTCTCTAAATTCGGCACTGGTGAAACATGGCCCGTTGTCACTGACCAGTATGTCAGGCAGGCCGTGGGTGGCAAACATGTACTAGAAATAAGTCCAAGAGAAAGTCAGAATTTAAGTCTGACTCCGAGTCAGGCAGACAAACAGTCTGAAGTTGTCGAGAGTCTCAAACAGAAATTTCCAAACTTGTTGTCGAACTTAGAATCATTCTAGGCTGATCCTGAGGAAAGTTTTCCTCCAAGGGATGCCCTTGATCTACATTTGAACTCTCTACAACTTCAGACTGTTTGTCTGCCTGACTCGGAGTCAGACTTAAATTCTGACTTTCTCTTGGACTTATTTCTAGTACATTTGATGTAGGATATACTACTGGTACTCTACTTGTAATAAGACTGTCTGATAAGTCAGAAACAATCAAATTATTCCAACTTCCAACTCCTTCCACATCTGTAGGTAAAATATGATCAATGTGAACAAACCTAACATGTCCATGATCAAACATCTTGATCAAATATGTGCAAGGAGCACATATTTTCACTACTCTTTCTGGTGACCACTTTAACCATTTATGGTGATGGTTCTTCATTCTCTGATTTAATTTCACACTTCTCTCTTTTACTCTACCTCTATCATGATTCTCTTTAGATACGTTATAATGAACTAACATGGTGCTCTCTACCAACTGGCTTTTACACTCCTTGAAATATGCGTCACATTCTTCTGACCACTTCCAATGGAACTGTTTTTTCAACATCTCATTCAGTGGATGTAACACTGGAGCTAAATTTGGCAGGAACTTCCCATAATAGTTCAAAAGACCCAAAAATGATTGGAGTTCAGTGACATTCTTGGGAGTGGGTGCATTTCTAATTGCATCCAGCTTTCCCTTGATTGGATGTAAACCATCTTTATCTACTCTATGCCCTATAACTCTCACTTGCGAGCAATCCCTCATACTCTGTGCTTCTTTAGCCATTTGAGGACTTAATTCAAGATGTTATTATGGATTTGCCTATTTGGTGCTGAAATGAGTATGTCATCTAAATAAAATACTACCCCTCCAATGCCTTGCAAAATCTGGTCCATCACCCTTGAAATATGGGGAGGAGTGGGGGAGGGGGGAGCCGGGGGGGCTGCTGAAGACACTCCAAATGGTAGCCTATTAGATTGATATAGGCCTAGATGAGTATTTATAGTCAAGCATGACTTGGACTCCTCATCTAGCTCTAGTTGTAAGTAAGCATTTGTGAGATCTAACTTTGATCAGCGTTGTGAACAAATCTTCTACATTTGTATTGTGTTGTGGAGATTACCCTCTAGAACCTGGTTTACGGTTACTTTATAATCACCACACAACCTTACCTTACCATTAGACTTAGGTACAACAACAATGGGTGTAGCCCAATTACATAGATCTATCTTGGAGATAACATTCTCAGTCTGTAGTCTTTTGAGTTCTTGCTCAACTTTCTCCTTGAGTGCACATGGTATGGGACATGGCTTGCAGTAAACTGGTCTTGAATCCTTCTGTACCTTGACACTCGCTTTGATGCCTTGGATCAGACTGCCTGTTTCGCAGAACACCTTCGGATACATCTTGATGACATCACCCTTTGATGCAAATCTCATTTCAACATGAAAAATCTCATTCCAATCCAGCTTCAGTGACCCCAACCAATTCCTACCTAGTAAGGCAGGCTTGTCTCCTACCACTGAGAGAGGCAAGCTCTGAAATTGATCCTTATATTTCACCCATACGGTGATACAACCTACCACAGGAATTTGCTCTCCTGAGTAGCCTCGCAGCTCTACCTTGTATTTCTCCAATGGGAAATCACGCAATTTGTCGAGGTATAGGCTCACGGATGTCGATTTCCATGGATATCTTGATTCCTGCAACATCTACTTGGATGATGATACTTTTCGAATCACTGTTAGATACCCTCGGTCTCCTGATGACATGTATCTCTTTGTCCTGTTGCTTTTCTTCCATGCTATGTAGTCTCTGGGTATTTCTACTTATAACCTTGAAAGTTGGTTTACTCTTCAGTCGGCATGCCTTCGCAGGATGCCCAGTTTTCCTGCAGAAGAAACACTCTGTCTTTGCGTATTGTCAACTTTGAGCAATGTGTTGTCCCAGGCAGCGATAGCATGACTTCAATGTATTGTTACCATGGCCAGTTGCTGAGGCCTTGGGGCCCAACTGCCTTTTACTTTTAACCCACAGGCGATTCACCTTGGTTGTCTGATGACTGGAAATGGTACAAAATTATCGGGAATATTAGTCGGCCATATCCATTGACAGCTGTCTGATAAGCTAAATCAAAAGTCAAGTTAGGTGTTGTCAACAACTTTCTTCTGATCGCATCATTTTTCATCCCACAAACAAAGCGGTCTCGCAACGTTCAGTCCTGAAAGTTTCCAAAATGACAGTGAATGGATAGCTTCTTAATGCTACAATGTACTCACTGATACTTTTGTCAGGTAATTGATTTCATATTCCAAATCCAATAACTTTCAGCAATTTCCAGGGGCTCAGGAATGTAGTGCTGCAATCTCCGTAAGTGATGTGCCCTTAGGCTTGATGGGAACAAGCACATTTTTCAGAATTTCATGCACCTCAGGGCCTGCTTCAGTCAGGAAAATAGCCTTTTTTCTTTCTAACACCACCCGGTTACGGGTTTTCATCATCGGGGATTTCGATGATACTATTCGTAGTGAAAAATATTTCTAGCCACTCCACATATGCTCCGAAAGTTTCACAGTCACATTGAATCTTATCCAAGCGCCCTATTATTCCCATAGGCATGGCTATCTGGACTCTGGCAGTTCAGCCAAGTGTGCTTGAAAATAACTTTGCATATTTTTTTTAGCTGTTCTGCAAACAAAGGACCTCTCTAGACTCTCGGTTGTTTGGCTGGAATCATCTATCAAAAGAATTTCAGCTAGGGTATCCAGAACTCCCATCCTCGTCGCCAAAGTCCCAATTTTTATTTTGCTCTCTAACATTTTTTTAAAGTGCAGATCAAAGCTGCTTTTCATTTCCTGGTTTGCTGTCTGTGAGAATTCTTCAATGTGATTGGCTACTTAGAACATCACAAACACACAGGACTTCACAAGATGGCTTCAACGCAGGAACCTGTCAGGTGACCTGTCATCTGATGTCTTTATTGCATTTACAGCAATAACTGCGTTACCACAGTAGTCTACTCAGTAGTCCTCTAGATGGAACTATATTACAGCTGCAATGCAGAACTTCACCCCCCACCCCCCCTCCCCCCCCAATAGTTGGTAATCCGTGAAATCAGTGGAAATGACATAAATATGAGCTTTTCCACGCTAATATCACTATTAAACACACCCTTAAATGTTAAGCCTTGTTAGAATAGGTGCAATTGGGGTTTTAACGGCATATAGACTGCTAAACAAACGTTCGGGCCCTGAAAACTTAATTTTTATATTTGTGCAGTGTCAATTTTCTCCATTATGATAAAAATTAAAATATTTTAAAAACTTAATTTTATAAAAGATTGCTCATGATACCTTATCCTCAGGTGAAAGTCCCAATTTTTATTTTGCTCTCTAACATTTTTTTTAAAGTGCAGATCAAAGCTGCTTTTCATTTCCTGGTTTGCTGTCTGTGAGAATTCTTCAATGTGATTGGCTACTTAGACAGCTTATTGACATCACTGCAGTTCTTCGCTGAGGATGCCCCTTACACAGCGCTATAATCAATTGCACATCGTGATAGGCAAACTTCTCATCACAAAGATGGCGTGATCTCAGTGAGCAGCTTTCTTCGAGGCCAGCGGCGAACGCCTTTGAATTGCCGCTAACCGCAAATTACAGGCTATATTTTCTTTATGTGGCTTGGTGTCAAATATTGACTGATAATACTCCTATGAAGCATCCTATAAATGCACTTTTTCTTTTTTCCTTTCTATTTAGGATTAGTGATTTGACATAGCATTATATCCCTTGACAAATCTCATGACTTTCACAACTGTGAGTTTTCTTTTCATTGTAAGTTGAAACTCTTCTTTTTTTTATCTCCTTCCTCCATCCTTTCGACAACCTGCAAGAAGTGGTGATCAATTCCCAAAGAAAGAAAGTCTTAAAAAAATAAATAAGAAGATGCTTCTGTATAAAGACAGATTGGCTGCTCTGGGTATGTCTCAATGAAATGCATGGTGATATCCATTAGTAAACAATAGAATTTACACAGCAATCTCACTGCACAGATCTACCTCCCAATTGTCTTGATAAGAATCAATTTTATCTCCAATCTTCAGGTTCTGTAAATAAAGTTTTAGGATATGAAAGTGAAAGAAAGAAAGACTTGGATTTATATAGCACCTTTCACGACCACCGGACAGATGTCTCAATGCGCTTTACCGACAATGAAGTACTTTTGGAGTGTAGTCACTGTTGTAATGTAAGAAACGCGGCAGCCAATTTGCGTATAGCAAGCTCCCCCAAACAGCAATGTAATAATGACCAGATAATCTGTTTTTTTGTTATGTTGGTTGAGGGATAAATATTGGCCAAGACACCAGGGATAACTCACCTGCTCTTCTTCGAAATAGTGCGATGGGATATTTTACGTCCACTTGCGAGAGCAGACAGGGCCTCGGTTTAACGTCTTATCTGAAAGATAGCACCTCCGACAGTGCAGTGCTCCCTCAGCACTGCACTGGAGTATGAGTCTAGTTTTTTTTGTGCTCAAGTCCCTAGAGTGGAACTTGAACCCACAACTTTCTGACTCAGAAGCAAGAGTACTATCCACTGAGCCACAGCTAACACATCATTCTGATATTTATTTATTTTTTAAACTCCCATAACTGTGGATGTGATTTTTCCAATTTTTTCTATAACTTTAAAAAAATAATTTCTGACACATTTTGTAGTCAATCCTAATAATAGTACACACGTCATTATAATAATTAAAAAGCTTAGCTCGCAAGTACTATTTTATAATGGTCACTTAACTATGTCCTGCAAAATAATTTGAGCAATTGTAAAAAGGTTTTCAGAGTAAGCATTTTATTTTTATAAAATATAACAACCATTGGATTTATAAGTTTACACTTTTTACTGTTTCTTGCCTCCTTTAGATACAAGCAAGAGTGAGGATAACAGAAACACTGCAATCCTGCCTGAGTCTGAGGAGAACTTGCATTTGTTCAATAATCCCACAATGTTACAAAATGAGATGCACTGCTCTATACCAATAGATGAAAAAGGTGTTGATATTATCAATATAAAAGGAATTGAAGATATAGGATATATACATACAGATTCTATGGTAAGTGAATGCTGCTTTGCGCACTGGCTCAACATTTAATGGTTATTAAGGGTGGTTACATGTCAATTTTAGTGTCCTATGGAAGTAGAAATGGATACTACCACAAAAAAGTTGCATTTATATAGCGTCTTTCACAACCACTGGTCATCCCAAATCACTTTATAGCCAATGAAGTACTTTTTGAAGAGTAATCACTGTTGTAATGTAGGAAACACAGCACAGCAGGTTCCAACAATGTGATAATGACCAGATAATCTGTTGATATTTGTTATGTTGACTGAGGGATAAATATTGGCCAGGTTATAGCAGGTAACTCCCCTGCTCTTCTTCGAAGTAGTGCCATAGCATCTTTTACATCCACCTGAGAGGGCAGATGGGGCCTGGTGTAACATCTCATCTGAAAGACAGCACCTCCGACAGTGCAGCACTTCCTCAGTATTGCACTGGAGTGTCAGAGTAGATTTCTTTTGTGCTCAAGTATGTGGAGTAGGACTTGGACCCACAACCTTTTAACTCAGATGTGAGGGTGATACAAGCTGTGCCACAGCTGGCAAGGATTAATTGAGGTGAATAGCATTGATGCATTTAAGGGATAACTAGATAAGGAGAAAGGAATGGAAGGGTTAAATTAGGGATTGGCAATAAATGCTGGCCTTGCCAGCAATGCCCACATATTTCAGGAACAAATAAAAAAATAAAATTAATGAAGAGGGGTGGTAGGAGGCTTGTGTGGAGCCTAAACACCAGCATAGACCAGTAGGGCTGAGTGGCCTGATTCTCTGCTGTAAATTCTATATAATATGTAAAAATTGGTGTGTGAACACAGTCAAATCAGCAATCTGATCCCCATTGCATTGGGAACTTGAAAGTCAGGCTCACGGTACCTGGTTGGGTTTCAAATCCCTTCCTGCCTTGTAATCATGGCTGCTTGGACTTAAACAATTAGATCTCGATTTGCTGCGCATTTTAAATGCATCCTGAGTGACCAATACATAAAATGGACTTCCAGATCGGAGAGTGGAAACCCTGAAATCAGGTAAGAACATAGGAACTGGAGGTGGCCACTCAGTCCCTCGAATGTGTTCCATCATTCAATTAGATTGTGACTAATCTGTTTCTTCATTCCATTTACCCACCTTGGTTCCATATCCCTTAATATCCTCGCCTAACAAAAAGTTATCAATGCTAGTTTTGAAATTTTCAATTGAACGCCAGCCTCAACAGCTTTTTGTGGGAGTGAGTTCCAGATTTCCACTACTCTTTGTTTGAAGAAGTGCTTTGCGACATCATCCCAGAACAGCCTAGCTCTGACTTTAAGGTTATGACCTCTTGTTCTGGCCTCCCTACCATTGGAAATAGTTTCTCTCCATCTGCCCTATCAACTGCTTTTGATCATGGACGTGTTAATTTACAATACCTAAAGCTCTGATTGGATCCCTTTGATGACAAGTCCTGATTGCTGATTTATCCTCCAAGGTGACCCAGCACTTTCTCTGAAATGTGTAATTCGATCCTCCCTACCTACGTAATCAGTGACTTTGGCTCGAATTATACGTTGCATTCTGACTGCCAACTCCAGAGTTCACTTGGAATAGACATGGCTCACTCTCATGGGTTAAGACCTTCTCCTACTCCCACCCACCCACCCCCGCCCAAGTTCCTGACTTCCTCCTCCTCCCCCCGCCCAAGTTCCTGACTTCCTCCTCCTCCCCCCGTCCAAGTTTCTGACTTCCTCCTCCTCCTCCCCCCGTCCAAGTTTCTGACTTCCTCCTCCTCCTCCCCCCGTCCAAGTTTCTGACTTCCTCCTCCTCCTCCCCCCGTCCAAGTTTCTGACCTCCCCATCCAAGGTCCTGACCTCCTTCCCCCAGCCCAAGTTTTGGAACTTCTTCCCCCAAGTCTCTGACATTCTCACCCCACCGATTCCCCCTCTGCTACCCTCTCTCCCTCTTTTTCTCCCTCAGATGTCACCTTCTCTCTCCCTCTGACACCCCCTCTCTCTCTCCAATCACACCTACCTCTCTCTCTCCAATCCCTTTCTCTCTCCCCATGGATCCAATGAGGGGCTATGCTCTACAGAGCTGAGCAAAGCATGGCCCACACTGCACTGCAGCCGCAATCATAGGATACTGCGCATGCACAAAAAGAGGTGGGGCTGATCCCGCGCATGAGCAGAAGGACACAAAAATGTTTGTGCAGATAATCACTCACTTAAAAACCTCAATTAGGTCACCCATTAATCTTCTATATTCAGGGGAATACATGTTTAGTCTTTGGAACCTTCCCTCATAACTTAACACTTTTAGCCCCAGTATCATTTTGGAGAATTTGCACTGCTCCCACCCCAAGACCATTATATCCTTCCTGAGGTGTGGTGCCCAGAATTGAATGCAGAACTCCAGATGTTTGTTTGCTAGAGCTTTATACAACTGCAGCGTAAATTCTACTCCTTTGTATTCCAACCCCCTTGAGATGAAGGCGAACATTCTATTAACATTTTAATTATTTTTCGTACCTGTCCACTAATTTAAAGTGATTTCTGTACATGAACCTCAAACGCTCTGCTTCTCCACAGTTCCAAGCTTCTCACCATTTTAGAATGGATCTATCTTTCTTGGCTACAAAGAGACAATTAGATACTGCAATGGAGGGGATTGTAGGGTTTTTCTGTTGAAATAAGATAGGGTGAATCTGTAATTATCTTGTGAGCTTAAGTGTGGTGCTTGTTAAATTAACAGGCATTAGGTTTATAAATTGTTTGATTTTGTCTTGGGATAGATCATGACAACGACCTTTGAATTGGAACTGGTAGGAATTTAAAAAAAGCCTAATTGTGTTTAACTAGACAGTCTTTAATCTTGGGCACCTACGCTGGCTCTATCATTTGGTACACAATACTGATTTTAAAAAGCATTATGCTCATCTAGTCCTATAACAAAAAGAATAGAAAGAACTTACATTTATAAAGTGCCTTTCATGAACTCATGACCTTGGAATGAGTGATCATAGCATGATTGAATTTCAAATTCAGATGAAGGGTGAGAAAGTTGGATCTCTAACCAGCGTACTAAGCTTAAATAAAGGAGACTATGAAGGTATGAGGGCTGAGTTGGCTAAAGTGGACTGGGTAAATAGATTAAAGTGTAGGACGGTTGATGAACAGTGGTGTACATTTAAGGAGATATTTCACAACACTCAAGAAAAATATATTCCAGTGAGAAAGAAAGGGCATAAGAGAAAAGATAGCCATCCGTGGCTAACTAAAGAAATAAAGGACCAATTAAAAACGCGGGCATACCTAGTGGCCAAAACTAGTGGGAGGATAGAAGATTGGGAAGCGTTTAAAAGCCAACAAAGAATGACTAAAAAATGATTAAGAAAGGGAAGATAGACTATGAAAGTAAACTAGCACAAAATATAAAAACAGATAGCAAGAGTTTCTATAGTTATATAAAAAGGAAAATAGTGGCTAGAGTAAATGTTGGTCCCTTAGAGGACGAGACCGGGGAATTGGTAATGGAGAACATGGAGATGGCAGAAATTCTGAACAAATATTTTGTATCAGTCTTTACGGTAGAGGACACTAATAATATTCCAACAGTGGATAGTCAAGGGGCTATGGGGGGGGGGGGGGGGCGGGGGAAGCAACTTAACACAATCACAATCACTAAGGAGGTGGTACTCAGTACGATAATGGGACTAAAGGCAGATAAATCCCCTGGAGCTGATGGCTTACATCCTAGGTCTTAAGAGAAGTAGCGGCAGGGATAGTGGTTGCATTGATTGTAATTTACCAAAATTCCCTGGATTCCAGGGAGGTCCCAGCAGATTGGAAAACTGCAAATGTAACGCCCCTATTTAAAAAAGGAGGCAGACAAAAAGCACGAAACTATAGACCAGTTAGCCTGACATCTATCGTTGGGAAGATGTTGGAGTCCATTATTGAAGAAGCAGTAGTAGGACAAGTGGAAAACCAAAATTCGGTCAGAAAGAGTCAACATGGATTTATGAAAGGGAAGTTATGTTTGAAAAATTTGATAGAATTCTTTGAGGATGTAACGAACAGGATGGATAAAGGGGAACCAGTGGATGTGGTGTATTTAGACTTCCAGAAGACATTTGATAAGGTGCCACATAAAAGGTTACTGCACAAGATAAAAATTCACGGGGTTGGGGGTAATATATTAGCATGGATAGAGGATTGGCTAACGAACAGAAAACAGAGAGTCAGGATAAATGGTTAATTCTCGGGTTGACAACCAGTAACTAGTGGGGTGCTGCAGGGATCAGTGCTGGGACCCCAATTATTTACAACCTATATTAATGATTTGGAGGAAGGAACCGAGTGTAACATAGCCAAGTTTGCCGATGATACAAATGGGAGGAAAAGCAATGTGTGAGGAGAACACACAAAATCTGCAAAAGGACATATACAGGCTAAATGAGTGGGCAAAAATTTGGAAGATGGAGTATAATGTTGGAAAGTGTGAGGTCATGCACTTTGGCAGAAAAAAAATCAAAGAGCAAGTTATTATTTAAATGGAGAAAGATTGCAAAATGTTGCAGTACAGTGGGAACTGGGGGTACTTATGCATGAAACACAAAAGGTTAGTATGCAGGTACAGCAAGTGATCAGGAAGGCCAATGGAATCTTGGCCTTTATTGCAAAGGGGATGGAATATAAAAGCGGGGAAGTCTTACTACAGTTGTACAGGGTATTGGTGAGGCCACATCTGGAATACTGCGTGCAGTTTTGGTTTCCATATTTACGAAAGGATATACTTGCTTAGGAGGCAGTTCAGAGAAGGTTCACAAGGTTGATTCCAGAGATGAGGGGGTTGATTTATAAGGAAAGGTTGAGTAGGTTAGGCTTCTACTCATTGGAATTCAGAAGAATGAGAGGTGATGTTATCAAAACATATAAAATTATGAGGGGGCTTGACTAGGTGGATGCAGAGAGGATGTTTCCACTGATGGGGCAGACTAGAACTGGAGTGCATAATTTTAGAATAAGGGGCCGCCCATTTAAAACTGAGATGAGGAGAAATTTCTTCTCTCAGAGGGTTCTGGATCTGTGGAATTTGCTGCCTCAGAGAGCTGTGGAAGCTGGGACATTGAATAAATTTAAGACAGAAATAGTCAGTTTCTTAAATGATAAGGGAATAAGGGGTTATGGAGAGCGGGCAGGGAAGTGGACCTGAGTCCATGATCGGATCAGCCATGATCGTATTAAATGGCGGAGCAGGCTCGAGGGGCCATATGGCCTACACCTGCTCCTATTTCTTATGTTCTTATGTCCCAAAGCGCATTACAGCCAATTTTTGATGCGTAGTCACTGTTGTAAAGTAGGCACACAGCGCAAAGCAAGCTCTCCTAAACAGCAATGTGACAATGACCAGATAATCTGTTTTAGTGATGTTGGTTGAGGGCTAGGCATTGGCTAGGACACCGAGAAGAACTCCCCTGCTCTTCTGCAAAAAGTGTCACAAGATCTTTTGCGTCCACCCGAAAGGGAAGACGGTGCCTCGGTTTAATGTCTCACCTGAAAGACGGCACATCAGACAGTGCAGCGTTCCCTCAGTACTGCACTGGAGTTTCAGCCAGGATTATGTACTCAAGTCTCTGTAGTGGGACTTAAACCCATAATCTTCTACTCAGCGGCGAGTGTGCTGCCCACTGAGCCACGGCTGATACCTTAAACACTGTAGCTGCCAATACGCAATATAATCACTTGGAACCAGTATATTGGGCATTTCACAGGGCAGGAAGGACACTGTGAAACTGGATGGTGAAATATTTATTTAATAAGGATGAATATAACAACAAAATCAACAGTAAGATTTACATATATTTTATTAATAATTCTGAGCCAACACCAGTGCAGCTGGCCAACTCATCATGCTCACAAAAGCTTCATGAATACTGCTAACAATAAAAAGCAGATCTTTTGCTTATAAGGATATGCTTTTATAGGGACAGAAAGAGGCCATTTAGCCCCTCGAGCCTGTTCCACCATTCAATGAGATCATGGCTGATCTGTGACCTCACTCCATATACACCCCTCCTTGTCCCATATCCTTTGGTTAACAAAAATCCATCAATCTCAGATTTAAAATTAACAATTGACCTGGCATCAATTGCCGTTTGCAGAAGAGAGTTCCAAACTTCTACCACCCTTTGCATGTAAAAGTATTTCTTAACGTAACTTCTGAAAGGCCTAGCTCTAATTTTTAGACTATGCCCCCTAGTCCTTGACTCCCCAACCAGCGAAATAGTTTTTCACTAACTACCCTACTGTGAGGGAAGCTTCATTTGCATTGTTACAATTAAGTAAATTATAGCCTTATATCAGTAGCCACAAATCCAGGTCTATGTAAACCCAAGATCTAGGGTTGAGTCGTGTTGTGTAAGAACATAAGTGCATAAAAATAGGAGCAGAATTGGGCTATATCGCCCCTCGAGCTATCACTGACTATTGAAATCTTTGAAAGCTTTAGATGTGAATTAAGGGATGAAAAAGATGCCACTCCCAAGTTGTTCCTAGTGATAAGGACCATTACTGATGTCAGCTGAATGGATCTTCGGAAATTGTCAGACCCCAAATATCAGGTCTCGATAAGGTTGCAGGGAAGCCTCTTTGTATAGTAGAGTCACCAGTAGTTGTCCCAGCTTCAGTGGGTGCACTGTAAAGGACATGAGGCAGTGTAGCTACCTCCCACCCAAGTGATCTTCATTACAAGTCACCTCTGGAGGTAGCAGCGACCAGTACAAATGCTGCTGCCACAGGCAAAGGGCTCTTTTTTTTCTGGCTGCACGTGGGTTGAGCACGAAGTCCCATACGGATCAGCAATATGGTTTACTGATAACTGCCCTGAACAGATTTTCCTCAATCATCAGGAAAGGTCCGACAACCAGAACCACTATCTTGGTCAGTACAGTTTTAAGTTTCAAGTTATTGGCCAAGAAATTGCGGTCAGCAGTGAAGTGACGTCGCTCACCACGGATCTCGAAGAAAGCTGCCCACAAAGATCTAGCGATCCCTGTGGTGTCGATTTCACCTTTCTCAATGTTATGTTGAATCTGGCGCCAAATCAAGCGAAACCCCAGAGTCCAGCAACAGTGATGTCATCAAGCAGGCCAAGCAGCCAATCACAATGACGAATTCTTACAGACAGCAAACCAGGAAGTAAAATGCAAGATTATAATTAACTTTTTATAAATTTTACAGAGAGCGCAATAAAGATTGGGACATACACATAGGATTAAGGTAGAAGCTGAACTAACATCTTTAAGAAAAATTATGTTAAAAACCATGTATTTCTTATCATAATAATGGAACAATTTGACATTCTAAATAGATAAAATTAGGTTTTCAGGGCCAGAACGGTTTTTCAGCAGCCATTAAAAACCCAGTTACACTTCTTTCAACAAGACTTAACTTTTTGGGGGATGGGTATGTGAGGTTTAACAGTGATATTCCAGCATAATAGGGGAAGTTTTGTCAGCAACTGTGATTTGAATTGATTGCTGGTTCTGGGGAGTTCCGCAGTGCAACCTGTGACGGAGCAGGGAGTGACTGAGCACAACTTCTGGATTTCTGCATTTAACTGCGCATGCGCTGACTCCAAAAGTTGCTGACATTTTCACAGGAGTAATGATGGTGAACACTGACAGTTTTGCCGTCATTACCATTGCAAATTCCGGGTCATTATGTAGTGCTTCTGAAGCCTACCCAGACTGATGTTACCCAATACTATAACTAGGGTCAATGAATGACTTTAACTGAGTAAATGTATGTTATTGTACGGTATGATAACAAGATACAGGTTCACAATACTAGATGATCAACAAAGTTAGAGTGCTTCCCCTGGTGTTAATGGAGACTGAGACACTTAACTCTTTTAAAAAAGGACAAGTGCCTGGAGGGGAGTGAAATTGGAGGTTATAAGTATTGAAACGTCTTGTCCTGGATGATTTAATTGAAAATTGCAGAGCCCCATGGGGTCCATGTAAATAGTTCGATTAGGGAAGACTTTAGAAAGATGAGGATTGAGCAAGCTGAGATGAAGTGGCAGGAGAAATTGGCACACAGGACTGTAGAGCAATAATAAGATTTTTTTTAAAGATTGCAACAGTGCGGGATAACTATATTCCATTGAATAAGAAGGAATCTATTAGTAGTTTCAGGATGCCATAGATAAATAAAGAGCAAATAAATCAATTAAAATGGAAGAGGAGGCCTTTAAGGATTGTAATAATAATATTGAAAAAAATAAAGGAGAATAAGAGAAAATAAGAAATAAAATAAGAGTGGGATAAGGAAAGCCATGAGAGAGTATGAGGAAAAAAAATCTTTTAAAAAAATCAAAGCAAAAGTACAACAACAACTTGTATTTATATAGCGCCTGTAATGTAGTAAACGTCCCAAGGCACTTCACAGGAGTATTATAAGACAAAGAGCTGCATAAGTAGAACTTAGCGCAGGCTAGGTCACGAGCTAGGTTTTAAGGAGCGTCTTGAAGGAGGAAAGAAAGGTAGAGAAGTGGAGAGGTTGAGGCAAGAAATTCCAGAGTGGGTCTAGACAACAAAAGGATCATCCACCACTGGTTGAGAGATTAAAATTACGGGTGCGCAAGAGGGCAGAATTAGAGGAGCGCAGACATCTTGGGGGGTTGTGGGGCTGAAAGAGATTACAAAGATAGTGAAGGGCGAGGCCATAGAGGGATTTGAAAACAAGAGTGAAAATTTTGGAATCGAGGCGTTGCTTAAAGTATTCGCAGTAAAGTATTTTATAAATATATCAGTTAAAAGAAGATTGTTTAGTGAATCCACATAGTCACATAGTCTTGTGATACATTCTGTCTTGCAACAACCAATTAAGTTTTATTAATATTTATACTCATCATCATTCATCATCATCATCATAGGCAGTCCCTCTAAATCGAGGAAGACTTGCTTCCACTCTAAAAGTGAGTTCTCAGGTGACTGTACAGTCCAACACGGGAATTATAGTCCCTGTCACAGGTGAGACAGACAGTCATTGGAGGAAAGGGTGGGTGGGGAGACTGGTTTGCCGCACGCTCCTTCTGCTGCTTGCGCTTGCTTTCTGCATGCTCTTGGCGACGAGACTTGAGGTGCTCAGCGCACTCCTGGATGCTCTTCCTCCACTTAGGGCGATCTTTGGCCAGGGACTTCCAGGTGCTGGTGAGGATGTTGCATTTTATCAAGGAGGCTTTGAGGGTGTCCTTGAAACGTTTCCTCTGCCCACCTGGGGCTCACTTGCCGTGTAGGAGTTCCAAGTGGAGCGCTTGCTTTGGGAGTCTTGTGTTAGGCATGCAAACAATGTGGCCTGCCCAACGGAGCTGGTCGAGTGTGGTCAGTGCTTCGATACTGGGGATGTTGGCCTGATCGAAGACACTAACGTTGGTGCATCTGTCCTCCCAGGAGATTTGCAGGATCTTGCGGAGACATCGTTGGTGGTATTTCTTCAGTGATTTAAGGTGTCTACTGTATATGGTCCACATTGCTGAGCCATACAGGAGGGCGGGTATACTTATACTACCAATGCCCTATTAGGATTTATATAAGCGACTGAGTGAATGAGTTAACCTCGACATAGTCGGCAAACAGGAAATAAGACCATAAAATCATGAACTAACATTTCATTTTTAACACACACTTAAAATAACACAATTACATCTTAATTTTAAACAGTAAGAATGCTCTGAGCACTTAGACACTTTTATCTGGTGGAATAGCTGAGGTTACAGAAGGCAGTTCAAGTGTATCACAGCAACTCAACATCAGCTGCACTCTCCAAGTTGATGTTATCCTCACTAGTTGAGATTGATTTTTAAAAAATCAAGTAAACTGGTTTAGATTCGATTGTTGCCTTCTTCTCAAATGCTTCGATCCACTTTCAGGATGCTAGAGTGATGAACCTCCATCTATTGTCACAATAGTTTGGCCTTCATCCATTGTCTGTTCTTTATTGGTAACTCTAGCATTGCTTCCATTCTCAGTGATTCATGCAGCTATGTGATACAATGAATAATTTGCCTCGATTTCAAAATTCTCATCCTTGTTTACAAATCCCTCCATGGCCTCGCCCCTCCCTATCTCTGTAATCTCCTTCAGCTCCACAAATCCCCCAGGTATCTGCGTTCCTCAAATTCTGCCCTCTTGAGCATCCCTGATTATAATCACTCCACCATCGGTGGCCGTGCCTTCAGCTGCCTGAGCCCTAAGTTCTGGACCTCCTCTCTAAATCTCTCCGCCTTTCTACCTCACTTTACTCCTTCAAGATGCTCCTTAAAACCTACCTCTTTGACCAAGCTTTCTGCTGTAATTTCTTCTTACCTGGCTCGGTGTCTAATTTATTTTTTTGTCTTATAATACTCCTGTGAAGCCTTGGGACATTTTACGACATTAAAGGCGCTATATAAATACAAGTTGTTGTTGTTATCTCTGGCCTCCTGTAACCTGTCTCTCTCAAAAGACTTCTACCCATCTTTTCCGGCCAATATCGTTCTCTTCCTGATCCTTCGTATCAAACCCGCCATTGTTTATACCATTGGTTATTAAACTCCTTCAATCTCATTTCAAAAAATATCTTTTTGCAAGGATTTCCTTATTTGGTGACAATACCTTAGAGGGGAACATGTCAAGTACTTATAATGAGTAAATGTTTTAATTAATGGAGAAAAGCCAGGCCTATCCATGAGTTGAAAACTCCTTTCACTTTGTCTAGACTTAAATAAGGCATGACAAGATAAGGAACAGTTAGTCTAGGAAATGTCTTGTTCAGCAAAGCATAACCCTCCAGTCAGTTTTGCCGAGCCTTGTTACTCACCATTGAGCACAACCAGCTGCTAACTGTGAAAGATTATTTTGTCTTCATAATACACAATACACTCTTGAAGTGCTCATGTTTCCTAACATTAACATAGGACTACACAGGATATAAGACACAGAAACAGGCCATTCGGCCCAACCGTTCCGTGCTGCCATTTATGCTCGACTCGAGCCTCCTCCGGTCTTTCCTTATCTAAATCTATCAGCATATCCCTCTATTCCCTTCTCCCTCATATGCTTGCCTAGCCTCCCTTTAAATGTATCTGTACTATCCGCTTCAACCACCCTCTGTGGTAGCGAGTTCCAATTCTCACCATTCTTCGGTAAAGAAGTTTCTTCTAAATTCCCTATTGGATTTCTTGGTGACTATCTTATATTGATGGCCTCTAGTTATGCTCTTCCCCACAAATGGAAACATTCTCTCTGTATCCACTCTATCAAAACTGTTATGTATGCAACCCTATGTAACCAGCATTCTACCGCCACCAGAGGGAGTATCTGTTGGAGTCCCCAGGGATCCCAGCATCCCTGGGAGCACTATATATAAGCAGGCTTCCCATGCTATACCAACACTCTGGAGTTAGAATAAAGAGACTAAGGTCACACTTACTCACGTCTACAGTACTCAGTCACATTGCTTTATCCAAGACATAACAACTGGCAACGAGATAACGAACCGTCATGTGAAAATGCAGAGAACTGTTGGTATCCTGGAGAAATTCTCAGAAGGGGATGATTGGGAGGCCTTCGTGGAATGACTCGACCAATACTTCGTGGCCAATGAATTGGAAGGGAGTGTGAATGCTGCCAAATGAAGGGCGATCCTCCTCACTGTCTGCGGGGCAACAACCTATGGCCTCATGAAGAATCTTCTTGCTCCGGTGAAACCAACAACCAAATCATATGAAGAACTGTGTACGCTGGTCCGGGAGCACCTAAATCCGAAGGAGAGCGTTCTGATGGCAAGGTATCGATTTTACACATGTCAACGGTCTGAAGGTCAGGAAGTGGCGAGCTACGTCAGCGAACTAAGGAGCCTTGCAGGACATTGCGAATTCAATGGATTCCTGGAGCAAATGCTAAGTGACTTTTTTGTGCTTGGCATTGGCCATGAGGTTATTCTTCGCAAACTATTTGACTGTTAAAACAACGAACCTGAGCAAAGTCATAATGATAGTATTGTGTTCCTAACACAGATGAGACTGCACACAGGGAGGTTAAAGTAACAGTGAACTCAGTCTTTATTAAGACACTCCAGAGTGAGGAACAGGCCCTAGAGGCCGGCTTATATACAGTGCTCCCAAGGGATCCTGGGATCCCTTGGGACTTCAGGGGATGCGCTCTCTGGTGGCGGAATATGGGAGTGCATGCTTTACAGATACACAACATCACTTCCCCCGCCCCCCCCCCCCAATCAAAATGAAAATTATTTACAAGGTGAGGTGGTCAGGAACCTTTCTTTTCCTGGTGGACCGCCTCGGTACAACTCTCTGTTCTGATGTGTTGGCTGTGCCCTCGCTGGGCTAGCGTGTTGTTGGCCCTGCAGGGCTGCTGGGTGAGCCTGGCCTTGCTGGGCTGTTGGGTCTGATGGGTTCGATTTCCTTGTCCGGGGTGGTGTCGTTGATTCTTTGGGTGTGTGTTGTGGGCTCGAAAAAGGTGGTGTCTGCTCTGGGTTGTTCAAGGCAGTCTGTGAACCGCAGCCTCGTTTGGTCCAGGTGCTTTCTGCAAATTTGTCCATTGTTTAGTTTGACTACGAACACCCTACTCCCTTCTTTAGCTATCACCGTGATCGCGATCCACTTGGGACCATGTCCATAGTTTAGCACATACACAGGGTCATTCAGATCAATTTCCCCTGACACAGTGCGCGACCATCGTTTACATTTTGTTGCTGCCGCCTGCTCTCTACCTGATCATGCAGGTTGGGGTGAACCAGCGAGAGTCTGGTTTTAAGTGTCCTTTTCATGAGTAGCTCAGCCGGGAGCAGTACTCTGGACAGGCGGGTTTGGAGTGAGCCTTCTGTGACTCGTTTGTAGCTCTGTTTGATTCTTTGTACTGCCCGCTCTGCCTGCCCATTGGAGGCTGGTTTAAACGGGGCCGAGGTGACATGTTTGATCCCATTGCAGATCATGAATTCTTTAAATTCAGCACTTGTGAAACATGGCCCGTTGTCATTGACCAGTATGTCAGGCAGGCCATGGGTGGCAAACATGGCCCTCAGGCTTTCAATGGTGGCGGTGGGCGGTGCTTCCCGACATTATTTCACATTCAATCCATTCTGAAAAAGCATTCACCACCACCAGGAACATTTTACCAAGAAACGGGCTCACATCGTTGACATGGATCCTCGACCATGGTCTGAAGGGCCAGGACCATAAACTTAGTGGCGCCTCTCTGGGCGCGTTGCTCAACTGAGTACGCACGCTGCATTGCCATACACAAGACTCTAAGTCAGAGTCGATACCGGGCCACCACACGTGGGATCTGGCTATCGCTTTCATCATTACTACACCCGGGTGTGTACTGTGGAGATCC
The DNA here is from genome assembly GCF_044704955.1 of Pristiophorus japonicus. Lineage (NCBI taxonomy): Eukaryota > Metazoa > Chordata > Chondrichthyes > Pristiophoridae > Pristiophorus > Pristiophorus japonicus. The sequence continues at coordinate 125,142,123 of NC_091990.1, read as the reverse complement.
GAGATGAACGTCTCCCTGCCCTTTTTTGGGTAGCACTATGCGGTTACCCCACAACAGGCAGTCTGCCTGAATGGACAGCTCGTCCTTTCGCCGCTGGAACGGCTTGATTAGCTCTTGCATTTCAACGGGGATGCTGGCCCAGCTCCTATGCAGTACACGGTTTTTTTACTAGGGACAGCAGAGGATCTTGGCTGGTCCAAGTCCTAATCAGGCAGGCTGTGACAGGTGATTTATCATTTTCAAATGCTTCCATGACCATCAACAAGTTTGCAGGCTGCACCATTTCCACCCCCGTGGTGGGCAATGGTAGCCGACTGAGAGCATCCGCACAGTTCTCGGTGCCTGACCTGAGGCAGATGGTATAGTTATACGCTGATAGCGCGAGTGCCCACCTTTGTATGCGGGCTGAGGCATTAGTATTTATCCCCTTGTTTTCAGTGAACAGGGATATGAGGGGCTTGTGATCGGTTTCCAGCTCAAATTTAAGGCCAAACAGGTACTGATGCATTTTCTTTACCCCGAACACACATGCTAATGCCTCTTTCTCAATCATGCTATAAACCCTCTCGACCTTAGACAAGCTCCTGGAGGCATAGGCAACAGGTTGCAACTTCCCCGCAACGTTAGCTTGTTGTAATACACACCCGACTCTGTACGACGACGCATCACATGCTAGCACAAGTCTTTTACACGGGTTATACAATACAAGCAGCTTGTTGGAGCATAAAATGTTTCTGGCTTTCTCAAAAGCAATTACTTGTTTTTTTTCCCCATACCCAGTTCTCACCTTTATGCAATAACACATGTAGGGGCTCTTAGAGGGTGCTTAACCCCGGTAGGAAGTTACCAAAATAGTTGAGAAGTCCCAAGAACGACCGCAGCTCTGTGACGTTCTGTGCCCTGGGCGCGTTCCTGATAGCCTCTGTCTTGGCGTCTGTGGGCCGAATGCCATCCGCCGCGATCTTTCTCCCCAAAAACTCCACTTCTGTTGCCATGAAGATGCATTTCGACCTCTTCAGCTGCAGCCCTACGCGATCCAGTCGCTGGAGCACCTCCTCCAGGTTTTGTAGGTGCTCGACGGTGTCCCGACCAGTGACCCATATGTCGTCCTGAAAAATTATCGTGCGTGGTACCGACTGTATTCGGCTCTCCATGTTTCTCTGGAAGATCGCGGCAGCCGACCGAATTCCAAACGGGCATCTGTTGTAGATGAACAGGCCCTTGTGCGTGTTGATGCAGGTGAGGCCTTTCAAAGACTCCTCTAGCTCCTGCATCATGTAGGCCGAAGTCAGGTCGAGCTTGGTGAATGTCTTGCCTCCTGCCAGCATCGCAAATAGGACATCTTCCTTAGGTAGCGGGTATTGGTCCTGTAGCGAGAAACGATTAATAGTTACTTTATAATCGCCGCAAATCCTGACCGTGCCATCACTTTTGAGTACTGGAACAATCGGGCTGGCCCACTCGCTGAATTCCACTGGGGAGATGATGCCCTGGCATTGCAGCCTGTCCAGCTCGATTTCCACTCTCTCCCTCATCATGTGAGGTACCGCTCGCGCCTGGTGGTGAATGGATCGTGTCTCTGGGACCAAGTAGATCTGCACCTTCACCCCGGAAAAGTTTCCAATGCCTGGCTCAAAAAGGGAAGGAAATTTGTTAAGAACCTGGATACATGAGGCCTCATCGACATGTGATAGCGTTCGGATGTCATCCCAGTTCCAGTGTATTTTGCCCAGCCAGCTCCTTCCAAGCAGTGTGGGGCCATCGCCCTGGACAATCCAGGGTGGCAGTTCGTGCACCGTGCCCTCATAGATGAACTTGACCATGGCGCTGCCCAGGACAGTGATAAGCTCTTTGATGTACGTTCTCAGTTTCATGTGGATGGGGCTCAGGGCTGGTCTGAGTGCCTTGTTGCATCACAGTCTCTCAAACATCTTTTTACTCATGATTGATTAGCTAGCACCAATGTCCAGTTCCATGGCTACGGATAAGCCATTCAATTTTACCTTTAGCATTATAGGTGGACATTTCATCGAAAATGTGTGCACCCCGTGTACTTCAGCATCTGCCTCCTCTCCCTGAGGCTCGAAATTGCTTTGATCCACCATGGACCGATCTTCCTCTGCCACATAGAGATTAGCAGGTTTTGCAGTGCTTGCAGCTCGTCTGCAAGCTTGTTGGAGGTGGCTCATTGTTCCACAGCTCTTGCAAACATACCCTTTGAAGTGGCATGAATAGGCTGAATGGAAGCCTCCACAATGCCAACAAGGTGTGAATTGCCTTGCATTCATCCTTTGTTGCAGACTCTGAGTCATCTGGGTCACCTGAGGCCTGCTGGCAGTTGCAAACTCGAGGTTTCTGCCCTGTACATTTCTGCTCGCAAACACAGTTGTAGTTAATTTATGAACATTGCTAGCACTTGTGTGCTGAGAGATTTGTTTGGTGTTATCACTGGTGGACATAAACGCCTGTGCTATCGCAATGGCCTTACTGAGGGTCGGTGTCTCTGCAGTCAAAAGTTTCCGTAGGATGGTCTCGTGGCCAACGCCCAGTGCAAAAAAGTCTCTGAGCATTTGCTCCAGGTAGCCATCAAACTCACATTGTCCTGCAAGTTGCCTTAGCTCGGCGACGTAGCTCGCCACTTCCTGACCTTCAGATCGCTGGCACGTGTAGAACCGATACCTCGCCATCAGCACGCTCTCCCTCGGGTTAAGATGCTCCTGAACCAGTGTACACGGCTCCTCATACGACTTATCTGTGGGTTTCACTGAAGCCAGAAGATTCTTCATGAGGTTGTCGGTCGGTGTCCCACAGACCATGAGGAGGAGCGCTCTCCTTTTTGCAACGCTTCCTTCTCCGTCCAGCTCGTTGGCTACAAAGTATTGGTCTAGCTGTTCAACATAGGCTTACCAGTCCTCGCCCTCCAAGAACTTCTCCAGGATGCCCACAGTTGCTGCATCTTTGCGTTGGATTTGTATTCTCATCGCCAGTTGTTGTGTTCCTAACACAGATAAAACTGCACACAGGGAGGTTAAAGTAACAGTGACCTTAGTCTTTATTAAGACACTCCAGAGTGAGGAACAGGCCTTAGGGACCGGCTTATATACAGTGCTCCCAAGGGATGCTGGGATCCCTTGGGACTTCAGGGGACGCGCTCTCTGGTGGCGGAACATTGGAGTGCATGCTTTACAGATACACAACAGATAGCACAGGCATTTATGTCCACCAGTGATAACACCAAACAAATTTTGCAGCATAAATATGCATTGGCAAACACTGTACACAAAGTAACGTCATTTTCAGGCAAGAATGCATATGGCAGAACATATACGCCTGCAGCTGCACAACCTCAGATGACTCAGAGTCCACCATCAAGTGTGAATGCGAGGCAATTGACACATTGTTGGCGCTGTGGAGGTGATCATCGAGCCCATCAATGCCGCTTCAAACACTATGCGTGCAAAGGCTGTGCAACAATGGGACACCTCCAGTGAATGTGCAGACGAGTTGCAAACTTTGCAAACCACCACGTTGCAGAGGAAGACTGATCAAACTGAACTAGAGACTCAAACCGAGGAGGCAGAAGTGTACGGTGTACACACCTTCACCACGAAATGTCCACCAATCATGTTAAAAGTTGAACTGAATGAAATTCCAGTATCCATGGAATTGGACACGGGTGCGAGTCAGTCCATCATGAGCAAAAAGGCCTTCGACAGGCTGTGGAGCAACAAGGCACACAGGCCCAAGCTGAGCCCTATTCATACCAAGCTGAGAACCTACACTAAAGATAAACCTACACTGATCCGTGTAATTAGCAGCGCAGCAGTAAAAGTCTCCTATGATGGAGCAGTGCACGAACTACCACTATGGATTGTACCAGGAGATGGCCCCGCACTGTTCGGCAGAAGCTGGCTGGGAAATATCCACTGGAACTGGGACGACATTAGAGCACTTTCGTCTGTCGACGACGTCTTATGTGCCCAGGTTCTGAGCAAATTTCGATCATTGTTTGAACCAGGCATTGGATGTTTCTCGGAGGCAAAAGTGCAGATCCACTTGATTCCCGATACACGACTCATCTACCACAAGGTACTGGCGGTGCCATATATGATGCGAGAGAAAGTGGAGATCGAGCTAGACAGGCTGCAACGAGAGGGCATCATCGTGCCGGTGGAGTTCAACAAGTGGGCCAGTCCAATTGTTCCGGTTCTCAAGGGCGATGGTGCAGTCAGAATTTGTGGGGACTATAAAGTAACGATTCACCATTTTTCGCTGCAGGACCAGTACACGCTACCCAAGGCAGATGACCTATTTGCGACGCTGGCAAGAGGAAATACGTTCACCAAGTTGGATCTGACCTCGGCCTACATGACCCAGGAGCTGGCGGAATCTTTGAAAGGCTTCACCTGCATCAATACGCACAAGGTCTGTTCATCTACAATAGATCCCCATTTGGGATACGATCAGCCGCGGCTATTTTTCAAAGGACCATGGAGAGTCTGCTAAAGTCGGTTCCATGCACCGTAGTTTTCCAGGACAACATATTGATCACAGGTCGGGACACCATCGAACACTTGTGGAAGAGTTTCTAAGTCTGCTAGATCATGTGGGGCTCAGGTTGAAATGCTTGAAGTGTGTTTTCCTGGCATCAGAAGTCGAGTTCTTAGGGAGAAGAATCGCGGCAGACGGCATCAGACCCACTGACGCCAAGACGGAGGCCATCAAGAACGCGCCGAGACCACAGAACATGACGGAGCTGTGGTCGTTCCTGGGACTCCTCAATTATTTCGGTAATTTCCTATGTGAGTTAAGCACCTTGCTAGAACCGCTACACGTGTGGCTATGCAAGGGAGATGACTGGGTATGGGGGAAAACACAAGAGACGGCTTTTGAGAAAGCCCGAAATCTGTTATGTTCCAACAAACTGCTTGTCCTGTATGACCCATGTAAACGTTTAGTGCTAGTTTACGATGCATCTTCGTACGGGGTCGGGTGTGTGTTACAACAAACAAACGAATCGGGAACATTGCAACCGGTTGCTTATGCGTCCAGGAGCTTGTCCAAGGTTGAAAGGGCCTACAGCATGATTAAAAAAGCTCTGGCATGCATTTACGGGGTAAAAAAAATGCATCAGTATCTGTTTGGGCTTAAGTTCGAGTTAGAAACTGACCATAAGCTGCTCATATCTCTATTCTCCAAGAGCAAAGGTATCAATACCAATGCCTCTGCTCACATCCAAAGATGGGTGCTCACGCTGTCTGCGTATAACTATGTAATTCGCCACAGCGCAGAGAACTGTGCTGATGCCCTCAGTCGGCTACCATTGCCCACCACCGAGGTGGAAATGGCACAGTTTGCAGACTTGCTCTTGGTGATGGATACATTTGAAAATGAAAAGTCACCGGTTACGGCCCCCAGATCAGGACCTGGACCGGCCAGGATCCTTTACTGTCCCTTGTAAAAAAACTGTGTCCTCCATGGGAGTTGGTCCAGCATCCCAGCAGAGATGAATGAAGTGATCAAGCCATTCCAGTGGTGTAAAGACGAAATGTCCTTACAGGCGGACTGTCTTTTGTCGGGTAATCATGTGGTTTTGCCCAAGAAAGGCAGGGAAACGTTCATACGCGACCTACACAGTACCCACCCAGGCATAATAATGATGAAAGCTATAGCCAGATCCCATGTGTTGTGGCCCAGCATCGACTCAGATTTGGAGTCTGGTATGTGCCAATGCAACACTTGCTCTCAACTGAGCAATGCACCCAGGGAGGCACCGCTAAGTTTGTGGTCATGGCCCTCCAAACCGTGATCTAGTATCCACGTTGACTTCGCTGGCCCATTTCTAAGCAAAATGTTTTGGTTGTTGTGGATGCTTATTCAAAATGGATTGAGTGTGTAATAATGTGTGTAAGCACGTCCACTGCCACCATCGAAAACCTACAAGCCATGTTTGCCATGCGCGGCCTGCCTGATATCCTTGTCAGCAACAACTAGCCGTGCTTCACCAGTGCAGAATTCTAGGAGTTCATGACCCGCAATGGGATCAAACACGTCACATCTGCTCCATTCAAGCCCGCATCCAACGGCCAGGCAGAATGGGCAGTCCAAACTCTCAAGCAAAGCTTGAAACGCGTGTCGGAAGGCTCCCTGCAGACCTGCCTGTCCCGTGTCCTGCTCAGCTACCGCACCAGACCCCACTCGCTCACCGCAGTTCCCCCAGCCGAGCTGCTCATGAAAAGGGTGCTCAAAACAAGGCTCTCTCAAGTCCACCTTGATCTCCATGATCACGTTGAGGGCTGGTGGCATCAACAAAGCGTGTACCATGATCACGCAAATTTGACACGTGATATTGAAGTCAATAACTGTATTTGTACTCAAATAGCTTGCTGGCACTGTCATAGCCAAAGAAGGGAGTAAGGTGTTTCATGTCAAACTCGCAAATGGACTAACTTGCAGAAAGCATTTGGACCAAACCAAACTGCTGATTCACAGACAGCCACGAGCAACCCGAAGAGGACACCACCAACTTCGACCCTCCGATACACACACAAGTGGCAACCAACATCATGGCTGACCACGAAGCTGAACTCATCGTCCCCAGCAGCCCAGCAAGACCAGCTGCACAGCAGCCCAGTGAAGAACCAACCAACTCACCTGCACCTGCATTTGTAGCGAGACAATCGACTAGGGAGCGGAAAGCCCCAGATCGTCTCACCCTGTAAATAAGCGTACTATTGACTTTGGGAGGGAGTGATGATATTTATGCAACTCTGTGTAATCAGCATTCTACCGCCACCAGAGGGTGTATCTGTTGGAGTCCCAAGGGATCCCAGCATCCCTTGGGAGCACTATATATAAGCAGGCCTCCCATGCTGTACCAACACTCTGGCGTTAGAATAAAGAGACTAAGGTCACACTTACTCACGTCTACAGTACTCAGTCACATGCTTTATTCAAGACATAACAAAAACCTTCATAATTTTAAAGACCTCTATTAGTTCACCCCTCACCCTCCTTTTTTCAAGAGAAAAGAGATCCAGCCTGTTCATCCTTTCCTGATATGTATACCCTTGATTTCTGGTATCCTTGTAAATCTTCTCTGCACCCTATATCCTTTTTATAATATGGCAACCAGAACTATACCAAGGTTCGATACAGGTTTAGTATAGCTTCCCTACTTTTCAATTCCATACCTCTAGAAATAAACCCTAATGCTTGGTTTGCTGTATTATGGCCTTGCTAACCTGTGTCGCAACATTTAGTGATTGGTGTATTTGTACTCCGAGATCCCTTTGTTCCTCTACCCCACATAGATTCGCACCATCCAAGTAATAAGTGACCTCCCTATTCTTCCTACCAAAGTGTAATACCTCACATTTATCTGTGTTGAACTTCATTTGTCAATTATATGCTCATTCTGCAAATTTATTAATGTCCCCTGTAATTTGTTGCAGTCCTCCTCAGTATTGACTCTTCCCCCCCCCCCCCCCAACCCCCTACCAACAACTCTTTCTGTTTTCCCAGAGTTCAACAGGCATGCTGAAAACTCAATTTTGAGGACACCTCTGTGAATGGTTAGGGCTCTTTTCCTATGATTCACACTGTAACTATAGCACCACTGCAATGTTGTTTTGCTTTTTACTGACTTTGTAGCTAAGGTGTAAATGCAGCCTGAATCCAGAGTCAGGGCACTGGAGGAAGTAGCTTCACTCCACTTTGGAGACAATTTGTTGTGAAGCAGGAACTGCTCTACTTCAGTCTTAAACCTGCAGTGTGAAATCAGCTTTCAGCCAACTGAGGAAGTTCCTTTTTCTAGGAACTGTCAGGATTAGCGCGAGCCTCATACCAAAAGGAACTGTACACTTGACTATCTATTCTTTTCTGACATTGACATATCTCTCTCCCTCCTTGAACCCCTCCTCTGACTAACCAGTGCTATCTTGCTTTTAGCACTTGTCTTATTTCCCCAGATTCTCTTGTCTTCTCTTGTTTGGCTAATGTTATAATTATATCTTATTTAGTCTTTACAGTTATTGAAGGAGAAGATTTACAGGCTGAGCCTTTGAAAGGCAATTTCTATTTCTATTTGTTCTACATGTACTGCTGGTTTAATTTATTTAGCTGTAACTGTTCTGGCAATTTGGAAAGATCTGCATTCATCAGCTTCCCCATTTATCTACCAATGAGGGAAAATGTTGAGATAAGCAGACCTTCCCAAACCGCCTTTCCTGCAAAACTCAAGCAGGCGAACACATGGGGATAAGAAATATATGCGTAAAGAGAAAATAGAGGGGGCAGCTGGAACAAAATATGAAAGGATGTGTCACTGGGACTTTGTTGGACAGACAGCTATGGATTAAGATAATTAAATGCTTCATAGGCCATGGTGGTTCACTAGTGTTATTGATGGGTGCAAGGACAGCAGGCTAAGGATAAGTAATATGGATGAATGAAATATACTGGAGTTTTGCTTGATTGCCATTCAAAACCAATGAGTCTTTAACAGAAAATTGAATGAACATAAGAATTAGGAGCAGGAGTAGGCCATTCTGCCCCTCGAGCCTGCATCACCATTCAATAAGATCATGGCTGATCATCTACTTCAACTCCACTTTCCTGCACTATCCCATATTCCTTGATTCCCTAAATATCCAAAAATCTATTGATCTCTGTCTTGAATATACTCAAAGACTGGGCCTCCACAGCGTTCTGGGGCAGAGAATTCCAAAGGTTCACCACCCTCTGAGTGAAGAAGTTTCTTATTTTGAGACTGTGACTCCTGGTTCTAGACTTCTCAGCCAAAGGAAACATCCTCCCTACATCTACCATTTCAAGCCCTGTAAGAATTTTGTATGTTTCAATGAGATCACCTCTCATTCTTCTAAACTCTAGAGAATATAAGAACATAAGAAATAGGAGCAGGAGTAAGCCATACGGCCCCTCGGGCCTGCTCCGCTATTTATTACGACCATGGCTGATCCGATCATGGACTCAGGTCCACTTCTCTGCCTGCTCTCCATAACCCCTTATTCCCTTATCGTTTAAGAAACTATCTATTTCTGTCTTAAATTTATTCAATGTCCAGTTTCCACAGCTTTCTGAGACAACAAATTCCACAGATCCACAACCCTCTGAGAGAAGAAATTTCTCCTCATCTCAGTTTTAAATGGGCAGCCCCTTATTCTAAGATTATGCCCTCTAATTCTAGTCTTCCCGATCAGTGGAAACATCCTCTCTGCATCCATCTTGCCAAGCCCCCTCATAATCTTATACATTTCGATAAGAATTCCAATGAGTAGAGCCCAACCTTTCCTCATAAGTCAACCCCTTCATCTCTGGAATCAACCTTGTGAATCTTCTCTGAACTGCCTCCAAAGCAACTTTTGTAAATATGGAAACCAAAACTGCACGCAGTATTCCAGGTGTGGCCTCAGCAATACCCTGTTCAACTGTAGCAAGATTTCCCTGCTTTTATACTCCATCCCTTTTGCAATGAAGGCCAAGATTCCACTGGCCTTCCTGATCACTTGCTGTACCTGCATACTAACCTTTTGTGTTTCATGCACAAGTACCCCCAGGTCCTGCTGTACTGCAGCACTTTGCAATCTTTCTCCATTTATATAATAACCCTAAATATTCTCCATTTAATAATGACCCTAAATATAAGCCGAGTCTACTCAATCTCTCCTCAGAGGACAATCCCCCCATCCAAGGAATCAGTCTGGTGAACCTTCGTTGCACTCCCTCAATGGCAAGTATATTCTTCATTAGGTACACAATACTCCAGGTGTGATCTCACCAGGGCCCTATATAACTGCAGTGACATCTTTACTCTTATACTCAAATCCTCTTGTAATGAATACCATTTGCTTTCTTAATTGCTTGCTGTACCTGCATGTTAACGTTCAGTGATTCGTGTACAAGGGCATCCAGGTTCCTCTGAACACCAACATTTCCCAATCTCTCATCATTTAAAAAATACTCTGCTGTTCTATTTTTCCCACCAAAGCGGATAACTTCAAATTTCTCCACATTGTATCCCATTTGCCATGTTCTTGCCCATTCACTTAACCTGTCTATACATCCTTGTGTCAAAGGCCTTTGTAAGGTCGAAGAAGGCCATGTATAAGGGCTGGCGCTGTCCCCTGCATTTTTCCTGTAGCTGTCGCGCTGCAAAAATCATGTCCGTTGTGCCCCGTAGGGGACGAAATCTGTACTGTGACTCCGGGAGGAGCTCCTCGGCCACAGGAAGAAGACGGTTGAGGAGGACTCTAGCGACGACTTTCCTATGGACCATGTACAGTAGACACCTCAAGTTGCTGGAGAAATATCACCAACGATGTCTTCACAAGATCCTACAAATCCCCTGGGAGGACAGGCGCACCAACATCAGTGTCCTCATTCAGGCTAACATCCCCAGCATTGAAGCACTGACCACACTCGATCAGCTCCACTGGGCGGGCCACATAGTCCGCATGCCAAACACGAGACTCCCAAAGCAAGTGCTCTACTCGGAGCTCCTTCATGGCAAACGAGCCAAAGGTGGGCAGCGGAAATTCTACAATGCCTCCCTGATAAAGCACAACATCCCCACTGACACCTGGGAGTCCCTGGTCCAAGACTGCCCTAAGTGGAGGAAGTGCATCCGAGAGGGCGCTGAGCACCTCAAGTCTCAACGCCGAGAGCATGCAGAAATCAAGCGCAGACAGCGGAAAGAGCATGCGGCAAACCAGTCCCACCCACCTCTTCCCTCAATGACTATCTGTCCCACCTGTGACAGAGTCTGTGGCTCTCGTATTGGACTGTTCAGCCACCAAAGAACTCACTTCAGGAGTGGAAGCAAGTCTTCCTCGATTCCGAGGGACTGCCTATGACGATGATGCTATATGCCCTTGAAGTCTCTTTGCATCCTCCTCACAACTTACATTCCCACCTAGCCTTGTATCATCAGCAAACTTGGATATATTACATTTGGTCCCCTCACCCAAATCATTGATATAGATTGTGAATAGCTGGGGCCCAAGCACCGATCCTTGCAGCACCCAAATAGTTACAGCCTGCCCACCCAAAAATGACTTGTTTTTTTCTACTCTCTGTTTTCTGTCCATTAACCAATCCTTAATCCATGCTAGTATATTACCCCCAATCCCATGAGCCCTAATTTTGTTCAATAATCTCTTGTGGGGCACCTTATCAAATGCCTTCTGAAAATCCAAATACATCACATCCATTGTTTCTCCCTTATCGATTCTGCTAATTAAAACCTCAAAAAACTCTAACAGATTTGTCAAACATAATTTCCCTTTCATAAATCTATGTTGACTCTGCCCAATCCTATTATTATTTTCTAAGTGCCCTGTTACCATGTCCTTAATAATAGATTCTAGCATTTACTCTACTACTGATGTCAGGCTAACTGGTCTGTAGTTCCCCATTTTCTCTCTCCCTCCTTTCTTAAATAGTGGGGTTACATTTGCTACCTTCCAATCTGCGGGACCATTCTAAAATCTATGGAATTTTGGAAGATAACAACCAATTCATCCACAATCTCTATAGCCACCTCTTTCAAAATCCTAGAATGTAGGAAATCAGCTCCAACAGATTTAGTAGTTTTCAGTCCCCCTAATTTCTCCAGTACTTTTTTTTACTAATACTGATTTCTGTCAGTTCCTCATTCTCGCTGGAACCTTTGTACTCCACTATTTACAGGAGATTTTTTGCATCTTCTTCTGTGAAGACAGACACAAAGTATTTGTTTAATTTCCCTGCCATTTCCTTATTCCCCATTACAATTTCTCCTGTCTCAGCCTGTAGGGGACCCACATTTACTTTTTCTAATCTTTTCCTTTTTACATATCAATAGAAGCTTTTACAGTCTGTTTTTTGTATCTCTCGCTAGTTTACTCTCATATTCTATTTCCTGTTTCTTTATCAATTTCTTAGTCCTCCTTTGCTGAATTCTAAAATACTCCCAGTCCTCAAGCTTACTGCTCTTTTTGGCAACATTATAAGCCTCTTCCTTTGATCTAATAGTATCTTTAACTTCTCTTGTTAGCCACGGTTGGACCACTTTTTCTGTGGGGTTTTTGTGCATTAAAGGAATAGGTGACATAGAGTTCATTAAATGCAGGGACAAAAATGAACCAGATTTTCTTAAGGTTGTTTGGGCTAGAATTTAGCCGACTTTGCAACCGGGTTTTCGCTGCTATTTGACCCTCCGCGACGAAAACCCGGTCGGCGGGATCTTCGGGGTACCTTTTTGCGGTGGCACTTCCACGTACCACCGGGGAGAGGAGCGCCAACATACAACATCGTAACTTGCATCTGCGATCGATTTTTGACTCTCTCAGGACCCGTATTCTGTGCCAAATCTGTCGGTGCAGCCCTGCTCGCCGCAGTAAGAATAAAGACCTGCAAAAAAAGGTAAGTTAAAGTTTTTATTTTTTAATTATTTTTCAGTGATTCAGTAGGTAAGGGTTTTGTGAATGTTTTGCGAATGTTATTTTGGGGAATTTTCTTTCCTTTGTTTTTCCTCCCTCCCAAGGCCTCACTCGCAGCCGAAATTCGCAGTTTGCGCCGCGAATCCTCGTGCAATGCCAATTTTTACCAATGGCACCATGGCGCAGAATTAAAGACCGAAAAACGGGCCTAAAAACGGTAGCGAAGTGAAAACGGTAATTTTGGCAACAGTTTTTGCCGATAACCGAAATTCTAGCCCCTTATGTCTCAACTGCTAGGACCAGAAGAAAACAAAGCTAGTGTTATGTAATAAATAAGGGTTGGCTATAATATGATGTATCCAATTTTGTGAGAAGGCTGGAAGATCAAATAGGAAAAAAATGATCAAAGCTGTTTTGTATAAGCTTGTTTATACATTGCAATAAATTGAATGCACTGAATAATAGGGAATATATCCCACACATGCTCGGGAATTGATACTTTAATTTAGGACTATTTAATGTACTCTTTTAAAGAAAGAAAGAACTTGCATTTATACAGCTCCTTTCACATACTCAGGATTGTCTCAAAGCGCTTTACAGTCAATGAATCACTTTTATTAAGTGTAGCCACCGCAAATGTGGCAACCAGAAAGGTTCCATAAACAGCAATAAGATAAATGACCAGTTTATCTGTTTCAGTAGTTTTGATTAAGGGACAAATGTTGGCTGGGACACTGGAGAATACTCTGTTCTTCTTTGAATAGCACCATGGGATTGTTTCCATCCGCCTGAGCAGGCTTGTGGAGCCTCGATCTCATCTGAAAGACGATACCTCTGGATAAACTACTGCAAAGAATGATTCAGCCTAGATCTTGTGATCAAGACCTGGAGTGGGGCTTGACCACAAGGTTTCTGATTCCACAGGAGAGAGTGACATCATTAAAAGGCAGTGGGGTTAAGTACTTACCTAATCCTGGACAAAATCTAATTGACTTTTGTTTGGAAGTTGGACCAATTCTTTCTTTGAAGGACATGTTCATTCCTTTCAACAGGCTGCTGTAATATGGATTGTCTTTATTAATCACGAGTAACACATTCCCAATGGCACCTCAAATAAATATTCTAAGGCTATTCTATAATGGCCTTATGATATAAAATCCTGGTTACAACTTATAAAAAGATGTATTAAAATGTAATTATTGATGAAAAATAGCTTTAATTAAAATACGACTGATCTGCAGTTGGAATCCTGCTCAGAGCTGCGATTTTCTGTTTATTCTCTGCTTGTAGAGAAAGTAAGGCACTGAGGCATGATTTACTGAGACGGTGTATAATGTTCCCATCCACTCTTCCTCCCACTTAGCAACAGTACTATGTATTCTGATCCAACTGCCTTGCTATGGCTAAGTAACATTTCTGGCCGAATAGTGCTGGTGCAACACAAGTTATATTCCAACTGTGAATTTCTAAAGAAGCTTCAACAGCTTTGAAAGCTATTAGTGCATTGGAGAACATTTTATCATGTGGTGGACGTAGCACTGGAGGCAGACGAGGAATATTCGACTTGGCGCTGTGGTAGCATGTTTCCAGTGCGCTACCTTCCCCATAAGCCAAGATTGAATGGAAAATGATGGGCCTGATAGGACAGCTGGTGCAGGTGATTATTTTCTTTTTACATAGCATAGAAACATAGAAAATAGGTGCAGGAGTAGGCCATTTGGCCCTTCGAGCCTGCACCACTATTCAATGAGTTCATGGCTGAACATGCAATTTCAGTACCCCATTCCTGCTTTCTCGCCATACCCCTTGATCCCCCTAGTAGTAAGGACTACATCTAACTCCCTTTTGAATATATTTAGTGAATTGGTAGAGAATTCCACAGGTTCGCTACTCTTTGGGTGAAGAAGTTTCTCCTCATCTCGGTCCTAAATGGTTTACCCTTTATCCTTAGACTGTGACCCCTGGTTCAGAACTGTACACAGTGCTCCAGATGTGGTATAACCAGTACTTTGTATAACTGCAGCAAAACTTCCTCCCCTTCATACTCTAACCCTAGAGTTATGAATGCTAACATTCCATTAGCCTTTTTGATTATTTTTTGTACCTGGCTGTTGCATTTTAATGATCTGTGTGCATGAACTCCTAAATCTCTTTGGACCTCCACTGTTCCTAGCTTTTCACCATTTAAGTAATACTCAGAATATATACTAGGCTATATATTGCGGCCTCTCCGATGTGTGCACATGCCCGAAGAAGCCCCACAAGTTCCGGGTTTAGACGTGCACTGCGCAAGTGCCTAAACTCAGCACATGCGATCTGTCAACATTTCTTTTGACAGATAGCACGTATCCCCGGGAGAAGGGCCTTTGCGGGTGGAGATTTGGGATATTTGCCCAACTCCTGCCCAGCGAATGTCCTTAAAATTCTTACGCCTGCTTTTACCACCTTAAGAGTTTTAAAAGATAGAAAAAATAAATGTTAAGACTAATTAGTATATTTAAAACCCTGTCCATTAAGGTAAGTTTATTTTTAACATTATTAAAACATATTAACAAAAATTCCCCCCAAATTTTTTAAATTCTAAAATATTTAATTTAATTCAATTTCTATTAATTTTAAATAAGCGAGGTGTGTTTTTTATTTATGTATTGTGTTTTATTTGTTTTTGGTGATATTCCCATTCATAGAAATAGGAGCTCCATACAAACGGAACTCACCATTACTACCAATCGGAATATTACATTTTTATTGGTGGTCCAGGCCCACATGATCCCAGGATGTGTGTACGCTCCTGGGATGTGTGGGCCTCCACACTGGGCTGCACATCTAGGCCACGGAGCGGAAGTGTTTGTTCCTCCGGGACCACCGGGTATTTTCGTAATTTGTTTTGTGGTCGGAAGCCTCCGACCGCAATTTCTGGCCCACTTTCTTTATAAATCTTGATAAAACACTGGTTAGGCCCCAGCTGGAGTATTGTGGCCTATTCTGGGCACCACACTTTAGGAAGGGTGCCAAAGCCTTAGAGAGCATGCAGCCGGGATATGTTAAAGTGGTACCAGGGATGAAACATAGAAACTTTGGGCCCAAGTTTCGGGCCGCGCCTAGAAAAGCGCAGCCCCGACCTGGACGCCCATTTTTCGCGCCACAAAGTGCGCCTAAAAAAAACTTACAGATTCTCCGGCTCCCTGCTGGTCCTCTGGAGTCGGGCACAGCGCAGCATGAGCTGTAGGGGGTGGAGCCAGGTCCCTGCGCTGAAAACAGTGCCGGGATCTCTGCACATGCGCGCTACAGTGGGCGCCCAAAACTGCGTGGGAGGGGCCTGAAGCACGCAGCCTCTAGCCCTGGCCGAATGGTCTCACTGGGACTGCGTGCATAAGGCTGCCTCCCACGCCCAGCTCCTGCTTCCTCCCGACCCGACTCGACTCCCGCTTCCCCCCGCCCCCGGACCGGACCGGACCCGACCCGCGCTCCTCCCCCCCCCCCCACCCGACCTGCCCTCCCTCTCCCTCCCTCCCTCCCCGCCCCCCCCCCGACCCGAGCCGAACCGACCTCCCTCCCACCACCCCCTGACCCGACCCGCGCTCCCGACCACCCCCCCCCGCCCACCCGGACTGGAACCGACCCAACCTGACCTCCATCCCCCCCGACCCCGACACGAACCGACCCGACCTCCCTCTGACCCCCCGCCCCCCGACCTGAACCGAACCGACCCGACCCAACCCGCGCTCCCTCTCTCCCCCCCCACCCGAACCAACCCGACCTTCCTCCTCCCCCCACCCCACCTGACCCGACCCGTGCTCCCGACCGTCCGCCCCCCCGACCCGACCCGCGCTCCTGACCCCGACCAGCGCTCCCCCCGACCCAACCCGCGCTCCCGACCCCGGACCCCGGATCCGACCCGACCCAACGCCACCTACCTGTAATTCTGGGGCTGGGATCGGGCCCTGCCCGAAGTCTTGGGCCCGGCCCATTCAGCCCCCCTCCACCCCTTCTCCTTCCCCCCCTTCTCCTTCCCCCCCCTTCTCCTTTCCCCCTCTTCTCCTATTCCCCCCCTTCTACCCCCTTTCCCCTTCTCCTCTCCCCCTTTCCCCTTCTCCTCCCCCCTTCCCCTTCTCCTCCACCCCCCTTCCCCTTCTCCTCCTCCCCCCCTTCTCTCCCCCCCTCCCCCTTCTCCCCTTCTCTCCTCCCTTCCCCTTCTCCCCTTCTCCCCCATCCCTCCCCCTTCCCACCCTCCCCCTCTGCCTCCCTCCCCCGCTCCCCCCTCTCTCCCTCTACCCCCTCCTCCCCCTCACCTCGCCGTCAGAAACACAGACACTGACAGACAGAGAGTGAGAGACACATACAGACAGACAGACAGAGAGATAGAGACACTGACAGAGACACACTGGGGGGGGGTGGGGGGGGGAATGGGAATCCCAGCATGCTGTTGGAGGGCTCCCGGTGCTGCAGTCAGTAAGTAGAAAATGTTTTATTTATTGATTTAAAAAAAAAATTATTTATTAATTTTTTTTGATTGATTTATTGGTTGATTTATTGATGTTTTTATCATTTCTTATTGATGATGGCTCTTAATTTGTAAAACTGAAGTTTTTAATGTTTGTAAACTTCCCTTTAAACCGCTGACCCCCCCGCCCCCATTCCCTACGCCTGATTTGTAACCTACGCCTGATTTTCTAAAGTGTAGACAAGGTTTTTTCGAGCGCACAAAAATCTTCACTTACTCCATTCTAAGTTAGTTTGGAGTAAGTTTTCACTGCCGAAACTTTGAAAACAGGCGTAAGTGGCCGGACACGCCCCCTTTTGAAAAAAAAATTCTGTTCCAAAGTGAAACTGTTCTAACTGACTAGAACTGGAGCAAACTAAATGCCGAGAATTTGAATTTCTAAGATGCTCCATTCTATACCAGTTGCTCCAAAAAATCAGGAGCAACTGAGACCGAAACGTGGGCCCATAGAAACATAGAAAATAGGTGCAAGAATAGGCCATTCGGCCCTTCGAGCCTGCACTGCCATTCAATGAGTTCATGGTCTGAACATGCAACTTCAGTACCCCATTCCTGCTTTCTCGCCATACCCCTTGATCCCCCACATAAGTAAGGACTACATCTAACTCCTTCTCGAATATATTTAGTGAATTTGCCTCAAAAACTTTCTATGGTAGAAAATTCCACAGGTTCACCACTCTCTGGGTGAAGAAGTTTCTCCTCATCTCGGTCCTAAATGGCTTACCCCTTATCCTTAGACTGTGACCCCTGGTTCTGGACTTCCCCAACATTGGGAACATTTTTCCTGCATCTAACCTGTCTAAACTCGTCAGAATTTTAAACGTTTCTATGAGATCCCCTCTCATTCTTCTGAACTCCAGTGAATACAAGCCCAGTTGATCCAGTCTTTCTTGATATGTCAGTCCCGCCATCCCTGGAATGAGAGCTCAGATGAACAGAACCCCAAGAAAGAAGGCAAAAGGCAGGAGGCAACAGAGCAGAGTAGCACTGAGGTAAGTGTAAACCACAAGGTGATAGGAAGGGACAATATGTATGAATATAAAGGGGCTGCAGGAGGGGACAAAACTAAAAATCATGGTTTAAAAACTAGTATTGAAACACTCTACCTAAACGCACACAGCATTCGAAATAAAATAAATGAGTTGACGGCACAAATCATTACAAATGGGTATGATTTGGTGGCCATTACTGAAACGTGGTTGCAGGGTGGCCAAGACTGGGAATTAAACATACAGGGGTATCTGACAATTCGGAAAGATAGACAAAGGAGGTGGGGTAGCTTTGTTAATGAAGGATGATATCAGGGCAGTTGTGAGAGACAATATTGGCTCTAATGAACAAAATGTTGAATCATTGTGGGTGGAGATTAGAGATAGTAAGGGGAAAAAGTCAGTGGTGGGCGTAGTTTATAGGCCCCCAAATAATAACTTCACGGTGGGGTGGACAATAATCAGGGGAATAATGGAGGCATGTGAAAAAGGAACGGCAGTAATCATGGGGGATTTTAACCTACATATCGATTGGTCAAATCAAATCGCACGGGGTAGCCTTGAGGAGGAATTCATAGAAGGCATACGGAATTTTTTCTTAGAACAGTATGTTACAGAACCTACAAGGGATCAAGCTATCTTAGATCTGGTCCTGTGTAATGAGACAGGAATAATAAACGATCCTCTCGGAATGAGTGATCAAAATATGTTGAATTTGTAATACAGATTGAGTGTAAGGAAGTAGTGTCTCAAACGAGCGTCCTATGCTTCAACAAAGGGGACTACAGTGGGATGAGGGCAGAATTGGCTAAAGTAGACTGGGAACACAGATTAAACGGTGGCACAATTGAGGAACAGTGGAGGACTTTTAAGGAGCTCTTTCATAGTGCGCAACAAAAATATATTCCAGTGAAAAAGAAGGGTGGTAAGAGAAGGAATAACCAGCCATGGATAACCAAGGCAATAAAGGAGAGTATCAAATTAAAAACCAATGCGTATAAGGTGGCCAAGGTTAGTGGGAAACTAGAAGATTGGGAAAATGTTCAACAACAGCAAAGAATGACTAAGAAAGCAATAAAGAAAGGAAAGATAGATTACAAAAGTAAACTTGTGCAAAGCATAAAAACAGATAGTAAAAGCTTTTACCGATATATAAAACGGAAAAGAGTGACTGAAGTAAATGTTGGTCCCTTAGAAGATGAGAAGGGGGATTTAATAATGGGAATCATGGAAATAGCTGAGACCTTAAACAATTATTTTGCTTCGGTCTTCACAGTGGAAGACACAAAAACCATGCCAAAAATTGCTGGTCACGGGAATGTGGGAAGGGAGGACCTTGAGACAATCACTATCACTAGGGAGGTAGTGCTGGACAGGTTAATAGGACTCAAGGTAGAC
The DNA here is from genome assembly GCF_044704955.1 of Pristiophorus japonicus. Lineage (NCBI taxonomy): Eukaryota > Metazoa > Chordata > Chondrichthyes > Pristiophoridae > Pristiophorus > Pristiophorus japonicus. The sequence continues at coordinate 125,122,792 of NC_091990.1, read as the reverse complement.
AAGTCCCCTGGTCCTGATGAAATGCACCCCAGGGTATTAAAAGAGATGGCGGAAGTTATAGCAGATGCATTCGTTATAATCCACCAAAATTCTCTGAACTCTGGGGAGGTACCATCGGATTGGAAAGCAGCTAATGTTATGCCTCTGTTTAAAAAAGAGGGGAAAAAAAAGGCAGGTAACTATAGGCCGGTTAGTTTAACATCTGTACTGGGGAAAATGCTTGAAGCTATCATTAAGAAAGAAATAGCGGGACATCTCGATAGGAATAGTGCAATCAAGCAGACGCAACATGGATTCATGAAAGGGAAATCATGTGTAACTAATTTACTGAAATTCTTTGAGGATATAATGAGCATGGTGGATAGAGGTGTACCAATGGATATGGTGTATTTAGATTTCCAAAAGGCATTCGATAAGGTGCCACACAAAAGGTTACTGCAGAAGATAAAGGTACACGGAGTCAGAGGAAATGTATTAGCATGGATCGAGAATTGGCTGGCTAACAGAAAGCAGAGAGTCGGGATAAATGGGTCCTTTTCGGGTTGGAAATCGATGGTTAGTGGTGTGCCGCAGGGATCGGTGCTGGGACCACAACTGTTTGCAATATACATAGATGACCTGGAAGAGGGGACAAAGTGTAGTGTAACAAAATTTGCAGATGACACAAAGATTAGTGGGAAAGCGGGTTGTGTAGAGGACACAGAGAGGCTGCAGAGAGATTTAGATAGGTTAAGCGAATGGGCTAAGGTTTGGCAGATGGAATACAATGTCGGAAAATATGAGGTCATCCACCTTGGGAAAAAAAACAGTAAAAGGGAATATTATTTGAATGGGGAGAAATTACAATATGCTGCGGTGTAGAGAGACCTGGGGGCCCTTGTGCATGAATCCCAAAAAGTTAGTTTGCAGGTGCAGCAGGTAATCAGGAAGGCGAATGGAATGCGAGAGGGATGGAGTACAAAAGCAAGGAGATCCTGCTGCAACTGTATGGGGTATTGGTGAGGCCGCACCTGGAGTACTGTGTGCAGTTTTGGTCACCTTACTTAAGGAAGGACATACTAGTTTTGGAGGGGGTACAGAGACGATTCACGAGGCTGATTCCGGAGATAAGGGGGTTACCTTATGATGATAGATTGAGTAGACTGGGTCTTTACTCATTGGAGTTCAGAAGGATGAGGGGTGATCTTATAGAAACATTTAAAATAATGAAAGGGATAGAAAGGATAGAGGCAGAGAGGTTGTTTCCACTGGTTGGGGAGACTAGAACTAGGGGGCACAGCCTCAAAATACGGGGGAGCCAATTTAAAACCGAGTTGAGAAGGAATGTCTTCTCCCAGAGGGTTGTGAATCTGTGGAATTCTCTGCCCAAGGAAGCAGTTGAGGCTAGCTCATTGAATGTATTCAAATCACAGATTGATAGATTTTTAACCAATAATGGAATTAAGGGTTACGGGGAGCGGGCGGATAAGTGGAGCTGAGTCCACGGCCAGATCAGCCATGATATTTTTGAATGGCGGAGCAGGCTCGAGGGGCTAGATGGCCTACTCCTGTTCCTAATTCTTATGTTCTTATGTTCTTATGTTCTTATTAATGTTGGGGAAGTCCAGAACCAGGGGTAAGCCATTTAGGACCGAGATGAGGAGAGACTTCTTCACCCAGAGAGTGGTGAACCTGTGGAATTCTCTGCCACAGAAAGTTGTTGATGCCAATTCACTCAATATATTCAAAAAGGAGTTAGATGTAGTCCTTACTACTGGGGGGATCGGGGTGTATGGCGATGGGGCAGGAATGGGGTACTGAAGTTGCATGTTCAGCCATGAACTCACTGAATGGCGGTGCAGGCTCGAAGGGCCGAATGGCCTACTCCTGCACCTATTTTCTATGTTTCTATTTCTATGAATCAGTCTGGCGAACCTTCGCTGCACTCCCTCAATAGCAAGAATGTCCTTCCTCAAGTTAGGAGACAAAAACTGTACACAATACTCCAGGTGTGGCCTCACCAAGGCCCTGTACAACTGTAGTAACACCTCCCTGCCCCTGTACTCAAATCCCCTCACTATGAAGGCCAACATGAAAGACTTCAGTTCATGGAAAGACGAGAGAAGCTGAGGTTTTTCTCCTTAGAACCGAGACAGTTAAGAGGAGAATTGATAGAGTTGTTCAAACTCTTGAAGGGATTTTCGAGTAAATAAGGAGAAACTGTTTCCAGTGGCAGAAGGGTCGGTAACCAGAGGACACAGATTTAAGGTGATTGGCAAAAGACTCAGAGGCGACGTGCAGAAACATTTTTTTACGCAGTGAGTTGCTATGATCTGAAATGCACTGCCTGAAAGGGTGGTGAAAACAGATTCAATAACAACTTTCCAAAGGGAATGGGATAGATACTTGAAAAGGAAAACATTTGCTGGGCTATAGGAAAAGAACAGTGGAGTGGGACTGGTTGGATAGCTCTTTCAAAGGCATGATGGACCGAATAGTCTCATTCTGTGCTGTATCGTTCTCTGAAATGAACATTCTACATGCACAACACTTGCAAAGTGACAGGTACAGGGATTATTATTAAAGGCGGCAATTAGCAGACTTTTAATAAGGTGAAACACGAACACTCGGATCCAGCAATACCACAGGGTGCAACAACATCCTCCTGAGAATACCTTCCAGCGCAGTGACAAATGATGGGGAAAAAATCAGCACTAGAGGGCAGGAACCAGATTATTCTGCTTTACTTCACAATTACCGTGAGCACTGATGATGACACATGGTATCATTTCTAGGCTTATCTCTCATTCTTCTAATAGTACCCCTGCTGCCTGTTCCATGAAATGTATTTCCATTTCTGTTGGGAAAAAGTTTTCGTTACAGTAGCATCAAAATGAGGCTATGAAATTAATTTACTTAAAATTACAGTCTCATTGATTCACCATCAATTCATAAAAGGTGGAATCATGTTCTGGCGGCAAACATATCTGTTAGATGTTGGTTTTAGTTGTGGGCTGGCACAGAACATTAGTTCAGGATGTCCAACCAACCCATCACTCACTGCACAGGCATCTCAATCTTATTTCATACTTCAGCCGTCTAGGCCCGAAGCTCTAGAATTCCCTCCCTAAACATCTCTGCCTCTCCACCTCTCTCTTTCCACTTTAAGACGCTACTTAAGGGGAACAGATAGGGTAGATAGTAGGAAACAATTTCCGCTGGTTGCGAAGTCTAGGATAGGGGACATAGTCTAAAAATTAGAGCCAGACCTTTCAGGAGTAAAATTAGGAAATACTTCTACACACAAAGGGTGGTTGAAGTTTGGAACTAACTTCTGCAAACGGCAATTTGCCGTGTCAGCCATGGCTCAATTGGTAGCAACTTTACCTCTGAGTGAGAAGGTTGTGGGCTCAAGTCCTACTCCAGGGACTTGAGCACAAAAATCTAGGCTGACACTCCAGTGCAGTCCTGAGGGAGTGCTGCACTGTCGGAGGTGCCGTCTTTCGGATGAAACGCTAAACTGAGCTCCCGTCTGCTCTCTCAGGTTGACGTAAAAGATCCCATGGTAGTATTTCAAAGAAGAGCAGAGGAGTCCTGGCCAATATTTATCCCTCAATCAGCATCACTAAAACCAGATTATTTGGTCATTATCACATTGCTGTTTGTGGGAGCTTGCTGTGCACAAATTGGCTGCCACGTTTCCTACATTACAACAGTGACTCTTCAAAAGTACTTCATAGGCTGTAAAGCACTTTGGGACATCTGGTGGTCATGAAAGGCGCTATAGAAATGCAAGTATTTCTTATTGATGCAAGATCAACTGTTAATTTTAAATCTGAGATTGATAGACTTTTGGGAACCAAAGGTATGAAGGGATATGGGGAAGGTGGGTATATAGAGTTAAGGCACATATCAGCCATGATCTCATTGAATGATGGAACAGGCTCGAGGAGCTGAATAGCCTCCTCCTGTTCCGATGTTCCTAAAAACCTACCTCTTTGACCAAGCCTCTGGTCAAATGTCCTAATGTCGTCTCATTTGGCATCAATTATTTTGTCTGTTAACGCTCCTGAGGAGCGCCTTGAGATGTTGTACTACATATAAAGGCGCTATATAAATGCAAGTTGTTGATGTTGTTATTTGTGCTTATTTCTTATTTGCTGGTTTGTTATTGTGAGCCTGGAGATGTGGAGAGGGCAGCTGCCTCATTGCTGAGATTAATCCTAAATTTTGAATAATTAGTATCGGCAACCTGAGAGATGTATGCAAGTTATTGGGAAGAAAGTGTTTGAACTTCATAAGTGGCCCCTGAGGTTCCGTTGTACCCAGCTATGCAGCTCACGAAGATAAAAGCTTATCAGCCTGCCAGTCAGTGAAACATCAATCAGAAGGATAAGGGATTGTGCCGCGTTTCTTCGTTAATAAATTCTCAATCTCAGGCTGGGCCACCAGAAGCAAGTGTTTTCTTTCTGATGGAGAAAGGACAAAAGAGAAATTATGTCCTGCCCATTCTCACACACCACCTAGTGGCTAGGTATAGCGCGGCATTGGTAGTTGGTTAGAAGTTGGCAGCTGATTTTCTAGTACATGTAAAAGGAAAATGCCAGAAATCTGAAATAGAAATAGTAAATGCTGCAAATGCACGGCAAGTCTGTCAGCATCTGTAAAGAGAAAAGACCAGTTATCCTTTCAGACACTTTGATGAGGGGAGTTCACCCGGAACCTTTCTCATTACAGAGGCTGACAGGCCTCCTGTTGTACTTACCGCATTTTCTGTCTTTTATTTCAACTACTCTTCTTAATCAACTTGAAATGCATGTACAAATGGGACTATTTTGATTTGGGAAAGTAGGGTGGCATTTGGGTATCACCACCAGGACAAAATACCCCAAAGAATTACCTCCCCAAGAGGTGGACACCATTGAGACAAATGGCCCAGTCAAACTCAAACTGCATTTGTGATGTTAGATTAAAACCTAATCATCATTATCAATAAAATAACTGTGCCCAGTGGTGCCCGCTGGTTGCAGAAAGCTTCAAGTACATCAGTGGGGCCACGCGTGACCTTCTGCTATGGTTGCCTGGGCGAGCACAAGGCCTCGGCAGAGTGGCAAGCAATCGGAAATGGCACACGGAACTATTTTTAACGGGTGACACTGAGATTTATCCAGTGCCTCCAGCCGTAGCTACATTCTACAAGTGCCCTCTCTGGTGACAGGATACGACTAATGTGATTGTCCCCCAACCAACTAGCATTTTATTGTGTAATATTAGGATCACGGGTCACACACAGATTACCCAAAGGGTCTTCGGAGTCATAAGGCATTTTATTAAGGTGCAGTAGTTCAAATATAGTCAAACACAACACACAATCAGGATAGACATAGTAGAAATACGACCATGACAAGTAGCTGGTATGAGTCCCAATCAGACAGACAGCTACGAATAGCTCTTCTCTGCACCGTCTGCCCTGAAAAGCTCTTTAGATATCTGTTTTATTCTCTTTTTAGGGGTGGGGCTGGGTAAAATGATGGACAGGACCATTTAACTTATGAGGGCTCTTCCCAAACCAGGGTGCCCAATGGCTCGTCGAGTTCTTTGTCTCAACTTTTGGGTGAAACCCTCTGTTTATAATTACTGAAGGCCCATCTCTCCTGTGCTTATCCTTCCAAGGTTGGAGCCAGACATGCCATTCTTGGCCTTCAGATGTTTGTAGCCGCCTGTTATCAGTTATTTATGTTCACGTTGTTCAAGTAGCTTTAGCTATTGTACCATGGAATAAATCTTTCAATTCCAACACCCGTCTGAAGAGACCTTTTTGTGTCTCATTATTTCTTTCAATTCACAATTTCTTCAAATTCATGATTTCTTACAATTGTGGCATTAAACTAGAATCCGATTGTCACCTGTATCCAGCGGTGCCCACGTGTCTTCAAGTTCAGAATCCACGAAAGGGGGGGTGACATTTTCCTGTGTTTGCACAGGTGAAAATATGCATTTCGTTAAACGGTCACAGCTTTATAATGACAGCTTAGTAGCATATTATTTATTTTATTCATAGAGGGAAATGTGCCCTTTAGACAGCTCCATCAGTAAAATAACGTCAGGTCTGACTAGACAAGAATAGAATCCTCTCTCAATTGTCTCTCAGTTGAGGAAAGCACCAACTCCTGCCGTGAAAAGGGTTCACCAGCACATCGCCAGCATTAACAAGTGGTGAACAAGCCATTAATATATACTTTCTTTCCCTCTGCTTTTTATAAACTTTATGAATTGGAGGAAGTCACCTCTGGTGATGACAACATGGGCTTAAGGGGATTTAGGAAACGAACAATAAAATCTGGCCTGTTGTCTACCCAATTGGAAGTGATTTCTGTGGCGGTTTTATTGTAGGAATACTTTTAGTGCAGCCTATTTAAAGACAAGGGTTAGCTCCATGGAAATGCTCTTGCAGAAGCCTTTAATCTCAGATGCGGCATCAATTATAAAAATAAATAATGCTGATGGAATGTCACATTTATAAGACTGGAGTCTGCCAGGAATAAGAAACTATAGTCATGAGGAGAGACTTGAGACAGTATTTACACTAGAGCAAAGAAGGTTAATATTTAATTTAATAGAGATTTGAATTTTTTTTAACTATTTCCTTTAGCTGAGGAGTCAGTAATGAGGGGTAGTCAATTTGAAATCTTCACCGAGAACAGGGAGATTTTTTTTTTGTTACGCAGAATTGTTGAAGCATGGATTACTTTGCTACCAGGAGCAGGTAACCCACAGACCATTGCAACTTTTTAAAGAACAAAATGGATAAATATTTGAAACAGAGGAAAACAAAAGGTTTTGGGGAGAGAACAGGGCAGTGGGATTCTTTTTGGATTGCTCTATTAAAGACCTGGCACAGACATGACGGGCTGAATGCACCCCCCCTCCACCCGCTTTTGTGCTGTAAACTTTTATAGTTCCATGTACTTCGAGGAACAGGATGGCCATTAACCAATTGTGTTCTGTTTGTAATGTTTTATAATCCCAATCGAGAAAATACTTGATTTTTTTTTGTACTGGTGAACAAATAACCTGTAGCTACTCAGGGCATTCATATATCTTTCTTACTCGTGAGAATAAAGGCCCCTCCAAAACCATCACTGCTGAAAAATGAAGACAACTGATTTACTGGGAGTGATTCGCTCCACTATATTTGGGCATTCCGATCTCTAATTTAAAATCAGACACATTTATTGAATAGTATAAGTAATTACATGAAATAGTCAGTTGATGGAATAAGTAAATCAATTGCAATGGTAACAAAGAAACAGTATAAAGATCTGCATATATCCCTACGTAAACTAGAGGTGATCCAAAACTCAGCTGCCCATGTCCTAGTTCGCACCAAGTCTCACTCATCCATCACCCCTGTGCTCGCTGGCCTACATTGGCTTCCGGAAAAAGCAACGCCTCGATTTCAAAATTCTCATCCGTATTTTCAAATGCCTCCATGGCCTCGCCCACCCTATCTCTGTAATCTCCTCCAGCCCCACAACCCCCCGAGATGTCTGCACTCCTCTAATTCTGCCCTCAAAAGCATCCCTGATTATGATCGCTCAACCATTGGTCGCCGTGCCTTCTGTTGCCTAGGCCCCAAGTTCTGGAACTCTCTGCCTAAACCTCTCCGCCTCTTGACCTCTCTTTCATATTTCAAGACGCTCCTTAAAACCTAAATCTTTGACCAAACCTTTGCATAGAAACATAGAAATTAGGTGCAGGAGCAGGCCATTTGGCCCTTCGAGCCTGCACCGCCATTCTATATGATCATGGCTGATCATTCAACCTCAGTACCCCTTTCCTGCTTTCTCTCCATACCACTTGATCTCTTTGGCCATAAGGGCCATATCTAACTCCCTTTTGAATATATCTAACGAACTGGCCTCAACAACTTTCTGCGGTAGAGAATTCCACAGGTTAACCACTCTCTGAGTGAAAAAGTTTCTCCTCATCTCGGTCCTAAATGGCTTACCCCTTATTCTTAGACTGTGTCCCCTGGTTCTGGAACTCCCCAGCAACAGCAACATTCTTCCCGCCTCTAACCTGTCCAATCCCGTCAGAATTTTATATGTTTCTTTGAGATCCCCTCTCATTCGTCTAAACTCCAGCGGATACAGGCCCAGTTGATCCAGTCTCTCCTCATATGTCTGTCCTGCCATCCCGGGAATCAATCTGGTAAACCTTCGCTGTACTCCCTCAATAGCAAGAACGTCTTTCCTCAGATTAGGGGACCAAAACCGAACACAATATTCCAGGTGTGGCCTCAGCAAGGCTCTGTACAACTGCAGTAAGACCTCCCTGCTCCTACACTCAAATCCTCTAGCTATGAAGGCCAACATGCCTTTTGCCTTCTTTACCGCCTGCTATACCTGCATGCTAAACTTCAATGACTGATGTCCCATGACACCCAGGTCTCATTGCACCTCCCCTTTTCCTAATCTGTCACCATTCAGATAATATTCTGTGTTCTTGTTTTTGCCACCAAAGTGGATAACCTCACATTTATCCACATTATACTGCATCTGCCATGCATTTGCCCACTCACCTAACCTGTCCAAGTCACCCTGCAGTCGCTTAGCATCCTCTTCACAGCTCACACCACCACCCAGCTTAGTGTCATCCGCAAACTTGGAGATATTACATTCAATTCCTTCATCTAAATTATTGATGTATATTGTAAATAGCTGGGGTCCCAGCACTGAACCCTGCAACACCCCACTAGTCACTACCTGCCATTCTGAAAAGGACCCGTTTATTCTGACTCTCTGCTTCCTGTCTGCCAACCAGTTCTCTATTCACGTCAATACATTACCCCCAATAAAATGTGCTTCAATTTTGCACACCAATCTCTTTTGTGTGGGACCTTGTCAAAAGCCTTTTGAGAGTCCAAATATACCACATCCACCGGTTCTCCCTTGTCCACTCTACTAATTACATCCTCAAAAAATTCTAGAAGATTTGTCAAGCATGATTTCCCTTTCATAAATCCATGCTGACTTGGACCGATCCTGTCACTGCTTTCCAAATGCGCTGCTATTTCATCTTTAATAATTGATTCCAACATCTTCCCCACCACTGATGTCAGGCTAACCGGTCTATGATTCCCTGTTTTCTCTCTCTCTTCTTTTTTAAAAAGTGGGGTTACATTAGCTACCCTCCAGTCCACAGGAACTGATACAGAGTCAATAGAATGTTGGAAAATGATCACCAATGCATCCACTATTTCTAGGGCCACTTCCTTAAGTACTCTGGGATGCAGACTATCAGGCCCTGGGAATTTATCGGCCTTCAATCCCATAAATTTTCCGAACACAATTTCCTGACTAATAAGGATTTCCTTCAGTTCCTCCTTTTCGCTACACCTCGAACCCCTAGTATTTCCGGAAGGTTATTTTTGTCTTCCTTCGTGAAGACAGAACCAAAGTATTTGTTCAATTGGTCTGCCATTTCTTTGTTCTCCATTATAAATTCACCTGATTCTGTCTGCAAAGGACCTATGTTGGTCTTCACTAATCTTTTTCTTTTCACATATCTATAGAAGCTTTTGCAGTCAGTTTTTATGTTCCCTGCAGGCTTCCTCTCATATTTTATTTTTCCCCCTCCTAATTAGACCCTTTGTCCTCCTCTGCTGAGTTCTAAATTTCTCCCAGTCCTCAGGTTTGCTGCTTTTTCTAGCCAATTTATATGCCTCTTCTTTGGATTTAACATTATCCCTAATTTCCCTTGTTAGCCACGGTTGAGCTACCTTCCCCTTTTTATTTTTACTCCAGACAGGGATGTACAATTGTTGAAGTTAATCCATGTAATCTATAAATGTCTGCCATTGCCTATCCACTGTCAACCCTTTAAGTATCATTTGCCAGTCTATCCTAGCCAATTCACATCTCATACCATCAAAGTTACCTTTCCTTAAGTTCAGGATCCTAGTCTCTGAATTAACTGTGTCACTCTCCATCTTAATAAAGAATTCTACCATATCATCATCACTCTTCCCCAGGGGGCTTCGCACAACAAGATTGCTAATTAGCCCTCTCTCATTACACAACACCCAGTCTAGGATGGCCAGCCCTCTAGTTGGTTCCTCAACATATTGGTCTAGAAAGCCATCCCTCATACACTCCAGGAAATCCTCCTCCACCGCATTGCTACCAACTTGGTTAACCCAATCTATATGTAGATTAAAGTCGCTCATGATAACTGCTGTACCTTTATTGCACGCATCCCTAATTTCTTGTTTGATGCCATCCCCAACCGCACTACTTCTGTTTGATGATCTGTACACAACTCCCATTAGTGTTTTCTGCCATTTGGTATTCCGCAGCTCTACTCATACAGATTCCACATCATCCAAGCTAATGTCCTTACTATTGTGTTAATTCAACGCTACCCCATCTCCTTTTGCTTTCTGTCTATCCTTCCTGAATGTTGAATAGCCCTGGATGTTGAGTTCCCAGGCTTGGTCAACCTGGAGCCATGCTTTCGTAATCCCAATTATATCATAAGCATTAATAGTTGCCTGCGCGGTTAATTCATCCATCTTATTAAGAATACTCGCATTGAGGCACAGAGCCTTCAGGCTTGTCTTTTTAACACTCTTTGTTCCTTTAGAATTTTGCCTTAATGTGGCCCTTTTTGATTTTTGCCTTGGGTTTCTCTGCCCTCCACTTTTACTATTCTCCTTTCTAGCTTCTGCTGCTGCCCCCATTTTAATTCCCTCTGTCTCCCTGCATAGGTTCCCATCCCCCTGCCATATTAGCTTAACCCCTTTGGTCACCTGCGTTAATTTCTACTTATGGGGCTCGGTGTCAAATTGTTTTATCTCATAATACTCCTGCGAAGCGCCTTGGAATGCATCACTACATTAAAGGCGCTATATAAATATAAGTTATTGTTGTATGACAATTATACTATAGAAGTGTAGTGCCCTCGGCCAGCTGATGAGTATAATTTATAGTTTATGTATCAATTTATATTTTTGAAATGTCTGGAATTTGATTGGTTTGGATTGATTTATAGACTTGCCCCAACTGGTGGCCTGTCTAAATTTTAAAAATGCATGACAGTCAATTAGGGTCGATGATATAATCAATGTACTGCATTGCCATTGGTTGCAGAAACCTTCGAGTGAACCAATGGACAGTGTGTCCATGGTCACTCGGGTACAAACTAAAGGTCACGCAGTAGGAGAGATGCTCTGTGGCTGTCAGGGGGGCACTTGTAGTTCTCCTGCTGCCTTTGCTCAAATCCACCCTCTTGTACTCAAGAATACCGAATAAATTGAAACTAATTTGAGTTTCCAACGTACCTATCCCTTTAAATCAATAATTCCACACATCAGCAGGTGGCGTGGAATCTTTGCAGTGTTTCCGTGCCCTTACATTAGTTTCCTGCCAAGATAATGGATCAACGGATGGCATCTATGGCAAAGGCCGCAGCACTTAAAGCTTTTAAATGTCTATGGTATTACTGAGAATGTAGGATAACAGCTGGTTGTGAATCTGGTCCTTGCCAAACTAACCTGGAGGAGGTGGAATGGTCTTTATATCCTGCTGGTGTAGTGCTGATCTCAGCATCCATATTCATAGCACTATGAGGCATGTATCTAATCCTTGGTAGTATCGTAGCCTTGGTTTTGGGGCAGCGTGAGTCGTCATGTTTTAGAATCCACTACAATGAAGTCCAACAATTTTAGAAAGGCTAGGCTATGTCCATGCTTGAATCATTTTGTTGTATATTGAAACATCATTCCATTCCTTCATCGTCGCTGGGTCAAAATCTTGGAACTCCCTCCATAACAGCACTGTGGGAGTACCTTCATCACACGGACTGCAGCGGTTCAAGAAGGCGGCTCACCACCATCTTCTCAAGGGCAGTTAGGGATGGCAAATAAATGCTGGCCTCGCCAATGAAGCCCACATCCCAGGAGCGAATAAACAAAAATGGTATATCAGGTCTTGATGCAGTTTTGCTAAATGTTTCTGTTCAAAAACATTGTAATATTGCAAGCACCTTTTGATACCCACAGGTAGATTATAGTCTTCCTCCTTTGCCCCACTATGTTGTATCATGGCCAATTGATTTCTTCTTGCCGTGTAAACTGAACAAAACTACAGTAAAGCACAAAGCGTAATCAGAGAACTGACTTAATCCAGTAAAACCATCATTATACATCAGGCAGAGGAAACATATCAATCTGGGAGCATGAAAATTGCTGTATTCTTGACTGCAAAACATATTGATCTCAGTTCCTAATCATCCTTACTGCCTTTCTTATTCACGGTTCACAGAGTAAAGCAATTTAATTATCATCTGGCTTTTATTTTCCGAGAGTATAACGTGAAAGTAAAGGACCAGTAAATCATAGGTTAACATATAAGAAAACAAATTTAAAACAGTCCAGGGGGAGGGGGTGGTTAATGTGGTAAAGCACTCATTCTCTCCTCCCTCACCCTCCCCTCAAAGCTATGCACCTTAGCAGTTAAAAAGGTGCGTAGCCGACTCTACTCTTAACTGACCTCCAGAATGGCTATTCCATTATTCACTCCGTAGTTAGCCCAAGTGCTGAACTCTATCGTTCTCATGCCTAGCATCCAGGCTGATTCCTCCATCGGCGCACAAGTCTTGCATGAATCTTACCCACAGAAATGAACGAAGTTGGTAGAGTAAAGGAAAATGTCTATGCTTAACCCCCCAGTCCAAAGGGAATCATATTCCTATAGAATAATGAAATCATAGAATGATACAGCGCAGAAGGAGGCCATTCGGCCCATCATGCCTGTGCCAGCTCTTTGGTGGAGATATCCTATTAATCTCACTTCCCTGCTCTTTCCCCATCGACCTGTATTTTTTTTCCCCTTTGAGTATTTATCCTTTCAAATGTTACTATTGAATTTCCTTTCACCACCATTTCAGGCAATGCATTCTAGTTCACAATGACTTGTTGCTATACTTATGTAGCATTCATGTGAATAATTGCATTGTGAAATGTGCTGGGATTCTGGGATCCATTTTCAAACATTCAGAACTACCAGATCAAATTATGTCCTAAAATCTGAGAGCCATGTTTGTGCAGTTTATGAATCTCATTTGAACAGTGTATTAGATTTGTTATGTATGTAACCCTAGGCAACCTGTACCATACCACTACCAGAGGGCCGACCTGTTGAATCCCAAGGGATCCCAGCATCCCTTGGGAGCACTGTATATAAGTAGGCCTCCCAGGCTGTACCAGCACTCTGAAGTTTAAATAAAGGAGCTAAGGTCACACTTACTCATTGTCTACAGTGCTCAGTTGCATCAATGTATTATGAGCATAACAATTGGCGACGAGATAACGAACAAACACGCGAAAATGCAAAGAACTGTTGGTATCCCGGAGAAATTCTCAGAAGGGGATGATTGGGAGGCCTTCATGGAGTGGCTCAACCAATACTTCATGGCCAACGAGCTGGAAGGGGACAAAAATGCTGCCAAACGAGGGACGATCCTCCTTACCGTCTGTGGAGCAACAATCTATGGCCTCATGAAGAATCTTCTAGCTCTGGTGAAACCAACAACCAAATCCTATGAAGAACTGTGTACGCTGGTCCGGGAGCACCTAAATCTGAAGGAAAGCATTTTGATGGCAAGGTATCGATTCTACACGTGTCAATAGCCTGAAGGTCAGGAAGTGGCAAACTACATCGCCGAACTGAGGCGTCTTGCAGGACATTGCAAATTCGATGGATTCCTTGAACAAATGCTAAGAGACTTTTTTGCCATGGCATTGGCCATGAGGTTATCCTTCGCAAACTATTGACTGTTGAAACACCAAATCTGAGCAAAGCCATAACGAGAGCCCAGGCATTTATGTCCACCAGCGATAACACCAAACAAATTTCGCAGCATAAAGAGGTTTCGGCCAGTACTGTACACAAAGTAACGTCGTTTTCAGGCAGGAATGCATATGGCAGAACACACACGCTGGCAGCTACACGACCTCAGATGACCCAGAATCTGCCATCAACCGTTAATGCAATGCAGTTAACACCTTGTTGGCGCTGCGGAGGTGATCATCAAGCCCATCAATGCCGCTTCAAACACTATGCGTGCAAAAGCTGTGGAACAATGGGACACCTCCAGCGAATGTGCAGATGAGCTGCAAACCCTGCAAACCACCACATTGCAGAGGAAGATCGATCCATGGTGGATCAGGCTGAACAAGAGACTCGAACAAAGGAGGCAGAAGTGTACGGGGTACACACTTTCACCACGAAATGCCCACCGATCATGTTAAAAGTTGACCTGAATGGAATTCCAGTATCCATGGAATTGGACACGGATGCGAGTCAGTCTATCATGAGCAAAAAGGCCTTCGACAGGCTGTGGTGCAACAAGGCACACAGGCCCAAGCTGAGCCCTATTCATACCAAGCTGAGAACTTACACTAAAGAGCTGATCCCTGTAATTGGCAGTGCAGCAGTAAAAGTCTCCTATGATGGAGCAGTGCACGAACTGCCACTATGGATTGTACCAGGAGATGGCCCCACACTGTTCGGCAGAAGTTGGCTGGGAAAAATCCGCTGAAACTGGGACGACATCCGAGCACTTTCGTCCGTCGACGACGCCTCATGTGCCCAGGTTCTGAGCAAGTTCCCGTCGTTGTTTGAGCCAGGCATTGGAAGTTTCTCGGGGGCGAAGGTGCAGATCTACTTGGTTCCCGGTACACGATCCATTCACCACAAGGCACGGGTGGTGCCATATATGATGCTAGAGAAAGTGGAAATTGAGCTGGGCAGGCTATAGCGAGAAGGCATCATCGTGCCAGTGGATTTCAATGAGTGGGCCAGTCCAATTGTTCTGGTTCTCAAAGGCGACAGCACGGTCAGAATTTGTGGAGACTATAAAGTAACGATTAACCGTTTTTCGCTGCAGGACCAGTACCCGCTACCTAAGGCAGACGACCTATTTGCGACGCTGGCTGGAGGGAAAACGTTCACCAAGTTGGACCTGACCTCGGCCTACATGATGCAGGAGCTGGAGGAATCTTCGCAAGGGCTCACCTGCATCAACACGCACAAAGGTCTATTCATCTACAATAGATGCCCGTTTGGGATTCAGTCGGCCACAGCAATTTTCCAAAGGAACATGGAGAACCTGCTAAAGTCAGTTCCACGCACCGTGGTTTTCCAGGACGACATACTAGTCACAGGTCGGGACACCATCAAACACTTGCAGAACCTGGAAGAGGTTCTAAGTCGGCTAGATCACGTGGGGCTCAGGTTGAAATGCTCGAAGTGTGTTTTCCTGGCACCAGAGGTCGAGTTCTTAGGGAGAATTGTGGCAGACGGCATCAGACCCACCGTCGCCAACTATTTCGGTAATTTCCTACCCGGGTTAAGCACCTTGCTAGAACCCCTACATGTGCTACTACGCAAGGGAGACGACTGGGTGTGGGGGAAATCACAAGAGGCTGCTTTTGAGAAAGCCAGAAATATGTTATGTTCCAACAAACTGCTTGTTCTGTATAACCCATGTAAACGATTAGTGCTAGCTTGCGATGCATCGTCATATGCGGTCGGGTGTGTGTTACAACAAGCTAACAAATCGGGAACATTGCAACCAAGAGTTTGTCCAAGGCTGAAAGGGCTTACAGCATGATTGGAAAAGAAGCTCTGGCATGCGTTTACGGGGTGAAAAAAATGTACCAGTATCTGTTTGGTCTCAAGTTTGAGCTTGAAACTGACCATAAGTTACTCATATCGCTATTTTCAGAGAGCAAAAGGATTAACACCAATGCCTCTGCCCGCATCCAAAGATGGGCACTCACGCTGTCTGCATACAACTATGTAATCCACCACAGACCAGGCACAGAGAACTGTCCTGATGCTCTCAGTCGGTTACTATTGCCCACCACGGGGTGGAAATGGCACAGTCTGCAGAGTTGCTTTTGGTGATGGATGCATTCGAAAACGAAAAGTCACCCGTTACGGTCCCCAGATCAGGACCTGGACCAGCCAGGATCCTTTACTGTCCCTGGTTAAAAAAAACTGTGTCCTCCATGGGAACTAGTCCAGCGTCCCAGTGGAGATGCATGAAAAGATCAAGCCGTGCCAGCGGCGCAAAGACAAAATGTCCATACAGGTGGACTGTCTTTTGTGGGGTAATTGCGTGGTTTTGCCTAAGAAAGGCAGGGAAACGTTCATGCCCGACCTACACAGTAACCACCCAGGCATAGTAATGATGAAAGCTATAGCCAGATCCAATGTGTGGTGGCCCAGACCTAGATTCATGCGTGCGCCAATGCAACACTTGCTCTCAACTGAGCAATGCACCCAGAGAGGCACCGCTAAGTTTGTGGTCATGGCCCTCAAAACCGTGGACTAGGATCCACGTTGACTTTGCGGGTCCATTTTAAGGCAAAATGTTTTTGGTTGTTGTGGATGCTTATTCAAAATGGATTGAATGTGTAATAATGTCTGTAAGCACGTCCACTACCACCATCGAAAGCCTACGAACCATGATTGCCATGCACGGCCCGCCTGATGTTCTTGTCAGCGACAATGGGCCGCGCTTCACCAGTGCTGAATTCAAGGAATTCATGACCCGCAATGGGATCCAGCACGTCACATCTGCCCCGTTCAAGCCCGCATCTAATGGCCAGGCAGAACAGGCAGTCCAAACCATCAAGCAAAGCTTGAAAGGTGTGTCGGAAGGCTCCTTTCAGACCCGCCTGTCCCGAGTCCTGCTCAGCTACTGCACCGGACCCCACTTGCTCACTGGGGTTCCCCCAGCCGAGCTGCTCATGAAAAGAGTGCTCAAAACAAGGCTCTCTCTTGTCCACCCTGATCTACTTGATCACGTCGAGGGCAGGCAGCATCAACAAAGCATGTACCATGATCGCACAAACTTGTCATACGATATTAAATTCAATGACCCTGTATTTGTACTCAACTATGGACATGGTCCCAAATGGCTGGCTGGCACTGTCATAGCCAAAGAAGGGAATAGGGTGTTTCAGGTCAAACTTGCCAATGGACTAACTTACAGAAAGCACTTGGACCAAACCAAACTGAGATTCACAAACAGCCACGAGCAACCCGAAGAGGACACCACCAACTTCGACCCTCCAACACACACACAAGTGGCAACCGACATCACAGTTGACCATGAAGCTGAACTCACCGTCCCCAGCAGCCCGGCAAGGCCAGCTGCCCAGCAGCGCAGCGAAGAACCAACCAACTCACCCACACCTGCATTTGTACCGAGACAATTGACAAGGGAGCGAAAAGCCCCAGATCGTCTCATCCTGTAAATAAGAATACTATTGACTTTGGTACCATACCTGTATATAAGCAGGCCTCCCAGGCAGTTCCAGCACTCTGGAGTTTAAATAAAGGAGCTAAGGTCACACTTACTCATTGTCTACAGTGCTCAGTTGCATCAATTTATTATGAAAATAACAAGATTAATGATGCAAATTCACTCAGAGATATCAGTTATAAGGTAGTGGAATATTGAAAGGTGCTATGGACTGTAGGGATTCAGGTTTCAGCCATATGGCAGAGGGAAGGAAAATGGCATCATTTGTGCAAGCATTCAGGAAGTCAGTTAAGAGTAGAATAGGTTACGCACCTTTTCAACTACTAAGGTGCATAGCTTTGAGGGGAGGGTGGGGGAGGAGAGAATGAGTGCTTTACCACATTAATCCCCCCCCCCCCTCCCCCTGGAATGTTTTAAATTTGTTTTATTATATGTTAACCTATGATTTACTGGTCCTTTACTTTCACATTATACTGCTGGAAAATAAAAGCCAGTTGTTTACTAAATTGCTTAATAGATTAAAAAAAAGACTTGCATTTCTATAGCATCTTTCACAACCACCGGACGTCCCAAAGCACTTTACAGCCAATGAAGTACTTTTTGTAGTGTATTCACTGTTTTAATGTAGGAAACATTAGAGTCAAGCCTAAGGGAGTCAAGGGTTATGAGTTGTAGGCAGGGAAATGGAGTTGAGGCCAAAATAAGATCATCCATGATCTTATTGAATGCCAGAGCAGGTTTGAGGGGCCAAACAGTCTACTCCTGCTCCTATTTCTTGTGTTCCTATGTTCTTATGAAACGCAGCAGCCAAATTGCACATAACAAACAGCAATGGGATAATGACCAGATAATCTGTATTTTAGTGATGTTGATTGAGGGATTAATATTGGCACAGGACACCAGGGATAACTCCCCTGCTCTTCTTCGAAATAGTGCCATGTGATCTTTTGCATCCACCAGAGAGAGCAGATGGGCTCTCGGTTTAACATCTCATCCAAAAGACAGCACCTCCGACAGTGCAGCACTCCCTCAGCACTGCACTGGAGTGTCAGCCTAGATTTTTGTGCTCAACTTTCTGGAGTGGGACTTGAACCCACAACCTTCTGACTCAGAGGTGAGGGTACTACCAACTGAGCCAGAGCTGATGCATTTGTTGTATGGCAGGGCCTGTTATTGTATCATGTTTTGCATGAACAGATAACTGTATCAATAAGTGCCCCTCCTGCAAGAAGCAGGACACGATTATCAAAAAACATACACAGTCTGTCTGAGCTACAATCCTAAAATAAGTATACAATACTCAAATTGTCAGATTGGTTGAATGGTGCAGTTAATACCAAAGGTGTGGAGGCCCCGACCTGCATGGGAACATCAGCAGCAGGTCGGAGCCATAAAAGGAGCGGCGAGCGGCGGCCGTGGGCAGCATGGAGGCCACTTCAAGGCACAGTGCAAGCTGATGCAGGAGGCCGACGGCTGTGAAGAGTGACATCATCAAGATCAAGGCCGATGATTGGAGCGTGGGCAGATACAGCAGGGCAGCGAGAGACTGTAGAGGGACGTGATCGGGGCCCAGGGGAGGCGTGAGTTCGGGGCCAGGGGCCCAGGGGAATCACGGACCAGCCCACACTGCGATATGTGTATGCACTAGGTCCATGCAGCAGAGCTGGTCTCCAGTTGTCTTGGGTATTCCTTGCCACTGGACCAAGACCTAGCTCTGTCAAGCCCGTGTGGTGGCTGGTGTGCAACGGCCACCTAACGTTAAAAAAATTCACGCACAGGCATCTTCCACCCTTCAGGTGTAGTTCGGGACCTTCATTGAAACTCCTGTGAACTCAACGTTTTTTGACGTGGAAGCAAGTCATCCTCGTTTCGAGGGACTGCCTATGATGATGAACACCAAAGGTTATAGAAAGATCCTTGAGAATGTCAGATCCCTGTGCTCCAGGGTCATCAAAGCATAAAATCTGTGTAAGTGCGGTGACTACATCTACACATCCTGGATTCGGGAATGGCTGAATTAGGATTGGGAACAGACGTTCCAGGATAGTCTCCAACCTTCTCACCATGTGCACCAAAAATGAACATGGTTAGTGAGGAAAATGTTCTCCACCTAATGAAACTGGCTGCATCCTCTAGCGTTGCATAGACACTTGAAATACTGTCTCACAATCCTGCAAAGTGGATCAGCCAGAGAGTCAGTAAAGTGACTCAAGTGCTCAATCATGCCATGATGCCACACAATGCTCTCCACCCCAGAATCCTGAAATATATAGCATTCCATTTGAGGTCCCTGTGTTCAACAGATGGCAAAACCTCCTATGGCGGGTGGGGGGAGGGGGGGATCCTAAAGGAAGATAAAGGTGGGGATGCGGACAGTGCGCAACAGTGATGAGTACAGGAAATCGCTGTGTGTTAAGTGGAGTGCTTGGTGGATAATCCTGATCAACAGTTCAGATTATGAGGCAGAGGTGCACAAGGTGGGGGCTTTGGGACCTCCCACCAATGAGCAACTCTGGCCGGCAGGGTGGAGGGGTGTGGGATAATCACATAGAATGCCTCTACTCTTTTGAGCCCACTCAATGCATCCAATGCGGTATCAGGGATAAGGGCAGGTCTTATTTGTTGGAAGGTATTAGCAGCAGGACAGGTGAAGCAGAATGATATCCTCATGGCTCCTGTCTCTACATCCTGCCTGTCCCTCCGACATCCAACATATCCCTGATAGTGCAAGTGTGCAATGCCCTCTCCCTTGGTTGTGTGCTGCTCAAACAAGACACATGTGGACACTGATGTCAGCTGGGATTGTCATGTTGTTTTATACAGTAAGTTACAGGAAAGTCGTAAATATTATAGATTATAGCAGGGAATGAAATCCAAGGCACCATAAAATCTTACAGCACAGAAGGAGGCCATTCCACCCATCGTGCCTGTACTGGCTCTTTGAAAGAGCTCTCCAATTAGTCCCACTGCCCTGCTCAGTCCACATAATTTGAAAATGTTTCTTTTTCAAGTATATATCCAATTCCCTTTTGAAAGTTGCTATTGAACCTGCTTCCACCGCCCTTTCACGCAGTGCCTTCTAGGTATGGCTCCCTCATCCTGGTGGTTAGTTTCTGTCTTGAATTAAGAGGGGATGACTCGAGGAGTTTATGATTGTCATTTGAACCCCTGAATAGAACTGCTGTCTTTAACTCACTCCTGGATATCTAATGCAGGACTGCAGCTGCTGCAGATGTAGGGCAGCTTGATAAATTGTTTGCTTTGACAGCTAAGAAGTCTGGCTTTTATAGTGAATGGGAATTGTGTTGCTTTTGACAACTTTTTCAGGTCATTTTTCTCGGTCTTGTGGTAATTTGTGACTTTTGGGATGTTTCAGTGTCTCCATGAGTGGCATCAGACATTTTGCAGGTATCTAGAGAGATTAAGAATGTTTTTCTTTGTGGGTTTTTTTTTTGGGGGGGGGCAGTTTTCTGTTTCTGCCGATGTGTTGAGGTTTATTGGTGCTGGCATTAACTCTGTGGGCAATGCGGGGGAGGCTATGTGGTTTGTGTGCAGGAGTGCAACAGGTGTTGACTGCACGCTGTGAAGAACAACAGCATCAGGTGATGGGCACTGAGGTCCAACCTTGTTTTTAATCAGCAGGTAACTGGGTAATAACACCTAACAGATTGCAAAAGCAACTGAACAGAATGGTCCAATATAAAGAGAGCAGAAATGTAATTTCATGGTTTGAGGGCCCCCTCCTCCCAACCTGGATATGCTAAAAGAAGCCAATCCTCCAAGAATTCGGAAGCAAAAGCTCTTTTGAAATACTTGATGACGGCAACTCGCTTTAGTTTGCAGGATCTAATGTGATTCTGTTTGTGATCTTTACAATGGAAAGCATGTTACAGAGGAACCCTCCAGAGAAATGCAATCTGCCCTGTTAATAAAGTGGGTGGATGATGTGCAGATGCTAATTGTTCAATTAAGTACAAGGAGCATGTTTCAGTGACTGGGACTCCGCTGGCACCTTTCTTTCAAATGTGCTGGTGTTCGGGAGGAAGAGCTGGGATCTGGGATTACCGAGAATGTTTCCTAAACGCTGCTGACTAGCACCCAGATTGAATTTCGATCTAATATTCGAGCTAGTTCTCAAGTAACTGGTGGAACAAGAACTCTTAAAATACCCCCCTTTTAGCATGGCAATTTAATAGGATAGTTCCTACAGCAAACAACCCCCCAAAAATCTGAATCTGGTGGCGGTGGTTGGGGGCGGGGGGGAAATGGCAGCCGACCCACCGGAGAATTTTGCTGTTGACACCGAGAAAGCCGCGAATGAGAAGGATCCGGCCACCCAACCACTAACCGAGAAGGATCCGGCCACCCAACCACTAACCGAGAAGGATCCGGCCACCGAGTCCCCACTCAAGAAGGAGCCAGCAGCCCAGCCACTCACCGAGAAGGATCCAGGGACCCAGATTCCATCCGAGAAGGATCAGCTAACCGAGGTGAACCAGCCTGAGGAGATCATCGTAAGTGGACAACTCCCTTCTCTCTCTCTCCCTCCCTCCCTCTCCCCCCCTCCCTCCCTCTCTACTACCTCAACAGAAACTTCAGTACTTTCCTCCGAATGCACAAGTCTGTTTTTAAGTCAATCCTCTTTGGATTTTTTTCATGTGACAAAGTACATTTTGAAACTGAATCCAGGTTGAGTTTGGTGGTTGGACTTGGGTGAGGTCTGCCGGGATCTAGTAGACTTGCACTGCACTTCCTTAAGAGCCACTTCTCTACTGGGATCTAATGGTTCAGAGATGCGGATTGACGGCTTTTTGCTCCAAATTAAATGGACAGGGTGATTTATATTTCATCTATACATGAGGGGTTCTTTGATATATTGTCTTTGTTGCTCAGAATTCCATCAGACCACCTCCTGGACTAGCAGTAGTTAACGGTTCTTAACCCCTCCCAAAAAACAGTCTGGTAAACTATTTAAATCTCAACAATTGTATATGGAAGTATAGCTATAAAGTTCACTTTGCAGCTATTCTCGCCTGATGGTCTGAAAGTAGACTTCACTCTTCCAGTTAGCCTCATTACTGCCCATAGACACTGAATTTCTACAAAATAAGCAAGGTTAGACTTTGTATTGGCACTGGTGTGGTGCTTAAAGATCACTGTGTCAGTGCCAAATGTCCAGTACAACGAGGGCATTTCACCGAGAGCATGACTGGTTCTGTGACAGCATAATTGTATCGCTCCATCTCTAACTAATGACAAACACACTTTGAGAGGTTAATGTATCAAACAATTTAACATGCACTGTTTGCAAGAAATCAGGCTGGCTAGTCACATTACATTTATATTTAAGCTTAAAACAGACCACAATGTTTTGAGGTCCTCCTTGACAATGAAGCAAATGCCATATAGACCATATATCACCAGTTAACAATTCAAGCTCAAATCTTTCTCAAGACCCGCTGGCCTTGGGTTACAAAGGAACCTGTCGTGTAATACTTTAGCAAAAACCTTTTAATAGTCGCGGTATACCAAGTATACTCCCTCTGGACTCCTTGCCTGAAAGGTGGTAGAGGCAGAAACACTCATTGAATTTAAAAAGTACTTGGATATGCACTTGGAAGTGCTGTAACCTGCAAGGTTACAGACCAAGAGCTGGAAAGCTCTTTGTCAACCGGCACGGACACGATGGGCCGAATGGCCTCCTTCCGTGCTGTAAATTTCTATGATTCTATGACAAAGTGATCGTTACCAGGCAATATTATGAGCCCTTTTTACTATATTGTACTCTACATACGCAGCTTATAAGAACTTAAGAAATAGGAACAGGAGTAGGCCATACGGCCCCTCAAGCCTGTTCTGCCATTTAATAAGATCATGGCCGATCTGATCATCGACTCAGCTCCACTTCCCTGCCCGCTCCGCATAACCTCTTATCCCCTTAGTGTTTAAGAAACTGCCTATCTCTGTCTTAAATTTATTCAATGTCCCAGCTTCCACAGCTTTCTGAGGCAGTGAATTCCATAGATTTTACTTACCTTTTGAGAGAAGAAATTTCTCCATCTTAGTTTTAAATGGGCGGCCCCTTATTCTAAGAATATGCCCTCTAAATTTTAGACCCCCAATAGTGGAAACATCCTCTCTGCATCCACCTTGTCAAGCCCCCTCATAATCTTATACGTTTCGATAAGATCACCTCTCATTCTTCTGAATTCCAATGAGTAGAGGCTCAACCTTTCCTCATAAGTCAACTCCCTCATCTCCAGAATCAATCTAGTGAACCTTCTCTGAACTGCCTCCAAAGCAAGTATATTCTTTCATAAATATGGAAACCAAAACTGCACGCAGTATTCCAGGTGTGGCCTCACCAATACCCTGTATAACTATAGCAAGACTATCCATCCCCTTTGCAATAAAGGCCAAGATTCCATTGGCCTTCCTGATCACTTGCTGTACCTGCATACTATCCTTTTATGTTTCCTCCCATCTTTGTATCGTCAGCAAACTTGGCTACGTTACACTTGGTCCCCCTTATTCCAAGTCATTAATATAGATTGTAAATAGTTGGGGTCCCAGCACTGATCCCTGAGCTTTTAATGCCCAATTGTACTGCACTAGTTCATTCATTGCCAATTTGTACTTTTTTGGGGAAGTGTAAGCATCTGCTGGTTATACTGCTTGCTTCTTTTGTTGTGGAACTGGAAAGTCAGAACTACATGGACACAGGGAGTGCTTGTTACCAGCCAGTCATAATTGTAAGAACCAGAAAAATTACAGAGGATATTTGACTATCAGTAATTAGAAACTGGCTGGAAATACAGTATCGTTTTTTCAAAAAATGGGCTGTGCATGGAACACTGGTATACTGTAGTTGATGTGCAATGGCAATGGTTTGAGACTACAAAGTTTTTTAAGCATTACATTTGGCACTGATGCAGTGTAAACAATTGCATTGGTGAAGGTAGAGTATAAGTGGGAAGTTTGACTAACATTATTCCAATTTCTATGATGCAATACTCTCCCCTTGTTTTTCCTCTAGTACCAATAATAGAGTTGGAGGCAAATGTCAATTGTACAATCTACCCACTACTTTTAATCCCCAAAAATTGAAAACACCATATTACTCCCCATGATCACTTTCAGGATTTGAGTGAGTGGTGTTAAGAGTTTTATTTGATTAATTTCTCTCTTTCTAGCAACTGATTCTGGCTTGCAGTGCAAAGATGAATGATTCTAAGTATGTTGAGGCCTGTGCAGGGGGTTTCATGTTTTATTGATGCTTGTGTTAAAATTATCCAACCATTTTTTCACAACTTGCATTTATATAGTTCCTTTAAAACATCCAAGGCGCTTCACAGCAGTGTTCTGAAACAAAATTTGACACTGAGCCTGATGAGATATGAGGACAGCTAACCAAAAGCTTGGTCAAAGAGATAGGTTTCAAGGAGGAGAGAGTGGGAGAGGTTTAGGGAGGGAATTCTAAAATCTAGGGCCTGGGCATGGCCACCAATGGTGGAGTGATGAAAATTGGGGATGCACAAGAGGCTAGAATTGGAGGAGCGCAGAGTTCTGAGTGTTGTAGGGCTGGAGGAAGTTGGAGAGATGGGGAGGGGCAAGGCCATGGAGGGATTGAAAACAAGGTTGAGAAGTTTAAAATCGAGGCATTGTCTGGGAGCCAATGTAGGTCAGTGAGCACCGGGATGATTGGAATAACTGTTCCTGTCAATTCAGGAATCCGAATGGTTCCACTGCTGTCCAGAAAATCAAATGTTCTTTCACTCCTGTGGGCAGCATCTTGTTAGAATTTAAAGATGTCTTTTGTACTTGGCCGTTTCACTTGGCACCAATGCTGAAGCTATGGTACGACTCTGGAGTTGTGGCCTGACATGATTTAAGAGCAAAATGTATTGGAGCATCTCACTTTTCTTTGCTCCAGGGTCAAGTCAGACTTCGGTTATTGCACCTTTTTTTGGCATCCATGTGAAGTTGGGAGTGTAAAGAGTTGGTTAGATTTTCATTCCACTATATTAGCTGTGCTCCTATTTCAAACATAGACATAGACATAGAAAATAGGTGCAGGAGTAGGCCATTCGGCCCTTCTAGCCTGCACCGCCATTCAATGAGTTCATGGCTGAACATTCAACTTCAGTACCCCATTCCTGCTTTCTCGCCATACCCCTTGATCCCCCTAGTAGTAAAGAACTCATCTAACTCCTTTTTGAATATATTTAGTGAATTGGCCTCAACAACTTTCTGTGGTAGAGAATTCCACAGGTTCACTACTCTCTGGGTGAAGAAGTTCCTCCGCATCTCGGTCCTAAATGGCTTACCCCTTATCCTTGGACTGTGACCTCTGGTTCTGGACTTCCCCAACATTGGGAACATTCTTCCTGCATCTAACCTGTCTAACCCCGTCAGAATTTTAAATGTTTCTATGAGGGCCCCTCTCATTCTTCTGAACTCCAGTGAATACAAGCCCAGTTGATCCAGTCTTTCTTGATAGGTCAGTCCCGCCATCCCGGGAATCAGTCTGGTGAACCTTCGCTGCACTCCCTCAATAGCAAGAATGTCCTTCCTCAGGTTAGGAGACCAAAACTGGACACAATACTCCAGGTGTGGCCTCACCAATGCCCTGTACAACTGTAGCAACACCTCCCTGCCCCTGTACTCAAATCCCCTTGCTATGAAGGCCAACATGCCATTTGCTTTCTTAACCGTCTGCTGCACCTGCATACCAACCTTCAATGACTGATGTACCACGACACCCAGGTCTCTTTGCACCTCCACTTTTCCTAATCTGTCACCATTCAGATAATAGTCTGTCTCTCTGTTTTTACCACCAAAGTGGATAACCTCACATTTATCCACATTATACTTCATCTGCCATGCATTTGCCCACTCACCTAACCTATCCAAGTCGCTCTGCAGCCTCGCAGCATCCTCCTCGCAGCTCACACTGCCACCCAACTTAGTGTCATCTGCAAATTTGGAGATACTACATTTAATTCCCTCATCTAAATCATTAATGTAAAGTGTAAACAGCTGGGGCCCCAGCACAGAACCTTGCGGTACCCCACTAGTCACTGCCTGCCATTCTGAAAAGTACCCATTTACTCCTACTCTTTGCTTCCTGTCTGACAACCAGTTCTCAATCCATGTCAGCACACTACCCCCAATCCCATGTGCTCTAACTTTGCACATCAATCTCTTGTGTGGGACCTTGTCGAACGCCTTCTGAAAGTCCAAATATACCACATCAACTGGTTCTCCCTTGTCCACTCTACTGGAAACATCCTCAAAAAATTCCAGAAGATTTGTCAAGCATGATTTCCCTTTCACAAATCCATGCTGACTTGGACCTATCATGTCACCTCTTTCCAAATGCACTGCTATGACATCCTTAATAATTGATTCCATCATTTTACCCACTACTGATGTCAGGCTGACCGGTCTATAATTCCATGTTTTCTCTCTCTCTCCTTTTTTAAAAAGTGGGGTTACATTGGCTATCCTCCACTCTATAGGAACTGATCCAGAGTCAATGGAATGTTGGAAAATGACTGTCAATGCATCCACTATTTCTAAGGCCACCTCCTTAAGTACTCTGGGATGCAGTCCATCAGGCCCTGGGGATTTATCGGCCTTCAATCCCATCAATTTCCCTAACACAATTTCCCGGCTAATAAGGATTTCCCTCAGTTCCTCCTCCTTACTAGACCCCCCGACCCCTTTTATAACCGGAAGGTTGTTTGTGTCCTCCTTCGTGAATACCGAACCAAAGTACTTGTTCAATTGGTCCGCCATTTCTTTGTTCCCCGTTATGACTTCCCCTGATTCTGACTGTAGGGGACCTACGTTTGTCTTTATTAACCTTTTTCTCTTTACATATCTATAGAAGCTTTTGCAATCCGTCTTAATGTTCCCTGCAAGCTTCTTCTCGTACTCCATTTTCCCTGCCCTAATCAAACCCTTTGTCCTCCTCTGCTGAGTTCTAAATTTCTCCCAGTCCCCAGGTTCACTGCTATTTCTGGCCAATTTGTATGCCACTTCCTTGGCTTTAATACTATCCCTGATTTCCCTTGATAGCCATGGTTGAGCCACCTTCCCTTTTTTATTTTTATGCCAGACAGGATTGCAGTGCGTTAGTGCAGATGCCTTTTTTAGCTGTTGTCATTTGAGTTTGATCCTACCCAAAAGGGATGAAAGTCTCTTCACTAGAGACGTGAACGCTTTTCAGCCCATTTGATCTCTCCCTTCGAGAAGAAAGAAGCCTCCCATTTTCCTATTGCAGGATCTACCTGTTTCTCAAATGAATCCAGTGCTGTGACCTCAACCATCCTTCTTAGCAGCCGACCCTCTGCATAAAGAAAGACTTTCTGATTCAAGTCATAAATTTGCCTTTTGCAATCCTGAACCTGTTGATTTGTTGCCCTGGCGTACATGAAAGTACCACTTTGAGTTTACTTTTTCTATCCTGTTAAATATGTTGTCGAGCACCTTTTTAAGATCTTCAAACAATCTATATTTTTGAGGATTGAAAAGCCCGAGCTGGTCAAGACATATTTTTCATAGCTCTTCCCTCTGGTACCAAGATCAGCCTTGTTACTCTCCTCTGCTCTACCTCTAGGGCATTGGTGGCACCCTTGTGCAGCGTAAATCTACACAGTACTCTAGGTGTGTCATGACCACGGCATTGTACAGCCTTCACGTGGTCTCTGGGGATTTGAACTTGTGGTTTAGCGATATATCCCAGCGTCCTATTTGCTTTGTTTTTTGCCATCTTGCACTGTTTAGAAATTATGAGAAATGCATCAGCTAACACCACTTGATCTCTAAGTTCCCTCTTGACAAATACTATCCCAATCATGAAATTCATGTCCCTTCTCTTTTTTTTTTATTTCCTCAAAGTATGAGGCAAAGCAAAGCAAATAAAATGTCTTGGTTATTTTACAACAATCCCTTGGCAGACATTAAAAAATAAACATTTACAGTAACTCTCCAATGGTCAGGTAACATTTTTAAACCATTATCTTGCATTGGTCTACATTGAATTTTCCCACTGATTAGCCCAGGTGTAAACCCTGCTGATGCCCCTTTTGTAAGATCTGGCTGTTGCTTCTGAGTTCAGTTTTCCTCTTCACCTCCACCAGTATGTCACGTGTTGATTTAGGTATGGCTCCATATGCGTTACTGCATTTTCCCCAGTCTCCGGGGAATCTCATTGGTGTTCATTGCCTCCTTCAAAATCCTAAATGTTTCACAAAACAACTCCCATGCCCCTCTTAAATACCTTTTTTAGAATTTAGCTCATGAATTTGTTGGTCTTCAACCTATCTGAAATCACCATTGCCAAAGTTCTGGAGCTTCCACAATGTGTTTTTATCGATTTTGTACATTGTTTGTGTCCTCCCTGTTTTTTTCTTAAAGTTAAGAGTTTTAGCTATTTCCAGTTCATCCTCATGTTCGACTCTAAAGTTGTTGTGCATGCAATAACTCAATAGACGAATACTGTAAACTCCGAACAGGTACAAACCTGGCTCTACTTTATTAGGGCCCAATGTGATTACATTACAAGATGGCTGGCCTTTTATACCTGGGCTGCACACATGTGCGCACAACCCAATGACCTCCAACAGTTGCGCCACCTGGTGGCTAGTAAACCCAAGCAAACATACATGACAATATGCCCCTTTAAGATATTAATAACGGTTTTTTTTTAAATTGAGACGGTCTGGGGCTTTCCGCTCCCGAGTTGAACGTCTCAGTTCAACTCCAGCCTTGGGTGAGCGTGCTGAGTCTGTTGTGACGGGGGCTGGGTAGTCGATCTAATGGGAGAGGCAATGACCATGTCAGGGATTGAAAGTCCAGAATCATTGAGAGCAGAGTCCTCTGATGACTGAAGGTAGGTTAGTTGGTCACTGATTGTGTCTTCCTCAGACTATTCCGGTTCATCAGTTTGCCACAGCTTTATCTGATCGACATGTTTCTTGCATGTCTGCCCATTCTTGAGCTTAATGATAAACACTCTTGCCCTCCTTGGCCGTAACAGTACCGGTGATCCATTTGGGACCTTGACCATAATTCAGTACATACACAGGATCATTGATAGAAATGTAAGAACATAAGAATTATGAACAGGAGTAGGCCATCTAGCCCCTCGAACCTGTTCCGCCATTCAACAAGATCATGGCTGATCTGGCCGTGGACTCAGCTCCACTTACCTGCCCGCTCCCCGTAACCCTTAATTCCCTTATTGGTTAAAAATCTATCTGTCTGTGATTTGAATACATTCAATGAGCTAGCCTCAACTGCTTCCTTGGGCAGAGAATTCCACAGATTCATAACCCTCTGGGAGAAGAAACCCTTCTCAACTCGGTTTTAAATTGGCTCCCCTGTATTTTGAGGCTGTGCCCCCGAGTTCTAGTCTCCCTGACCAGTGGAAACAACCTCTCTGCCTCTATCTTGTCTATCCCTTTCATTATTTTAAATGTTTCTATAAGATCACCCCTCATCCTTCTGAACTCCAAGGAGTAAAGACCCAGTCTACTCAATCTATCATCATTAAGGTAACCCCCTCATCTCCGGAATCAGCCTAGTGAATCGTCTCTGTACCCCTCCAAAGCTAGTATATCCTTCCTTAAGTAAGGTGACCAAAACTGCACATAGTACTCCAGGGATGGCCTCACCAGTACCCTATACAGTTGCAGCAGGACCTCCCTGCTTTTGTACTCCATTCCTCTTGCAATGAAGGCCAACATTCCATTCGCCTTCCTGATTACCTGCTGCACCTGCAAACTAACTTTTTGGGATTCATGCACAAGGAACCGCCCTCCGGGAGCTGCCTGTCTTTTACAGGGAACTCATCAGGGTCTGGAACAAAGTCTCCACCAAGCGCAGCTCTCCGCCGGCTGGAGTGGCGGCCGTCCTGCAGGAACCGCTGCTCGGGAATCCGTACCTCCACGGCCGAGGCTTTATGTGGCGGTCGGAAGAGAGGGCTGTGGCTGGTGAGGTGACCAGGGTCAGGGACCTGCTCGATGGCGGAGGAGCGGGCTGGATGGCGCCAGACACGCTGGCGCGGCGCCTAAATTCTGCCAACGTCCGCCACGCGGCCGATGCCATCGAGTCGCTAAAAACAGCTCTGGGCCCTGACTCCGTTAGGTGCATCGAGGAGGCTCAAGCACGGGGGGAGATCCCGTCCGAACTGACCCCCGTCCGGACGGAATTCCTCATCGGCGCCAAACCCCGGAACCTCCCTCGGGGGCCGGCGCCTCACAACTTGAGCCGCCTCGGGGAAATCCCCTCCGTGCCTTTCAGTTCCGCGCGGAGGGGTTTCCTGTACGGGCTGCTCCTGCACACCCTCAACTTTGCCATCCTCGCCGGCCGTCCGGACACGCCATGGCGTACCATCTTGCCGTCCGGAGGAGGCGGGGGTCCCCGATGGAGGGCACTCTACGCAGGGGTCCTCCCACTATTCATCGGGGACTTGGCCTGGAGGGTGGTGCACGGAGCAGTGCCGTGCAACAAATTTTTAAGCCGGTTCACGGACTCCCAGGCCGCCTGCAATTTCTGCGGTCTGGAGGAGTCCGTGTTCCATGTTTTTATGGAGTGCACAAGGTTGCAGCCCCTGTTCCACTATTTGAAGGGGCTGCTCCTGAAATTCTGGCTGCACTTCAGTCCCACTCTCCTGATCTTTGGGCACCCTGTGCGGAGGGGAGCGGGTAGGTCCGAAGGCCTCCTCGTAGGACTGCTCCTGGGCACGGCCAAGGGTGCCATCAGCCGGTCCAGGCAGCGGGCGGTCGAGGGGGTCGTTCAACCTGACTGCCTGCCTCTCTTCCGCTCTTACATCCGGTCCAGGGTGTCCTTGGAGATGGAGCACGCGGTGTCCACCGGTACGCTCGCGGCCTTCCGCGAGAGGTGGGCACCGGAGGGACTGGAGTGCATCATCACGCCCGGCAACCAAATTTTAATTTGATTTTACGTTTTAAGGTTTAATTTGTTTTAATTGCCGGTGGTTTTAGTGTCCCCCTTCCCTTTTATAGGGGGCACTGGGAAAATTTGATTTTAGCGCCCCAAAAAAAAAAACCAAAAAAAATAATTAAAAAAAAAAAAAGGGGCCTTGAAAATGTCTGCTGTGTCACCCAGGTCGGGTGGCATGGCTTTAATGTTTATGTTTTTGCAGGTAAACTCAAGAGTTTCATGCACAAGGACTCCCAGGTCCCTCTGCGCTGCAGCATGTTGTAATTTCTCCCCATTCAAATAATATTCCCTTATACTGTTTTTTTTTTTTTCCCCCAAGGTGGATGACCTCACATTTTCCGCCATTGTTATTCCATCTGCCAAACCTTAGCCCATTTGCTTAACCTATCCAAATCTCTTTGCAGCCTCTCTGTGTTCTCTACACAACCCGTTTTCCCACTAATCTTTGTGTCATCTGCAAATTTTGTTACACTACATTCTGTCCCATCTTCCAGGTCATCTATGTATATTGTAAACAGTTGTGGTCCCAGCACCGATCCCTGTGGTACACCACTAACCACCGATTTCCAACCCGAAAAGGACCCATTTATCCCGACTCTCGGCTTTCTGTTAGCCAGCCAATTCTCTATCCATGCAAATACATTTCCTCTGACTCTACATACATTTATCTTCTGCAGTAACCTTTTGTGTGGCACCTTATCGAATGCCTTTTGGAAATCTAAATACACCACATCCATCGGTACACCTCTATCCACCATGCTCGTTATATCCTCAAAGAATTCCAGTAAATTAGTTAAACATGATTTCCCCTTCATGAATCCATGTTGCATCTGCTTGATTGCACTATTCCTATCTAGATGTCCCGCTATTTCTTCTTTAATGATAGCTTCAAGCATTTTCCCCACTAACCGGCCTATAGTTACCTGCCTTTTGTCTGCCCCCTTTTTTAAACAGAGGCGTTACATTAGCTGCTTTCCAATCCGCTGGTACCTCCCAAGAGTCCAGAGAATTTTGGTAGATTATAATGCATCTGCTATAACTTCTGCCATCTCTTTTAATACCCTGGGATGCATTTCATCAGGACCAGGGGACTTGTCTAACTTGAGTCCCATTAGCCTGTCCAGCACTACCCCACTAGTGATAGTGATTATCTCAAGGTCCTCCCTTCCCACATTCCCGTGACCAGCAATTTTTGGCATGGTGTTTGTGTCTTCCACTGTGAAGACCGAAGCAAAATAATTGTTTAAGGTCTCAGTCATTACCACATTTCCCATTATTAAATCCCCCTTCTCATCTTCTAAGGGACCAACATTTACTTTAGTCACACTCTTCCGTTTTATATATCGGTAAAAGCTTTTACTATCTGTTTTTATGTTTTGTGCAAGTTTACTTTTGTAATCTATCTTTCCTTTCTTTATTGCTTTCTTAGTCATTCTTTGCTGTTGTTTAAAATTTTCCCACTAACCTTGGCCACCTGATATGCATTGGTTTTTAATTTGATACTCTCCTTTATTTCCTTGGTTATCCATGGCTGGTTATCCCTTCTCTTACCGCCCTTCTTTTTCACTGAAATATATTTTTGTTGAGCACTATGAAAGAGCTCCTTTAAAAGTCCCCCATTGTTCCTCAATTGTGCCACCATTTAGTCTGTGTTTCCAGTCTACTTTAGCCAACTCGGCCCTCATCCCACTGTAGTCCCCTTTGTTTAAGCATAGTATGCTCGTTTGAGACACTACTTCCTCACCCTCAATCTGTATTACAAATTCAACCATACTGTGATCACTCATTCCGAGAGAATCTTTTACTAGGAGATCGTTTATTATTCCTGTCTCATTACACAGGTCCAGATCTAAGATAGCTTGCTCCCTTGTAGGTTCTGTAACATACTGTTCTAAGAAACAATCCTGTATGCATTCTATGAATTCCTCCTCAAGACTATCCCGTGCGATTTGATTTGACCAATCGATATGTAGGTTAAAATCCCCCATGATTACTTCCGCTCCTTTTTCACATGCCTCCATTCCTCCCTTGATTTTTGTCCGCCCCAGCGTGAAGTTATTATTTGGGAGCCTATAAACTATGCCCACCAGTGACTTTTTCCCCTTACTATCTCTCATCTCAACATTTTGTTCATTTGAGCCAATATTGTCTCTCAACTGCCCTGATATCATCCTTTATAAACAGAGCTACCCCACCTCCTTTCCCTTCTTGTCTATCTTTCCGAATTGTCAGATACCCCTGTATGTTTAATTCCCAGTCTTGGCCACCCTGCAACCACGTTTCAGTAATGGCCACCAAATCATACCCATTTGTAATGATTTGTGCCGTCAACTCATTTATTTTATTTCGAATGCTGTGTGCGTTTAGGTAGAGTGTTTCAATACTAGTTTTTAAACCATGATTTTTAGTTTTGTCCCCTCCTGCAGCCCCTTTATATTCATACATATTGTCCCTTCCTATCATCTTGTGGTTTACACTTACCTCAGTGCTACTCTGCTCTGTTGCCTCCTGCCTTTTGCATTCTTTCTTGGGGTCCTGTTCATCTGAGCTCTCACCCACCCTAACTAGCTCAGAGCCCTCTCCTGGGTTCCGAATACTCCTTGCATTGAGGCACCGAGCTTTCATGCTTGCCTTTTTATTGCACTTTGACCCTTTAGAATTTTGCTGTACAGTGGCCCTTTTTGTTTTTTGCCTTGGGTTTCTCTGCCCTCCACTTTTACTCATCTCCTTTCTGTCATTTGCTTTTGTCTCCATTTTGTTTCCCTCTGTCTCCCTGCATTGGTTCCCATCCCCCTGCCATATTAGTTTAACTCCTCCCCAACAGCACTAGCAAGCACTTCCCCTCTGACATTGGTGCGTGACAAAGTAGCACGATCATTATACCCTCACTGACTTTGACATCTGTATTCTATACAATTATTTAAGTCTGGGTGGACAAGAGAGAGCCTGGTCTTGAGGCCTCTCCATAGTTCATCAGGGGAGATCCCGGTAAGCGTATGGGGTCTTGTCCTGTAACTAAGCAATATACATGACCAGCGAGTTTGCAGTGAACCTTGAGTTACACGTTTCATATTCTGCTTGATGGTTTGGACCGCACGCTCTGCTTGTCCATTGGATGCGGGTTTGCATGGTGCTGACCTCACATGTTTGATACCATTGAGTTTCATGAACTTTTGAAACTCCATACTGGTGAAGCAAGATCCGTTGTTGCTTACAATGATGTCAGGCAGACCATGCGTAGCAAACATGACACGAAGGCTCTCAATGGTAGCTGTGGATGTGTTGGATGACATGATTGTACACTCTATCCACTTGGAATAAGCATCCACCACAATGAAGAACGTCTTTCCCAGGAAGAGACCTGCATAGTTGATGTGGATCCTGGACCATGGTTTAAATGGCCATGACCACAAACTCAGTGGCGATTCTGCTGGTGCTTTACTCAGCTACATGCAAGTGTTGCACTGATGCACACATGATTCCAGATCAGTGTCAATTCCAGGCCAGCATACATGAGACCTGGAAATGGCTTTCATCATGACAATACCAGGATGTCTGTTATGTAGATCATGCATAAATTTCGCTCTGCCTTTCTTGGGCATAATAACATGATTACCCCACAGTAAACAATCTGATTAAATGGATAGTTCGCCTTTGCGTAAGATGTAAGGTTTGGTCTCCTCACACATTTGCTTTGGGTGTGGCAGACCAATCACCACTAAAGATACAACGTTTCACAACCGATAATATCGGGTCCTGGTTGATCCAGTTCTTAACTTGTTGGGCCGTGACAGGGGTTCCTTCACTTTCAAAAGAATCCATGACTAACAGTAGATCTGCTGGTTGTGGCATTTCCACTTCCGGTGTGGGCAGCGGCAGATGGCTCAATGTATCGGCACAATTCTTAGTGCCAGGTCTATGGTGAATGACATAATCATAAGCAGATAATGTCAGCGCCCACCTCTGGATGCGGGATGATGCATTGGTATTGATACCTTTTTGTTTTACGAAAACAATGAAATGAGTGGCTTGTGATCTGTTTCCAGTTCAAACCGAAGACCAAACAGGTACTGATGCATCTTTTTAACCCCATACACACAGGCTGGTTCTTCTTTTTCGACCATAATGTAGACTCTTTCTGCTTTAGATAAACTTTTTGAAGTATATGCAACAGGTTGTAATTTGCCTGACTCATTAGCTTGTTGGACACGCAACCAACTCCACATGACGACAAAGCATCACAGGCCAATACTCGACGCTTACACGGATCATAATATACCAGCAGCTTATTTGAGCAAAGCAGATTAGTAGTTTTCTCAAAAGCTCTATCTTGAGACGCACCCCAAACCCAGTTGTCGCCTTTACTTAGCAGCATGTGCAGTGGCTCTAATAAGGTGCTCAATCTAGGTAAGAAATTACCAAAGTAATTGAGTAGACCAAGGAATAATCACAGCTCCTTCACATTCTGAGACTTCATGCATTTTTGATGGCCTTGGTTTTTGAGTCCGTAGACCTGATGCCTTCAGCAGCAATTTCCCCCCCCTCCCCCCCCCCCAGGAATTCGACTTCCGGTGACATGAAGACGCACTTTGTGCATTTCTGTCTGAGTCCCACTTTATCCAGACGATGTAGAACCTCTTCTAGGTTATTCAGATGTTCGGCGGAGTCACGACCTGTGATCAGGATGTCATCTTGGAACACGAAGGTTCTGGAGACGAACTTCAGTGGACTCGCCATGTTCTTCTGAAATATGGCTACAGCCGAGTGAATTCCAAAAGGGCACCTGTTGTAGATAAACAGTCCTTTGAGTGTTGATGCACGTAAGTTTCTTCAACATGTTGACCAGCTCCTGTGTCATGTAGGCCAACATCAGATCCAGTTTTGTGAATGACCCCTCCCCCCGCCCCGCCCCACCCCCTGGCTAGTGTTGCAAATGGGTCATCAGCCCTTCAAGTAACGGGTATTGATCTTGTTTCGAAACTCGGTTGATCGTAACCTTGAAGTCTCCACAAATTCTGACACTGTCATCACTTTTCAACACGGGAACAATGGGGCTGGCCCATTCGTTAAATTCGACTGGTGATATGATCCCTTCATGCTGGAGTCTGTCCAGTTCGATTTCTACCTTCTCCCTCATCATGTACAGAACTGCCCGAGCTTTACGATGGACGGGTCTTGCATCCGAGTCCACGTGGATCTGCAGTTTGGTCTCCCGTGAAATTGCCGATGCCTGGTTCAAACAGTGAGGGGAACTTGCTTAGCACTTGAGCACATGGAGTATCCTCCTCCGACGACAACGCTTTGATCTCGTTCCAGTTCCATTTGATTTTTTTCCTCCAGTTCCTGCCGAACAACGTTGGACCATTGCCTGGAACAATTCATAAAAGTAAATCGTGAACTCCACCATAATACGACACCTTGATTACTGCACTGCCAATCACCATTATGAGTTCTTTAGTGTACGTACGCAACTTGGCATTGACTGGACTCGGCTTAGGCCTCACAGCCTTAGTATCCCACAGCTTGTCGAATGTCCTCTGGCTCTTAATTGATTGATTCGCACCCGTGTCCAATCCATCAATACCGGCGCACCATTAAGTTAACATTAACCATTATCGGTTGGCTCTTTGTTAAGAACGAATACAGTCCGTACACTTCCTCTTCTGGTATCTGATTGCATATCTGGATCCGCGCTAGATTGGTCATCATCCCCCACATGGTGTGTCGCAGCATGCTTGCTCAGTTGCGGACACATGAGCTGGAGATGCCCCACTCTCGAATAGCCTTTACAAATATACTGTTTAAGCCTACACTGATGATGCCGACTATTTTCCCCCACAACACCAACATGGTGATATCTGATTCATTCCGGTTGGCGAACTTTGAGCAGCCACAGGTTTCGCATACGCAGGCCCTGCCATATGCAGCACTGCCAAACGACGATAATATCTTGTTTACAGTACTTGCCAAGTTCCGATTTTTCAATGATATCTGCTTTAAGCTTTTGTCCATCGTCATGCATGATTGGACAATCGTGATGGCCTTGCTCAAATCCAGTGTCTCCGCCGCCAGTAGCTTACACAGGATCACCTCGTGGTTGATGCCGATTATCAAGAAGTCCCGCAGCATGTCTGCCAACGCAGTTTCGAACTTGCACGGTCCAACTAGACTTAGGCCGGCAACGAATTCCAATACATCCTGGCCCTCAGAACGAACGTGCGTATAGAATCGATATCTTGAGATTATGATGCCTTCATCTGATTTGAGATGGTCACGTACCAGAGCACACAATGTTTCATAGTCCTTGTCCGTTGGACGTAAGGGCAAGAGGAGATTCTTTGAGTCCATAGATTTTCGGACCGCAAACCATGAGGAGGACCGCCTGGCGCCAAACTGTCTGCCTCTTCCTCCATTTTTTTGGCCATGAAGTACTGGTTCAAGCGGGCTACAAAGTCTGCCCAATCTTCTCCCTCCAGGAATCGCTCCAGAATTCCAATTGTGCTCATTTTTGCATGCAAAGGATCTTGTTGCCTCGTCACCAAATGTTGTGAATGCAATAACTCAATAGACTGAATACTGTAAACTCTGAACAGGTACAAACCTGGCTGTACCTTATTAGGGCCCAAAGTGATTACATTACAAGATGGCTGGCCTTTTATACCTGGGCCGTGCACATGTGTGCACAGCCCAATGACCTCCGACAGTGGCGCCACCTGGTGGCTAGTAAATCCAAGCATACATGCATGACAAAAGTGCCTTTGGGCGTTGGAGGATCTTTTGAGGTCTTTACTCTGATTGAAAGAGTGCAATGTGAAATGAGATTAGACGGTCTCAACTCTTACTAGTGAGCACAGCCTTGCAGCACAAACCTGTAAATGATTTGATGGATAGTCATGTGACAGAGGTCCAGTTGTTGTGGGGAAGCTGTGGTGAAATAGATCGTACTTTTTTAAGGCACATTGTTGAGATGGCAGAGGCAGCTTTACTCCACATCTGGGAAGTGCTATATGCGATCCAAGATTTCTTTGTGCATATTTCTGAGGGACCAAAAAAGTGCAACAATTTTTCCATTCTCAGCCACTGAAATTGTCACTTTGATCACCGGAATATGTCTGGTACAGATGTATCAGATGTGCCCTGTGAATGAATTAAAATATCTGGCGCCACCTTGTTGAAGCCTTCCATTTAACTGGTGCAGTTCCACTAATCCGGTACTGCAGATTCCAATCACTGTACTGAGCCCAGATTACAGCACACCATCCTTCCATTAACCAGTCAAACCAAATGCTATGTACCTATAAAATAAACATTATCTCCTGAGTGTTGCTGAGATTCAGGCCTTTTTTTCTTATACCCTTGAAAGAACTGTCACAACTGGGATATTGTCTCTTTATTGCAAGTAATGATTAGATATGAGCCAAAGTTGGTTTTTGGCATGTTTTCAATCATTCTTGAGTAAATATTTACTTCCAACAATTCATGATTACCCCATGTGTTGCAGGAAAATAAAGCAACTTTGATTCCATTTACTGTTCGAAACAGTACTTCAACCAAATTGATTTATATTTAAATCTGATACTGTGGTAGAAATGTTATCAAGTACCATTTTGTTCCAGTGAGTGTGGTGCTGCTCCAGTTATTTGAGCTGAGCAGGACCAGAGCACAGTGACATATTAAAATATCAAGATATATGATGTGTAAACTATTGTTGTGGGGCACGGCATTACCACACTATCCTGTCAGCTGTAGGCCCTGGGATTGAAGCCAGCCCAGAATGGTGGCTGGGGCAGTGGCAAAGTTTCATATCTTCCCTGGCTGTCGGGGTGTCCCACTTCCTTGTGGCTTAACTCCCTACAATTGGCATTAAATGAGATCTCACTCCAAGGAGCCATGAGGCTTGCTAGCATACGAAAGGAATACATTTATACTGGTACAGGGTGTCTTCTGATATTGTGGTTGAAGCTTGCTTTGCAAACAACAACTACTACTACCTGCATTTATATAGCACCTTTAACATAGTAAAAAAAATCCCAAGGCGCTTCACAGGAGCGTTTAGCACCAAAATTTCACAATACGCCATATGAGGAGAAATTAGGGCAGATGACCAAAAGCTGGGTCAAGGAGGTAGGAACATCTTGAAGGAAGAGAGAGTTGGTGAGGTTTAGGGAGAGAATGCCAGAACTTGGGTCTTAGACAGTTGAAAGCATGGCTGCCAATGGTGAAGTAAAGGAAATTGGGAATGCGCACTCAAGGCCAGAAATGGATGAGCTCAGAGTTCTTGTTGGGCTAGAGGAGGTCATGGAGAAAGGGAGGGGCGAGGCCATGGAGGAATTTGAACAGCCTATATCATCTGACTCTCCTGGTCTGTATAAACTCACTGTTACATCTACCTCCTAAGCCATTTATTAATGTAAATTTTGAACGGAGTTTGAGAGTCAAGCTTCTTATGAAATAATTTCCCTTTCCTTTTCCCTTGGTCTCCTTAGATTTTGAATGCCTTTGCAACAGACCAGGATGCGCGACAGCCCAGTGGCTTGTATTTGCAAGATGGAAAGCGCCACGTGGATTATGTGTTGGTGTATCAGTACAAGAAATCAAATCGCAAGGCGTTAAACTCGCGCCACCGGGGTTCAGTAGGCAGCCGTCACCAGGAGCAAGACCCAGATACTAATCTCCAACCATTGGATTTCCCAGAGGATGACCGAAGACTGCGTAGGGAGGAGTTTGAACTAAACCTCATAGAAGCTGGATTGGAACTGGAAAGCGATGAGGAGGTAATGGTGCAATGTTTCATGTTCATGCAGAGCTCCTGGGCTTGTTATGACCCATCTCAACAAAGCAAGTAACTGTTTGTTTTGGGGGTACGTTTGTTTGTCTTTGGGGTAGAAGGGTGTAGTTGGGAGAGAGTTCTCTCTTGAGGGGGGAGGAGTACAAGTCTAGATATTCCGCCAATGTCAAGGTGAAATAATAAGTGTTTGGCGCTCTCTTGCCTTGTCCGATTTTGTTTTGGAGAACCTTTTAGTTATTGTGGAAAACCTTCAATATGATTTCATGTAGCTCACTTTTATGATGAGCAGCAAGATGTTGGTACTATAATGTGGTAATATACAGGGAATATGCAGAACAGAACTGCTTGAACCACCGGAGAAGGAGTTCACGGTAAGTATTGAGCTGAGCTTTTTTCTATCGCTATTGTCTTTGATCCTGACCTACATATTTTTATCGGCCAGGCAGCTCTTTAGTTCAATCAATACAATTAAGTCAAACCCTTTCGTATTCTCCCATACTACTTAGTGACCACAATCCTCCTCATTGTGTTATTGTACAGTTACAAATATCTATCAAATATGCCAGAAGTATGTCTGTAGCCTGGAAGTCATTGAGAGTCACGTCGCTGTACAAATTATTACTGTACCCAAAACTAATTGGGTTACACCTCCATCGAAGTCAGAGGAGTTTGAAATGTGTGTGTCTGCTAACAGTGCTCACAGTAATTTAGATACTTGTGTTTGGCCACATTGGATCTCTAAGCAACATGGACAGAAGTGTATTTCAATAGTCATACAGGCCCCTACTGTGGCTTATTGTACTTGGTCCACACAACCATTCTGCTGCACAGCAATTACACTCTGAAATGACTTAAGCTGCAGAATACATGTTTTGGATCCCTTGTAAAACCAGTAACTCTGATGTAGCAACTGACACACAGGATACCATTTCAGAGCCCCCACTCTCCCCATGTGAAGTCTAACCATCCAACAGTTGGCATTTTCCTGAGTTTATACCAACCCTATCTATCTAATTCCAATATTGCGGTTGGTAGCAATCTAATGGAACCATCCAGCTTTCTAACAACGTGATTGGTCTACGGAGATCATGTGACCCATGCTGCCAACATTCTTCTAACTATTTTCGTTGGTCAATGGGAATCACATGGTCCATGCCTCCACTACTCTTACAGTAATGTTGTCTTTTGCAACCATGTGACTTACCAGAGTGCTCCCTCTCCAGGAGAGGTTTCTGCAATGTGGCCTCAGCACCTTCCTTGCTCCTCCTTAACCTCACTGGGGCCAAAGGTGGTGTTTTTCCATGATCTGTTGCCACTTGTTCCTGACACTTCCCCGCCCCCCCCCCCCCCCCCAACCTCTATTTCTGGGCTGAAGTCACATGGATATATGTAAGGAATTGATATACCTGGTAATTTTATTTTTTGAGTCCACAGCACAAGCTCTTTGAGCCTGCTTTTTAATTTTAAAAAGCATTTGTTTTTCCATATTCAAAATCTGAATGCAAAGCTTGACTTGTCATCTAGTGTGTGCTGCAAATTCTTCGGCAGCACCTCCCAAACCTGCACCTCCATCACCTAGAAGGATAAGGGCAGCAGGCGCATGGGAACAGAATCACCTGCAAGTTCCCCTTCAAGTCACACACCATCCTGACTTGGTAGTATATCGCCGTTCGTTCATCATCGCTGAGTCAAACACCTGGAAATCCCTCCCCAACAGCACTGTGGGAGTACCTTCACCGCACGGACTGCAAAGGTTCAAGAAGGCAGCTCACCACCACCTTCTCGAGGGCAATTGGGGATGGGCAATAAATACTGGTCTTGCCAGCGACTCCCACATCCCAGGAACACATTTTTTTTTAAAGACGGGTAATCTCCACTTGCTCCGAATAAAACCACTATCTACTGATGCGGAGTATTCCAATGCTCCTTTCCTCGTTCCCATATAATATATTCCACGGAGAATAAATACATCAGATTTTTTTAAATCAAAGTATTCTCCTAGCAATATTGGGCTCTGAGCTAGCGATTCCCTCCATTGTCACTACTGTGCAAGCAAACACCTTGATTTATCTATGGAGTTGAAGATGGTGTATTAGTGCTACAAAATCCATTTTAATATTATGTGGTTTGCCAATTAATGCTGCTTCTCTTTGTCTGCTATTAAGTGTTTTTTGC
Organism: Pristiophorus japonicus; assembly: GCF_044704955.1. Lineage (NCBI taxonomy): Eukaryota > Metazoa > Chordata > Chondrichthyes > Pristiophoridae > Pristiophorus > Pristiophorus japonicus. The sequence goes on along the minus strand of NC_091990.1, from coordinate 125,080,536 downwards.
TCACGTGCTCATTTCCAAGCCAGTGTGACCCGTTTACTCATAGCCCTAGGCCCTGGTCAATACAACATCTGTGCTTGGGTTCCCTGGTCCCTCCCAGCCCAGACCAGGCCCACTACTTTGGAAAATATCTTCTTCCTTCCTTATCCAGAGAGAGTGCGGGAAGATCACTTTTGCAGCTATCAGCTGATTGGACCCCAGGTCTGGTTCCAGGTTTCAGAGAGGTTTTGCTGAGCAGAAGATAATAAGAGCAATACAAAGAGAGGCCTGCAGATGTACAGAGAGAAAGCGTGCATGAGACCTACAGAATGGGAGACACGCAGAAGAGAGGGGAGATGGGGACGGAGAAACTTGAGGAGAGGAGAATGGGGATATGGACAAGCGTAAATGCCTAAGTCCCAAATAGAACATGAACTTGGAAGACAAACCAAACCAGAGATCTGGAAAGATCTTGGTGTGAAAGACAGGATGATGCTATAAATTAATCAACTAGTTGACACATTGGCCTTTTGTGTTCCAATTTTTAATTTCTCAGTTTCTACTTTACATAAAACAATGAGCTTTTATTCCGTATTTAGTTATTTTACCTTTTGGTGGTAAATAGAAGCCATGGTAGCATTCCCTTTCTCCATTCCCTCATGTGCACACAAGTTACCCACAGGGAGCAAAATCTCATCATTTTAACTGGAGCCTTGTGTAAGCTCAGCAACTGACTGACCAGGACCAACTTGGTGCAAAGTCTATTTTCTATTGACTTCAGGTTAACATTGATATTCAAATGAAAATACGCCATACAAACCTGTCCAGTGTTTGAAATGGATTTGGACTATACGGCAATTTGTTCTCACTAATCATTGGATATTCTGCAGCTCCAATAATTCTGTTGAAACACTCGGATATGTTGGATGAGTTTAATTGCGGCTGGTGCACAAGTTGATAGATATATTTTTTAAGTGAGTGAACCTTGGAAAAACAGCCAATGTACCGAATTATTCATTGTATTGTATATCTTTGTGCAGTTTACTTTTATTATTTCATATGTATTTGATTCTCCCTTTTAATTGCTTTATCTCTTTGTATATATTGTGATTTTTAGGTTGTGTATATAATTGAGGATTAATATGGTGTGCCTGATGCTGCAACATTATTTTCTTCACCACTAAAAGCAACTTAAAATAGGTATATTTAAGGGTTATCAGTGCGGTATGTGGTGTGGATTTACTGCTTATTCAGCACATCTGACTGGTATGGGACATGGGATAACTGAGCTAGATCTCTCCACAAAGACCCAAAAGCATCTTTTGGGGCAATGGGATTAAGATATTTGGGATAAAAAGCAAACGCAGCACCTTTTTTTTTTTTCCTGTGTGCATATTACTTAAGTTGCACTGAGTTGCTGGGGATTTTAAAATGTCACTCACTCCCTAAATATGGCTTTCCTTACGGAGGTGTTGGTTAAGCTACAATCAAGCAAACGGGCTTTTGTCTACGATTGCAAATGAATCAAATCACTGCCAAGCCTGGGAGGTGTTGAAGCAAGCACGTATTATCCAGACATATACATTCCATTTTGACCAATAAAAGTTATTTTATTAAATTTTAGCAAGAGCAACCTGTTGATTTTTTTTTTTGTCAAATTCTGCCTCTAATAATCGTGATTAAGAATTTTTTTCAATTGAACTCATGGACCTTATCAATAGAGAAATATTACTGGATAATTTTCAACACTGTTAACTGAGACCATTTCATCCCATACGTAATCTATTTGAGATGACATCATATTTATTAGTGCATACAGCTAAGGGAGGATAAGTCCCAAATTGTTGGTTGCAACATGTTTACTTGACTCTGACAATCAAAGTTCAGGTTCATTAAAGTGCAGCCCATATTTTTGCGCCTGTTTATCATGTGTGTTTGTGTAATGTTTGATATGTTTTACTTAGTTAAGCACTACGTGTCTTGTATATTGTTTGTCTTTTTATATTATTCCCCTACTGCTGCTTCCCTGATGCTCAGAATGATCTCAGCTTTGAATCCAGTCCAGTAATGAGAAGAGCTAATAGCTCTGAATCCATGCAGCAGCATCCGAATGGGGATCAGCAACTGGTAGGAGCAATTATGTAGCGATCTGATTAATGTAACTCAGATAGCTGGAGTCTTTGTAGTGATTAGTCATTGTGTAGATAGCTCTATACTGCACGACTCTTCTGATTTGTAACGTTTTTGTAAATGAGATTAGTGCTGAAATGATTCTTGTAAATTACAAACTGGGTACTTGGTGCTAACTCATTAACTCCCAATTTTCCACCCCTTACCTTCTCTCCATTCTCTCCTCAAGGCAGTAACTAATGCTGAATCCACAGTTGGGCTATCACCATCTCTAATGGGAAGGAGGAGCCCTGATCGTATTACTGCTCCCCCGCCCCCTGCCGGGTGAAAGCTAGAAGATTTTGCATTTGGATGCAAATGGGAGTGGGATGCGGGTATTCGGAACTTGATTGTCTTTATTCTTTCGTACCAGGGAGCATAACGTTACTGAAACTGGGAATATTCGATTTAGCTGGATGTCCAACACAGGTAGAAACTTCACCAGCATCATTGAGACTCCAAACCAAATCGCTGGCAAATCCACCTGGATACAATTTCTGTTTGCCTGGTCAGGTGTGCACACTTCCTCCCATTGGGACATGGTCCATGTCCAGCAAGCTTGGGCAGATTCATAAATAATTAGCTTTCAGAGACCTCATTATCCAAGGAAATGTAGAAATTGAGATGGTATATGTATTTTGTAGTTGTTTGGCCAGCCCTAATTTCTAAACTCTAGTTAGTTCCTCTGAACACTTACACAGTTTTAAACCTTGCCCATTTGTAGTACAGTGGAAATTTGCTCAGTTTCCTGTTTTCACTGAGGGTTTGCAAAGGACCAGTTTTCCATTGTAACCAGGCACAGATACGTGAAGCTGTTTTTGACACTTCGGGGCAAACATGTGAGTGGTTATGGGGCCAACATATGGCAAACATGACCTCCTTGAGCTGGGAGAGCAATCGTACCCTGCCTTCCAAACATACCCGCCTCCTTTTTTGTGAACATTACATGTTAACGCTAACATACATAACTGAATCCATTTTGGATCTACAGCCTGAGAGGAACACTTTTGAAACCACTTGGTGTTTTTTTTTTAAAATGCCTACTGTACAGGGCTTGACCGGGTAGATGAAGGGAGGTTGTTTTCCCCTGGCTGGGGAGTCTAGAGCCAGGAATCATAAGGCTCAAGTTTCAGACCCCCGCTAGAACGGCGCATATGGCAGAGGCCCACCTAATTTGTGGAACTGAAAAAGCGCCAAATACTTGCCTCGCGATTCTCCGATGTCTGTAGGCCCGTTTCCAGCTTGGCGCGGTGCAGCAGGAGCTGCTGGGGGCGGAGCTATAGCCCTGTGCCAAAACCAGTGCCGGCAGCTGCGCTGTGCGCAGTAGCTCCTGGTCCTCCCAGCGCGTCCTGTCTCCGGGCGACGACCTTATCCCTGGCCGAGTGGCCTGACGGCCCTTATCTCGTCGACGGTGGGGCCCGCCCGCCCGGCATCTCGCTGGGGGCGGGCCTCGCCCAAAGTCCTCGGCAGCGTGCCCCCACCTGAAGTGCTGGTCGGCGGCGGGGCCCGCCCGCCTGAAGTGATGGTCGGCGACTGGGTCCGCCGAAGTCCTGGTCAGATGCGGGGCCTGCCTGACCAGCATCTCCTGGGGGGGGCGGGGAGCCATCCCAGTATGCTGTTGAAGGGCTCCTGGTGCTGCAGTAGGTGAGTAGAAACTTAATTTTTTATTTATTGATTGAATTTTTGTTATTTTTTATTTTTTTTATTTAGTTGATTTATTGATTTATTTATCATTGATGATGGCTCTTTATTTGTAAAAGTGAAGTGTTTAATGCTTGTAAACTTCCCTTCCCCCACCCCCCTCCCCCCGGGCCCCCAACTCTCATTCCCTCCACCTAATTTCTAACGTGTAGGCAAGGTTTTTCTGAGCGTACAAAAATCTACACATCTCCATTCTAAGTTAGTTTGGAGTAAGTTTTCGCTGCCTAAACTTGCAAAACAGGTGTAAGTGGCTGGCCTCGCCCCCTTTTTGAAAAAGAACTGTTCTAAAATGAAACTATTCTAACTCACTAAAATTGGAGCAAACTAAATGCCGAGAATTGCAATTTCTAAGATGCTCCATTCTAAACTAGTTGCTCCAAAAATATAGGAGCAACTCATGCCGGAACATGAGCCCATAGTCTCCGAATAAGGGGTCTGCTATTTAGGACTGAGATGAGAAGACATTTCTTCACTGAGGGTGGTAAATCTTTGGAATTCTCTACTCCAGAGGACTGTGGAGGCTCAGATATTGTGCATATTCAAGACTGAGATCGATAGATATTTGGATATTAAGGGAATCAAAGGATATGGGGAAAGCACGGGCAAGTGGAGTTGAGGTAGACGATCACGTTGAATGGTGGAGCAGGCGCGAGGGGCCGAATGGCCTACTCCTGTTCCTAGTTCTTGTGTACTGTGGGTTAAAATGCTCATAGATGTGGATTGTAGGAGAAATTCCAGTTGCCAACCCTAATCTACATTTTCCCCCCCATCCAATACCTCGCTCAAGTGGGCATTCTTGATATGCGCGCCTGGACTGTGAATGCCTGCCGGCTAATCCACCAACGTGGTATCCCAGCCATGTCTGATCCTAATGTCACCCAGCATACACGTTCTTGTGTACTTTCCCATAACGGGACCAAACGAATTGGCTTTTACCCCAGCTCAGTTGGCAATGAGGCCAAGTATCAAAGTCCTGTCTCTGACATAAACTCGCTCAGCACAGTATGACTCCGTACCATAATCATATCTTGCAATTATTCATATTGGTGGAGCTCATAAGCAACTTCATTTTTTTTTTAAAGTGCATCCGTTTACTCGTGGTTTGAAAGGGGTAAACGATCTCTGCAGTATTTTGTATTGATGTCAGAGCACTGGCCATATTGTTTTCAGCTTTCACTGTCTATCAGTGATGGCACTACTTCACAATTTATTAGCCCCACTTATTGTTTTTCAAATCTATATTCATAATCTTTGGACTAGTGTCAATTTTAAGAGGTGCCCTGGGGGGGGGGGTGGAGGGGCCTGTTGCAACAGCCATTTGTTGGTTGCATCCAGTATTCGAGTATGTATTCGCTGAACAAATAGCAGTATGATACGTCACACTCATTATCATAAATCTCATCTGGTGAAAAGATTATCCGTCTGTCCCAACCACTTAAAAGGTCTCTCTGTACAAGCAAGTTAATGTTACAAATGTTAGTTGCTGAAGGCTTCTTGCCAATTGTGGCTCCCACTTCAGTAAACCCTGAGCTGCTGTAGGCTGTGCTCATATTTGCCTAATGAATTGTGCTTCTTAAGTGGAACTAACGAATTTATAATTTAGCACAAGTTAGCCCTTGGGTGCAATTTGGATTAATTGGCAATGAAGCATATTTCACTGTCGCATTCCAAATATAAGTACCTGTTATTAAATAATACAATTGTAATGGTTAAGTGACATAACTGAGCCAAAAATATTTAAAGTGCTCAAAGCACACATATTTATTGGCAAATATTATCTCCTGGATATAAAAGATAATTTTCTTCATCTCCTTTCTTTATTCCCTAAAGAATTTTTAAAGTTGACATTGCAGTCAAAAAAACCATTTGGGCAAGTGTTAAATTTTGGGTTTATGCAGTTTGCTCTGCACAATTTGGAGCGTAAGTGTAATAGTTTTACTGTAACCTCGGTGCCACTGTAAGGTACATTAATCCTTTTGTGAAATGTTTGTACTTCCAGTTCCAAGACAGAGTTTGAACTTTTGACCTTTTGTGAGTTGCCTGTGATTAGAATGACCAAGTTTGGTTGTAGCTGTGTCCTTTGACTGTTTACTAAATGTTCCTGTTTGATCTGTTTCTCTGTCTGCCAGGAATGTTAAAGTTTGAGATGAAAGAGAGTCATAAATGAAAAAGTTGGATCTTGAATATGAAGAGTACCCAGTTCATCATTTTTGTTAAGAGTCATTTGGGTGAATAACAGGGGAAAAAAAACACACCAGTTTGCTAACTTTATTTTTAAACTTGTAAATTCTTGATTTGTGGAGCTTCTTCCCACATTCTGACAAAACCAAGGCAAAAAAAAGACCTGAATTTTAAACATCAAAGCTTCAAACCGTACAAATCATACCAGTTATTGCTGTTATTCATCCCAACTTGTTTCATTAATTCCTGTTCCTGTGACTGTAGGTTAATAGTTAGTATCTTTGTCTGTGCTGGTGAGCATTTATGAAACTTTCCATTGTGATTCTGATGCTGAATAGTTTTCCACTGTTGACATGCATTTCTGAATACATTAACACTGGAAGGATAACCACATTTTAAAAGTTTGCTGTTTGTAAATGAGTTGTCTTTCTTATCTATCTTCAATCTCTGGCACAAGTATATAATATTGATGTACAATGCACCCTATTTCAGATTCAGGTAGCATGCATGTTGTCAGTTAGTTCCTAAACTGCCTTGTTACTTTTTGAATATAAACCTAACTCAGTAGAGTCAATTTGAACAAAGTCTTAAAAGAAAAATGACACCAGCATCAATTGTGGATAGAGACATCACCTGCTATACTTGGGACAATATCATATCACTGTAGTCTTGCACTGGTTAGCCAGTGAACTATCTATTATACTCCACCTGACCTGAAGTATGACAGTCCTGAAGAATGGAATATTTCCCTCCTGTTCAACAGTGGGATCAGGCATTCCTGTGTTGAGCATATTATAGAGTTACAGGGACAAGTGTTACATTGAGTTCCAAACCTGAAGTAGCTCATATTTAAAAACGCTGGAAAGTGATCCATTTTGACCCTGTTCTACCCGACCCTTTTCCTTTTGTTGGGGGTAAAAAAAACAATATACCTACAGTTGGAGAGTTTAATTGTGCAGAACCACTGCTCATCCCAACCCAAATGTAAGCTTTCCTTCTACACTTGCACAGTTGGTGTGAAACGGGTAACTTTTTGTTTCCATTATTGTAATTTATGAAAAGGTTTAAGTCTAATAATCAGTCACCTAGGAGAGAGAAGATTTGTCACTTTTTTTGGAGGGAACAGTCGATGGTTACAGTAGAGAACACTTGGCCCCCCGTGCCTGCTCCGTCATTTAATAAGATCATGGCTGATCTGATCATGGACTCAACTCCACTTCCCTGCCTGCTCCCTGTAACCCTTTATTCCCTTATCGCGCAAAAATCTGTCTGTCTCCGCTTTAAATATATTCAATGACCCAGCCTCCACAGCTCTCTGGGGCAGATAATTCCATAGATTTACAATCCTCTGAGAAGAAATTCCTCCTCATCTCAGTTTTTTAAATGGGCGGCCCCTTATTCTGAGACTATGTCCCCTAGTTTTAGTTTCCCCTGAGTGGAAATATCCTCTCTGCATCCACCTTGTCGAATCCCCTCAGAATCTTATATGTTTCGATAAGATCACCTCTCATTCTTCTGAACTCCAATGGGCTCAACCTATTTTCATAAATCAACCCCCTCATCTCCAGAATCAACCTAGTGAACCTTCTCTGAATAGCCTCCAATGCACATATATCCTTCCTTTTAAATACGGAGACCAAAAACTGTATGCAGTACTCTAGTTGTGACCTCACCAATACCCTGTAAAGTTGTAGCAGGACTTCTCTGCTTTTATACTCCAACCCCCTTGCAATAAAGGCCAACATTCCATTTGCCTTCCTGATTACTTGCTGTACCTGCATACTAACTTTTACATGCACAAGGACCCCCAGATCCATTTGTACTGCAGCACTTTGCAATTTTTCTCCATTAAATTATAATTTGCTTTTCTATTTTTCCTGCCAAAGTGGATAACCTCACATTCTCCTACATTATACTCCATCTGCCAAATTCTTGCCCACTCACTTAGCCTGTCTATATCTCTTTGCAGATTTTTTGTGTCCTCCTCACAATTTGCTTTCCCACCCATCTTTGTATCATCAGCAAAGTTGGCTACATTACACTTGGTCCCTTCATCCAAGTCATTAATATAGATTGTACATAGTTGATACCTGCGGCACCCCACTAGTTACCGTTTGCCAACTGGAGAATGACCCATTTATCCCGACTCTCTGTTTTTTGTTGGTTAGCCAATCCCCTCTCCATGCTAATATATTACCCCCAACCCCATGACCTTGTGCAGTAACCTTTTTTGTGGCACCTTATCGAATGCCTTCTGGAAATTCCAAATACACCACATCCACTGGTTCCCCCTTATCCACCCTGCTCGTTACATCCTCAAAGGACTCCAGCAAATTTGTCAAACGTGATTTCCCTTCCATAAAACCATGCTGACTCTGCTTGATTGAATTATGCTTTTCCAAATGTCCTGCTACTGCTTCCTTAATAATGGAAATCAGATGTTGGACTAAGTGGTCTATAGTTTCCTGCTTTTGTCTGCCTCCTTCACGTAGGTGAAAGTGATGTATTATTTTCGCTCTTTTCTCGTGGCTTCTTTGAGATTCTCAAACAAGTATTTCAATGAAGTACATTGTGTACTGTGTATGCTTGCATCCATTGAAATATGGATGGCAGTTGACCAACCCATTTGTTTTTATCTCCTGTAACCAAATATCTTTACATTCCATCTATCTGTGCTGGGGTTTACCTGTGTACAACGCTAAACAGACTATATTCTATCGTCATGTTACCAACCCCCAAATACTTGTTGAACATTTCAGTTAAAATCCCAAAATTTTTCAGGCTGCCCTCTAGCGGAGTGAATAGCGAAGGGAAAGGACAATGGGAGAGGGTGGAGGAAAAGATGAATGAGGGAAGACAATGGAGAACAGATGATCTAAATTAAAATCCTCAGTTTTTTTTTTCAGGCTGCCTAATGGCGGCTGAGGAAGTAAATAACAAAGGGTGAGGAATATGGGGGTAGAAAGGGGAAAAGATAAATGAGGGAAGAAAATGGAAAACAGACCCATCACCAGTATGATGTCCAATAACTTCTGAAGTAATGTGCAGTTACTGATGATGGAGAGCCCCAGACAGACATGGAACAGTTCTTTTAGTGGACCTGTAGTGACAAATGGAGTGTATGCATGAAAATGACTTGGCGTGATCGACAGGGAATTGTTGAACTACAATATCAACTGGCTTCAGGATAATTATAGTGCTCGTAGGTGTGCAGCAATACTATACACAATGTAAAGTTTCAATGCATCATTAGAAAAGGAATTGAGAACGTGCTAATTTTCCGTAAATTGCGGTAAACCTTTGCTTTTATTCCCCCCTCTCCCAGACAAAAGCTTACGGCCTTGGATTTGTGAAGATACATGCACCATGGCATGTGCTTTGCAGAGAAGCAGAATTTCTGAAGATTAAGATTCCCACCAAAAAGGTGAGCTATGATCATATAATATATTTAGGTGTGTTAAACATGACTTGTAAGCTATTCCAATTGGAGGGTTTGGATACCTTTTAAGTTTCAGCACCAATATTTTAAGTTAATGTTCAAGTTACAACCAAAGCTCTTGGGACCAATTAAAAAAATTTAAATTGCATATTTAATATTTGCGGGGTTTTCAAACTAAAGAAGATCATGAATGAAGGTGGTATTGAGTGGGAGAGAGAAGGACTTGTAAAGCAAAGTGCTCCATTTTTCTTGCATATACATTGTGCCGGTGTCTTGGCCAACATTGCTCCCTCAACCAACATCACTAAAAACATGCACTCTTCTCATTTAGTCTTTGGGACCTTGCTCTGCATAAATTGCCTTAATTTGCTTACATTGTTTTAATTCGTTCACTGGGTGTGGTCGTGACCAGCATTTATTGCCCATCCCTAATTTGCCCTCGAAGGTGGTGGTGAGCCGTCGCCTTGAATACAACTGAGTGGCTTGCTAGACCATTTCAGAGGGCAGTTAAGAGTCGCATATAGGCCAGACCAGGTAAGGACAGCAGATTTCCTTCCCTGAAGGACATTGGTGAACCAAATGGCCTTTTATGACAGTCCGATAGTTTCATGGTCACCTTTACTGATGCTAGTTTTTTTTTTAAATTCCAGACTTATTTAATTGAATTTAAATTCCCCAGCTACCATGGTGGGATTTGAACTTGTGGTCTCCGGCTCATTCAGTAACATAACCACTGACAATGTACATAACAACTATAATTACATTTTAATAGTAATTCATAGATGTGAGGTACTCTGGTAAATCCCAAGGATTTAAGGTGCTGTATAAATGTGTTCTTTTCAGTTTTATTGCCTACACTGAAGGAACAGGAATGCTGCTGTAGTTGGCTGATATTGAAAGAGCTGACATTCAACCATAATCTTTGTTGATTTTGGTCTCCATTTAGTGCAGGCATTTGCTGTTTGAATTGGGGCCTACATTGTGGTTCAGTTGTTTATTCTTGTAAGAGGTGTGGTTGAGTTGTGATTTAAAAATTCACCATTTGTGCAACAGATCAGAAGTTTTGTAAAAACCCTCATTAGGGAAGGATGAAAATGTTTTTGAAGTATTTTTTTCCTACAAAGCTAATTTTGTTTTGAATAAAGGAATGTTGCCCATGCATATACTAATGCCTAGCAATTCCTGTTTGATAGCAGTATATCTGAATTGTTGAATATATTCAAGGCTGAAAAATAGATTTTTGAGAATCGGGTGGGAAAGTGGAGTTGAGGTCGAAGATCAGCCATTATCTTATTGAATGACGGAGCAGGCTCGAGGGGCCATATGGCCTACTCCTCCTCCTGTTTCTTATTTTCTTATCACTTTCTTGTGTGCTACTTTAAGAGCCAAACAATATAAGGCATTGGATTAAATTGAAGCTTGGTTATTGATCCATATTTTTTTTCTGTTATTCAATAGAATATGCGCCTAGATCCATAACTACTTGATATAAATCACAGGTCTGCCCCTTCTCCTGAGATGGCCATTAATTCTGCTGCAACATCACACAGAGACCTAGGTCTACACTTCAAAATAAAAGCAGCTTGTTCTCGTAATCAGTCTGTTGTATTATCGATTTTATTGACCACTTGGGGACAAACACTTAAAATCTCTGCCACATTAGCAGACAATATGAATTAACTAATTTAAATGGCAGATGGAGGAAGATCTTGCTAATAATATGTTGGCCTTTATTACAGCAAGTGGTGTTTTGGCCTTTATTACAAAAGGATTGGTGTATAAGAGTAAAGAAGTTTTACTGCAATTATATAGGGCCCTGGTGCGACCATGCCTGAAGTACTGTGGAGTTTGGGTCTCCTTATCTAAGGAAGGATATACTTGCCTTTGAGGGAGTGCAACAAAGGTTCACTGGACTGATTCCTGGGATGGAGGGGGATTGTCCTATGAGGAGAGATTGAGTAGACTGGGTGTATATTCCCTAGAGTTTAGGTGATCTCATCGAAACATGTAACATTTGAAATGCAGAGAGGATATTTCCTCTGTCTGAGTCATCGAGAACTTGGGGTCACAGAATAAGGGGTCGGCCATTTAAGACTGCGAGGAGGAGAAATTTTTTTACTCAATCCACTGCCAGGAGGTGGGTAGTCTATTTAAATATTATAATGAGACTGGAAGCCTTCGCTTTAACCTCCATTTCGTTTTTAACTTTAGCTGATCAGGTTTTGCACATCTCGTGGAACCCGCCAGCTAATGCAAGGCGAAGGACTGCTTGATCCAGGAGGTAAATGCCTTTACACTTGCCTCCTGAATCCAGGGGTCCACCCCTGCTCCTCCGGCGGCCAATTTTCATCAGGCGACCTTCCCCCGTCCCATCCCTCCTGCTCCTCCGTCCATCCCACGCAATCCCTCCTTCCCTTCGTTGTGTGGCCTCGTACCATGGGCCTACCCGCCCGCAGCCAATCAGCCTGTCAATCTTGCTGTCTGCAGACTGATTCCCATGCAAATCAGGCCCTGCTGTTAAATCCGGCCTCCCGCCTTTCCCTACTGCTTCAGACACCGCCCCTGCTCCTAACCTGTCTTCCCCTTAAAATTCTGCCCCAACGTACACTATTTTGTCTATCTTGCCCAATATTCCAGTATACATACTAGATCCCAAATTTCAGTTCCCCTTTTCCCAAATGCTGATATTTGCTCACACATGCACTCTGCATAAACAAACATTGGGAAGTATGTAGGAGCTTATTTAAGGCACAGTTTTCAGGCAATTCCTGGTTTCCCCTGTTGCTTTGCTGTTCTCTGCCTTTTTGGGAGTTCCCGCTGCCAGCAATCCTCCTTGGACTAATTCCACACATTCCCGGTTGTCTTTGAAACAGACGTCAAAGACCTGGTTAAAATACCCAGAAAGGGAAAGTAATAGAGTACAAGAGTGCACTGGGGGAGGTGGTGGGAGGAAAGAATGAGGATTAATGGCAAATAAAGAAAATAAGAAGGAAATAATGGAAAGTTTAAAATAAAACTAATTGCATTTAAAGAAATCAAATTGGTTTGTCCCTTTTTAAATTTGTCTGTAGAGATCGTTTATAATAGAGTTGCATTTATCTAACATGCTTCTTGACCTCAGGATGTCCCAAAGTGCTTTACAGCCAATGAAGCTCTTTGAAGTGTAGTCACTGTTGTAATGTAGGAAACATGGTAGCCAATTTGCGCACAAAAAGGTCCCACAAACATCAATATGATAATGACCAAATAATCTGTATTTCGTGATGTTGACTGAAGGATAAATATTGACCAGGACTCGTGCTCTTTGAAATAGTGCCATGGGATATTTTATGTCCATCTGAGGGAGCAGATGGTACCTCTGTTTAACGTCTCATCTGAAAAACGGCACCTTCGACAGTGCAGCACTCCCTCAGTACTAAACTGGAGTGTCAGTATAGATTTTTGTGCTCAAGTCTCTGGAGTGAGACCTGAACCCACAACCTCTGACTCAGGCGAGTGAGCACAACCAACTGGCTGACACTTGATATGGGATTCGGAATTTTGTTTCGATAGACGCTCTGCAGCTGAAAACAATTCCATGAATGATATTTAAAAACTTGCACTGGACAAATCTCCTTGCCAACATGTAGATGGAGCTAACTATGTTTCAAAGGCCCCTGCACAGTGATCTGATGCAAGTGAAGATATGGGAAACTGCAATGCAGAGTTGGATAAGACCAATCTGCTGTGGTCTGTCGTCCATGTGTACAAGAACTCATTGAGATGTGAGAGAGAACCAATATGAGAGTAAGGTTTCTCCTCTCTAGAATTGTTGAGGGTCCCAGAAACCCAATAGAATATATCATAAAATCAATGGTCTTGATTTGACTACATTATGTGCCTTAATGCCATGCTATTGCAGTGTGATTTTTATTAGGGAAAATCTCAACAAATAAAGTGAATCTCTACAATAACTGTGCCATTTACATTGTATTCATACCTGATCCACACAACATCTCTCACACACACACACACACACACACACACACACACACACACACACACACACACACACACACGTTATATTGCCACTTTTGCTTCAATGTCAAGTGGTTCTGGATGCACATCAATACAAATGGCAGTGTTGATCTGGCTCTTGAGCACATCAAAGCCTTGCGTTGTGAGATCCTCCCCAGCCCTTACTTGGAGGCCATTTACTTCAGCAAGCACTTCACATGGTGCAATATAACTCTAGTGCGTAGCGAAGCTGTGTTTAAAAGGTGCTTCGGATTTGGAATGCACTGCCTGATAGGGTGGTGGATACAGATTCAATAGTAGCCTTTGAAAGGGATTTGGGTAAATAGTTGAAGGGGGAAAAAAAATATGGGGAGGGAGTGGGACTAACTAGATTGCTCTTTGAATGGGCCGAATGGCCGCCCTCTGTGCTGTGCTAGTCTATGATTCTAGGTCGTGCTGCTTATCAAGTCTCCCTCTTTTTAAAAAAAAAAAAAAAAAAATGTTATGATAAAGCAGAGGGTGCCACCTACACTTTTCTAATGCTACCCGATATCTGCTGAGTATCGGAGCTCTGCACATGTGTGTAAGTAAGCACGCATGACCAAAGCTGTCTTCTAGTGAGCACAATGCAACTCGCCACTTGCCGTTCATCCCTGGTCCTGCCAACTGTGCTTGGCACTCTACAGCTACTGGACTGGGACCAGTTGAGTCGTGCAATATTGCAACCTGAATGAACTTCATATGTAGGAGGCTTATAATTAATTTGCACTAGATTACAAATCTATAACACGACAGTAAATAAAAGGCCAAGGAAAAGGGACACATCATTTTTTTTTTTTTTTAAGTATCCTGAGCCTGGGACACTGGACTGCAGAGTGGGATATGCCCACAAGCAGTTTGTCCATGAACTGGTGACTTGCCATGTTGACTTGTGTTTTGGTACCTCGCTCATTTGGATGATGATTCCTTATCAGTTCTTGTCGAAATCTCTTGTAAAATTCTTCTGATATCCAACTACACGATTTAAATTTAGATGGGATCAGTACTGATGGATTAACAGTATTGTTATTAACTTCCTGGTGGAAATGTTCCACAACAGTAACCAACAAAAAAAAAAGTTATCAATTGGACTGGAGATAAAGGGAGAATTCTGGAAGAATCTAGTGAATGCAAGATGACAAAGCATTAGAACACAGCTGACTAATATCTTTGATATTGTACTTTTTAAAAACCTAATCTGAACAAGATTTATTTAAAAAAATATATTTCATTGGCAGTTACCATGATAACCTCCTCCAATGCAGAATTATTATTTCCTAGCAATTTGTCATGAGGGAAGCCAATAATAATTCCACGATTGTCCTAATTTTACAGTTTATTTGGGTATATTTTGTTCTGCAATGGAAGATGGTATCTCGGTTGTGCTTGGCTAATTACCCCAGAGTAGTGTCTTATTGCTGCTACTAATTCCTCAGGTATATGAAGTAAAGCAGAAAACCGGGATCATCAACAAAATCTCCAACATCGCACATAAAATTACTTCGCCATTGCGACCAAAAGTGAAAGAACACAGCAACGTTACATTCAAGCACCTTTCCTACCCATTCTCCAGAGAGAAGAAACACTTGTAAGTACAGTTGCAGCAGACTCTTAGATGCAGTGTAGTTTGTGCTGTGTTTTAGTGTCTCTCTTCCTATTGATTAATGTATTTGTTCTAAAGTGTATCTTAAAAATGTAGAGAGGAATTCAAGCCTTTAGTTTGTGCATAGGTTTTTATTTTGTTTTCCTGTTTCATCCGAACTTTATAGGATGCAATAAAAGATTAGCCCTACATTAAAATAGAAATGGCTGAAAATAGCTGAACTGTGTTGGATCGGGAAATGTTTACAAGTTCTAATACAGTTCTGCTAAGTATATGAGCCAGTAAAAGCTAATCATAGATAAATACTTTGCCTGCCACTGACCATAGTCTTTAGTTGGTTTGGGAAAGAATAGAAAGAAAGAGTGAAAGATTTGCATTTATATAGTGCCGTTCACAACGTCAGGAGATCCCAAAGTGCTTTACAGCCAATGAAGTACTTTTTAGAAGTGTAGTCACTGTTGTAATGTCGATAGCCCGGCAGCCAATTTGCGCACATGTTAAGTATAGTCAAATGTAACCTTGAATAAAAAACCTTTGATCGTAACCTTGAATAAAAATAGTAAACGTTAGTAGAAAAGTAACCTTGTGTATGAACCTTGTTTTGCTCACCAGGACATTTAGGTGGGGCTAATGTTCTTGGCTCCAGAGATCTAAACTTTCACTTAACCTCTGATTGTCCTCTTGGCTTGTTATGGATGGTGCCATTAGCAAATGTTTAGATGCTGATCATTGTTTAAGTCAATAGCTAGTTTTAGTCACCAACCACTAAATTCGATAGCAGAATCTTGCATTTGAGCTCCCAGCAGGACATTCACCCAGCAAGCCAGTTGTCGTGACAGGCTTGAGCATTCCATGCCATCTTGCTTATTACCAAAGTATGGTGCTGTTCAGAGAACAGCAATATGGAATGAAAATGACCAACTCAGGTACACCTGCCACTTGCTATTTACATAATGGGCTGGATCTTGCTGTGTCGTTTAGTTATATGTTTTCCTGCACCTTTCAGCTCAAATATAAATTGCATCTTAACTTGCTAGGTGTTCAAGCTGATCTTAGCACGGGGAGGGCAACGGGGCATCTGGGACCTTGGTGAACAACAGGACCAAGAGTCTATCTCCATAACCAATGAGATTTAAAGATTGAGAAAGAAATGGAGGAACGACAGAGAAGGATGGTGAATTAGAAGCAAATCCTGCACAGAAAGAGAAATAAAGAGGGAAAGAAAGATTGAATTGAGAGAGGGAAAGTCAAAGAAAAAGGAATATAAGAACATAAGAAATAGGATCAAGAGTAGGCCATTTGGCCCCTCGAGCCTGCTCTATCATTCAATAAGATCTGATCTTGGATTCCGCTCTATTTTCCTGCCTGTTCCCCATAACTGTTGACTCCCCTATAGTTCAATAATCTGTCGATCTTGGCCTTGAATATATTCAATGATTTGGCTTCCACAGCTCTGAGGTAGAGAATTCCAAAGATTCACGAAACTCTGAGAGGAAATCTCTCCTCATCTCCGCTTAAATGGGCGACCTTTTATTTTGAAACTATGCCCCTTAATTCTAGATTCCCCCACGAGGGAAAACATCCTCTCAGCATCTACCATATCAAGCCCCCTCAGAATCGTGTTTCAATAAAATCACCTCATTCTTCTAAACTCCAATGAGTATCGGCCCAACCTACTCAGCCTTTCCTCATAAGACAACCCCTTCATCCCAGGAATCAACCTAGCGAACCTTCTCTGAACTGCCTCCAAGTATATCCCTCCTTTTTAAATAAGGAGACCAAAAATGCACTACTCTAGGTGTGGTCTCACCAACACCCTGCACAGTTGTAGCAAGACTTCCTTACTTTTATACTTCACCCTCCTTGCAATAAAGGCCAACATTCCATTTGCCTTCCTAATTACTTGCTGTAGCTGCATGCTAACCTTTTGTGTTTCATGTACGAGGACCCCCAGATCCCTCTATGCTGCAGCATCCTGTAGTCTCTCCACATTTAAATAATATTTTGCTTTTCTATTTTTCCGACCAAAGTGAATAACTTCACATTTTCTCACATTACATAAGAAAACCTTTTCAAATTTAAAATGTTTTAAATCTCAAGAATTTACTACATGCAAGAATGAGTCTCAACCATTTTAAATGTTTCCCTTTCTGGGACAGAGATTGATTGGCATTACATTAACAATTGTTAATTGTGCTGTTATTAATAAACCCTAACTTTCTGCGTCAATCGACCAGCATGTTCTGGAGATTTGCAACTCACGGGGTATCTCTTGCCACTCAACTTGTGATTTGTGTATTAATAATGGCGTGCATCGTGGACTTGTTGTTGTCCCAGGATGATTTGGCCCAGTGTTGCGAGCTGTGCCTATCTTCAGCTCCCGGAGGGAGGTGATTAACCGTGGATAACATTTCTGAAGTTTCTTTCTGACCATTCAAAGGTTATTGGGCAAAAATTCAGATCAACATGCATAAGAACATAAGAAGTAGGAGTAGGCCATTTGGCCCCTCGAGCCTGCCCCACCATTCAGTAAGATCATGGCTGATCTGATCTTGGCTTTAACTCCACTTTCCTGCCCGCTCCCCATAACCCTTGACTCCCCTGTGGTTCAATAATTGAGCATTCTGGGGTAGAGAAAACCAAAGATTCACGACCTTCTGAGAGAAGAAATTCCTCCTCATCTCCCGTTTTAAACGGGTGACCCCTTATTCTGAAACTATGCCCCCCTAGTCCAATGTAATTTGACCCAAATGAGCTGTTCACTACAGCTAATGTGTTTCTATACCCATTCATCACATTCATACTCAATGTTCTTCCAGTTCCTTTTTAAATTAGTTGATCAAAATGCAAGAGATTTTTTATTGGGGAAGGTAGAGTGGGGGTGGGGTAAGGGGCAGGGTGGTGATTAAAACTTCTGATTGGATAAAACCTGCCAGCAAGAAAAGCCATAGATTGAAGAGAACATCAAAAGATGCCTCAGCTAAGCAATGTCTTTGCATTTCATGAACTGGAAACCCAAAGCTATCGCACTGCTCACAGCAGCAGTAATGTGCTGAATCCAAAATGACGATCTGAAAAGTTATCAGGCGAAGCAACCTATCCAAAATACTTGCCTCATACTTAAAGGAAGCTAATATCATACTATTAATGATATTAGCAGATGAAGGCTTAGTGCCTTCATATGATATTCCCCTGCTATTTTTAATGCAGGTGTTAACTAAATTAAGCCTGTGTTAAAATAGCATACAGCAAAACATCTTGTGAATGCAACTGTAATTTCTAACCTTGTGACCTTGGTGGGGCATTGAGGTAATGTCTTCAGGAAAGGATGACTCATTTTTATCCCTCTTCCACTCACTCCTGTGGTATGCAATCGCATGGGATAGTTGACTCTTCACAGTTTGAAAAGAGTTGGATCATGCGAGCTCATTCAGCAGTACAATTCAGCAACCTCCGTTTCACATTGATGTTGTGGTCAGGCAGGAATTATACTTGCACTAGTAACTAAATGTAGCAACGTGGTTCTGATGCTGGGTTACGGCATGATGCTCAATGGTTTGAGGAATGGTGATGTTCAAAGGCTATTGCAAGGATCCGATACAATGTTGGTCCACTGCAAAATCAACATATTGTGGATGTCTGGCTCCCAACAGTTCATTTAAAAATTGCAATCTTTTTTGCTTTAGGTTTATATCATTGGGGAAAAAAAATCTTGAGTTTATTGTATTGAAGTACATTTGGGGAAATGAAGGTCGGAAAATACATGGTGAGAAAGGGAAAATTATTTTGATCAGAAATCGATAGTGCTTGGATCCAGGTGTTAATGAAATTCTATGAGTCGGGCGAAAGCTAATGCTGGGTGCTTAGTCTTGTGATGAGTTTTAACTTCTCATTAGCATTCCATTTAATCATTGAGCCCTTGATCATGATTGATTAGGCTATCTTCAAAGGAGAATAAAGGGTGCAAGCCAGGTTACAGGTTATTTCAGTGCTCAACAGATTGGCATGGTCACTTCGAGCTCCGTCCATAGCTTTGTGCGTTAACATTTTCTTTTGAAAGATTTTCTACCAAAGTGGATAACTTCACACTTCTCCACATATCTCATCCGTCATGTTCTTGCCCACTCACGTAAACTGTCTATATCTCTGTATCCTCCTCATAGCTTACTTTCCCACCTAACTTTGTATCATTGGCAAACTTGGATACATCCCACTCGGTCCTCTCATCGAAGTCATTGATAGAGATTGTGAACAGCTGAAGCCCCAGCACTGAGCATTGCGGCATCCCACTATTACAGCCCATCAACCCAAAAATTACCCATTTATTCCTCCTGTTTTCTGTTTATTGTCTTGATCCATAGCTTTCTGATTGGGGTAAGAGTGCTACAACAGAGCCAAGTTGACACTTGACAATATCGAACTGGTGACATTCCACCAGACCCAGCCTGGTAATGGTTTGACTCTGGTGCCCAATATAACCCACTGTTGTCCAGTCTAGCATTACTGGGTAGCTCCAGTAAACCTCGCTCGATACTGTCCTGCAAAGGCCACCCAAAGGGCTGCCGAGATTCGGGAAGTTCATGGTCGGCGAGAGGCGGGAAATCACCGAGGCAGGCCTATAAAGGCCCAACGCGATGGCAGTTCAGGGAGTTCGTGATCGGCGAGAGTCGGGAGATCGCTGAGGCAGGCCTATAAAGGCCCAACACATCAGCAGGTCGGGAGATCGCTGAGGCAGGCCTATAAAGGCCCAACACAGCAGCAGGTCGAGGAGAGTCGGGAGATCGCTGAGCCAGGCCTATAAAGGCCCAACACAGCAGCAGGTCGAGGAGAGTCGGGAGATCGCTGAGGCAGGCCTATAAAGGCCCAACACAGCAGCAGGTCGAGGAGAGTTGGGAGATCGCTGAGGCAGGCCTATAAAGGCCCAACACAGCAGCAGGTCGAGGAGAGTCGGGAGATCGCTGAGGCAGGCCTATAAAGGCCCAACACAGCAGCAGGTCGAGGAGAGTCGGGAGATCGCTGAGGCAGGCCTATAAAGGCCCAGCTGGTGCAGCTGCAGCAGGGAGGCAAAAAAGAAGTAGAAAGAAATCAAAAGGGGATGTCACAGCCAAGGGGGTAAGTGATTGGCTGGTGATTGTTAAGTAGCTTTTCTTTTTCTTTATCAGTAAGTAACCTTTTAACATGGTTGCCCAATTAGGTTAATCTAAGGGTTAAGTCATGGCAGGACAGCTCGGACACATGCTATGCTCCTCCTGTACTATGTGGGAACTCTGGGACGCTTCCAGTGTCCCTGACGACTACGTGTGCGGGAAGCGTATCCGCCTGCAGATTCTGACAGACCACATTGCGGCACTGGAGCTGCGGGTGGATTCACTCTGGAGCATCCACGATGCTGAGAATGACGTGAATAGCACGTGTAGCGAGTTGGTCTTACCGCAGGTAAAGGGTACACAGCCAGATAGTGAATGGAAGACCAACAGGAAGAGCAGTGTAAGGAAGGTAGTGCAGGGGTCCCCTGCGGTCATCCTCCTGCAAAACAGATACACCGCTTTGAGTACTGTTGAGGGGGATGACTCATCAGGGGAGAGTAGCA
Organism: Pristiophorus japonicus; assembly: GCF_044704955.1. Taxonomy (NCBI): domain Eukaryota; kingdom Metazoa; phylum Chordata; class Chondrichthyes; family Pristiophoridae; genus Pristiophorus; species Pristiophorus japonicus. The sequence goes on along the minus strand of NC_091990.1, from coordinate 125,059,842 downwards.
GCAGCCAAGTTCATGGCACCGTGGCTGACTCTGCTGCACAGGAGGGCTGGAAAAAAATTGGGAGAGCGATAGTGATAGGGGATTCAATTGTAAGGGGAATAGATGGGCGTTTCTGCGGCTGCAACCGAGACTCCAGGATGGTATGTTGCCTCCCTGATGCAAGGGTCAAGAATGTCTCGGAGTGGGTACAGCACATTCTAAAAAGGGAGGGTGAACAGCCAGTTGTCATGTGCATATAGGTACCAATGATATATTTTAAAATATGGGATGAGGTCCGACGAGATGAATTTAGGGAGCTAGGAATTAAATTTAAAAAGTAGAACCACCTCAAAAGTAGTAATCTCAGGATTGCTACCAGTGCCACGTGCTAGTCGGAGTAGGAATCGTAGGATAGCTCAGATGAATACGTGGCTTGAACAGTGGTGCAGAAGGGTGGGATTCAAATTCCTGGGGCATTGGAACCGGTTCTGGGGGAGGTGGGACCAGTACAAACTGGACGGTCTGCACGTGCGCAGGACCAGAACCAATATCCGAGGGGGAGTGTTTGCTTGTGCTGTTGCGGAGGAGTTAAACTAATATGGCAGGGGAATGGGAACCTATGCAGGGAGACGGAGGGAAATAAAATGGAGTCAGAAACAAAAGATAGAAAGGAGAATAGTAAAAGTGGAGGGCAGAGAAACCCAATGCAGAAAACAAAAAGGGCCACATTACAGCAAAATTCGAAAGGGGCAAAGAGTGTTGTAAAGAAAAGCCTGAAGGCTCTGTGCCTCAATGCGAGGAGTATTTGGAATAAGGTGGATGAATTAACTGCGCAGATAGCAGTTAACGGATATGATGTGATTGGCATCACGGAGACATAGCTCCAGGGTGACCAAGGTTGGGAACTCAATGTCCAAGGGTATTCAGCATTTAGGAAGGATAGACAGAAAGGAAAAGGAGGCGGGGTGGCGTTGCTGGTTAAAGAGGAAATTAATGCAATTGTAAGGAAGGACATTAGCTTGGATGATGTGGAATCTGTATGGGTGGAGCTACAGAATACCAAAGGGCAGAAAACGCTAGTGGGAGTTGTGTACAAGCCACCAAATAGTAGTAGAGAGGTTGGGGACAGCATCAAGCAAGAAATATGAGATGTGTGCAATAAAGGTACAGCAGTAATCATGGGCGACTTTAATCTACACATTGGGCTAACCTAACTGGTAGCAATGCGGTGGAGGAGGATTTCCTGGAGTGTATTGGGGATGGGTTTTCTAGACCAATATGTCGAGGAATCGACTAGGGAGCTTGCCATCCTAGACTGGGTGATGTGTAATGAGAAGGGACTAATTAGCAATCTTGTGCGCGGCCCCTTGGGGGAAGAGTGATCATAATATGGTAGATGGAGAGTGACAGTTAATTCGGAAACTAAGGTCCTGAACTTGAGGAAAGGTAACTTTGATGGTATGAGGAGTGAAGTGGCTAGAATAGACTGGCAAAGGATACTTGAAGGGTTAACGGTGGATAAGCAAAGCAAACATTTAAAGATCACATGGATGAACTTCAGCAATTGTACATCCCTGTCTGGAGTAAAAATAAAACGGGGAAGGTGGCTCAACCATGGCTAACAAGGGAAATTAAGGATAGTGTTAAAGCCAAGGAAGACGCATATAAATTGGCTAGAAAAAGCAACAAACCTGAGAACTGGGAGAAATTTAGAATTCAGCTGAAGAGGACTAAGGGTTTAATTAAGAGGGGGAAAATAGAGTACGAGAGGAAGCTTGCAGGGAACATAAAAACAGACTGCCAAAGCTTCTACAAATATGTGAAGAGAAAAAGATTAGTGAAGACAAACGTAGGTCCCTTGCAGTCGGATTCAGGTGAATTAATAATGGGGAACAAAGAAATGGCAGACCAATTGAACCAATACTTCGGTTCTGTCTTCACGAAGGAAGACACAAATAACCTTCCGAATGTACTAGGGAACAGTGGGTCTCGTGAGAAGGAGGAACTGAAGGATATCCTTATTAGGCGGGAAATTATGTTAGGGAAATTGATGGGATAGAAGGCTGATAAATCCCCGGGTCCTGATAGTCTGCATCCCAGAGTACTTAAGGAAGTGGTCCTAGAAATAGTGGATGCATTGGTCATTTTCCAACAGTCTATCAACTCTGGATCAATTCCTATGGACTGGAGGGTAGCTAATGTCACACCACTTTTTAAAAAAGGAGGAAGAGAGAAAACGGGTAATTATAGACTGGTTAGCCTGACATCAGTAGTGGGGAAAATGTTGGAATCAATTAAGGATAAAATAAGGCATTTGGAAAGCAGTGACCGGATCAGACCAAGTCAGCATGGATTTATGAAAGGGAATTCATGCTTGACGAATCTTCTGGAATTTTTTGAGGGTGTAACAAGCAAAGTGGACAAGGGAGAACCAGTGGATGTGGTGTATTTGGACTTTCAAAAGGCTTTTGACAAGGTGCTGCACAAGAGATTGGTGTGCAAAATCAAAGCGCATGATATTGGGGGTAATGTACTGATGTGGATAGAGAACTGGTTGGCAGACAGGAAGCAGAGAGTCGAAATAAACGGGTCCTTTTCAGAATGGCAGGCAGTGACTGGTTGGGTGCCGCAGGGCTCAGTGCTGGGACCCTAGCTCTTTACAATATACATTAACAATTTAGATGAAGGAATTGAGTGTAATATCTCCAAGTTTGCGGATGACACTAAACTGGGCGGCGGTGTGAGCTGTGAGGAGGATGCTAAGAGGCTGCAGGGTGATTTGGACAGGTTAGATGAGTGGGCAAATGCATGACAGATGCAGTATAATGTGGATAAATGTGAGGTTATCCATTTTGGGGGCAAAAACATGAAGGCAGAATATTATCTGAATGGCGGCAGATTAGGAAAACGGGGGGGTGCAATGAGACCTTGGTGTCATGGTTCATCAGTCACTGAAAGTGGGCATGCAGGTCTAGCAGGCTGTGAAGAAGGCAAATGGTATGTTGGCCTTCATAGCTAGGGGATTTGAGTATAGGAGCAGGGAGGTCTTACTGCAGTTATACAGGGCCTTAGTGAGGCCTCACCTAAAATATTGTGTTCAGTTTTGGTCTAATCTGAGGAAGGACGTTCTTGCTATTGAGGGAATGCAGCGAAGGTTCACCAGACTGATTCCAGGGATGGCTGGACTGTCATATGAAGAGAGACTTGATCAATTGGGCCTTTATTCACTGGTGTTTAGAAGGATGAGCAGGGATTTCATAGAAACGTATAAGATTCTCACGGGACTGGACAGGTTAGATGTGGGAAGAATGTTCCTGACGTTGGGGAAGTCCAAAACCAGGGGACATAGTCTTAGGATAAGGAGAAACTTCTTCACTCAGAGATGTTAACCTATCAAATTCCCCGTTGCAGTGAGTTGATGCCAGTTTATTGGATATATTCAAGAGGGAGTTAGATATGGCCCTTACGGCTAAGGGAATCAAAGGATATGGAGAGAAAGCAGGAAAGGGGTACTGAGGGAATGCTCAGCCATGATCTTATTGTGGGCTCGAAGGGCCAAATGGCCTACTCCTGCACCTAATTTTCTATTCTGAGCATGGGTTAATACTGTCCAATTCTAAGCATGGGTTATGCACTGACTTCATTGCTGAGGTACATGTGAAAGGATGGAATAGAACTGAGACTGTTGTCTGCTGCCCTGAAAAATCAGAGGCTCAAATGTTTTCTTGTTTTAAAATTACATTTGTCTTGATATTGGGGATGTGAGGTAAATGATTACTTTTCAGATTGTAGTCTGCAGTTCCAGTTATACAACCAAACTGGGACAATAGTTTCCTGCAGCTTATTTTGAGGGTTGTCTAAGGAGAAGAAAAAGTTATTTTGATAGGGAAAATGAATTTTAATTTAGGGATTTTATTACATGGAATATTCACTATTTATTATGGTGTGTCTTTATGACACCTTAAAGAATGGATTTGGGCTGTGCAATTCCTGTATTTCATTCCAGATTGAAGTATAGAATCATGCAGTTTTACAGCACAGAAGAAAACCCATTCGGCTCACCACAACTGTGCAGGCTCCCTGAAGGAACTATTGACTTGATTCTATTTTCCTGCCCTTTCTACATAACATTCTTAATTTTGTTGTTTCCTTTGTAAATATAAATCCACTTTCCCCGGTTGGTCCTGAGAACAGAATTTTCAGGTTGGACCTCATTTTCTGAATCTAATTCACGTACAGTTAGGTTTGGCCGACATCCACTTTTGGGGAGATGAAGCATTGCAGCATGTCTTGGGAAACATGAAGGATCGTGCAGAAGTGGACATTTCTCGGGTTGGGGTGGGGTGGAGGTCTCTTGCTCGCTGGCACTCTGTCTATCATCCGTTCTATTGCCCTCGCTCTTGCACGCTCCCATTTGTTACCAGTACTCAGCCATTTTTACTGATGTTTGGTGCTAAAAGTTTGAGCTATTCTTTGTTCTTGGAATGTTAATGTGGCACTAAGCTGTCTTAAGATGACAAGAATCCTTGGGTTCAACTTCTTGTCCTTAAAATGGTTAATTGTATATGGCTTGTAGTCATCCTACAGCATCCTTTACTTTGAAAATGGTTTAGGTTGCCTCAGAAAATCAAGGTTGCCTTATCCATTTTGTTCTATTTAAGGAAGTATGACTGTGACTTTGGGGCACTGAGAACATTAGCTTTCAGCCTGTGCAGACCTCCAAACACTTGCAAAACCAGACCGTTCCCTATGGGAACAAAACCTTAGGCACAAGCACCTGCCTACGGCAAAATTAGTGAATTAGTCAGTAGTGCACCTTTGCGCTAGAAACATTGGAACTTCTACCACCTTGAACTTTTGGTCACTTTACAAGTGAACATGCCGGGTTTCCCAACACTCTTTGCAAGATAGATACCTGTAGCAATTTGCCAGCTTTCATCCAAGTATTCGTGTCTTGATTGTCACGCCAGTCTTTCTTCACTCCAGAGTTACAACCTAGCCTTAAGGTTTTATGATGTAACGATCAATCGTCGCTTTCTTTAGTGCTAATTATATGCAAAAGTTGAATGAGAACAAACGTATTGTCTATCATGAGTATGGTCTTCCTGATTCTTTAATGAATGTTCAACCCCCATATATTTCCCCTCTCCTTTTCTCTTTCCACCCCCCACCCCGCACCCCAGAATAGTCTAGATTCCCACTCTTCGGACCCAAGTTTCCACACGCACCGAGAACGGCGCAGTCCCGGCCTGGACGCCCGTTTTTCATGCCACAAAGTGCGCCTAAAAAAATCCTCAGTATTCTCCACCTACTTGCAGGTCCTCTGGCCCTCGGCGCAGCCAGCACGAGCTGTGGGGGGGCGGAGCCAGGTCCCTGCGCTGAAAACAGTGCCGGGACCTCTGCACATGCGCGCTACAGTGGGCACGCAAGTGCAGTAGCTCCAGGCACCGAACTGTGTGGGAGGGGCCCGAAGCACGCAGCCCCTAGCCCTGGCTGAATGGCCTCACTGGGGCTGCTTGAATAAGGCTCCTCCCACGGCCAGCTCCTGCTTCCCCCCCCCACCTCCGACCAGACCCAACAACCACGCCCCCCCCCCCCACCAACCCGACCCGCGCTCCTGTTCCCGCTCCCTAACCCGACCCGACTCCCGCTCCTGGACTGGATCCGACCTGACCTCTCTCTCTCTCTCTTCTCTCTCTTCTCTCTCTTCTCTCTCTTCTCTCTCTTCTCTCTCTTCTCTCTCTTCTCTCTCTTCTCTCTCTTCTCTCTCTTCTCTCTCTTCTCTCTCTTCTCTCTCTTCTCTCTCTTCTCTCTCTTCTCTCTCTTCTCTCTCTTCTCTCTCTCTCTTCTCTCTCTCTCTCTCTTCTCCTTTTCTTTCTCTCTCTCTCCTTTTCTTTCTTTCTCTCTCTCTCTCTCTCTCTCTCTCTCTCTCTCTCTCTCTCTCTTCTCTTTCTCTCTCTCTCTCTCTCTCTCTCTCTCTCTCTCTCTCTCTTTTCCCCCCCCCCCCCCCCCGACCGACCCAACGCCACCTACCTGTAAATTTGGTGCTGGGGACGGCCCTGCCCGAAGTCTCGGGACGGCCCGTTCAGCCTTCGGTCCCGAAAGGCCTGCCTGAAGCACTTTCACACAGGTAGGAAGATGGTTTATTTAATCTTTTCTTTGCTTATAAATGTTTATTCAGGTTGGATTTATTTGTAGAAGTATAAATAAGGATTTATTATAGAATTTAATGACTTCCCTTCCCCACCTCGTTCTGGACGCCTAATTTGTAACCTGCACCTGATTTTTTTAATGTGTAGAACAGGTTTTTTCAGTTCTACAAAAATCTTCACTTGCTCCATTCTACTTTAGTTTGGAGTACGTTTTCACTGGAAACTTTCAAATCAGGTGTCAGTGGCTGGACATGCCCCCTTTTGAAGAAAAAATTCTGTCCAAAGTAGAACTGTTCTACCTGACTAGAACTGCAGAAAAAAAAATGCGGAGAATTGCGATTTCTAAGAGAGTCCGTTCTCCACCAGTTGCTTCTAAAAATCAGGCGCAAATCATGTGGAAACTTGGGCCCTTCGTGTGTTTGTCTTTGGAGCTGTTGAGTTAAAAATAATTTTTGCATTACATCACATTATCATTTTCCGTGGTCAAAGACCGAAGCTAAGTAAGTCAAAATGAGGCCTTGTACATGACAGATTGAAGATAAAATAACAGCACAAGGATATGACCTATTTTTAAAGGGACAGTAACCCTTAATTTCTCTCCAACTCTGGAGGTACCAAAATTCCATGACTACTATCGCGGTTTTAGACAATAGCTTGGTTGTTTATAAATGTTGCTACTTTGTTTAATTAAACTTTTGTTTTTCCCCCTCCCCCCAGATTTGATATTTCCGATAAGGATAACTTTTTCACCAGTACAACAAGAAGCACAATAGTGAGTGTTGAAACTTTATTGTAAAGCTTAATTTAAGTCACTAATAACTTGCATTTCATTTTCATTTTTAGTATAAAGTATCATTTGCCCAGGCTCGCATCCTTGTGATGTACTATAAATAATTCCTTGTGATGATCTGAAGGATTCTCCATTTATGTAGCTCCCCAAGATAGCTTCTGTGTAGGGTATGGCTGTATAAAATTTGGAAAAATAAGGTCACCTTGGAATATGCAATATATTTGACTCTCGCTTGGAAAAACTTGGCTTGAATCTAAGTTTCAGCTGACATCTACTCTCTGGCTTCAGCATGGGTTAGGTTCCAATACTTGATCACATTTGGCTGATGTGATTAATCGAGAGTTGGCATGAAATAGCCTTGTCGATGTCAAGTGCCTGGATCATCTTTTCAAATGGAAGAGACATATAATTTGGGGAGTGAGAGGGGGAAAAATATAGAAATACAAAGTATACATTTTGTGGACTGTTAGGCCAAAAATGATAATCTTATTGGTACAGAAGAGTAAGTTGATCATTTAATTTGTGGACCAGTAAACTGTTGAATGCAATTGTTCAGCCTACATTGTGAATTCTGGCTTGTTCATTCTGTATGCTGATGTCATTAACTTCAGAGAATCTGAATTCAGATTCAGTCCATCAGTGAAAATTTATTGGCAAAATTAGCATTTTAACCCAACCAATGTATGACTGAAGTGGAAAATGCATGCAGCTGAATTCAATGAGCCACATCTTTTGGGAAGGCTAAATCAATTATCCTTCAACCAGAAAAAGATGAATTAAAAAAAAAAAATTATATTGTCATGACACAAGATCTGCTGCATGACAGAATTATCTCTGCTGTATACACTTTTAACAAGTGTTCTGTTCCCTGCTGGGTGCTGGTGATTAATAATTATGATAAACCTCCAGTATCGAACTCCAAAAAAAATTGAACTTTTATAATGCAAAACTTTATTAGTGGAAATGGTACCATTGTGTTCATCTACCTACTCATGTAGATGGATTACAGCACATATGATGAAGATAGCAGGTTTCTTACCGCCAAAAACTGAGGGTCAGATATCTTCTAAATATGCAGTGCAATCTGATGACTGACTGTTGTGAAATTAGAATTGAGGAATGTTCCCCAAAAGTGCTCTCCAATTTCAGAGTAATAATATGGTTAGGCTTCAATTAGAATACTGTGTCCAATTTTCATCTCCTTGTATGATTGGGGATTTGGTAGAGTGTGGAAGGGAACACAAGATTGGTTCTCGGCTTAAAAACATCTCAGCTACCCAGATGGTACTCAATAAGATAAAGGCAGATAAATCCCCTGGACCTGATGGCTTGCATCCTAGGGTCTTGAGAAGTACCGGCAGGGATAGTGGATGCACTGGTTGTAATTTACCAAAATTCCCTGGATTCTGGGGTGGTCCCAGCAGATTGGAAAACTGCAAATGTAATGCCCCTATTTTAAAAAAGGAGGCAGACAAAAAGCAGGAAATTAAAGATCAGTTAGCCTAACATCTGAGAAAATGTTGGAGTCCATTATAAAAGAAGCAGTAGCAGCACATTTGGAAAAGCATAATTCGGTCAGGCAGAGTCAGCTTGGATTTATGAAGGGGAAGTCATGTTTGACAAATTTGCTGGAGTTCTTTGAGGATGTAACAAACAGGGTGGATAAAGGGGATCCAGTGGATGTGGGGTATTTGGACTTCCAGAAGGCATTTGACAAGGTGCCACATAAAAGATTACTGCACAAAATAAAAGTTCACTGGGTTGGGGGTAATATATTAGTTAGCCAATCCTTTATTCATACTAACAGAAAACAGAGAGTCGGGATAAATGGTTCATTCTCGGGTTGGCAATCAGTAACTAGTGGGGTGCCACAGGGACCAGTGTTGGGACACCAACTATTTACAATCCATAACGACTTGGAAGAAGGGACTAAGTGTAACGTAGTCCAGTTTGCTGATATTACAAAGATGGGAGGAAAAGCAATGTGTGAGCAGGACACTAAAAATCTGCAAAGTGACATACACAGGCAAAGTGAGTGGGCAAAAATTTGGCAGATGGAGTATAATGTTGGAAAATATGAGGTCATGCATTTTGGCAGAAAAAAAAATCAAAGAGCAAATTATTATTTAAAGGGAGAAAGTTTGCAAAGTGCTGCAGTACAGCGGGACCTGGGGTTACTTGTGCATGAAACACACAAGGTTTGTATTGTGTTCCTAACACCGATGAGACTGCACACAGGGAGGTTAAAGTAATAGTGACCTCGGTCTTTAATACGACACTACAGAGTTAGGAACAGGCCTTAGGGGCCGGCTTATATACAGTGCTTCAGGGGATGAGTTCCCTGCCCTGGTGGCGGAACATGGGAGTGCATGCTTTACACAACATCACCTCCCCCGCCCCCCCCCCCCCCCCCCACCCAAAGTCAAAGTGAAAACTATTTACAAGGCAAAGCAGTCGGGAGCATTTCTTTCCCTGGTGGACCGCCTCGGTACAAATGTCTGTTCTGGTGTGTTGGCTGTGCCCTCACTGGGCTGGCGTGTTGGCCCTGCAGGGTTGCTAGGTGAGCCTGGCCTTGCTGGGCTGTTGAGCGTGATGGATTCGATTTCCTGGTCCAGTGTGGTGTCGTTGATCCTTTCGGTGTGTATGTGTGGGCTCTCAAAAGGTGGTGTCTGCTGTGGGTTGTTAAGGGCAGTCTGTGAACCGCAGTCTCGTTTGGTCCAGGCGCTTTCTGCAAATTTGTCCGTTGTCTAGTTTGACTACAAACACCCTACTCCCTTCTTTAGCTATCACCGTGCCCGCGATCCACTTGGGACCATGTCCATAGTTTAGCACGTACACAGGGTCATTCAGATCAATTTCCCGTGACAGTGGCACGACCATCGTTTACATTTTGTTGCCGCCACCTGCTCTCTACCTTATCATGCAGGTTGGGGTGAACCAGCGAGAGTCTGGTTTTAAGTGTCCTTTTCATGACTGAGTGGGGTCTCTTGCGGTAGCTGAGCAGTACTCGGGACAGGCGGGTTTGGAGTGAGCCTTCTGTGACTTGTTTAAGGCTGTTTGATTGTTTGTACTGCCCGCTCTGCCTGCCCATTGGAGGCTGAGGTGACATGTTTGATCCCATTGGGGGTCATGAATTCTTTAAATTCTGCACTGGTGAAACATGGCCCGTTGTTACTGACCTGCATGTCAGGCAGGCTGTGAGTGGCAAACATGGCCCTCAGGCTTTCAATGGTGGTGGTGCTTCCTGACATTATTTCACATTCAATCCATTTTGAAAAAGCACCACCACCAGGAACATTTTACCAAGAAACGGGCCTGCATAGTCGACATGGATCCTCGACCGTAGTTTGGAGGGCCAGGGCCATAAACTAAATGGTGCCTCTCTGGGTGCATTTCTCAACTGAGCACATACGCTGCATTGCCGTTAACAGGACTCTGTCAGAGTCAATACCGGGCCACCACACGTGGGATCTGGCTATCGCTTTCATCATTACTATACCTGGGATTGTGCTGTGGAGATCCAAGATGAATGTCTCCCTGCCCTTTTTTGGTAGCACTACGCGGTTACCCCACAACAGGCAGTCTGCCTGAATGGACAGCTCGTTCTTTGGCCGCTGGAACGGCTTGATTGGCTCTTGCATTTCAACAGGGATGCTGGCCCAGCTCTCATGTGTACACAGTTTTTTTTTAAACGAGGGAAAGCAGAGGACCTTGGCTGGTCCAAGTCCTAATCTGGCAGGCCGTGACAGGTGATTTATCATTTTCAAACTCTTCCATGACCATCAATAAGTCTGCGGGCTGCGCCGCCATCAACCAGTTTGCAGGCTGTGCCATTTCCACCCCCATGGTGGGCAATGGTAGCCAACTGAGAGCATTTGCACAGTTCTCAGTGCCTGGCCTGTGGCGGATGGTATAATTATACGCTGATAGCGTGAGTGGCCACCTTTGTATGCGGGCTGAGGCATTAGTATTTATCTCCTTGTTTTCAGCGAACAGGGATGTGAGGGGCTTGTGATCGGTTTCCAGCTCAAATTTGAGGCCAAACAGGTACTAATGCATTTTCTTTACCCCGAACACATATGCTAATGCCTCTTAATCATGCTGTAGGCTCTCTCGGCCTTAAACAAGCTCCTGGAAGCATAGGCGACAGGTTGCAACTTCCCCGCAACGCTAGCTTGTTGTAATACACACCAGACTCTGTCCAACGATGTGTCAAATGCTAGGACAAGTCTTTTACATGGGTTATACAATACAAGCAGCTTGTTGGAGCAAAATATTTCTGGCTTTCTCAAAAGCAATTACTTTTTTTTTCTCCATACCCAGTTCTCACCTTTGCAATGACACATGTAGGGGCTCTAAGAGAGTGCTTAACCCTGGTAGGAAGTTACCAGAATAGTTGAGTCCCAGGAAAGACCGCAGCTCCATGACGTTCTGTGGCCTGGGCGCGTTCCTGATAGCCTCTGTCTTGGCGTCTGTGGGCCGAATGCCGTCCGCTGTGATCTTCCTCCCCAAAAACTCCACTTCTGCTGCCATGAAGACGCATTTCGACCACTTCAGCCGCAACCTTACGCGATCCAGTCGCTGGAGGACCTCCTCCAGGTTTTGTAGGTGCTCGGCGGTGTCCCGACCAGTGACCAATATGTCGTCCTGAAAGACCACCGTGCATGGTACCGACTTGAGTAGGCTCTCAAAGTTTCTTGAAGATCGCTGCAGCCGACCAAATTCCAAACGGACATCTGTTGTAGATGAACAGTCCTTTGTGCTTGTTGATGCAGGTGAGGCCCTTCGAAGACTCCTCCAGCTCCTGAAACATGTAGGCTGAAGTCAGGTCGAGCTTGGTGAATGTCTTGCCTCCTGCCAGCGTCGCAAATAGGTCGTCTGCCTTAGGTAGCGGGTATTGGTCCTGTAGCGAGAAACGATTAATAGTTACTTTATAATCGCTGCAAATCCTGATCGTGCCATCACATTTGAGTACTGGAACAATCGGGCTGGCCCACTCACTGAATTCCACTGGGGAGATGATGCCCTCGCATTGCAGCCTGTACAGCACGATTTCCACTCTGTCCCTCATCATGTGAGGTACCGCTCGCGCCTTGTGGTGAATGGGTCATGCCTCTGGGACCAAGTAGATCTGCACCTTCGCCCCGGAAGCGTTTCCAATGCCTGGCTCAAAAAGGGAAGGAAATCTAAGAACCTGGGTACATGAGGCCTCATCGACATGTGATAGTGCTCGGATGTCATCCCAGTTCCAGCGGATTTTGCCCAACCAACTCCTTCCAAGCAGTATGGAGCCATCGCCTGGGACAATCCAGAGTGGCAGTTTGTGCACCGTGCCCTTGTAGGTGACCTTGACCATGGCGCTGCCCAGGACAGTGATGAGCTCTTTCGCGTATGTTCTCCGTTTCATGTGGATGGGACTCAGGGCTGGTCTGAATGCCTTGTTGCACCAGTCTCTCAAACATCTTTTTACTCATGATGGATTGGCTAGCGCCTGTGTCCAGTTCCATGGCTATGGGTAAGCCATTCAATTTTACGTTTAGCTTTATAGGTGGACATTTCGTCAAATGTGTGCACCGCGTGTGCTTCAGAATCTGCCTCCTCTCTCAGGCTCGAAATTGCTTTGATCCACCATGGACCAATCTTCCTCTGCCACGTGGTGGTTAGCAGGTTTTGCAGAGCTTGCAGCTTGTTTGCAAGCTCGTTGGAGGTGCCCCATTGTTCCATAGCTCTTGCAAACATACCCTTTGAAGCGGCATGAATAGGCTGAATGGAAGCCTCCACAACGCCAACAAGGTGTGAATTGCCTTGCGTTCATCCTTTGTTGGGGACTCGGTCATCTGGGTCACCTGAGGCCTGCTGGCAGTTGCAGACTCGTGGTTTCTGCCCTGTACATGTCTGCTCGCAAACACAGTTCCAGTTAAATTATGAACATTGCTAGCACTTGTGTGCTGAGAGATTTGTTTGGTGTTATCACTGGTGGACATAAACGCCTGTGCTATCACAATGGCCTTGCTGAGGGTCGGTGTCTCTACAGTCGAATGTTTTCGTAGGATGGTCTTGTGGCCAATGCCCAGTATAAAAAATGTTTTGAGCATTTGCTCCAGGTAGCCATCAAACTCACATTGTCCTGCAAGATGCCTTAGCTCGGTGATGTAGCTCGCCACTTCCCGATCTTCAGATCGCTGGCACGTGTAGAACCGATACCTCGCCATCAGCACACTCTCCCTCGGGTTAAGATGCTCCCGAACCAGTGTACTCCGCTCCTCATACGACTTATCTGTGCGTTTCACTGGAGTCAGAAGATTTCTCATGAGGCTGTAGGTCGGTGCCCCGCAGACTGTGAGGAGGACCGCTCTCCTTTTTGCAGCGCTTCCTTCTCCGTCCAGCTTGTTGGCTAAAAAGTACTGGTCTAGCCGTTCGACATAGGCTTCCCAGTCCTCGCCCTCCAAGAACCTCTCCAGGTGCCCACAGTTTGCTGTATCTTTGCGTTGGATTCGTATTCTCGTCGCCAGTTATTGTGTTCCTAACACAGATGAGGCTGCACATGGAGGTTTAAGTAACAGTGACCTCAGTCTTTAATGAGACACTCCAGAGTGAGTAACAAGCCTTAGGGGCCGGCTTATATACAGTGCTCCCAAGGGATACTGGGATCCCTTGCGACTTCAGGGGATGAGCTACCTGTGGCGGCACATTGGAGTACATGCTTTACAGATGCACAACAGTTTGTATGCAGGTACAGCAAGTGATCAGGAAGGCCAATGGAATCTTGGCCTTTATTGCAAAGGGGATGGAGTATAGAAGCAGGGAAGTCTTGCTACAGTTATACAAGGTATTGGTGAGGCCACAACTGGAATACTGCGTGTCGTTTTGGCTTCCATATCTACAAAAGGAAATACTTGCTTTGGAGGTAGTTCAGAAAAGGTCCTTTAGGTTGATTCTGGAGATGAGGGGGTTGACTTATGAGGAAAGGTTGAGTAGGTTGGGCCTCTGCTCATTAGAATTCAGAAGATTAAGAGGTGATCTTATCGAAACATATAAAATTATGTGGGGGCTTGTCAAGGTGGATGCAGAGAGAATGTTTCCACTGATGGGGGAGACTGGAACTAGGGGACATAATCTTAGAATAAGGGGCTGCCCATTTGGAACTGAGATGAAGAGAAATTTCTGTTCTCAGAGGTTAGTAAATCTATGACATTTGCTGCCTCAGAGAGCTGTGGAAGCTAGGACTTTGAATAAATTTAAGATAGAAATAGACAGTTAAGCAATAAGGGGTTATGGGGAGCGGGCAGGGAAGTGGAGCCGAGTCCATGATCAGATCAGCCATGATATTGAATGGCGGAGCAGGCTCGAGGGGCAGTATGGCCTACTCCTGTTCTTATTTCTTCTGTTCTTATGTATAGGCTCAAAGAGCGGGGTCGGTATATTTTGAAGAAGCATAGTCTCTGGGGCAGTTTGATCAAGGGACTATATTATGTTTTATGTGAACCAATTATTTCAACTGGATAGGTTAGGGAGAATCTGGGAGCACAATTTCAAGTTATGCAAAGGGCATCATCGTCATAGGTAGTCCCTCGGAATCGAGAAACACTTGCTTCCACTCCCAAAGTGAGTTCTCTGGTGGCTGAGCAGTCCAATATGAGAGCCACAGACCCTGTCACAGGTGGGACAGACATTTGTCGAGGGAAGGGTTGGATGGGGCTGGTTTGCCGCGCGCTCCTTCCGCTGTCTACGCTTGACCTCTTCGCACTTTGCGTTGAGACTTGAAGAACTCAACGCCCTCCCGGATGCACTTTCTTCACCTTGGGTGGTCTTCGACCAGGTTCTCCCAGATGTCAGTGGTGACTTCGCACTTTACCAGGGAGGCTTTGAGGGTGTCCTTCTAATGCTTCTGCTGCCCACCTTTGGCTCTTTTACCATGAAGGAGCTCCGCATAAAGCATTTGCTTAGGGAGTCTCGTATCTGGCATGTGAACTATGTGGCCTGCCCAGCGAAGTTGATTGAGTGCTTCAATACTGGGGCTGTTAGTCTGGACAAGGACACTGATGTTGGTGCGCCTGTCATCCCAGGGGATTTGCAGAATCTTGCGGTGACATCATTGGTGATATATATCCAGCGACTTGAGGTGCCTTTTATACATCGTCCATGCCTCCGATCCATACAGGAGGGCGGTTATCACTACAGCCCTGTAGACCATGAGCTTGGTGGTAGATTTGTGGGCCAGGTCTTCAAACACACTCATGCAAGGGCAGAGCTAGGTTGGATGTTAGGCAGTTCTTTTCCCAGAGAATAGTGGATCTGTGGAACAGGTTGCCAGTTCATGCAGTGAACCTGTTTCTGGCTGGGGTGGAGATCACCTTTTACAAGTAATATCAATCGGGCTCATTGTGATCTCCTGGAATATTTTCGATCGCCTAAAGGGATCGTAGAGGAATTTTCCAGATTTGATTCACTTAATTAGCCTGTTTTTTTTTAATTTGTTTTTTCCCTTCCAGGAGATTCCATTACTCCAGGTATACATAAGGCACCACATCTATAGGGGACAGGCTAAATGGGCCAGTTGGTTATTTCCTGTGCATCATTTTTGTATGTAAATGATGTGGCATATTATGTAAAATCTGAGGATGTTTCTTTTGCTTTCTATGATGAGATCATGTAAACCAATCTCTAATCCCTTTAATATGATTTTTAACTTATGCCTGGCCATATCTTCAAGTGGAAAAACCAACCGGTTATACTGCACTAAACGAGGCAAGACATGGAGGTCAACTAATTGAAGGTCTGAAATTCTTAATGGTCAGGACAGGGTGATGGCTTTGATTCTAAATTTACTGATGGGAGATAGCCTACTATCCAGTCTGGTCTTGTAGAGTATCGATATACCAAAGGTTCATCCTTTGGTGTAAGGTTATCTTGAAATGGGGCTCCACATAGCTAAAAAATCAATAATGGCAACAAGAATGTCTTCTGCCAGCTAGGAGATATTTTTTTAGACATAGAAACATAGAGAATAGGTGCAGGAGTAGGCTATTGGCCCTTCGAGCCTGCAACACCATTCAATAAAATCATGGCTATCATTCCCTCAGTACCCCTTTCCTGATTTCTCTCCATGATCCCTTTAGCTGTAAGGGCCATATCTAACTCCCTCTTGAATATATTCAATGAACTGGCATCAACAACTCTCTGCGGTAGGGAATTCCACAGGTTAACAACTCAGTGAAGAAGTTTCTCCTCATCTTAGTCCTAAATGGCCTACCCCTTATCCGAAGACTGTGTCCCATGGTTCTGGACTTCCCCATCATCGGGAACATTCTACCCGCATCTAACCTGTCCAGTCCCGTCAGAATCTTAAGTTTCTATGAGATCCCCTCTCATTCTTCAAAACTCCAGTGTATAAAGGCCCAGTTGATCCAATCTCTCCTCATATGTCAGTCCCCCCCTCCTGGGAATCAGTCTGGTGAACCTTCGCTGCACTCCCTCAATAGCAAGAACGTCCTTCCTCAGATTAGGAGACCAAAACTGAACACAATATTCCAGGTTGGGCCTCACCAAGGCCCTGTACAATTGCAGTAAGACCTCCCTGCTCCTATACTTAAATCTCCTAAGTATGAAGGCCAACATACCATTTGCCGCCTTCACCAACTGCTGTACCTGCATGCCAATTTTCAATGACTGATGAACCATGACACCCAGGTCTCGTTGCACCTCCCCTTTTCCTAATCTGCCACCATTCAGATAATATACTGCCTTCGTGTTTTTTTCCCCCAAAGTGGATAACCTCACATTTATCCATATTATACTGCATCTGCCATGCATTTGCTGTTTATCCCGACTCTCTGCTTCCTGTCTGCCAACCAGTTCTCTATCCACATCAGTACATTACCCCTCCAATACCATGTGCTTTGATTTTGCATACCAATCTCTTGTGTGGGACCTTGTCAAAAGCCTTTTGAAAGTCCAAATACACCACATCCACTGGTTCTCCCTTGTTCACTCTACTAGTTACATCCTCAAAAAATTCCAGAAGATTTGTCAAGCATGATTTCCCTTTCATAAATCCATGTAGACTTGGACCAATCCTGTCACTGCTTTCCAAATGTGCTACTATTTCATCTTTAATAATTGATTCCAACATTTTCCCCTCTACTGATGTCAGGCTAACCAGTTTATAATTACCTGTTTTCTCTCTCCCTCCTTTTTTAAACAGTGGTGCTACATTAGCTACCCTCCAGTACATAGGAACTGATCCAGAGTCGATACTGTTGGAAAATGATCACCAATGCATCCACTATTTCTAGGGCCACTTCCTTAAGTACTCTGGGATGCAGACTATCAGGCCCCGGGGATTTATCGGCCTTCAATCCCATCAATTTCCCTAACACAATTTCCTGCTTTATAAGTATATCCTTCAGTTCCTCCTCCTCACTAGAATCTTGGTCCCCTAGTATTTCCGGAAGGTTATTTGTGTCTTCATTCGTGAAAACAGAGCCAAAGTATTTGTTTAACTGGTCCACTATTTCTTTGTCCCCATTATAAATTTACCTGAATCTTACTGCAATGGAACTATGTTTGTTTTCACTAATCTTTTTCTCTTCACATATCTATGGAAGCTTTTGCAGTCAGTTTTTATGTTCCCAGCAAGCTTCCTCTCATACTCTATTTTACCCCTCCTAATTAAACCCTTTATCCTCCTCTGCTGTATTACAAAATTATCCCACTCCTCAGGTTTGCTGCTTTTTCTGGCTAATTTATATGCCTCTTCCTTGGATTTAACACTATCCTTAATTTCCCTCGTTAGCCACGGTTGAGCCACCTTCCCCGTTTTTTATTTTACTCCAGGCAGGGATGTACAATTGTTGTAGTTCATCCATGTGATCTTTAAATGTTTGCCATTGTCTATCTACCGTCAACCCTTTAAGTATCCTTTGCCAGTCTATTCTAGCCAATTCACGCCTCATACCGTCGAAGTTACCTTTCCTTAAGTTCAGGACCCTAGTTTCCGAATTAACTGTATCACTCTCCATCTTAAAGAATTCTACCATATTATGGTCACTCTTCCCCAAGGGGCCTCGCACAACAAGATTGCAAATTAGTTCCTTCTCGTTACACATCACCCAGTCTAGGATGGCCAGCCCTCTAGTTGGTTCCTCTACATATTGGTCTAGAAAACCATCCCTAATACACTCCAGGAAATCCTCCTCCACTGCATTGCTACCAGTTTGGTTAGTCCAGTCAATATGTAGATTAAAGTCGCCCATGATAACTGCTGTACCTTTATTGCACGCATCCCTAATTTCTTGTTTGATGCCATCCCCAACCTCACTACTATTGTTTGGTGGTCTGTACACAACTCCCACCAGCATTTTCTGCCCTTTGGTATTCCGTAGCTGCACCCATACAGATGCCACATCATCCAAGCTAATGTCCTTCCTTACTATTGCATTAATTTCTTCTTTAATGAGCAACACTACCCCACCTCCTTTTCCTTTCTGTCTATCCTTCCTGAGTGTTTGTTTGAGTTATATTGAAAGATGCATTTTATATTGGTGTTTTCTGTTGCGCTTCTGCCACCCACTTTTTTTTCTTTCCCCTCTATGGTGAACAAGAACAGTCAAAGATGATGCACTGATGATTACCTGAGGGTCAATAGGGAAATGTAATATTAAGGCAAAACCACTCAACAGTGGATGTCCTGAGACTCTTGAGCACTGTATTGGTGAAAAAAGTGCATAAATAAATGAAGGCCAAATTGGAATGTGAATATTTTTGCAATTTATTACATTTCTCCAGTTTTCATGTCAGCTGTGGCTCAGTGGTTAGCACTCTCGCCTTGGAGTCAGAAGGTTGTGGGTTCAAGTCCCACTCCAGGGACTTGAGCACCAAAATGTCGGCTGACACTCCAGTGCAGTGCTGATGGAGTGCTGCACTGTCAGAGGTGTCTTCTTTCGGATGATACGTTAAACCGAGGCCCCATCTGGTCTCTCAAATGGACGTAAAAGATCCCATGGCGCTATTTCAAAGAAGTATAAGGGAGTTATCCCCATTGTCCTGGCCAATATTTATCCTTCAATCAACATAACAACAAAAGCAGATTATCTGGTCATTATCACATTGCTGTTTGTGGGAGCTTGCTTGTGTGCAAATTAGCTGCCACATTTTGCACATTACAACAATGACTATGCTCCAAAAGTACTTCATTGGCTGTAAAGCACTTTGAGGCATCCAGTGGTCATGAAAGACACCATGTAAATCCAAGTCTTTCTTTAAAAGGATTCTGTCCTCAGTTGGTGGGTTATTCCTAAGTAGGATATCTTCTCTGCCACCTGTGATTGAGCCGAATCTGCTAAGATGAGTCATGTGATTGGATGTGTCAGTGACTGAGTGGGTTATTAAACTACAGGGAACGTCCATTTAAAATGGCTAGAGGCAGCTGGGGCAAGACAACCACACTGGAACATTGAGGAAAGGGTTAATCTCTGGAAAATGTTCTCCTGTAACTTAGTTGCAACTACTTGAATAAGCAGCAAGTAAAAATAGACACAGGACATTCCCCTTCAGACCAAATCTCCCTGGAAAATTTACTCGAGAGAGCTGCAGCAACCAGGTTGGCAGCGGCAATATTTTTAACTTTGCCAACACCACCAAAGCATTGAAAGAATTATGCATGGATGTTGCCCACTCTCCAAGCTCTCGTCGCCTTTTTTCTTTTTGGATGCACCAGTCGTGACATTTTTAGGTGAGCAATTGTTTACGAATAAGGAAAGGGAGAATATCCTTATGAAAAACATACGGACCAATCAACAACAAAAATTTGCATTGTTATCTGGAAAAATGTCTCTAGGTGATTCACGAGGTGTGAGGAAAATTGGCATTGAGCCCACAAAGGAGGTAGTAGGAGTGGTGACCAAACGTTTGGTCAAAGAGGTGGTGTTAAGGAGAGCCTTGAAGGAGGAGAAGGTCTTGTAATGACAGAGGGGTTTACTGAGGGAGTGTGTATCTAGGATGCTGAAGACACAATAGCCAATGATCGAATGAAGGGAGAGGGAAACTATCCAAGGAGTCAGGAACAAAGATTTCAGTGAAGTCGCTGACTTTCCATCTTCCAACTTGAGGTCATCCAAAACTCTGCTGCCCGTGTCCTAACTCGCACCAAGTCCCATTCACCCATCACCCCTGTGCTTGCTACATTGCCTGCCAGTTGAGCAACGCCTCTTTTTTTTTAAACATTATTATTGTTTTCAGAATCCCTCTAGGTCTTCTCCCCTCGCTATCTCTGTAACCGACTCCAACCCTCTGAGATATCTGTGCTCTTCCAATTCTGGCCTCTTTCACATCCCTGATTTTAATTGCTCCACCATTAGCCTTCAGCTGCCAAGGCCCTAAGCTCTGAAATTCCCTCCCTAAATCTCTCTGCCTCTATTTCCTCTTTTTTAAGACGCTCCTCAAACCCATCTCTTTCTGCCCTAATATCTCCTTACGTGGCTCGGTGTCACATTTTGTTTGATAACACTCCTTGGGTCGTTTTACTATGTTAAAGGCACTATATAAATACAAGTTGTTATACTTGTGGTGTAGGGCTGGATGAGGTTAGAAATTGGGAGGGTTGAAACCATGGAGGGGTGAGAAAAATAATGCAATTAAAAATTTTAGGCACTTGGGGATAGGGAATCGATGCAAGTCAGTGATGGGTTTTGGCAGTTCAAACAACAGAGATTTGGATGAGGTAGAATTCCACTTTTTTCCCTTTAAATTCCTCTGCTCTCCACAGCACAAACCCATGAACTACAGCAGTACCACATCATAGATTTTATTTAATTTATTTTAAATGAATATAGATGCAGTGCTCTTGTTTCTCACTGGAGTCAAGATGTCAGTGGCCCGAAGCTTCATCTAAATTGTGTGTGCATTTTGTGTACCTGTTCGTGCGTGTATAACAGAGTAATAGCGTATGAGTGTTTGCTATAGTTGAGCTGAGCGTTTCGTACTTTTTGTAAATACCTTTGGCTATTCCTTCGTAAAGTACCTCCGCACATCTAGGTTTTTGCAAAATATAACCCAACATGGAAGAGTATTTTTAATTCCATTAAATAATGAACGAATGTGTGGTATGATTATTTCTAGGAATGAACTGCAATATTCAGTTCAATATTTGCAACGACAAAAAATTGTTCAGCATTTGTTTTGTGTATAATCATGATTTACATATTCTAGCAATTCATATATTCTGTCCAAAGTAAAGAATGAACTTGCATTTATGTAGCACCTTTCATGTTGCCCAACTGTCCCAAAGCGCTTCACGGCCGATGAATCCGTTGTTATGTTGGGAATGAGGCAGCCAATTTCCACACAGCAAGGTCCTACAAACAGCAATGCAATAAATGACCAGTTGATCTGTTTGTGTCGTTAATTCAAGGAGAATTATTGGCCAGGACACTGGAGCACTCTTTAAATAGTGCCAGCGGATCATTTACAGCCACCTGAGAGGACTGGATCTTGCTCTCTAACATTTCATCCAAAAGACGGTTCTTCCAATATTGCAACATTCCCTGAGAACTGTGATTAACTGTCGACCAAAGCGATATGCTGAAATCCCTGAAGTAGGGCTTGAACCCTCTACCTTCTGACAAAGGCTTGACTGCTAGCACTGAGCCAACCTAAACATTTAGAGACTGTAATGGCCCCCTTTATGTCAGTAGTGCCCTCACTAATGACCCCACATGCTGATGGCAGCCAATAAAGGCTATTCATAGGTTTGTGCACTTGGAATCCTCAAAGTTAAACATTTTATTTACATTCATACAGTCGTTCTTCTTGCTCCTACCTGCCCCCCCACCCCACCACCCCCCAAATGTAGTTTTAAATGGCAGGTCAGGAATGTTGAAGCCTTAGGACTTGTTTATGCTGACTGTTGCAGTGATCTCTTGACACTATTCCAAAAAAATGCAAGTGAACATGATGAGGAAAGCTGCCAAAAGACTTACTCCAGGTAGCAGCTGATGGTCTGGCAAAGCAAACTGCTGTAGCTGCAAGTCAACTGCAATGAAGAGCAACATGTCTCCAGTCAGAAAAAAGCAGATGAATCTGTCTGTCCAGTACATAATGGTCAGCATGATCTCCGAGCCCAAAAACATCATCCGGCCAACAAGAAAGCAATTTGGCCCAAATCGGCATTACCTTGAAATATCATTGCTGAAGATTTAGCATAGTGCTATGTGAAGAAATATGAAATGAATAATCAGACAAAAGCACTCAAGATTTATGGGTTCCATGTTATGCCAATGTTTTTGGTTGAAACCTTAAGATCTGGAGGCTCCTTAAACGAAAGGTTTCCAAAAGCTCCCAAACCCACACCCTCTACCACCTAGAAGGACAAGGGCAGCAGGCGCATGGGAACACCACCTCCTCCAAGTCACACACCATCCTGACTAGGAAATAAATCATCATTCCTTTATTGTCACTGGTTCAAAATCCTGGAACTCCCTTCCTAACACCACTGTGGGAGTACTTTCACCACACTGCTGCGGTTCAAGAAAGAGGTTCACCACCACTTGATAGGCAATAAATGCTGGGCTTGCCAGCGACACCTACGTACCATGAATTATTTTTTTTTAATTGGCTCCAGTTGAACTTTTTCACCAATGTTCCCATGCCCTCTATCATTGCAATTGAAATGAACTGGCCATCAATAGTTTAAGCCATATCTAGTTTCAGGAATGAAATACTTGGAAGGCTTGTGTGCGAAACCTACAGACTCTAGGATGGCAATTGAATCCTGTCTAGTGGCAGTTTTTGGAATGCAACAACACAAGTTGCTCACCATTTTTAAAAATTAATTTCCAGAATGTGGACATCGCTGGCAAGGCCAGCATTTATTACCCATCCCGAATTGCCCTAGAGAAGGTGATGGTCAGCCACCTTATACAACTGATAGGTTTGCTTAGGCCATTTAAGAGGGCAGTTAAGAGTCAACCACATCTGAGGTGGTCGTGCTGTAGCTCATGGGTTTGTGCTATGGAGTCAGATATAGGCCAGAAGAACAGCATATTTCCTTCCCTGCAGGACATTAGAAGTGTTTTCCAGTGCACCAATAATTAGCAGCTCCTGCCAGATCCAAACCCCCTCTGTAAAATATCGATTAATATGCTACGTGAATCTATTGTACATACTAATCGGGTCAAAAGCACGGACAGCTCAAAGTTGGACTTTTTAAAAAAAAAACAAACTCAAAAGCCAATTGCGTGAGTCACCACACTTGTGCCTCACATTAAGCACTCACCGTGCATGCGCGAAAACCCGGAACTTGCGATCTGTTAAGAATTCTTTTGACCGATTATCCGCATCCCTGGGAAAAGGGCATCCGCAGGCTATTCGCCCAACTTCTGCCCAGCGAATGTATGTAAAATTCTTACACCTAGTAAAAGAAGGCATAAGGACTGCTTTTACCAGTGTAAGAAAAACCTGTAAAATAAGTTAAGGTTATTGATAACCCCATTAAAACATTTACATTTATTTTTCAAAAATGTTTTTTAGTTATTTGATGTGTAGATATATTTTTGTGGTATTCCTATTCATGCTTATGGGGATTCTGCATGTACAAAATCCCCACAAACATGAATGGGGATCCCCCTTGTTTCATACGTTGGGCTGGCCCACATGATCCCAGGGGCGCGCGAGAACAGCATGCGCCCAAGATACGTGGGTGGGTACCCGGAGAGGCCCAGGACCACAAGTCTCCCCGACCACTCGGTATGCGGGCATTTTATTTGAGAATCTGAGACATTTCCCTGTGGGAATCCTCTGACCACAAATTCAGGGCCGTTGTGTGTGTGTGTGAGTGAGTGCATGTTCTTGTGTGTTTGCATGCATTGCACTTAGTATTGCATTTTTAAAAAAGGAGGGCGAGAGATAACACGGAATTATAGACCGGTCAGCCTGACGTCGGTAGTGGGTAAAATGATGGAATCAATTATGAAGGATGTCATAGCAGTGCATTTGGAAAGAGGTGATATGATAGGTCCAAGTCAGCATGGATTTGTGAAGGGGAAATCATGCTTGACAAATCTTCTGGAATTTTTTGAGGATGTTTCCAGTAGAGTGGACAAGGGAGAACCAGTTGATGTGGTATATTTGGACTTTCAGAAGGCTTTCGACAAGGTCCCACACAAGAGATTAATGTGCAAAGTTAAAGCACATGGGATTGGGGGTAGTGTGCTGACATGGATTGAGAACTGGTTGTCAGACAGGAAGCAAAGAGTAGGAGTAAATGGGGATTTTTCAGAATGGCAGGCAGTGACTAGTGGGATGCCGCAAGGTTCTGTGCTGGGGCCCCAGCTGTTTACACTGTACATTAATGATTTAGATGAGGGGATTAAATGTAGTATCTCCAAATTTGCGGATGACACTAAGTTGGGTGGCAGTGTGAGCTGCGAGGAGGATGCTATGAGGCTGCAGAGCGACTTGGATAGGTTAGGTGAATGGGCAAATGCATGGCAGATGAAGTATAATGTGGATAAATGTGAGATTATCCACTTTGGTGGTAAAAACAGAGAGACAGACTATTATCTGAATGGTGACAGATTAGGAAAAGGGGAGGTGCAAAGAGATCTTAGTGTCATGGTACATCAGTCATTGAAGGTTGGCATGCAGCTACAGCAGGCGGTTAAGAAAGCAAATGGCATGTTGGCCTTCATAGCGAGGGGATTTGAGTACAGGGCCAGGGAGGTGTTGCTACAGTTGTACAGGACCTTGGTGAGGCCACAACTGGAGTATTGTGTCCAGTTTTGGTCTCCTAACCTGAGGAAGGACATTCTTGCTATTGAGGGAGTGCAGCGAAGGTTCACCAGACTGATTCCCGGGATGGCGGGACTGACCTATCAAGAAAGACTGGATCAACTGGGCTTGTATTCACTGGAGTTCAGAAGAATGAGAGGGGACCTCATAGAAACGTTTAAAATTCTGATGGGTTTAGACAGGTTAGATGCAGGAAGAATGTTCCCAATGTTGGGGAAGTCCAGAACCAGGGGACACAGTCTAAGGATAAGGGGTAAGCCATTTAGGACCGAGATGAGGAGGAATTTCTTCACCCAGAGTGTGGTGAACCTGTGGAATTCTCTACCACAGAAAGTTGTTGAGGCCAATTCACTAAATATATTCAAAAAGGAGTTAGATGAAGTCCTTACTACTCGGGGAATCAAGGGGTATGGTGAGAAAGCAGGAATGGGGTACTGAGGTGCATGTTCAGCCATGAACTCATTGAATGGCGGTGCAGGCTAGAAGGGCCGAATGGCCTACTCCTGCACCTATTTTCTATGTTTCTATGTTTCTATTTCATAATTGTGTACTCTTTGTCAAGGTTTGGGAAGCAAAAATGCTGCCTTGATGATGTAAGCATTAATAGCTGGGTAGAGTTTTGTGATTAGATGAGAAGAGGAAGTAACGCTTGTTTCCTAGAGTTGCATAGAAACTCTGCATTGTATCTACTTCACACTCCTGTCAGGAGAGTCTCCATGAATACATAATATAAGAACATAAAAGTAGGAGCAGGATTAGACCATTCTGCCCCTTGAGCCTGCTCTGCCATTCAATAAGATCATGGCTGATCTTCTGTTTCAACTCCACTTTCCTGCACTATCCACATATCCCTTGATTTCTTTTAACATCCTAATTTAATGACCTCTATCTTGAATATCCTCAAAGACTGAACCTCCACAGCCCTCTGGAGTAGAGAATTCCAAAGTCTCACCACCCTCTGAGTGAAGAACTGTCTCCTCATCTCGGTCCTAAATGGCCGATCCCTTATTCTGAGACTGTGACCCCTAGTTCTAGACTCCCCAGCCAGAGGAAACATCTTCCCTGCATCTACCCTGTCTCATTGCTTTCATCACACTGATGATGGGAAGTATTAAGAAAACAATTGATTTGATATAACATCAAAATGTCACCAGAAAAATGCATGTGTTTTATATACAGCTAAATGAAGATGATACAGTCTGATGTGCCCCATGCCCAAACGGTGTCTGCCGTTAGTTAGACTTGCCCATGCACGTATTCGGTTTTGAAATTTATTTATGTGGCGATTTGCTGAAAAGTGCGTGCTAATAATGTCAGTGTGGGGAAACTGAGCAACTGGGACTTGAGCAAGCAATAGGGTTATCTTCTTAACCAATCCAATTGAAAGATTTTGCAATTAACAGCGCAAGGACTGAGCAGGAAGTACAAATTAAAGCGGGTGAATTCAATGTCAAATCAAGTTCATGAAGAGAAAGAGAGGGGGAAAAAAGATTGAATTAAAGCGAGAGGGGGAAAAGAGGCAAAGGAAAAGGTTTTTTTTGTTTAAAATTTTACATTTTTAAAATCTCAATTAACCCCGAAGGAATGAAACTTCACACTTGTAATAGTGCCACAGAGGTTGTTTGGTCGTAATTAACACATCACATCATTTCAGTCTGTGTACCCTTTTAATGAACAAGACTTAACTTTGTGAAGAGTTTAGTTTGTATCTAGCACACAATACAGAAGCTTCTCGCCATTCAGTAGTGAGGCAGACAGTGAGATGCCAGGTTTGCGAAGCTAATGGTGGAGCTGCTCAACTCTGACAGCAATATTTGAGTTTAACCACACATCTGCCCCTCACCTGAAGTCTCTGTACCAATATGCACATAAATAACAGTGCCATTAGCCTCACTGTTACTTTGACAAGAAAATCTGGACAATTATGTTATGTAACCAAGTACCCCTCGTGTAATAAACTGCCTGGCTAACAGCATCATTCCCAAGACCGCCCAAAGTGGAGGAAGAGCACCTCGAGTCTTGTCGCCGAGAGCATGCAGGAACCAAGCGCAGGCAGCGGAAGGAGCGTGCGTCAAACCAAGCTCCCCACCCACCCTTTCCTTGAACCACTGTCTGCCTCAGCTGTTAGAGACTCTAATTCCCATATTGCACTGTACAGTCACCTGAGAACTCAGAGTGGAAGCAAGTCTTCCTCGATTTTGAGGGACTGCCTATAATAATGATGATGCATCATTATTGGCCCTCAAAGATCGCTCAATATAATGGCTTGGAAGTTACATGTGCTGCACATGTACAGACATATAGTTGTTATAGCATTGAACGGAGGATAGAATTGTCAGTATGGCTCGATTTAATATTTTTGGTGCAATAGTTTCTCAAACCGGTTAGATTATTGATATAATGACCAAAGGAAACCTAAAGGTAAATCAGGTGATTAAGTTATATGCTTTCAGAAGTAGGAATCCCTTTTTCTCTTTCCTGTCAACAACAGCAATAACAACTTGTATTTATATAGCGCCTTTAAGGTAGGTTTTAAGGAGGGTAGAGAGGCGGAGAGGTTTAGGGAGAGAGTTCCAAAACTTGGGGCCCAAGCAGCAGAAATAGTTGAGCGATTATAATCAGGGATGTTTGAGGAGCGCAGATATCTGGCGCGGTGTGTGGGGTGGGGGTGGGGGTGAGGGGGGCGGGGGGTGGTAGAGAAAAAGAATGATGATTTTGAAATGGCGATGGGTGAACGGGATTTGGGTGTGAGTCCCGTTCCTACCCCCTCCAAAAAAAAATTCCATTGGGTTTGAACCCCTGTACACCACGTCTCCAAAACAATCATCTAGCAACAAAGTTATTTCTGCTGTAGTTGGAAGGGTTATTTTGTTCTCCTTAACCTGCACAAAAACACACTGTTAAAGCAATCCCTTGTACTTCAAAATACTGTTGTGCCTCATTGCCTAAACAAGGACATTAATTAAAAGGGAGTAATTGTTCATTAAGTATGTGGTAATTATCAAGAAACACCATTTTCCATCCACAAAGCATAACACTATTGAAGGCCATGTGTTAACTGCTAATTTCAGGCAAACCAGTCCAGTGGCATGATTAACTGAGGCTGTTTGCCTCATTCACTTTCTGCTAAAGACACTCCTGTGGGATGCACGGTACCTTGAGATTGCCAGAATGAAACACTGGGTCACAGAGCTTTGATCCATGCCTATAAAATGAGCTTAACTAATGAGTCTCTGAAGGTGGACAGATTAAGATTTGGTGCCTGAAATCCAAGATCATGCTTTGAGTCTGGAGTGTTTTAAAATGGTCAACCATATAATGGGAATAATTGGCTTCAAAATCAATTCCTGCCTGAAGTACCTTAGCCATTCCCTTCGTTCTTCTTTCTCCCTTTTTGTCCCTTAATTCAGTTGCTCACCAGTGGCCTTGCAAAGCAGACTTGACTCCATCATCATCATAGACAGTCCCTCAAAATCGAGGAAGACTTGCTTCCACTCTGAGTTCTCAGGTGACTGAACAGTCCAATACGGGAATTACAATCTCTGTCACAGGTGGGACAGACAGTCGTCGGAGGAAAGGGTGGGTGCGGAGTCTGGCTTGCCGCTCGCTCCTTCCATTGCCTGCGTTTGCTTTCGGCATGTTCTCGGCAACAAGACTTGAGGTGCTCAACGCCCTCCCGATGCTCCTCCTCCACTTAGGGCGGTCTTAGGCCAGGGACTCCCAGATGTCGGTGAGGATGTTCCATTTTATTAAGAAGGCTTTGAGGGTGTCCTTGAAGCATTTCCTCTGCCCACCTGAGGCTCGCTTGCAGTGTAGGAGTTCCGAGTAGTGCGCTTGCTTTGGGAGTCTTGTGTCAGCATGCGAATAATGTGGCCTGCCCAACGAGCTGGTCGAGTGTGGTCAGTGCTTGGATGTTGGCCTGATCGAGGACGCTAACGTTGGTGCTTCTGTCCTCCCAGGGGATTTGCAGGATCTTGGGGAGATATCGTTGGTGGTATTTCTCCAGTGATTTTGAGGTGTCTACTGTATATATTCCACATCTGAGCCAATACAGGAGGACGGGTTTCACTCCAGCCCTGTAAGACCATAAGACTTGACTAATGTTCTTCCATCAGTACATTTACCACCTCCTTTTCAGAAAGCAAAAGACTCCTAGCAGCAGCGATTGGAGACTAGAAAGTCATAGTTTTTTGGGTCAACTATCTTCTGCCCCCATAAAAATATTTGGAACAAGGAAGATAGGCAGTAGGCGTTTTGTGGGTATTTGATGATGATGATTACTACCATATGGGATTGTTGAGGACGAAAAGTGAAGAAAAGGAGTTATTTTTGTAATCGGTTGTTTCCCAGCTTTTTCATAATTTACAGGAAATTGTAACTTAATGTCCAACAAGTAAATGTTTTTAATATGTGCATGTCAGTGACTGTTTTCAGTTTGTAAAAATAGATGATCAAAATGTTCATTCTCATATTTTACAACAAGCGCCCAGGAAAGTTGTAGCCAAGGCATTTGTCTGTTTTAACCCATGACATTGCTACTGTCAGCTTGTGTGGCTTCCTTCCTTCATGTATGGAATGAATTTATTTGAGAATTTTCTTGTGTGCGGTATCCTCTATATCGGGACATATTCAGGTCCATGTATTTAGTTGTACTTGTGGAGGCACTTTCACATTGATTAGTTATACTGGGCCGAAAATTCTGGCCACACCGGGTCCATACGAAGTGCACACGGACCCACCGAGGCCTCGCATAGGTAGGTTTTCGGGGCGCGATGCGCATGTGCCGAAAACAGACTTTTCTGATCTGTCAAGATTTCTCTGTACAGATCCTCTGCATCCCCGGGAGAAGGATATCCACGGGAGGGATTGGGTTATTTGCCCAGCGAATGTCCATCAAACTTTTACGCCCAGTAAAAGCAGATGCATATCTTCCTTTTACCAGCGTAACACTTTTAAAAAAAAAAAAAATATAAAAATTAAATTTAAACTCATTTTTATATTAAAATCCCTGTCCATTTAAGAAGTTTATTTTAACCCTATTAAAACACTTTTTAAAAAAAAAAAAAAAAATTCTAAAACATTTAATTACATTTAATTTCAATTCATTTTAAATATGTGAGGTGTTTTTTTTATTTATTTATTTATTTATGCTGTGTTTTGAGGGTTTTCCCATTGATAGTAATGGGAGCTAGTATAAACAGAGCCCCCATTTTTATCAGTGAGAATACTGCATAGTGATTGGTGGTCCAGGCCCACGTGACTCCAGCATGTACGGTACAGTACATACGTGAAAGACATCTTCTCATGCGCTGCGCAGCGAATCTAGGCCTCCAACCGGGATCCTACATTCCTTCGGGACCACCAGACACTTTTGTAGATTTTTTGGAGGGTCGGAGGCGTTTGTATGAAGGAAGCCTCCGACTGCAATTTTCCCCCCTCCCCTCCCCCCAATATTTTCTTTGTTTCTTCTTCTGCGAGATTATCAAACCCTTAACTAAAGAGCATTTTACTATATTTGTCATCTATATGCATTGCCTTGCATTAGTCAGAGCTGAACCTCATTTGTTAATCATCAGCCTGGGCTGGTTATTTCCTTTGACCCTATCCCTCTTCTCAATATGCCTCTGCTTTCCCACGGATTTTTAAGATCCTCAATAAACTTAAATATGTTTACAATATCTTCATCAGGGCATTGTTGTAATACCGCATAGCAAAGGTTACAGATCCGATCCCGATGGGGCCTCCCGTAATAATCCCAAAGCAGTTTAAAATAGTTTTTTTTATGATTAACGTCTTTATTGTCAAAGGCTTCTCTTAATTTGTCACATCCTCTTTGACCCCATGTGTCTTTCCATGAGCCTTTCTTGCATCTTTTGTGGGAGGTTGCAAGTTACATCTCGAGAGTTCCAGTAACTTTAGGTGCCACTTCCTTTTCATAAACTTTTGCCGCCACGCGTATCCTCCTCGCAGGAACAGGAGGCGGCCATTCAGCCCCTCGAGCCTGTTCCACCATTCAGTTAGATCATGGTTGATCCATATCTCGACTCTCTTTACCCACCTCAATTTCGCATCCCTTAAAATCCTTACCTTGCAAAAAATATATATATCTCTCCATTTTGAAATTGATTTAACCTCCATCTTTTTGCAGGGGGAGAAAGAGTTCCAGATTTCCACTGCCCTTTTGAATGAAGTGCTTCTTGACATCACCCCTGAATGGCCTAGCTCTACATTTAAGGTTAAGCCTCCTTTTTCTGGACTACCCCCACCAGAGGAAACCGTTTCTCTGTCTCTGTTTCTCTGTCCCCCTCGCTCTCTGTCACATCAACTCATTTTAATGATCTTGAGCCCCGCAACAAGAAGAACTTGTATTTATATATCGCCTTTAACATAGTGAAACTTCCCAAGGGACTTCACAGGCATATTATGCGATTTAAAAATTTGACACCAAGCCGCACAAGTAGAAATTAGCGCTGGGACCAAAAGCTTGGTCAAAGAAATATGTTTTAAGGAGCGTCTTGAAGGAAAGAGAGGCGGAGAGGTTTACGCAGGGAGTTCCACCATTTGGGGCCTCGGCAAAAGAAGGCATGGCCACCAATGGTTGAGTGATTATAATCAGGGATGCTCAGGAAGCCAGAATTAGAGGAGCGCAGACATCTCTGGGCGGGTGGGGGGGAGCTGGATGAGATTAGAGTTGGGGAGAGGCGAGGCCATGGAGGGATTTGAAAATAAGGATAAGAATTTTGAACTTAACCAGAAGCGAGCACAGTGGTGGTGGATGAGTGGTACTTGGTGCAAGTTAAGACACGATTAGATGACCTGTCTATACTTGTATATTCCACCAATTGCTAAATTTTAATTGCTGTACAGTTTGAAACTGAGCATGATTTAAAATACTGAAGGCTAACTGGTCTTGTAATTTCTAGAGTCTGTTGGGTTGGGCCACACCGTCGCTGTTTTACTAATGTTTCAGTGCTGTCCACACTCCAGTGCTGTGTAAAATTGGTATCCTGAAATCGGATCTATTAATATTATATCTTGCACTGATCCATTCCATAATTGAAAACTGCTACCTCCAGTTGACTGCTAAATATCAGAACATAAGAAATAGGAGTAGGCCATTTGGCTCCTCGAGCCTGCTCCATATATCTTACACTTTGGGTGCTTTCTTCAGTACATGTGGAGGAACAGTCTTGCACAGTCTCTCTGAATTTGCTTCCTCTATATTAGATGGTCATCTATCAAAAGGCTGCACCACAGAGTTTTGACAGGTTTTGTTTACGTCCTTAGTATTCTTTTTTTCCTTTCCTCTCATACTCTCCCTCCACACCAAGTTTCCTTAGCATATTACAAGGGAACAGACCAGGATGCCCCTGTTCCCCACAACCCCTGCCTGGTTCATGGGGAACTACAATCATTTGGTGGGCTGTTTTCTTTTTCATATCTGATGGTTAACTTCCTGCAACTTTGTCAGAGGCCTTCGTGTAGATTGCTAGAGACTTCCATAAACCAGTGACCGACCATTCTTCATAGAAATCTCTCCCTTTTTGTCTACGTTTTTCATCCACCAAGTTTATTTTCTGCCCCTCCTCCCCGCCCAATAAGAAATCAGAACAGAAGTAGGCCATTCGCCCTTCGAGCCTGCTCTGCCATTCAATAAGATCATGGCTGATATTCCACCTCAACACTTTCCCTCACTATCCCCATATCGCTTGACTCCGTTGGTATCCAAAAATCTGTCCTGAATAGACTCAACGACTGAGCCTCCGTGTTTCTCTGGGGTAGAGAATTCCAAAGATTCACAACCCTTTGAGTGAAGAAATTTCTCCTCCTCCTCAGTTCTAAATGGCCAATCCTTTATCCTGCGATACTGGCTTCCTAGTTCTGGACTCCGCAGCCAGGGAAAACATTATCCCAACATCTGCTGTCAGATTTTAATCAAATCTTAATCAAATCTTGTTCAAATGAGTTTGAACAGTCTCCCTTCTGATGACATATTTGGCATTTGGTTGACCGTCTGATCGTATCCAGTGGCCATGCGATCCCGCTCCAATACTTGTCCCATTCCGTCTCTATATTCTGTGCTATTTTATGTGAAACACTTAAGTTGTCTACTCAAATCAGTTTTGATGCTTTGACATTTCGGTTTGTACTATTTTTTTTTAATGAAACTATTTTTAATCTAGCCTTCACTAGTTGACAGTTTTTTGTGTTGATATTTTTGGACTTGTGCATTTTTTACTTTTCTGGGCAGTAATCCATTTAATCACTCGAGAACCTAATGTTTGCTTGATCCTTTTCTAGTCTGATAAGATTGGATAGATCATCGCATTGCTTAATATTGAAAATCACAAATATTGGAATCATAAGGAATATGGGAAAACTTTAAAACAATTGTATGTGTTTCACAACAACTGGCACAGGAAGTTGAGGAGATCTTGCTAATTTGCTTTAAAAATATATAGATCTTCAACTTTTTCCAGATTTTTGATCATTTTCCAGCAGGATTTGCTTTTTATTAGCTCCTGGGATGTGAACGTCGCTGGCAAGGCCAGCATTTATTACCCATCCCTAATTTCCCTTGAAAAGCTGGTGGTGAGCTGCCACCTTAAACCACAAAGGGCAGCTAAGAGTAAACCATATTGCTGTGGGTCTGAAATCACACACAGGCCAGACCAGATAAGGATGGCAGATTTCCATCCCTAAAGGACATTCATGAACCAGATGGGTTTTTATGACAATCCGATAGTTTCATGATCACCATTATTGATAGCTTTTTTAATTCCAGATTTATTTAATTAACTGAATTTAAATTCCCCAGCTGCCGTGGTGGGATTTGAACTTGTGGCTCCAGATCATTAGTCCAGGCCTCTGCATTACTGGTCCCAAAACATAACTACTATGCTACTGTACCTGCCGTTTATGCATTTTATATTTATTTACAAATTGGATCCTTGAGCTAAACAATTGCAACTATTGGAATGCAAATTCTATACAAGAGTTACTCTGACTGTTTTATAGTTCTGAATATATTGCCATTTAATCAGTCTGTTAAGTTGGTCATAACAGTAAATCTGTACATAATTTCTTTCAGTCACAGTATTACACAGTAGTAATCAGGTTAAACATGGCACAGGGATCATTCTAGCACCTAATTGAAGATTTGTCAGGGTTGGAGAACAAAGCTGGTGATATCACCTTTTTCCGAGCCGGAGCCAAGACTATTCTGAATGTTAACTGTTTAATGTGAATCATCGCCGATAACTAGGGATTATATTCAAATGGTCATGCGCCGTTCTATTGTATGATATAATTGACGGAATATCAGTTTGTGGTTACAAACAGCCTAAAGAAACCTAGAAAAATGCTTGATCATAACTATCACATTATTTAAAAGAAAAAACTACTAGAATCATAGAAATTTACAGTACAGAAGGGGGCCATTCAGCCCATCGTGCCTGTGCCAGCCGAAAAAGAGCTATCCAGTCTATTACCCACTTTCCAGCTCTTGGTCCATAGCCTTGTAGGCTTCAGCACTTTGTGTATATTACTGTATGAGGTTTGAACGATGGGATGAAGGTTCTCCAACACAGATTTAGCAGTCTGAACCAAGCCATGCAGAGGAGAAGCTGGCCAGGGACTAGGTGCCTGCCCCAGAGTTGTTATGGCTAAAATTGAGAAGTCCGATGCCCAACCAAGAGAGAACTACTTTCTCATAGAAACCGGAGAAAAATTTGAATAAAGATCAATGGGTAGCAATTACGTTGCATCCTATTTGGAGGCGGGGCCACTCTGTGCCAGGCCCGAAAGTCCTGCCCTACTGGAAAAATTCGGGTTACCCTCCCGGAAAGTAAGTGGATTGCAAAATAACGCTTTCCGCTTTCTTTCTGGAGCGGTACTGTGGCGGACGTGTTTAGAGTGGGACTCAGTGCTACACACTGGGCATTGTAGCGCTGACGCGTAGGAGGGGTTCTTCCCTTCATTGAAAGGGAAGGGCCCAAGCTGCAAACTCTGCAGGTAAGAACCAGGCCTCCATGGACTACCGGGGAGGGGGGGTGCCGAGCCAACGGCCCGGCACTCGAGTAGATTGCTGGGCTGACCGATTACGCGATTGAGGCGCAGAAGAATAGCGGCAAAATGTTTTTAACATGGCCATCACCTCCCCTTTAACTAGCGGCCCGATTCACGTCCCCTAAAGCTGTCGCTGGCATCGCCCGGCGCAGCTTCAGTGGGCGATGCCTAATTTTGTTCCAGAGCAAAAGCGGGGCGCTGCGCACAGTGATGATGTCGTCGCCGGCGCAGCGGAGCAGGATGCTACCAGTTACCACCGCGGTTAAACTCCCGAGGAATTTTGCGAGAGTCATTAGCAGCACCGCGCCCAGGTGAAACGTTGGGAGGCGTTAATGGGACCTGAATTTCTAGGCCCAATATTTTAAAAATTTTGGCCTGAGTCCATGAAATCCACTTTTGGAAAGGATGATTTGAAAAATGTAGGCTTACACCAAGTGTTGTTATGCCTAGACATCTCGAAGTAATGGAAAGTATTAAGTGATCTGTAACACTGGACGCATAAGGGGGAAAAGCAATCGTGTGGCTTCATCATGAAATAATATACTTTCTCTCTTCTCTCCTAGGTTTATGAAATTTTAAAGAGAACGACTTGTACCAAAGCCAAATACAGCATGGGTAAAGAAGCTTTCTCTCCTTGTTAATAAAAAAGATGCAATACTGTATAATGAGTTCATGTCCATATAGATTGACACTTGGAACATGGAACGTATGTACGGAGTCTGTCCATGGACCTTCTATCATGAAGCCACAAAACCTTGCTAGTCGATACTGGTTGAGATGTAGTCTGTGTGCTCAATGACTGACCTGCACTCTTCATCCTGGGCTTTGGCAGTATTTGGCAAGAACTTCCTGTCACAATCTGGAACTCTAATATGTGGTCCATATCCTTGGACTACTATCAAAGCTTAAATACCTTCGCAATAGTTCTTTCACACCTGGGTTTCTTGGCTCCTATCCATACATGGGAGCACTTTAATTATGAGACCGCAACTTTTATTACATGGTAATATCTTAACCTGGTTCATGCATTCTCCTATGTTTTTAATCCAACATTTGTTTTATCATAGGGATCACCAGTCTTCTTGCCAGTGGAGTTTACACTGCGGCCTACCCTTTACATGATGTAAGTAATACTGTGCTATAATAGATGCAATGGGCAATAAAATGTGTTGCAGCCCTTGTGATGCAGAGTGTTGAATGAAGTGAGACTTGTGTTACCGGTCCCCATGGTGCTCTGTGAAAAGCTGACTGGGTAGCAATGGCAGATCAAAGCTAGGTGAAATCCGAGCTGATGGTTAGATTAGAATCAAATGAGACCATGTTAAACAGAATCAGATAAGTAATGCCTTTATTTCACTGACCAACTGTTGGGCGCATAGTTGGAAGAAACACACAATGCAACTACCTGTTCCAAAATAATTTTGAGGTCGTCCTTTTGTAAGCTGAAAGGAATTTTTAGTAAAGTTTGTTTTTGTGCGTTATGTAAGGAAGGTGTCCTTTAGTGGACCCATTTTATTTGTCAGTATGTTATGAAGCTTGATGATCCACTGAACCCACCTTTTCTCTTTTCCCTTTTCCCCCCTCCCCCCACCCCCACCCTCCCCCAACCCTGAAATAGTCTTGTCCTTTAAATGTTAACACTTGTACTTTGAGTTGTAACCAGTCTACTATTCAGTTGCACCCGTTCATCTTGGGTGGAAGTCAAATGGGAGCCTCAAGGGACCAAGCCTCGCTGATTAGCAAACACTTTTCCAGGCTTCCTTTTATTCTAAAGTAGAATAGGCCTACACTCTCTGGACTTTAGAAGAATGAGAGGTGATCTCATTGAAACTTACAAGATGCTGAGCAGGGATTGACAGGGTAGATGCTGAGAGGTTGTTTCGGCTGGCTGGAGAGTCTAGAACTAGGGGGCATAGTCAGGATAAAGGGTTGGCCATTTGGGACTGAGATGAGATGAAATTTCTTAACTCTGAGGTTGTGAATCATAGAAACATAGAAAATAGGTGCAGGAGTAGGCCATTCGACCTCTCGAACCTGCACCACCATTCAATAAGATCATGGCTGATCATTCCCTCAGTACCCCTTTCCTGCTTTCTCTCCATACCCCTTGATCCCCTTAGCCGTAAGGGTGATATCTAACTCCCTCTTGATGCCAGTTCATTGGATATATTCAACAACCCTCCATGGCAGGGAATTCCATAGATTAACAACTCTGTGAGGAAGTTTCTCTTCATCTCAGTCCTAAATCGCCTACCCCTTATCCTAAGACTATGTCCCCTGGTTCTGGACTTCCCCAACGTCGGGAACATTCGTCCTGCATCTAACCTGTCCAGTCCCGTCAGAATCTTGTACGTTTCTATGAGATCTCCTCTCATCCTTCGAAACTCCAGTGAATAGAGGCCCAGTTGATCCAGTCTCTCCTCGTATGACAGTCCAGCCATCCCTGGAATCAGTCTGGTGAACCTTCGCTGCACTCCCTCAATAGCAAGAATGTCCTCCCTCAAGTTCGGGGACCAAAACTGAACACAATATTCCAGGTGAGGCCTCACCAAGGCCCTGCAGCAAGACCTCCCTGTTCCTATACTCCAATCCCCCAGCTATGAAGGCCAACAAACCATTTGCTGCCTTCACCGCCTGCTGTACCTGCATACCCACTTTCAGTAACTGATGAACCATGACACCCAGATCTCATTGCACCTCCCCTTTTCCTAACCTGCCACCATTCAGATAATATTCTGCCTTCGTGTTTTTGCCCCCAAAATGGATAACCTCACATTTATCCACATTATACTGCATCTGCCATGCATTTGCCCACTCACCTAACCTGTCCAAGTCACCCTGCAGCCTCTTGGCGTCCTCCTCACAGCTCACATCGCCACCCAGTTTAGTGTAATCCGCAAATTTGGAGATATTACACTCTATTCCTTCATCTAAATCGTTAATGTATATTGTAAAGAGTTGGGGTCCCAACACTGAGCCCTGTGGCACTCCACTAGTCACTGCCTGCCATTCTGAAAAGGACCCATTTATCCCAACTCTGCTTCCTGTCTGCCAACCAGTTCTCTCTCCATGTCAGTACATTACCCCCAATACCATGTGCTTTGATTTTGCACACCAATCTCTTGTGCGGGACCTTGTCAAAAGCCTTTTGAAAGCCCAAATACACCACATCCACTGGTTTTCCCTTGTCCACTCTGCTAGTTACCTCCTCAAAAAATTCCAGAAGATTAGTCAAGCATGATTTCCCTTTCATAAATCCATGCTGACTTGGTCCGATCCTGTCACTGCTTTCCAAATGTGCTGCTATTTCATCCTTAATGATTGATTCCAACATTTTCCCCACTACTGATGTCAGGCTAACCGGTGTATAATTACCCGTTTTCTCTCTCCCTCCTTTTTTAAAAAGTGGTGTTACATTAGCTACCCTCCAGTCCATAGGGACTGATCCAGAGTCGATAGATTGTTGGAAAATGATCACCAATGCATCCACTATTTCTAGGGCCACTTCCTTAAGTACTCTGGGATGCAGACTATCAGGCCCCAGGGATTTATCGGCCTTCAATACCATCAATTTCCCTAACACAATTTCCCGCCTAATAAGGATGTCCCTCAGTTCCTCCTTCTCACTAGACCCACTGTCCCCTAGTACATTCGGAAGGTTATTTGTGTCTTCCTTTGTGAAGACAGAACCGAAGTATTGGTTCAATTGGTCTGCCATTTCTTTGTTCCCCAATACAAATTCACCTGAATCCAACTGCAAGGGACCTACGTTTGCCTTCACTAATCTTTTTCTCTTCACATATTTATAGAAGCTTTTGCAGTCAGTTTTTATGTTCCCTGCAAGTTTTCTCTCGTACTCCTATTTTCCCCCTCTTAATTAAACCCTTGGTCCTCCTGTTGAATTCTAAATTTCTCCCAGTCCTCCGGTTAGCTGCTTTTTCTAGCCAATTTATATGCCTCTTCCTTGGCTTTAACACTATCCTTAATTTCTCTTGTTAGCCATGGTTGAGCCACCTTCACAGTTTTATTTTTTCTCCAGACAGGGATGTACAATTGCTGAAGTTCATTCATGTGATCTTTAAATGTTTGCCATTGCTTATCCACCGTCAACCCTTTAAGTATCACTCGCCAGTCGATTCTAGCCAGTTCACGCCTCATACTGTCGAAGTTACCTTTCCTTAAGTTCAGGACCCTAGTTTCCGAATTAACTGTCACCCTCCATCTTAAAGAATTCTACCATTCGAGGGGCCGTATGGCAGACTCTGCTCCTGTTTCTTATGTTCTTAAAACATATTTGAAGTATTAAGAAGGATAATTTCACTGTCTTGCCCCTATTTGCTGCATGTGTATTTTGATTCTCCTCTGGCCTCGTCACAGTTAATGGCCGAATACATTGTGGAATATTTCTGCTGTGTCTCTTATAGAGCGGTGCCTGCTTTTATTTAACTGGCATGTTGGGTAAATTTGGAAAATTCTTAAATGCAAAAGCTTTTGAAAAAGCATTTTTTTGAAATATATTGTTGCATGTACAGAGGGGAGGTGGAAAATGAATGCAATTTCTTCTAGATCAAGCCATCTACTTTAACTTTCTATAGGGTCATTATGAAGGGGATTGCATAGAGCAAAACGACAGAAAGGTAAGTGGGATTTTAAAATATTATAAAGCTCTTGTGTTGGAATTTAGGACTTTAAGTGGTCAAGCAAGCATCCAAAACATTTAATCTGTTTAATAATCTAAATATTGCTGAAACGAGAGACCCTATTGTTTTGAGGTGCTTTCTTGCTGTCAAGCTTGACCATTATTCAATCTGTTTTTAAATGGTGCCCTCACTCAATGTTGTACAGTAAAATGCCTTAAAGTGCCGTTACCATTTTCTGTATTGTTTGAGTCGGTATGTGAAATGCAGAGGCATTGTTTGGTTTTCAGTTCTAACACTGGACGAGCTCGAGGTGAAACTCTGTAAATGTTGGTGTGGGGGAAATTTCCTTGTGTTGAAATACTTTTTCTCTTGGATATGTAAAGCAAAGAATAAGACTATTCTATTGCAGTCAATCTAATTGAACCAAGGCATGTACATGTAACAACACATGGAGAATTCTATCTGCTCAATTCCAGTTTATATTAGTCTCCTATAATACTGAAGTTCTATCTGCAGAAATAAATCGACTATTTTGACTCTGGTATTAATATGGGCATATATTCCAAAATTAACCTAGCAGATTACACAGTCCAGCATGGTCATCTTTTAGTGCCAACATCTTCTCAATCACATGATAGGCTCCATTCTAATGTAACATCAGTATTGGCGAGTTTGCGTGTATACGAAAAATGACGGACAGGTAAAGACCATCTGGTCCATTGAGCCTGTCTCACACACTTGCGATAGCTTGTGTATCACAACATGTACACTCTCCTGGGAGAGGCTTATAGAGCGGTGCGGGGAGGGGGAACAAATCTGGGAAATTCCTCTCTGACCCATCTTTGCGATCAAAACTAGTCCAGGAGATCACTGGTCATTAAGTTCCCTGCAGTACCTACCTTCTGTAAGAGGTCATCTCCGCCACAGCCAGAAACAAATATAGCTTTTGCTTGAAGGAATTCAGTGAGTCGGCATCCACCACATGAGAGGGCAACTTGTTCCAGAGGTCTACTATTCCCTGTGAAAAGAACCACCTCCTGACATCTAACCTAGATCTAGCCTTGTATAACTTAAATTTATGCCCCCTGGTCCTGCCTAACCTATTTAATTGAAATTATTCCCTTCATTATCTTATAAACCTCAATCATATCCCCACCCTAAGTCTACCATGCTCTAAGGTAAAGAGTCCCAACTCTTTTAGCCTATCTTGATAACTAAGATGCTTTAGACTTGGAATTAGTTTAGTGGCCCTCTTCCTCACCCCTTTCCAGAGCCTCAATATCACCCGCCATGTCAGGAGACCAAAACTGGACACAGTATTCCAAGTGCGGCCTGACGAAGGTCTTGTACAAGGACAAAACGGAACGCCCCGTCTTGCACTCAATTGTCCTATGGATACACCCCAACACCCTATTTGCTCCAGCTATCACTGCATGGCATTGCTCGTGTACCTTGAAGGATGTATGCACTAGAATGCCAAAATCTCTTTCTATCTCCACCATCTTTAATGCCTTTTCGTGGAGAGTGTATGAATGTTGAGCATTTACCCTGCCCACATGTATAACACTACATATCTAAGTTATACATTTTTCAGTCTTGAGCCCAGTCTCGCAACATATTAAGATCTGCCTGAAGCAGACAAGTCTCTTCTACAGTTCTAGCACTCGCACAGATCTTGGTATTATGTTCAGAATAACTCCACAAGACTGTATGCTGTAAGTTCAAACTGTTGTGACCGTGATCTTTTTAATGTAACTCCAGAGTGAGGAAGCAGCATGGTAGACTGCCTTTTACACCTTGCCGAGGGTGTGCAGGTGACCCTTGGGTCTCGCACAGGTGCGCCCCCTGGTGGAAGTCTTGCACATTGGTAAAGTTTACATACATAACAGGTATCATCTGAAAATTTGCAGATTGTGCCGCCAACCCCTGAATTCAGATCATTAATAAAAATAGTAGAAAGCAACGGTCCCAACACTGATCCCTGCGGGACGCCACTGGTAACCAGTCTCCAAACAGATCCAAATTCATCTATAACTATTCTTAGCCTGCATCCTGCCAGCCAGTTCTGAATCCAGCTCAATATATTTCCACTAATACTAGAGGCTCCAATCTTAGAGAAGCCTGCAGTCAGAATCAGTGGAAGAACAAAGAAATGGCAGACCAATTGAACAAGTACTTTGGTTCGGTATTCACTAAGGAGGACACAAACAACCTTCCAGATATAAAAGCGGTCAGAGGGTCGAGTAAGAAGGAGGAACTGAGGGCGATCCTTATTAGTCGGGAAATTGTGTTGGGGAAATTGATGGGACTGAAGGCCAATAAATCCCCAGGGCCTGATGGACTGTATCCCAGAGTACTTAAGGAGGTGGCCATGGAAATAGTGGGTGCATTGACAGTCATTTTCCAACATTCCTTCGAATCTGGATCAGTTCCTATGGAGTGGAGGGTAGCCAATGTAACCCCACTTTTTAAGAAAGGAGGGACAGAGAAAACAGGAAATTATAGACTGATCAGCCTGACATCGGTAGTGGGTAAAATGATGGAATCAATTATGAAGGATGTCATAGCAGTGCATTTGGAAAGAGGTGACATGATAGGTCCAAGTCAGCATGGATTTGTGAAAAGGAAATCATGCTTGACCGATCTTCTGGAATTTTGAGAGGATGTTTCCAGTAGAGTGGACAAGGGAGAACCAGTTGATGTGGTGTATTTGGACTTTCAGAAGGCTTTCGACAAGGTCCCAAGAGAATAATGTGCAAAGTTAAAGCACATGGGATTGGGGGTAGTGTGCTGACGTGGATTGAGAACTGGTTGTCCGACAGGAAGTGAAGAGTAGGAGTAAATGGGTACTTTTCAGAATGGCAGGCAGTGACTAGTGGGGTACTGCAAGGTTCTGTGCTGGGGCCCCAGCTGTTTACATTGTACATTAATGATTTAGACGAGGGGATTAAATGTAGTATCTCCTAATTTGCGGATGACACTAAGTTGGGTGGCAGTGTGAGCTGTGAGGAGGATGCTATGAGGCTGCAGAGTGACTTGGATTGGTTAGGTGAGTGGGCAAATGCATGGCAGTTGAAGTATAATGTGGATAAATGTGAGGTTATCCACTTTGGTG
The DNA here is from genome assembly GCF_044704955.1 of Pristiophorus japonicus. Taxonomy (NCBI): domain Eukaryota; kingdom Metazoa; phylum Chordata; class Chondrichthyes; family Pristiophoridae; genus Pristiophorus; species Pristiophorus japonicus. The sequence goes on along the minus strand of NC_091990.1, from coordinate 125,017,311 downwards.
GTAAAAACAGACACAGACTATTATCTGAACGGTGACAGATTAGGAAAAGGGGAGGTGCAACAAGACCTGGGTGTCATGGTACATCAATCATTGAAGGTTGGCATGCAGGTACAGCAGGCGGTTAAGAAAGCAAATGGCATATTGGTCTTCATAGCGAGGGGATTTGAGTACAGGGGCAGGGAGGTGTTACTACAGTTGTACAGGGCCTTGATGAGGCCACACCTGGAGTATTGTGTACAGTTTTGGTCTCCTAACTTGAGGAAGGACATTCTTGCTATTAAGGGAGTGCAGTGAAGGTTCAACAGACTGATTCCCGGGATGGCGGGACTGACATATCAAGAAAGACTGGATCAACTGGGCTTGTATTCACTGGAGTTCAGAAGAATGAGAGGGGATCTCATAGAAACGTTTAAAATTCTGACGGGTTTGGACAGGTTGGATGCAGGAAGAATGTTCCCAATGTTGGGGAAGTCCAGAACCAGGGGTCACAGTCTAAGGATAAGGGGTAAGCCATTTAGGACCGAGATGAGGAGAAACTTCTTCACCCAGAGAGTGGTGAACCTGTGGAATTCTCTACCACAGAAAGTAGTTGAGGCCAATTCACTAAATATATTCAAAAAGGAGTTAGATGTAGTCCTTACTACTAGGGGGATCAAGGAGTATGGCGAGAAAGCAGGAATGGGGTACTGAAGTTGCATGTTCAACCATGAACTCATTGAATGGCATTGCAGGCTCGAAGGGCCGAATGGCCTACTTCTGCACCTATTTTCTATGTTTCTATGTTTCTAAGCCTCTTATGCTCGGTACCTTGTGAAAAGCATTTTGGAAATCTAAGACAATGTCTATTGGCTTCCCTCATCCACCTCACCAACATTGTAACTTTTTCAAAATGTACAGTTAGATTCGTGAGACATGACCATTTTATGAAGTCATGTTGGGTATCCCTGTTATGTCCCTCCCTGTCCAAGTATTCATATATTTCATCCCTCAAGATTCTTTCAAGCACCTTCCCTATTACTGATGGGCCTATAGTTATCCGAGTCTGCCTTGTCGCCTTTTTTAAAAATGGGGATTCTTTTTTTTTTTAATGGGTTCCTTCCAATCTGCAGGTACCATTCCAGAGTGCAGTGAGCTATTAAAAATACAGGCCAGGGTCTCCCACAGCACATGTCCCACTCCCAGAGGACCCTTGGATGGATATCATCTGACCCTGCTGCTCTATCTATCTTTAAGTTCTTAATTCTTGCTAAACAATATGCTTATCTATGTTAATGTTGCTGATAAAACTAGTGTTATTAAATTCTAATATTCGAACATCATCTTCAAGGATGAATACTGATGCAAAATACTCATTTAATATTTCCACTACACTCTGAGTCATTTGTGGCCTGTCCTTGAACACCCTTCAGTGGCCCAATACAGTCTTTTCGTGTGGATTTTGTCCCCTACAGGGCATAATGGACATGATTTTTGCAGTGCCTCAGCTACAGGAAAAATGCAGGGAACAGCGCCAGCCCTTATACATGGCCACCTTCGACCTTACAAAGGCCTTTGACACTGTCAACCGCGAGGGTCTATGGAGCGTCGTCCTCCGTTTTGGATGCCCCTAAAAGTTCGTCCCCATTCTCCGCCTGCTCCACGACGACATGCAGGCCGTGATCCTTCCCAACGGATCCATCACAGACCCGATCCACATCCGGACCGGGGTCAAACAGGGCTGCGTCATCGCCCCAACCCTCATCTTAATCTTTCTCGCTGCCATGCTCCACCTCACAGTTAACAAGCTCCCTGCTGGAGTCGAACTAAATGACAGAACCAGTAGGAACCTGTGCCATCTCCAGGCCAGGTCCAAGACCACCCCACCCTCAGTCATCGAGCTACAGTACGCGGATAACTCCTGCGTCTGCGCACATAGAGGCTGAACTCCATGACATACTCGACGTATTTACTGAGGCATACGAAAGCATGGGGCTAACGCTAAACATCCATAAGACAAAGGTCTTCCACCAGCCTGTCCTCACCGCACAGCACTGCCCCGCCCCCCCCCACCAGTCAAGATCCACAATGCGGCCCTGAACACCGTGGATCACTTCCCATATCTCGGGAGCCTCCTATCAACAAGAGCAGGCATCGACAACGAGATCCAACACCACCTCCAGTGCAGCCTTCGGCCGCCTGAGGAAAAGAATGTTTGAAGACCAGGCCCTCAAAACTGCCACCAAGCTCATGGTCTACAGGGCTGTAGTAATACTCTCCCTCCTGTATGGACCATGTACAGCAGACACCTCGAGTTGCTGGAGAAATATCACCAACGATGACTCCGCAAGATCCTGCAAATCCCCTGGGAGGACAGGCGCACCAACATCAGTGTCCTCGTCCAGGCTAACATCCCCGGCATTGAAGCACTGACCACACTCTATCAGCTCTGCTGGGCAGGCCACATAGTTCACACACCAGACACGAGACTCCCAAAGCAAGTGCTCTACGCGGAGCTCCTTCATGGCAAACGAGCCAGAGGTGGGCAGCGGAAACATTACAAGGATACCCTCAAAGCCTCCTTGATAAAGTGTGACATCCCCACTGACACCTGGGAGTCCCTGGCCAAAGACCACCCTAAGTGGTGAAAGTGCATCCAGGAGGGCGCTGAGCACCTCGAGTCTCAATGCCGAGAGATTGCAGAAATCAAGCGCAGGCAGCGGAAAGAGCGTGCGGCAAACCAGTCCCACCCACCCCTTCCCTCAACGACTATCTGTCCCACCTGTGACAGAGACTGTGGCTCTCGTATTGGACTGTTCAGCCACCAAAGAACTCACTTCAGGAGTGGAAGCAAGTCTTCCTCGATTCTGAGGGACTGCCTATGATGATGATGACAGTCATTGATAGTTCTGACTCTTTACATAACTAAAAAAGCTCTTCCCATTACTGCCACCGTTACTTATAATCCTTTTTTCCATTAGCTTTTTTGCTGATCTAATAGCGGCCTTTCTGTGGTTCAACCCTATTTATTTGAGTGTTACATTTCTTTAATTTATAGAAACATTTCTGTTTACATCTTATTTGTCTTTGTAAATCTGTGCCTGGTGACACTCGAACACAGTAATGATCTGTGCTAGTTGTTTGTAGGAATCAGCAATGTGATGTGATATTCCCCATGTTACCCTGTGTTCTGGGTATCAGCATAACCTGGATTAAATCCACAGTCTGCAACAGTGTAAATACTGGAAAATCTCAGACCTGCACTTGGGCTAAGGTTACTATAGTTATTACCAAAGTTCCTCCCTAGCCCTTCACCCTCCTGAGTCTTGGGCTGCTTTTATATTTCATCTCCACCTCCAATTTTTAGCTTAAATCATGAAACCTCCTGTCATCCATCACATAATAGGTTATACCTATCAGGAAAGGATGAACAGGCTGGGTCTTTTTTCTCTTGGAAAGAGAAGGCTGAGGGGTGAGCTGATAGAGGTCTTTAAAATTATGAACACTTTTGACAGAGTATTTCCACTTGTGGGGAAGAGCAAAAGTAGATGCCATCAAAATAAGCAAGAAAAGGATACTGAAGTGAATGTTCAGCCATGATCTTATTGAATGGTGGTGCAGGCTTGAAGGACCGAATGGCCTACTCCTGCACCTATTTTTTATGTTTCTATGTAAGATAGTCACCCAAGGAATCAAATAAGGAATTCAGAAGAAATGTCTTTACCCCGAGAGTGGTGAGAATATGGAACTCGCTACCACAGGGAGTGGGTGAGTCGAATAGTATAGATGCATTTAAGGGGAGGCTAGACAAGCATATGTGGGAGAGGGGAATAGAGGGTTATGTTAATCGTTAGATGAGGAAGGATGGGAGGATGTTTGAGTGGAGCATAAACATTGGCATGGACTAGTTGGACCGAATAGCCTGTTTCTGTGCTGTATACTCTATGTAATCCTATGTAATATAAATGTTCTCTCTACAAGCTGCAATGCAGTTTCTTCCTCTAGGCCTTTTGACAATCTTTAGCTAGTGGGTGAGGGCTGCTCCTTGTTTCTCAGACCTTTGGAAATATCCCATAAGGAATATCGGAGAACATTTAAGAAGTGTCAAGGCCTCATCTGCTACTCCAACTCGTGACCCTCACATCCAACTACAAATCCACCCTTTTTGAGTGAAGACTTTTATTTTTCTAATGTGTTTTAAATTTTCTTTGTGCTAAGTGTATCAACTTACTGGTCTGATTTACCTCAAAAGGAATATTCTGGGTTCACTCTATCGAACTGATTTAAAACTTTTCTAACTGATTTAAAACTTCTGTAATTTTTGTTTTCTTCCCCTCTATTTTATACTGGGCACTTAAATGAATCATCGGAATTCACTAATCATTTCAAAACCAAAGCGTGTTACTATTTCCATAATCCACTGCTTCATTAGTTGATTATTTTTGAATAATCTTTGCCACATTAGTTGGCTTGTAACTCGCTCTACCAATGTGTGTTCTATTTGTGACGTATTTGGAGTTGATATTTTATGACTTAACAGTTCCATTTTTGTCAAAACCTGTGTTTGGAGATAAATGCAAGGAAGGCAAAAAAAAAAAAATTTTGATTTTCAATGTGCATATAAGACAGCAGCAAAATATATTTGGAGATTGCCACCATTCTTGTTGGCTATGTTTATTTCATGAAGATGCAGTTCTGAGGTGTTTTGTGTTTGAAGCTTGCTATGGTTGGTGTGTAGTTACCAGACATCAGCATTCTTGCGCTGTATCTATTTACAAATATTTCCAGCAAGTATTTGGAAGCATCTAGCCATCAAGTAAAAGCAGTGCTGCAAACATAACGTACATCAGCTTAAAAAAATAACATTGTGTATCCTGCTTGGATATGATTCCACAGAGGTCATTGAACCTCCAATACTTCACCTCAGCAATCGCTTTTCATAGGTCGACCTAGCAAATGAACCCCAGCAGTTTGAACATAGAATTGTAGGAGTAGGCCATTTGGCACCTCGAGCCTGTTTTGCCATTATATTACATCATGGCTGATCTGCACCACTGCTCCATTTACCCGCCTTGAATCCACATCGCTTCATGCCTTCGACAATATTTATTAGATAATCAGTAATTTCAATTAACCCAGCATTCTTTTGAGAGAATCTCTCATTTCCACTAACCTTTTCTGTGAAAAATGCTTCCTGTTTTCACTCCTGAATGGCCAAGCTATAATAAAGTTGTGCCCACTGGAGGAAATAGCTTCTCTGTATTTATGCTATCAAATCATTTTTTCACACCTCAATCTTCTAAACTGAAGGAAATACGAACCATATTTACACAACCTGTCCTCAAGGCTTCTTCAGTAGCACCTCCCAAACCTGAGACTTCCACCACCTGTAAGGACAAGGGCAGCAGGCGCATGGGAGCACCACCATCTCCTTGTTCCCTTCTACTCAGCACACTGACTTGAAAATATATCGGCGTTCCTTCATCGTCACTGGGTCAAAATCCTGGAACTCCCTAACAGCACTGTGGGAGCACCTTCACCACATGCACTGCAGCAGTTCAAAACCGAGGCTCACCACCACCCTCCCAAGGGCAATTGGGGATGGGCACACCCACAACCCATGAATGATTTTTTTTTTTTAAAAACAGGATTTCAAAAGGAACAGAACAAGGAGAAAACACACACACAGGAAAAGAAATTGAATCACCTGCAAGGTTGAAAAGAGATGATTTTAAATGGCAGAAATAGTACAAGCATGAGACATTAGGAGAAATCAAAGACAACTACACGACAGTGTGTGAATAGCTAAAAGGATGCGAGATGGGGAAGGTGAAAGGGAAGCTGGCAAGGGGAGGAGGCTCTGTGGCTGAGCCTGGTAACAATGTCGGCACTAAGGCTTCAAACTAGCTGGCCACCATGCTATTGTGATGGCATTCCCATCCCGAGTATCAAACTGCTCCTCCTACATGGTTTATTGCAGATGTGTGCTTAATTATAGGGTCACTGCCTTAACCGTTGACTTGTGATGCTTGCCGACCTGATCTCCACATAACAGATGCTGGCTGTGAATCTTTGGCACTCCTCCACTGGTCTTTTGTCTATTCAAATGATGGGAACAAACTGTAAGCTGGGGTTGATATTTGTATTAAAATTTCAATGCCCTACAGTAACTGCATTTGAAAGTAATGTGTTTTTTTTTTAAGTCTTTTTGGTAATGTGCCAAGCAAAATCATGTTTTTCTCATACTTTCTGAATTAATGTAAGCAAAATAGCATACATTTTTTTTTTTAAATTTAAGTCCGGGCTCCAGAAAGTCTTGCTGCCCCCTCCTCCCTCCAATTCTCCCCAAGTTCCTCCCGGGCCAGTGTCAGAGCAGAAGTGGTTATTCCAATAGGACAAGGCATTTAGATGCATGTATTCTAACTTGAGCATTTTAGGAAATATAAATTTATTATTCTTGGTGGTCTGTGCAAATTCCGAAAGGTCTATTGAGCCAATTGAGCCAATTTTTGGGGCAGTCTGTCGGCCCAGATTAGTAACAATTGACGAGACCATTGCAACAATGTCAATAAAGTATTCAGCATTCACCAGCCCCTTTTCAAGAATAGTTTTATAGCAAATGCATCAGCATTTCATAAGCTGCTTTGTTTCTGCTATTATATGCTACCCCAGCTACAATCCTTTTTGATACAGTAACTGAACCAGTCTCTGTTCCAAGCACCCACCAGGAGAAATCTGCTGCTGCTGCTACTAGAAATATTTAGGAGTGACATTATTGCTTTAAACTCCCTTCCAGTAATGGCCTATATTGAGAGAACTGAAATATTGGTCATTCAGAAAAGTGTATATGCAAATATAGACATTTTGTTCGCACCATTAAATTAATTTACATGTGCTTTTTCATGAAGGGCGATGCAGCCTTTGCAATGAGGGAGGAGGAGTGTGAAATATTAGACAAGATAAACACAGTGAGAGAGGAAGTATTAAGGGGTTTAGCAGCTTTGAAAGTGGATAAATCCACAGGCCCAGATGAAATGTATCCCAGGCTGTTAAGAGAAGTAAAAGAGGAAATAGCAGAGGCTCTGACTTTCATTTTCCAATCCTCTCTGGCTACAGGTGTGGTGTCGGAAGACTGGAGGACTGTTAATGTTGTACCTTTTGAATAGAAAGGGATAGGCTGAGTAATTACAGGCCAATTAGCCTAATCGCCTTGGTGGGAAAATTAATGGAAAAAAAAATCCTGAGGGACAGGATAAATCTTCATTTGGAAAGACATGGATTAATCAAGGACAGTCGGCATGGATTTGTTAAGGGAAGATCATGTCTGACTAACTTGATTGAATTTTTCGAGGAGATAACCGGGAGGGTAGTGCGTATGATGTAGTGTAGATGGATTTTAGCAAAGCTTTTGACAAGGTCCCACATGCAGACTGGTCACGAAAGTAAAGCCCATGGGATCCAGTGCAAGGTGGCAAGTTGGATCCAAAATTGGCTGAGGCAAGAAGCAAAGGGTAATGGTTGATGGGTGTTTTGTGACTGGAAGGGTGTATCCAGTGGGGTTCTGCCATGCTCAGTGCTGGGTCCCTTGCTTTTTATGGTATATATCAATGACTTGGACTTGAATGTTGGGGGTATGATTAAGAAGTTTTCAGGTGACACTAAAATCGGCCAACGAAGAAAGCTGCAGACTGCAGGATGATATCAATATACTGGTCAGATGGGCAGAACAGTGACAAATGGAATTCAATCTGGATAAGTGTGAGCTAATGCATTTGGGGAAGTTTAAAAAGGTAAGGAAATACACATTAAATGGTACGACACTAAGTGTGGAGGAACAAAGGGACCTTGGATTGCAGGTCCACAGATCCCTGAAGGTAGCAGGCCAGGTAGATAAGATGGTTAAGAAGGCATATGAAATACTTGCCTTTTATAAGTCGAGGCATGGCATACAAGAGCAAGGAGGTTATGCGTGAACTGTATAAAACAATGGTGCAGTTTTGGTTACCATATTACAGGAAGGATGTGATTGCACTGGACAGGATGTAGAGGAAATTTACAAGAATGTTGCCTGGACTGGAGAGTTTTGGCTATGAGGAAAGATTGGAGATGCTGGGTAATTATTTTTGAAACAGAGGAGGCTGAGTTGAGCCCTGATTGAGGTGTATAAAATTATGAGTGGCCTGGATAGAGTGCATAAGAAAGCCCTGTTTCTCTTGGCATAGGAGTCAACAACCAGGGTGCATAGATTTAAAGTAATTGGGGGGAGGTTTAGAGGAGATACAAGGGGAAATGTCTTCACCCAGAGGGGGTGGGGGTCTGGAACTCACTGCCTGAAAGGGTGGTAAAGGCAAAAACACTCAACACATTTGAAAAATACTTGGATGTGCACTTGAAGTGCCGTAACCTACAGGGCTATGGAGCAAGAGCTGGAAAGTGGCATTAGGCTGGATAGCTCTTGATCAGCCAGCATGGACACGATGGGCCGAAATGGCCTCCTTCCGTGCTGTAAATTTCTTTGATTCTATGTGGAGAGGGTATAACTGTCGGAATAGACTGAACAGGCCGGGGCTCTTTTCTCAAGAAAAGAGAAGGCTGAGGGGTGACCTAATGGAGGTCTTTAAAATTATGAAGGGGTTTGATAGGGTAGGCATAGAGATGATGGGGCTGAAATTGGCCCACACTGGGTTTGGGGTGATTTTTTGCGTGGGAAGTGCCATCCCAGTTGCAAATTTGGGTTCTTTGATTAAAGAATAATGTTGCTAATTGAGTGTTCCCCCGGCATTTGCGCGGTGCTCATGGAGCACCATGCTCAGGGCTACATCACGGTGACCTCTCACAATGTCCCTTCCCTTTTAAAGGGGAGGGATGCTATGAATTCTGCAGCCGCTTTAGTGGCACCCACTGGGCTACCAGGGAGGGTGTCGGCTGGGCCAGCGGCTGCCATTGTCGGGCCGACTGAAAAGTTGGCTGACAGAAGATGGCGGCCGCCGCGCTATCACCTCCCCTTTAAGGGTGTCTTGGACGCCACAGCCACCACAGCTTGTCGCACCGAGAAGCTGTCGGCATCACCCCATGCCGACCTCTCGTCCTGCGGGGCAATTTCCCCTGAGGGATGCAAAAGGGTCGGCGCGAAGCGGTAAGGGGTCGTCGCGCATGGAGATGATGTCATCGCCGTGCGTGAACAGCACTGATTGCGGGACGTAGCACAAATCACCTTTTGCCGGCGGAGCCCCGAGGGCAATTCGATATGGCAACTGCGCCCACGCGTCAACTCATTAGCGCTCTGCCATCGCTGGCCGGCAGCACTAACTGGCTCTGCACAAATGGGCAATTTCTGCCCCGATGTTTCTACTTGTGGGGGAGTCCAAAACTAAGGGCCATAAATACAAGATGGTCACTAACAAATCCAACAGGAAATTCAGGAGTAACTTCTTTTACCCAGAGAATGGTTAGAATGTGCAACTCGCTACCATATTGAATAGTTGAGGCGAATAGTATAGATGCATTTAAGGGGAAGCTAGATAAGTACTTGAGGGAGAAGGGGATAGAAGGATATGAAGATGGGGTGAGATGAAGTAAGGTAGGAAAAGGCTCCTATGAAGCATAAACACCAGCACAGACCAGTGTGGCTGAATGGTCTGTCGCTGTGCTGTTCATTCTGTTCTTTTTCTGTATTGGATTGCTGTTCAGAGAGTAAATGTAACCATTACTTCTGTAGGCACGAAAAGAATTGAACAATGTATTTACATTTAAAATGGAAGTTCTTTTAGAAACAATTTTTTAAATATAAAATATGGTTGGGAGGTGGTAGCTAGGTTGAACCTTTTTAAGTAAAATCTTTACCCAAATTCATTTGATCAGGGGATATGAACTTGGAGCTCCTGTGAAGTTCACTGTTACAAAATAGAAGGAAATAGAAGACCCCAGCTTATAGACATTGTGACTTTTTAAGACCTTAGTCCAGTAAACACAGGGGCTGGAGAGAGCACGTACATATATCACTCGATGACATTGGAACTCTGGTTATTTTTGTCCCTTCCGTTCCTTTTTTTAGTTCTCTATCTTTTGATTAGTGACAAAATTCCTATTCCTTCCAGTACTATTAAAATTAAGAAGAATTTAAGGGGCAATGCCATTTAAAATATGAGTAGATCCAAGTAAAATAGTCAAGATTTATAAATGTTCCTTTTACTTAGTGTGAATGTTGCATATTGGTTTCAGCATGTATGTTTGTAACATTCTCTTGACAATTGATATGACTTTGTATTTGTTGATTTAGTTTTAGTTGTGAATCAGTAGCACTGTTGCCTCTGAGTCAGAAGGTTGTGGATTCAAGTCCCACGTCAGAGACTTGAGCTCAAAAATCTAGACTGGCACTCCAGTGCAGTACTAAGGGAATGCTGCATTGTCGGAGGTGCTGTCTTTCAGATGAGACGTTAAACCAAGGCTACCTCTGCTTTCTCAGGTGGACATACAAGATCCCATGGCACTATTTTGAAGAAGAGCAAGTGCTTAGCCCTGTTGTCCTCGGCAATATTTATCCCTCACTCAGCATCACTGAATACAGATTATCTGGTCATTATCACATTGCTGTTTGTGGGAGCTTGCTGTGTGCAAATTGGCAGCCGCGTTTCCAATATTAAGTGACTACACTTCAAAAATACTTCACTGCCTGTAAAGTACTTTGGGATCTCTCTCTCTCTCTCTCTCTCTCTCTCTCTCTCTCTCTCTCTCTCTCTCTCTCTCTCTCTCTCTCATTCTCTCTCTCTCTCTCTCTCATTCTCTCTCTGTCAAAGATTAATCAAAGGGCCAACTTGAAAAAACAGAGGCAATACACAACAGTAAGAAATTCTTTCAATTCTTCTGTAATCAGAGTAGGCGAGAACCATAAAAGATAAACCCAAGCTCACAACCGTGATGAGCACAAGATAGTAAACATTCTGCAGTGAATATTTTGAGGAAATAATCAAAGATAAGACATGAGCAACAGGCCAATTTCATGGCTTTGATATAACTCCGATGGAAGTCCTAAATGGGTTCAAAAGTTCTAAGGAAGGGGATTTGTGAAGCATTGAGGGAGGCAATGGACACTCGGGAGGTGGATTGGAAGTAGGCCAATACATTGCCCATGTCTAAACAGCAACAAATCAGATGCTGGCAACTACAAACCTATTGGTCATGCTTCAATCCCATGTAAAATATTAGAATCTTAGAAGTTTGCAGCACAAATAGCCATATGGCCCATTGTGTCAATACCGTGGCATAACTAAAACCGCCTATTTCCACCTTCATAATGTCTCAGCCCTTGCCTCAGCTCATCCGCTGCTGAAACCCTCATTCATGCCTTTGTTACCTCTAGACTTGACTATTTCAACGCTGGCCTCCCACCTTCTACCCTATGTAAACCTGAGGTCATTCAAAACATGGCTGCCCATGTCCTAACTCGCACCTGTGAAGTCCTTACTCAATGGCACAAAACCCACACGAGGCACATTCTATGGACAAGGTCACTCTATGACCTGAACCTTTATTCAAAGGACCAAGAAGTGATGACCCTGTGTGGGACCTCCCTTTATATACCTGGATGACCAGGTAAGGAGTGTCTCCCACAAGTTCACCCCCTGTGGTCAAGGTGTGCATTGCTTAAGTATATATAGTATTGCAGTGGTGTTACATAGAGGTTACATACATGACAGCACCAAGTCCCATTCACCCATTACCTCAGTGCTTGCTGGCTTATTTTGGCTCCTGGTTAAGCAACGTCTCAATTTCAAAATTCCCATCCTTGTTTTCAAATTCCCTCCATGGCCTCGTCCCTCGCTATCTCTGTAATCTCCTCCAGCCCCACAAATTCCCCAAGATATCTGCTCCACTAATTCTGCCCTTTTGAGCATCCCTGATTATAATCACTCAACCGTTGATGGCCGTGCCTTCTGTTTCCTAGGCCCCAAGCTCTGGAACGCCCTACCTAAACCCCACCATCTCTCTACCTCTCTACCTCTCTCTCCTCCTCCTTTAAGATGCTCCTTAAGATCTACCTCTTTGACCAAGCTTTTGGTCATCTGCCCTAATTTCTCCTTGTGTGGCTCGGTGTCAAATATTTTGTCTTGTAATACTTCCTGTGAAGTTTCACAACATTAAAGATGCTATATAAATACAAGTTGTTCTTGTCGTTGGCAGCGGCAACTCTTCTAGCAATCTAAAACTAATCCCACTGCCCTGCTCTCCCTATAGGAAGGGAGTGCAGTGTCGGTTTACCAAAATGATACCCAGACTCCAAGAGTTGAATTACAAGGAGAGATTATGCAAACTAGGGTTGTATTCCCTAGAATTTAAAAGGTTAAAGGGTGATTTGGTTGAAGATTTCAAGATATTAAGGGGAACAGATAGGTAGAGAGAAATAAGCTATTTCTGCTAGTTGGGGAGTCTAAGCCTAGGTGCATAGTCTAAAAATTAGAGCCAGCCCTTTCAGGAATGAAATTACAAAACACTTCTACACATAGGGTGGTAGAACTTTGGAAAACTCTTCCGCAAATGGCAATTGGTACTTGGTCGATTGTGAACCAGCATTTGCGAACTGTCAAAATGTCTTTTGACAGATCACACACATCCCCAGGAGAAGGGCCTTTGCAGGTGGAGATTTGGGCTATTTACACAACTCCTACCTAGCGAATGTCCTTCAAACTCTTACGCCAGGTAAAAGTAGACGTATAGCATGCTTTTACCAGCAAGAGTTTTAAAAGATAGAAAATGTTATATTTAAAAACCCTGTCTATTAAAGTAAGTTTATTTTACCCTATTAAAACTGTTGTGTATGCAATAACTCTTAGACTGAGTACTGTTTAACTCCAAGAGGTACAATCTTGGCTGTGCTTTATTAAGGCCCGAATATACAAAATGGTTGGTCTTTTATACTTGAGTTGCAGGCACATGCGTGCAGCCTAATGGCCTCCAACAGTGATTGCCATCTAGTGGCTAGTGATACTAAAAGTACATACATGACAATACCCCCCTCTGAGATATTAACAGTCTTTTACAAATTGAGACAGTCCGGTGTTTTACACTCCTGGGTTGACTGTCTCAGTTCAATTCCAGCCTTGGGTGAGTGTTCAGAGTCTGTTGTGGCTGGGTGGCTAACCTAGTAGGAGTGGCAGTGGCCATGTCAGGGATTGAAAGTCCCGATTCACTGATGACCACTGAGTCCTCTGATGACTGGGGGTAGGTTGGTTGGTCGTCGATTGTCTCTTCTTCCGACTGTTCCGGTTCATCTATGTGCTGCAGCTTTGTCTGATCCATATGTTTCCTGCATGTTTGCCCATTTTTGAGCTTGACGATAAATACTCTGTTGCCCTTCTTGGCCATGACAGTACCAGTGATCCATTTGGGACCCTGACCATAATTCAGAACATATACAGGATCATTTACAGAAATATCGCGTGACACAGCTGCGCGATTGTTACCCTTGCTGACTTTATCTTCTTTATTCAACATGGTTATTCAATTCAAGGTGTAAAAGAGATAGCTTGGTCTTACGACCTCTCCATCATTAGTTCGGCAGGTGAGACCCCGGTAAGTGTGTGTGGTCTTGTCCTGTAACTCAGCAGTATGCATGACAAGCGGGTCTGCAGTGACCCTTGGGTTACTTGCTTCATACTCTGCTTTATGATTTGGACAGCATGTTCTGCTTGTCCATTGGATGCAGGTTTGAACGGTGCTGACCTTACATGTTTGATACCATTGAGTTTCATGAACTCTTGAAACTCCTGACTGATGAAGCACGATCCATTGTCGCTAACTGTCAGACAGACCATGTGTCGCGAACATGACACTGAGATTCTCAATGGTAGCTGTGGATGTGCTGGATGACATGATTATACACACTATCCACTTCGAATATGCATCCACCACAACTAAAAACATCTTCCCCAGGAAGGGACCTGTAAAGTCTATGTGGATCCTGGACCATGGTTTAGACAGCCACGACCACAGACTTAGCGGCGATTCCGCTGGTGCTTTGCTGAGCTGCATGCAAGTGTTGCACTGATGCACACATGATTCCAGCTCAAAGTCAATTACCGGCCACCATACATGACACCTAGCGATGGCTTTCATCATTACAATGCCGGGGTGTGTGCTATGTAGCTCACATTCAAATTTCTCTCTCCCTTTCTTGGGCATAACAGCACGATTGCCCCACCGTATACAATCCGACTGAATAGACAGTTCATCTTTGTGACAAATGTAAGATTTGGTGGTCTCGCACATTGGTCTGCCATACACAAGCAAATCACCTTTTGAGGATGCAATTCTTCACCATCGATTAAAATCATGTCCTGGCTGGTCCAGGTCTTCGTGAGCAGTGACAGGGGTTCCTTCACTCTCAAAAGCATCCATAACTAACAATAGGTCTGACGATTGTGGCATTTCCACCTCCGGTGTGGGCAACGGCTGATGGCTCAAAGCGTCGGCACAATTCTCGGTGTCAGGTCTATGGCGAATGACATAATCATAAGTGGATAATGTCAGCGCCCACCTCCTGGATGCGGGATGAAGCATTGGTATTGATACTTTTTTGTTTTCAGAGAACAGTGAAATGAGCGGCTGGTGATCTGTCTCCAGTTCAAACCAAAGACCAATCAAGTACTGATGCATCTTTTTAACCCCATATACACAGCCTAGTGCTTCTTTCTCTACCATGCTGTAGACTCTTTCCGCTTTAGACAAACTTTTTGAAGCATACGTGACTGGTTGAAGTTTACCTGACTCATTAGCTTTCTGGCGTACACAACCAATTCCATACGACGAAGCATCACGGGCCAATACTAAACATTTACGTGGGTCATAATGTACCAGCAGCTTGTTGGAGCAAAGCGGATTCGTGGCTTTCTCAAAAGCTCTGTCCTGAGATGCACCCCACACCCATTTGTGCCCTTTTCTTTGCGGCATGTGCAGTGGTTCTAATAAGGTGCTCACTTTTGGTAGGAAGTTACAAAAGTAGTTGAGTAGACCCAGGAACAAACGCATTCTGCAGCTTGGGTGCATTCTCGACGGGCTTGGTTTTCGCGTCCGTGGGCCTGATGCCGTCAGCAGCAATTTTCCTCCCCAGGAATTTGACCTCTGGTGTCATGAAGACGCACTTCGAGCGTTTCAGTCTGAGTCCCACTTTGTCCAGACGATGTAGAACCTCTTCCAGGTTGTTCAGATGTTCATCGGAGTCACGCGCTGTGATCAGGATGTCGTCTTGGAACACGACGGTTCTGGGAATGGACTTCAGTAGCCTCTCCATGTTCCTTTGGAATATTGCTGCAGCCGAGCGAATTCCAAAAGGGCACCTGTGATAAATAAACAGTCCTTTATGCGTGTTAATGCACTTAAGTCTCTTCGACATCTCGACCAGCTCCTGTGTCATGTAGGCTGACGTCCAGTCCAGTTTGGTGAACGACTTTCCCCCCGCAGCTAGCGTTGCAAACAAGTATTAGCCTTTGTAAACGGGTACTGATCCTTTTTTGAAACCCTGTTGATCGTAGCCTTGTAGTCTCCCCAGATTCTACCACTGCCATCACTTTTCAGCACAGGAACAATGGGGCTGGCCCATTCACTAAATTCAACCAGTGATATGATCCCTTCACGCTGGAGTTTTTTTCGACCTCCCTCATCATATATGGAACTGCCCGAGCTTTATGATGGACGGGTCTTGCATCCGAGTCCATGTGGATCTGCACTTTGGCTCCTGTGAAGTTGCCGATGCCTGGTTCGAACAGCGAGGGGAACTTGCTCAGTACTTGGGCACATGTATCTTCCTCCTATGACATTGCCTTGATGTCATTCCAGTCGCATCTGATTTTCTTCAAGCCAGTTCCTGCCGAATAGCATTGGGCCATTGCCTGGGACAATCCATAGCGGTAACTCGTGAACCGCACCGTCATACAACACTTTAATTGTGGCACTGCCAATCACTGTTATGAGTTCTTTGGTGTACATGCGCAACTTGGCATTGACTGGACTCAGCCTGGATCTCTCAGCCTTAGTATCCCACAGCTTGTCGAATGCCCTCTGGCTCATTATTAATTGACTTGCCCCCATGTCCAGTTCCATCGATACCGGCGCTCCATTAAATTTCACGTTGATCGTTATCGGTTTGCTCTTGGTTAGGAATGAGTACAGTCCATATACTTCCTCCTCTGGTATCTCGGATTGCATATCAGGATCTGCGTTAGTCTGACCATCCTCCACATGCTGTGTCACAGCACGCTTGCTCATCTGCGGACACTTGCGCTGGGGATGCTCCACTCTCGGGCAACCTTTGCAACTATATCGCTTAAATCGGCACTGCTGGTGCCAGTGAAATCTGATGCATTCCCGCTGGCGGACTTTGGACAGCCACAGGTATGCATTTGGTTGGCCCTGCCATGTGCCGCTCTGCCGAATGCCGAATCAATCACATTTACAGTACTTGCCGAGTTTCGATTTTTCACTGATATCTGCTTTAGCTTTCTATCCGTCGTCATGCATGACTGAGCGATCGTGATGGCCCTGTTCAAGTCCAATGTCTCCACCACCAGTAGTTTACGTAGGTTCACCTCGTGGTGCAGCCCAATGGCCTCCAATAGTGACGCCATCTAGTGGCTAGTGAACCAAAAGTACATTCATGACGAACATTAAAATTTTTTGTCTAAATCATCTAATTAAATTCAATTTCAATTAATTTTAAATGAGCTTTTTTTCAAATTTATCGTTTGTATTTTGGGGGGTATTCTCATTGATAGTAATGGGAGTTCGTACAAACTGAACTCACCAGTATTATCAATCAGAATACTCCATATTGATTGGTGGTTCCTGGGATGTGTGAGCCCATACCGTTGAAAGAGGAGAGGCCCAACCGCCGCTGGAAGGGAGGAGGCCCGATCGCCGTTGAAGGAGGAGAGTCCACTTTGTGGGAGTCTCTTCACCGAGAGCATGCAGAAACCAAGCACAGCGTTACGTGCATGCGCAAACCAGTCCCACCCATCTTTTCCATCAACGATTGTATGTCCCACCTGTGACAGGGACTGTGGTTCTCATATTGGACTATTCAGTTGCCTAAGAACTCATTTTTTTTTTAGAGTGGAAGCATGTCTTCCTCGATTCCGAGGGACTGCCTTTGTTGATGAGCCCATGCACTGGACCACAAGACTGCATTCCTCCAGGACCACCAGGTACTTTGGTAAAACAAATTTTGGACAGAGGCATCCGCCCGCAGGAAGCCTCCGACGCAATTTTTGGGCCAGTTGGATGAGGCCTGTGCTTTGGGAACTGGTAATATAAGCACTCCACTTACACTAGTGTAAAGGGGCCTGATAGTTAACATGCAATCGCCCCTACCTGGGCATAACCTGCTGTGTATCACCTCATTGTAAAAACACACTGGTCCTAGCCATCTGAGTTTATTACTTTCCAACCTGCTTTTGTGGCCTTTCCTATAACTTTCCCAGTTCTTATATATTTTCAGCCTAACAATTGTTTTAAGAGAAGTTCTTTCTACCTCTACACTTTTTTTTGTTTTCTCTATCTTCTTTAAATTTATTAGCTACATTCAGGTTACTATGCAGGGAAGTTATTTTATGGAACTACTTCTGGTGAGTCATATGACATTTTTATTGGAAATGTAATAATCGCTGACCCCTTGCCCTCTTGGGAAAAGTGTACTGTGTCCAGCTTAAAACTGCTATAACTCTGAAAAATCTCAATTCTTTCTGGTAATGGTGCATTCTAAATAAATATGTTTCCCAACATGGTCCTGTGATCCTAAGAAAAGTTATTCTGGGAAAGAGCATTTTATCTAAACATCTGAAAAACATACAGATCACCACAGTCTTGTCATGATAATGGAGACGGAAGGGGGGGGGGCGAAGGTCGAGGGATGTGGGGAAACCCAAGAGAAAGTCCCCAGGACAAATATTTACAGGCTACAAGTTCTAAAACAAGTATATGATTTCAGGATACAAAATGTTCAGAATTGGTGCTGCATTTATCCCTGCAAACAAGCCCATGTTTTGTTAGTTGTTGGATAACTCAACATATTTTTCTGACGTCTGAATGGAGATAAAATTCCAGCCTCTGCATAGTCTGGTAACTGACTGTGATCTCCTCTGTAAGGTCTTTGGATAAGTATGTGTAGACTGCACATGGAAAAACTTAGGGGAAACACATCCCAAATGTTAAAAGGCATTATATAAATGCTTGCATTAGTAAGCTTCCTGTTGCTTGCCCAGTCGGGTCCGGTTACGACATTGGCTTGCAGAGTTTTCGGGAAGTTATCCCAATCCCAATCACCAGTCTGTTCCTCCATCAACAAGAGGGGCTGACTAGATTATCAACAACAGTACCTTGAAGTATTGCAGAGCCACCTAACAGAGGTATAAAATTACCAAGAGAACTCTTGTTCCCATGTTTCAGTACCAGGCATGCCTTCTTGGAGCCAAATGAGACCCTGGTTAATCCTAAGTAAATGTAAAAGTGGAAACATATAAATAGATATAGTTCTGCTCCCTCCCCCCACAGGGCCATCACAGATCTCTCACCAGGAAGCTAACAGACATACCAAATATTAAGCCTTAGTGACATCATTATTTCAGCAATAGGGAATGGTCTGCTAGTCCAAAATTGGCTTGGCAGCTGGGAATACTCGGCTTTAAAATCCTCCTTGTACCGGAATGAGGCCAGATTGATTGGGAAATATAATGCTAAAAGATTGCTGATAATGTGTTTTTTGTTTTGAATGTTTTTTTCCCATTGTTTCCAAATTCTTTGGGTAGGACATTAGATCGTATTGTGTAGAGTCTACTGCTGCCATTATATCAATTCTAGAAAGTTTATGCTGAAGGATAATTGAGTTGTGCACACACGAGGTGTGGTGCTGCTTTTGATTTATGAATGCCAAAGGGAGTTGTCCCAGGTGTCAAATGAGAAAAGTGCTAAGCTGGGCCTTTAATTCTTCACATGTTACTTCAGCCCTTTCTATGAGTGTAGTTCTTTTTCCAACTGCACGGGCCATGCTCGGTGCTTGTAAATCTGTAAGGGAATGTTATTGCTCTGAACTGTCTCGTACACCACAACTTCCTGGTTTACTTTAGCCTGACTGCAAATACGCTTGGGTTTTCTAATGTCAAATGGGCAAGCTGGACTCCAATTTAGTGTCTGTTATTGAACATCGTAGTGGAACTGTGACTGAAGTGGCCGTACTGAGAGAGTATCCAACAAGTGAGGAGCAATTTTAACCTAACGCACCCAGCGGAGAAGCAACACCATCAGATCATCGGCCCGTTGGACATGCTGCCCGTTTTTACTCCCCATTTAAAGCTGATGGAAGGTAAAATTCTCGTGGCCGATTTTTAACCCTACTCGCTCAGCAGAAACCTAGCAGGGTGGGCCGTTTGAAATCGCTCTGATTCTTAACCTCGCCGAAAGCCGGCATGATCGCAGTGTCTGCAATTTTAACCTGCTCTCCTGAGCAAGGACACTCACCGTAGCCGGCAGAGTCCTTCGTTACAGATGCGTGTTGCAGCCCGATGGCATCATTGGGACCCGACTTTCATTTTAACTCTGGCCTGAGCGCAGAATTCACCTGGAGTTAAAATCGGGGCCGCAATCAGAAATAACCGTATCAGCCCAGCAAAGGGCAACTGGAAGGGAAAGATGGAAGCTCAATGTGATTGCTGGACAGTGCAGTGCCTTTTGTTCAGCTGCTTGAAGACTGTGACCCCTGAGGCTCTGGGACAAGAAAAAAGCTCATAAAATATAACTCTGATTACAGTTCCAATTCTCAATATTCATTTGAGTTTTTTTAAACCAATTTTGAAGAATATTTCACAATTGTGTCCAGGGGCTAAATTCTACGCAGGAGCAAAGACTTGCATCTATTTAGTGCCTTATCACGTCTGGGAAACATCTGGAAAAACATTTCACATGCACCACTTTTTGACTGTTGTCAACAAATGTCGCAACAGCCAATTTTCACATAGCAAGATCTCGCAAATAGCAATGGGATGAGTGATCAGTTAATTAATCTTTCATGATGTTGCTTGAGGGCATAACGTTGGCCAGGAGAGCTCTCCTGCTCTTTGGAATAGTGTTCTGTGACCTTTCTTAATGTCCATCTGAAACAAGCAAATCGGATCTAAGTACTCCTAAAGTACATCACTCCCTCAGCACTGTGCTGGGGCATCTGTCTAGATTTGGAGCTCAAGTCCTGGAGTGGGACCTGAACCTACGACCTTCTAGCTTGGGCAGAAGCACCACCAACTGATCCAAGCTGACCTATTCAAATAAAAATGTTTTTATTGAAACTACACCAATTAGCGGCAGCATTTTCCAGATAAAATAGTTTAGAACCGTTTGTAAATACGTATTTTTTCCCCTCCTAATAATTGAAACATTCACTGATCTGCTATGATGGGATATCATAGTTGCTTGGAGCAATAATTCCAAAGGGGCATATTTGGCGGTGTCGGGCATGTCAAGTCAATCATTTATTTTAACAACCTGTTTGTATTAATTAATTAATTAACTACTTAATTAGTGCCATATTTTGTTCTACTCGACTCTGCATATTGTGGTGAGTTTTTGGCGTGTTTTTTTCCTTTGATATGTAACTGCTGAAAGTTTCTTTTTAAATTTATTTTCCATCCTAACTACTCCAGCTGGTTTTCTCAAGATTAAAATATCCTGCAGGAAGTAGTGATGCTTCATTAAAATGACATCCAAGTTCATGCGGCAATCTGTGCGTCTCGTTTAGAAACATTTTTGATGCATTGGTTGGGTTACTGCATTTGAGGTTTCCTATGGGAATTGCTGGAGCCCTTGTTTAATGCATCAGGAAGCGTTTTGATACTTGAGTAGAAGTTTTATTCTGTCAATTGCTCTAAACTCTTGTGGTTGGTATGACTACAGCCGCTCCCAAAAGGTCATGTATATGTAAATGTTCTCAGGCAAAAGTTCATGATTTTTTTTTTCGGAGATGCAATTTTGTGTAGTGCAGTCAGAAGTTCATCCCGTTCTCAGTTCAAAATATCTTCCCACAAAATAAAAGCCGGACCAAGGGTCATGTAAGTCTTCTGATCTTCAAGTGCAAAAGACAAATGACGCCCGACTAGTTGACGTGCTCAAAAGCCTTGCCGGACTTCGGCTCAAAAAAAGGTTTTCATGGTGACAATTCATAGTCTGGGTCACCTTGACTAGTTAAAGGGGTGTTTCCTGTTCAGAAGTGTTGTGCAAACAACATTTTGTAATCTGATTTGCACACACACGATCCATGGCACAGCCATGTCATCGTATCACGGCTCAGACGCGTCATCGTATCACGGCTCAGACGCACCATCACCAAGTCTTCATGCTGGATCAGATAACTTTTTTCTTTTTATTTCAAAAGTATTCTTTCTTCATACAATTTTGTCAAAATACATTACATTACTTTTCAAGGTACATTGCAGTACAATCCACAAATCACATTACTTCTAGCACAATGCAGATGAAAGTGCATTTTCATTAAAAACATTTTCTACATCATACAATCCGTGGGGGGTTTTATACTGGTTCCAGCCCCTTGGTGTACAATGGCGGAAGGGCCTTAAACTGTGGCCCTTCCCCATTGTGCCCTTGCTGCGACTGCACCAAACTTTAGTGTGTCCCTCAGCATGTAGTCCTGGACCTTGGAATGTGCCAGTCTGCAACACTTGGTCATGGACAGTTCTTTACTCTGGAAGACCAGTAAGTTTCGGGAAGACCAAAGGGCATCTTTCACCGAGTTGATGTCTGTTTCGGTGTGTATCCCTCGATCAGATAGCATTGTGCTGCAGCACAAACTAGCCCTGACTAAATACAATTTTCAGACCAGGCTGTTCAAGGGGATTTACCTGAAGCAAATCCCAAGGTGAACCCCCTGCTAGCTTTTTAACATTGGATTTTAGCAAACTAATCCTGCATATATGTGAATGTTTCGAGAGTACTCTTTTACTATATAGGTTGTACTTGAGCGCCTGAAGTATTTTTTCATTGTTTTCTGATTTTTTTTTTTAACCTGCACATCGAGATTTACCAGTAGCTCTCACTGCAAATTTTCTTCACAAAGAAAGAGTTGCATTTATATAGCACCATTCACGACCACCAGAAGTTCTAAAGCACTTCTTCGAAGTGTAGTCACTGTTGTAATGTGGGAAATGCGGCAGCCAATTTGCACACAGCAAGCCCCCACAAACAGCAATGTGATACTGATCAGATAATCTGTTTTTTTTCAGTGATGTTGATTGAGGGATAAATATTGGCCAGGACACCAGAGATAACTCCCCCCTGCTCTTCTTCAAAATAGTGCCATAGGATCTTTTACGTTCACCTGAGTGGGTAGACGGGGCCTCAGTTTAACATCACATTCACATCTGACAGTGCAGCACTTGCTCAGCACTGCACAGGAGTGTCAGCCTAGATTTTGTGTCCAAGTCCCTGAAGTGGGACTTGAACTCTCAATCTTCTGACTCCGAAGCGAGGGTGCTACCCACTGAGCC
This sequence comes from Pristiophorus japonicus, assembly GCF_044704955.1. Taxonomy (NCBI): domain Eukaryota; kingdom Metazoa; phylum Chordata; class Chondrichthyes; family Pristiophoridae; genus Pristiophorus; species Pristiophorus japonicus. The sequence goes on along the minus strand of NC_091990.1, from coordinate 124,994,800 downwards.
ACAGCTGACACTAATAACATTGATCTCCAACTTATTTAGACCACTCCCCCAGAGAGACTACATGAACAATGGCTTTAAAGGAACAGGCCATCTAGGCAGTTAAAGATCCCAACCATGCTCCCAGACTACATGTGAGCAAGTCATTGGAGAATTGCAAGGTTGCTTAAATATCTCCAGTTCTTTGCTCCACCATTGGTGGCAGAGCCTTCAACCACCTTGGACCTCTTCTCTGGGACTCCTTCCCCAAACCCCTCTGCCTGCCTCTCTATCCTTTAAACCCACCTCATCGACCAAACCTTTGGCTACTTCTCATTTAATTTCTTTGCCTTGGGTGTCCATTTTCATAAGTCCTATTTGTGAAGTGCTTTGAGATGTTCATGTTTGTGATTTTTTTTATCTTCAATACTCCTGTGAAGCGCCTTGGGACGCCTCACTATTTTAAAGGCGCTATATAAATATACATTAATTTAATTATTGCAGAGACCGGTAGAGCTAATGTCTATTTGGAATTTGGTTCATTTTACAGATGTCAAAGCTATAGTTTTGCTCACCACCTAGGTCTTGCATTTCCAGGAGTCCTTGTACAGTCATAACATTTAACCTATAATCTACATAACATACATTTAAGGTGGAGATGTACAGATTTTTGAATGATAAAGGAGTCAGGAAATCGAGTTGAGGCCAAGATCAGATCGGCCATGATCTCATTGAATGGCGGAGCAGGCTCGAGAGGCCAAATGGCCTACTCCTGCTCCTATTTCTTATGTTGTGTTTAGCACAATAAATGTAAGCAAATTAATATCTGTTGCACTGATTTCCCCCATGTTTTTGTGCACAGAAGAATAGATTTTTATTATAAAGTATAAATAGTTTTGTTGGTGGGGGGGCGGGGGGAAGGGAATTAACTCAGTTAATGGTCTACTCCCGTTCCTATGCTTGTACCTCTATTCAAATGTTGTCCCTGCTTCTAACCATTTTGCAAATGGATAAGTCCAACTACAGCAACGTTCAAACTCACCAAGTCAGTGTTGAAAACCATGTTGTTGGACCAACATGATTGTGTAGAGCTTTAAACCATGTGGGGGTCTCCCTATTGACCCGGTGTGCTCAGGCAGAGGGTGAGCTGCTATGCACTCCAGATAAGCCTGCTACATAGAAACACCTGAACCTTTAATGTTTGACTCAAATAATAATGTATGTTGCTTGTTTTTATCTTGGACAGGATACTCGATTTCAGGAACAAACTGATTCTATACCACCTTCTCTTTCAGCTTCTCTATGAAGAATGGGCAAGTTATGGAATATTTTACAAATACCAGCCGCTTGATCTCGTGAGGTAAGGAATGTTTGATCAGTTAAATGCTGACTTGACTGCAAAAATGTGGTTTCCATTCTGCTAATATACAAAATTAGGGAAGACTCCCCTCCTCACTATTGGCAAGTTCACGAATGCGAGTATAAAGAATGCATTTACATTTTGCTGCCAGGCAAAGGCGAGAATTTTACAATAAGTGTAAATTGTATGCATTTGAAATGACAAACATTTGAGTTTTAAAATTTAATAAGTATTTTCATTCCTTGCTCTATTTTTAGTAAATGGTTTATAAATATTGATAAAGTACGTCCTCCATTTTCAAAGTACTTTTTTTTCCCCTCGGCTCCCACCTTTTGCTATACAAATGCGTAGGTTCGGTGCCTAGATTGCACTCTGAAGAGAACACTCCAAAGTGAGGTGAAAAAATAAACCTTCAGATAGCCTTAAGCTCATAATTATTGCTCATAAAAGCAAGTAACACATGTCTGGATAAGTATACAGCCATTCATAGAATCATCTAAATTTACAGCACAGAAGGAGGCCATTCAGCCCATCGTGTCCACACCGGGCGACAAAGCTATCCAACTTAATCCCACTTTCCAGCTCATGGTCCGTAGCTTTGTAGGTTACGGCACTTCAAGAGCATATCCAAGTACTTTTTAAATGTGGTGAGGGTTTCTGCCTCTACCACCCTTTCAGGCAGTGAGTTCCAAAACCCCACCACCTTCTGGATGAAAAAAATTCTCCTCAAATCCCCTCTAAACCTCCTACCAATTACTTTAAATCTAAGCCCACTGGTTATTGGTCCCTCTATCTATATCCCTCTGCTCTCTATTTAAAATGTGCTGACTCTTGTCACTGTGATATGGGCTAACATTCCTGAGGTAATGGTTACCTCTTTCTTTCCTTAATTTGTAATTATCACTTGTTCGGCACAAATCACTTCCCTGACCGTCCCCATTAAATTGTGAGTGACTAGATTAGCCTGCCACTCCTATTTTCTCCCCCAGGAGCGATGCAGAGGGGCACAGTGAGCTCCATAATGGGAGACCCTGTAATACCCTTGGCCTTTTGTTATCTGCTGTGAAAGTGAACCATACTCTCTGTGTGGTTTCCTCACTGCTTTATGGAGTGCTGGAATCAATTTAGTAGGCCCGTATACTGATGGTTCAGAGTTCAGATTGAGCATGAGAAAGAGAAAATAACATGCAAGCAGTCGCTAGGGTGAGTCTTTCTAGACCACCAGGAAACTTTGTGTTTTCAAACTTAAGCTACTGCTACAGCTTGGAGACTAGATGAATATGTTAACACAAAATTAAAGGCAAAATATCCTGAATTCATAACCACTAAAGATGAAGCTGTAGAATTTTCAACATATGACTGTCAATATAGGAACAGGAATTGGCTCTTCAGCCCCTCCAGCCTGTTCCTCCAATCAATCGGATCATGTCTGATCTGCATCTTAACTCCATCTACCTGCCTTGGTTCCCTAACCCTTAATAGCCTTGCCTAATAAAAATCTATCCAGCTAGGAATGACATTTTTAATTGCTTCCCCCCCCCGCACCCCCCCCCCCCCCACACACACACACACACACACACACACACAGCCTCAACAACTTTTGGGGGAAGAGAGTTCCAAATTTCAATTACCCTTTATGTGAAGACAGGCTTTTTGACATCACCACTTTGTTCCGGATCCCATCCCCCACCAGAACAAATTCTGTCGCGCTCGCTCTCACTCGCTCCTTTTGATCAGCTTAAACACCTCAATTAGATCGCTCCTTAGTTTTCTATATTTAAATGAATACAAGCCTAGTCTATGCAACTAGTCCTCAATTTAACCCTTTTGGCTCTTGGTTAAGCAAAGCCTCGATTTTCAAAATTCTCATCCTTGTTTTCAAAGCCCTCCAAGGCCTCGCCCCTCCCTATCCCTATAATCTCCAACCTCACAATCCCCCAAGTTGTCTGCCCTCCTGAGCATCGCTGATTATCGCTCCACCATCGGTGGCCGTGCCTTCAGCTGTTTGGACCCTAAGGAATTCCCTCCCTAAACCCCTCCGCCTCTCTACCCCTCTTTCCTCCTTTTAAGGCACTCTTTAAAACCTATCTCTTTGATCAACCTTTTGGTCATCTGCCGTAATTTATTTCTTATGTGGCTCGATGTCAAATTTATTTTTTGTCCTATGAAGCGCCTTGGGATGCTTTACTAAGTTAAAGGCGCTATATAAATGCAAGTTGTTGTAATTGTAGGTATCATTCTGGTGAGCCTGCGCTGCACGCCATCCTTATCCAGGATATCCTTCCTGAGGTGCAGTGCCCTGAACTGCATGCAGTACTTCAGATGGGATCTAACCAGAGTTCTGTACAGCTGTAATATAACTGTGCCCCTTTTTATTCCAGCCCCCTTGAAATAAAGGCCAATATTCCATGAGACTTCTAAAATTATGTTTCGTACCTGTCCACTGGCTTTGTGATTTCTGTACTTGGACCCCTAAATCTCTCTGCTCATCCACAGTTCCTCACTTCTCACCCTTTAGAAAATACTCTGAAATATCTTTCTTGGGTCCAAAGTAGATGACTTCACACTTTCCTACATTGAACTCCATTGCCACAGTTTTTCCCATTCACTCTTTGCACCTTCCTTCTCCCATTTACTCTCTTGACTGTGCCACTTACATAAGAACATAAAAATTAGGAGCAGGAGCACGCTATACTGCCCCTTCAAACCTGCTTCGCCATTCAATAGTATAATGGCTGATCTACCTCAACTCCATTTTCCCGCCCTATCCACATATCCCTTGATTCCTGTAGTGTCCAAAAATCTACTGCTCTCCGTCTTGACTATATTCACTGACTGAACATCCACAGCCCTCTGGGGTAGAGGATTTGATAGATTCACAACCTTCTGCATGAAGAAATTTCTCCTCATCTCAGTCTTAAATGACCGACCCCTTTATCCTGAGACTCTGACCCATTATTCTAAACTCTCCAGTCAGGGGAAACGGCCTCTCCGCATCCACCTTGTCAAGCTCAAAGAATGATATACTTTCCAATGAGATCACTTTCCATTCTTCTAAACGCCAGAGAATATAGGCCAATTCTACTGAATCTCTCCTCATAATACAGTCCTCTCAGAAAGAAAGTTGGAAAGATCTGCATTTATATAGCGCCTTTCACGATCACCAATTGTCCCAAAGTGCTTTACAGCCGATGAAGTACTTTTGGAATGTAGTCAATGTTGTAATGTAGGAAACGCGGCAGCCAATTTGTGCAGAAGCAAGCTTCCATAAACAGCAATGTGATAATGACCAGATAATCTGTTTTTGTTATGTTGGTTGAGGAATAAATAATAGCGAGGACACTGGGGATAGCTCCCCTGCTCTTCTTCGAAATAGTGCCGTGGGATCTTTTACGTCCATCTGAGCAGGCAGACAGCAGACAGAACCTCGGTTTAACGTCTCGTCCAAAAGACTGCACCTCCAGTGCAGCACTCCCTCAGTACTGCCTTAGCGTGCCAGCCTAGTTTTTTGTGGAATGGGACTTGAACCCACAACCTTCTGACCCACAGGTGAGATTGCTACCCCCTGAGCCGTAGCTCAGGGATCGATCTAGTGAGTCCTTTCACCCCCTCTAAGGCAACTATATCCTTCCTTGGGTCGGGAGACCAAAACTGTATACAGTCGTACAAGTGTAGTCTCACCAAACCCCTATATAATTGCAGCAAGACTTCCTTACTCGTATGCTCCAATGTAATAAAGGCCAACATAACATTTGCCTTCCTAATTGCTTGCCATACTTGCATGTTAACTGAGATTTGTGAAAATCTCCGGATAATTGATCAAAAGTAGTAAAATGTTACTGCACATATGCCATTTGAAGGGAGAGCAACCTCCTGAATCGTGTCAGAGTTCAGATTGTTTTCCTTGAACTTTATTTGAAGGTCTATTTGAAAACTCACTGTGGACGAAATTGGGTTTCGCCCCATTTGGGGGCAGTAACCGAGTCAGGGTGGGATTTCCTGCACCCAGCGTGGAAGTCCCACCCCGGCCGTGAAATTCGGGTTACCGCTCCTCACAGGAAGTGGAGTGCAATGTCGCATGCTCCGGGATTGGAAGCGCTACACGGCATCTCTATGTAGCGCTGATGCGTTTCAACGCCCAACCCCTTCCGTTAAAGGGGAGGGCCGCTGCAAAACCTGCAGGCTCTTTGATGGCCGCCAGGGCTGTGCGGTGCCATGGCTGCAGCGTAGCAACCAAACGGTGCCAGGCTGCACGAGAATGGCGGTCCGGACAACGCAACAGCAAGACCGAACAGGCCAACCAGCGAGTCGTCCAGATATAAAATGGCAGCACAGCCCACCTCCTCTTTAACTTCTGCACCGGGAGCGGCGGCCGGCCCAGTCATGACCCGCGAGGCTGGCGCAGGCATTGCCCATGGGGCGCTACGCAAATTCTGCCGCAGGGTGGAAAGGGGTCACTGTGTACACTGCTGATGTCATCACTGGAGGCACGGTGGCCTGGGGGGCTACTAGCGGGGTACGGCGCAACCGTGTTCGCTCTTCTAACTCTTGCGCAATTTTGCGGGAGCTAATAGCTCCCCCACCCCGGGCAGAAACAGTTTTGCGCACTGTTAGTGGCCCCTGGAGGCGCTAACGGGAGGCGAAGAACAGGGTAATTTCGGCCCCATTATCATCAGCATTGTATCCTATATATTCATTTTAAGTGTCTAATTTCTGAAGATTTTCGGTTGTTGGCGAAAATGGTAGTTTTACGCCAAAATTACCGTTTTCGATGTGCTACCATTTTTAGGCCACATTTCAGCCTTTATATCTGAAGTTGGCATTGTATGAGGATTTACAGCGCAAACCGTGAGTTTCGGCAACTTTAGTCCGGGGCCCGTAGCGCTGAGAGGATTTGGGAGGCTGGGGAAAAACAAAAAAATTTGCAAAAAAAACCATTCAAAACCCTTGCCTACTAAATCACTGAGAAATAATTTAGAAATAAAAACTTTAACTTACCATTTTTGCAGGTCTTCATACTTACCGCTGCTGGCAGGGCTACACTGACAGGTTTGACCTCTTGGTATTCTGGGCGTGGCGGAGAGTGCCAAAAGTCCGATGGTAACGAAGTCCACAGCGTTTCATGTCGGCCCACCTCTCCCCGGCTATACGTGGAAGGTCCCGCCAACCGGGTTTTCGCCACGGACGGTCAAACCGCAGTGAAAACCCGGTCGCAAAGTTGGTGAATATCTAGCCCGTAATGTTGGCCCACCAGCTCAGCTTGAGAGTTTCTGTATGTATCTCGGATAACCTCTCTGGTTGGTTGGGAGTCGTGGACCTTCTGGCGTCTGTTGGCTATGTCTCAAACTTTCTCAATTAAGCCAGTAGATAGTGTATCTTGGTAACACAGCTTTCTCTCTCTGGGTAGGGAGAGGAGTCCAACTGCTGGCAGCAGCCATTGAAAAGCTAAATTAGTATCGGCCCTCAACGTCTAGATTCACCTTTTCCCACCTATCTGTCCAAAGGGGATGATGAGGGGAATTCTGAAAGCAACGAATGGAGAGAGAAGAAAATGGTTATTGGTGCTTCAATAGACTTAATTTACATTGAGGATGGAATCTGATTGCATTTACTTCAATGCTCGTTTGGAAATAATTGAAATTTTGAAACATATAGCTGATCTTTTTCAGGAAGTACTTTGGTGAGAAGATTGCCTTTTATTTTGCCTGGCTTGGAGTGTACACACAAATGCTGATTCCAGCATCTACTGTCGGTGTTATAGTGTTCCTGTATGGCTGTGCAACTGTTAATGAAAATATTCCCAGGTAAAGTTGGAACAATTTTTTTTTTTAATTTGGTTATTTATTACATTGTCATTTTCAGTTACTTTTGGTTTGGGGTTTACAACTTACATTTGTAAGTTTTCATTCAAAATATCTTGTTTAAAATCCTCCTGAAGAACTGTCAATATAAAATATGTGACCCGTTTCTTCCTTGAAAATACGCAACTGAACGAACTCCATTCAATGTGTTGGCAAGTGTTCCAGGATCTAACACTGGTTCTTGGACAAAGTGCTGCGGTTGGATAGCCGAATGACCTCCTTCTGTGCTGTATTTTTCTATGATTCTATATATTGCCCACCTTGGATCATAGAATCGATTTGTAAAATGAGAGCATTCTGGAAAAAAAAGCAGGCTTTGAAATGCAGACTAGTCTAGTATCGTTCAAAATCTGTGACAGGTTTTCCTCATGGCTTTTTCCAACTTGGCTACTGTCTTCAAGAAGCATGTTCTGTTAAGCGCATATTTTGTGTTTAAGTCATTCTTGAGGGAACTGGGGTATGACGGTGGATTAACGCATGGATTTTGTATTTGAATCTAGCCCAGTTTTGTGTACTGAAAAGTTTTGTCTACTGGCTTTAATGGTCATATTTGAAATGATGGTCATTTTAACTCCATTCCTATACGGCATGGATCTACAGCAGTAGGAAACTGCTCCTATCATAGCAAACGTGGCAATAAATTGACAAACTGCTTCAGCGAAGCCACAGATGGAAAAATCTTTAAAGGTTGGATTAAGGAATTACCATTGCAAAAACAGTAAAGGGACTTTTAGCCCACTCTGCTTTACCTGACCTGGGAATTATATACAGCCCTGGTTAGACCACACCTGGATTACTGTGAGCAGTTCTGGGCAGCACACCTTAGGAAGGATATATTGGCCTTGGAGGAAGTGCAGCACTGATTAATTAAGATGATACCTGGACTTCAAGGGTTAAATTACGAGGAGAAACTACACAAACTAGGGTTGTATACCCTGGAATTTGGAAGCATAAGATCTGATCTGATTTGATCTGATCAAAGTTTTCAAGATATTGAAGGGAACTGATAGGGTAGCTAGAGAAAGTATTTCTGCTAGTTGTGGAGGAGAGGACTATGGGGCATAGTCTAAACATTAGAGCCAGGCCTTTCAGGAGTGAAATTGGAAAACCCTTCTACATGCAAAGGGTGGTAGAAGTTTGGAACTCTGTTCCACAAACAGCAATTGATCATGTTGAATCTGAGGTTGATAGAATTTTGGTAACCAAAGGTATTTAGGGATATGAGCCAAAGGTGAGTATATGGAGTTAATTCACAGATCAGCCGTGATCTCATTGAATGGTGAACAGGCTCGAGGGGCTGAATGGCTTACTCCTGTTCCTGTGTTCCGTTGAACCTTTGATGCTAACACTTTTTTTTTTAGTGGTTTATTCACCAGTACTGGTATCATTCATCCCAGCACAAGGTTTCACCAGAAATATTACAGTTGATTAAAAAGAAAAATTCTCTCATTTTCCCAGTTCAGGGAAAATGTGTACACCAAGATCCCAAATGGTTTGCACAATCTGAGCCTGTCTCACAGGACTAGTCTGTTGCTTCGCCTGTTCTGCAATTGTGACCTCACCGAACGTTTCCTCCGCTGTCTTGTTTCTGGTTAAAACAAAGGAAGGTTCTTTTTGCATTTTGTAGAAGAGATTGAATTTTTGAACAACTGTAATCACTATTTAAATTGTTGTCTTACGTTATTGCACTGTATAACTGTCCCTGTACATTAAAGGAATTCATTGTGTGCAGCACGGTTGCGATGCTTCAAATTGATGAGATGCTGCAGTAATACAAGAATTATTTGTTGCTAGGCAGCTTAATTACACACTTGCTGCACAGAGCAAAGGTTGCAGTTAACATCCATGTCAGAAGAGTTCCAGTTTGATGTTTGCATCAAGAAGAGTGGATGATTCATTTTTATTTTTTCAAATGTAATCCATCTTCCATTGATTGGAGTTTCTCGTCAGCTTGCACTGTTATTAAACCTGTGCTTAATAGAATTACAGACAGCACAGAAACAGGCCATTTGGGCCAACTGGTCAATTGACTTTGATTCATTGTCAGCAGTTACATATCACAGTGATGAATTGTAACAGCATTACTCCAGATAGGAAACAAGTTCAGGTTTGTAGTACCACTCAATAGTATGCAACACATCAAAGTTCCTTCGATAAAATGTTAATATATTTCCATTTAATTCATTTTTCGTTGGTGTTTGACATTTCTTTCAAATGTTTTCATGTTATTGAATGAAAAATGTTCCTTAATGCCTATTTCAAATAGTAATAACGTTAGAATACTGTTAATCTTAATCTAGATATTTTCAAAATTCAGCTCTTGGATATTTTTTACATTGTACGAGTTGCCTCAATGTGTTGCCTTGTATTAATGAGTTACTGAAGGAAATTAAGCAACAGAACTGAATAAGATTATTCCTTCTAAAGATGCGATCCTGTTTTGTGGCTGCTATAATAATGAATAACAGATCTATAAAAGTGGAATATTGAGAGCTAACAACTTTCAAAGCCCACCACCACTCCCCCCCCCCTCCACCCCCCAAACTGGGTCTCATTCATTTGATCGTGATAGTTTGAAACTTTCATTAAAGTTGCATCCAGTAATACTGCATTCCAGTAGTCCCATTTTGACTAAAAATATCTTGTGTCCATACCTATGCTTTCTGATTATTCTTGTTCAGTCTTGCTCCTTCCATAGAAGGTGTCTCGTACCTAATGACGAGCTTAAAATTGGGGCTGAATTGTCAGCCCTTCTGCCTGGCAGAAATAAGGTGGTAGTGCCCCAAAAATGGTGAACAAGGACAACAACCCCGTTGCCAGCGTCACTTTGGGTGCAGCATTGTTCGCTGGGGCCTACCGCTGGGCGGGTAGAGTGGATCCCACAGTCAGGCGGGAGGCCAATTTAACATCGAAATTGGGCTTCAATATTGGATCCCAATGGTCAGTTTGTGTCTGAACTGGTTGGAGCGGTCGCCATGCAGGCTCCCACCAATATCGGCAGGAGGCCCGGCCGAAGAGAGTCCTCTTCATTTTTTGTAGGGCTGGGAAGGGCAGGAATGCTCCTCCGGACCCACAAACCCAGCCTGGGCCTCTCCAGATAACCGCTCTCTACAAATTCCTCCTTCCACCCCAACAACCTCCCTGGAAACCTACCTTTCACAGCCAGGTCTAATAATGGGAAGGCCAGGATCCAACAAGCTGTCCCAGGGTGTTTGATTACTAGTCGCAGCCTGCTGTCCCAATGCAAGGGAGGCCCCGGTCCTTAAAATGGACCCGGTCTCCTGGCTGGACTATTGACCCACTGGCCAATCGCCCAATGTTGGGCTCTGGGGGGAGGGGGTCAAATCCACCTCTTGGACTGTTGCCATGAAAGGATGCAATGAGCTTTGGGTACATCATGACTACTGGGCCTTGTAAAGATGGCTGCACTTCTATTTAAAGCCCATCTCATTTCTGAATGCACCTCAATGAGTTGACTTGTGTTTTTCCCTTCTTTCTCTCGCTCTCTCTCTGACAGCATGGAGATGTGTGACCACCGAGCCAATATCACAATGTGCCCGCTGTGTGACAAAACGTGCAGTTTCTGGAAGCTGAGCAGTACCTGCGCCACAGCACGAGCAAGTCATCTGTTTGATAATCCCGCAACCGTTTTTTATTCCATTTTCATGGCATTATGGGGTAAGGAGCCTTGTCTAATCCATTTTAAATAAGTATTAAAATGCCTGGCGAAGGCAATACTGATTGCCAGGAAATTATTGAATGATGCTATGGCCAATTTATCATTCACGCAGCAGTTAAATTTAAAGCACGAGAAAACACAGCTTAAAGAAGGGACTTGCACAGAAGTGATGAGATATGTGTTTTTTTTTAAAGTACTACTGTGTCCTGAAAAAATTTGACACAGATTGAGTACAATTAGTCGACAGGAGAATTTAAAAAACTGGGTGCAGATCATGTACTTGGATCAGGAATTATATACAATAGAAAAGTGGTTTGTTACGTTAGAAGCACATTTGGATCACTTTGTATTTATCTGTATTTATTTAAAATTGGAAAAATATTTAGAGTCTGGAAAACAGTTAACTGTGTTCTCTGCATAGAATATACAGCACAGAAACAGGCCATTCAGCCCAACCAGTCCATATTGGCAATATGCTCCACTTGAGCCTCCTCCCATCCTTCCTCATCCAAGTCGATCAGCATAACCCTCTATTTCCTTCTCCCTCATAGGCATATCTAGTTTCCCCTTAAATGCATCTATACTATTCCCATCAACTACTTGCTATGCTAGTGAGTTCAATGTTCTCGCCAATCTCTGGGTAAAGAAGTTTCTCTTGAATTCCATGTTTGATTTCTTGGTGACTATCTTATATTGATGGCCTCTAGTTTTGTTTTTCCCCACAAGTGGAAACACTCTGTCTACTCTCTCAAAACCTTTCATAATTTTAAAGACCTCCTATTCGTTCACCCCAGCCTTCTCTTTTCAACAGAAAAAAGACCCAGCCTGTTCATCCTTTCTTGATGGGTATACCCTGGCAGTTCTAGTACCAATTTTGTAAATCTTTTTTGCACCCTCTCCAGTGCTTCTTTGTTCTTTTGGCAATCAGAATTGTATGCAGTACTCCCAAGTGTGGTCTAACCAAGATTCGATACAAGTTTTGCATAACTTGTCTACTTTTCAATTCTATCCCTCTAGAAATAAACCCCAGTGTCTGGTTTGCTTTTGCTGTGGCCTTGTTAACCTGTGTCGCAATATTTAGTGATTCATGTATTTGTACTCCCAGATCCCTTTTGCTCCTCTACTCCACATAGATTCTTATTTCCTCAGTAATTGTGACCTCCATATTTTTCTTACCAAACTGCAATACCTTACACTTGTCTATGTTGAAATTCAGTTGTCAATTATCGAACTATTATGCAAACTTATAAATGACGTCTTGTAATTTGTTGCAGTCCTCCTCATTGTTGACTATCATTCCCAATTTGGTGTCGTCTATAAATTTGGAAATTGTGCTTTTGATTCCAAAGCCTAAATTATTAATATAAATTGTGAACAACAGTGTTCCCAGCACTGATTCTTGTGGGAGCCCATTTCCTACCTGCTGCCACGCCGAATAGCTACCGACTCCCTTCTATCTGCTTTCTGTCTTTCAGCCAGCTAGCTATCCATTCTGCTTCTTGTCCCCTAACTCCACATTCTCTGACATTAATTCATTATGTGGTACATTAACGAAGGCCTTTTGGAAATCTAGGTATATCACATCTACTGAATTACCCTTGTCTACTCTCTGTTACCTCTTCAAAGAATTCAATAAGGTTGCTCAAGCAAGACTTTTCCTTTTGAAATCCATGTTGACTATTCATTATATTTTCTATTTTCTGGTAGGGATTCCATTATTTTTCCTACTCCCGATGTTAAGCTGATTGGTCCATAGTTCCCTTGACACATTATATCTCCATTCTTAAATATAGGTATAACGTTGGCTATCCACCAGTCCTCTGGCATGGCACCTTTTTCTAATTATTAAATATGTATAATGGTGCCTCTGCTATCTTTCACAGATGAATTTCATCCAGACCAGGGGTCTTATCCTCTGAGTTTGTTCAGCTTATTTAATATTTCTCCCCATTTATTTTAAATTCAGTTATATCTTTCCTAGTCTCTTCATATTCTCCCTTGTCTTGTTCTCCCCTGCTATCCAAGTACTTAATGTATTTCCCTTCCCTTGCCCTCAATTTTTCCCTTATGTCTTTCTTTATCCATGGTGTTCCATTAGTGTTTAGTTTATTTTTTAGTGGGATATATTTTTCCTGTACTCTGTTGAGCACCATTTTAAATGTTTCCTATTGCTGTTCTACATCAATGGTTGTTTGCCAATATTGTCCATTTCATTTTCCCAAGTTCTATTTGCAGCCTTTCAAAACTAGCTTTTCTCCCATCTATTACCCTAGTTATGCTTATGTTCTTCTCAATTATTATCCTAAACCGTATTATATTATGGTCACTATTGCCTAGATGTTCCTTTACTTTTACTTTTACTTTTACTTTTACTTTTACTTTTACTTTTACTTTTACTTTTACTTCTCTTACCTGCTTTAGTTTATTCCCCATTACCAGATCCAGCAGCAAATCCTCCCTTGTTGGGCTTCTTACATACCAGGTTAGAAAGGAGTCCTGTACATATTGTAGGAATTCAATTCCCTTATCCCCTTTACTCACCCCTTCTGACCAATTAATTTTGGAATCTCCCATGATTTTATGATATTCACAAGCTTTGATAGCTGTGCAGTGAGTTTTATTAATATTTTGTCACCACTTAGGTCATTTAGACATCCTGCAGGGATCATTCCAAGTGCATAATGTAAAAGGTTTCAGCTTTCTTTTTTTAAATTAATTTATTTGTTCACACAATGTAGACATTTCTGGCAAGGCCAGCATTTATTGCCCATCCCCAATTGCCCTTGAGAAGGTGGTGGTGAGCCGCCGCCTTGAACCGCTGCAGTCCATGTGGTGAAGGTACTCCCACAGTGCTGACTTTGTCACAGCTGTTTGGTACAAGTGAGTGGCTTGCTTGGCCATTTCAGAGGGCAGTTAAAAGTCGATTGCTGTGGATCTGGAGTCACGTGTCGGCCAGACCGGGTAAGGATGGCAGATTTAGTGAAAGTCATTAGTGAACAAGATGGGTTTTTATGACAATCTGGTAGTTTCAGGGTCACCATTACTGAGTCTAGCTTTTACTTTAATTAAATAAATCTGGAATTAAACATGAATTTAAATCCCCAGCTGCCATGATGGGATTTGAACTCGTATCTCTGGATTATTAGTCCAGTGACATAACCATTATGCTACCGTATCCCCACTAATGCTACTCTGTTCCTATAAAGCAAATGATTTGCCCCTCTTGACCGCATTTATTGTCGTACTAAAATGAAACTTGGGAAAAGGTGAGTTGAGTTTCCATGTGGTTCTATTTGGAATCAATTATCATATGGCGCTGGAACAGATTTTTTGGTGCTAATATATAATCATTATCCATTAATATGGTAAGTGAACTGATTCCTTTTGGCTTCCATTTCTCTAGCTCTTCCAATATGTGAGATGCCTTGTGATTTAAAAAAAAAAATTTCTTAGGTCAGCCAGGCTATATAAATATACATTGTTGCTGCTGCTGCGTTTGTGTTGTATGTAAAAACTGAGTAAGTGTTCAGTGACCTGTAGGGACCTGCTTGAATTTGTGACACTGTTCTGGTCACTAGAACTGGAGATGAACTTGGCCATTGGTGTGAAAAATGTATTTGCTAGCCAGCACTCAGCATCAAGTTGTAGGTGTGACTTTTAATCCAATGCAGTAAATACAGTGGTATTCCAGTGTATATACTGTGAACCAGGTGAGTCTTCCAGCAGGTACCTCTTTTCATTTGATGCTGGGAAATCACCTCTGCCAAGAACTCTGAAGACTGGAGCCATTTGGAACCCAATTTTTACTTTTCAAAGGTGCTTCCCTCTCCAAAATAATCAATGGAACCCAGGAGCAGAGAAAAATAATTAGTTTGTTAGCCCTGGGATTGCATACAGCTTTAGCTGATCATTTCGTTTAGTTTGCACTATATGCTTGAAATCAACACTAACACTGTAGAAATGGCCCTAATATTTATGGCGCAGGGGTGGGAGCGGGTGTCTGCGGCTAGTAAACATGGAAATCTCGAATGCTGAGGTCCTGCCAAATTTAACGGCAGGACTTCATTACCATTTTGTACTCCAGGAAAGTAAGTGGTAAAAGGCAATCGGAGAAGATCGGGTCATTGTGGGATGGGGGGAGAGGGACGACGAGATTGTGGGGTGGTCTGACAAGCACTGGATGGGTGGGGCCTGAAGATCACTGGGAGGGAGGCTGATGGTGGAAGGGGTGTCTTGAACGTCACAGCTTGAGGGGCTCTGGATGGGTGGATGTGGGAGCGGAGGGTGGTAGGTCTTTCGAGCCAATGTTCCTATTGTGTTCCTAACACCGATGAAGCTACACACGGAGGTTAAAGTAACAGTGACCTCAGTCTTTAATAAGACACTCCAGAGTGAGGAACAAGCCTTAGAGGCCGGCTTATATACAGTGCTCCCAAGGGATGCTGGGATCTCTTGGGACTTCAGGGGATGAGCTCCCTGGTGGCGGAATGTGGGAGTGCATGTTTTACAGATACACAACATCACTTCCCACCCCCGCCCCCTGCAAAGTCAAAGTGAAAACTATTTACAAGGTGAGGCGGTCAGGAGCCTTTCTTTTCCTGGTGGACCGCCTCGGTACAAATGTCTATTCTGGTGTGTTGGCTGTGCCCTCGCTGGGCTGGTGTGTTGTTGGCCCTGCAGGACTGCTGGGTGAACCTGGCCTTGCTGGGCTGTTGGGCGTGATGGGTTCAATTTCCTGGTCCGGTGTAGTGTCGTTGATCCTTTGGGTGTGTGTTGTGGGCTCTCAAAAGGTGGTGTCTGCTGTGGGTTGTTCAGGGCAGTCTGTGAACCGCACCCTCGTTTGGTCCAGGTGCTTTCTGCAAATTTGTCCATTGTCTAGTTTGACTACAAACACCCTATTCCCTTCTTTAGCTATCACTGTGCTCACGATCCATTTGGGACCATGTCCATAGTTTAACACATAGGGTCATTCAGATCAATTTCCCGTGACACAGCAGAGCGACCATCATTTACATTTTGTTGCTGCCACCTGCTCTCTACCTGATCATGCAGGCTGGGGTGAACCAGCGAGAGTCTGGTTTTAAGTATCCTTTTCATGAGTAGTGCAGCCGGGGGCACCCCTGTGAGCAAGTGAGGTCTCGTGCGGTAGCTGAGCAGTACTTGGGACAGGCAGGTTTGGATTGAGCCTTCTGTGACTCGTTTAATGCTCTGTTTGATGGTTTGTACTGCCTGCTCATTGGAGGCTGGTTTAAATGGGGCCGAGGTGACCTGTTTGATCCCATTGCGGGTCATGAATTCTTTAAATTCGGCACTGGTGAAACATGGTCCGTTGTCACTGATCAGTATGTCAGGCAGGCCGTGGGTGGCAAACATGCCCTTCAGGCTTTCAATGGTGGCGGTGCTTCCCGACATTATTTCACATTCAATCCATTTTGAAAACGTATCCTCCACCACCAGGAACATTTTACCGAGAAACAGGCTCACATAATCGATATGGATCCTCGAACATGGTCTGGAGGGCCAGGACCACATACTTATTGGTGCCTCTCTGGGCGCGTTGCTCAACTGAGCACACATGCTGCATTGCCATACACAGGACTCTAACTCAGAGTCGATACCGGGCCACTACACATGGGGTCTGGCTATCGCTTTTATCATTACTATACCCGGGTGTGTGCTGTGGAGATCCAAGATGAACGTCTCCCTGCCCTTTTTTGGTAGCACTAGGTGGTTACCCCACAACAGGCAGTATGCCTGAATGGACAGCTTGTCCTTTCGCCGCTGATTGGCTCTTGCATTTCAATGGGAATGCTGGCCCAGCTCCCATGCAATACAGTTTTTTTTTTACAAGGGACAACAGAGAATCTTGGCTGGTTCGAGTCCTAGTCTGGCGGGCCGTGACAGGTGATTTATCATTTTCAAACGCTTCCATGACCATCCACAAGTCTGCGGGCTGCGCCACCATCAAGTTTGCAGGCTGCACCATTTCCACCCCCGTGGTGGGCAGTGGTAGCCGACTGAGAGCATCCGCACAGTTCTCGGTGCCTGGCCTGTGGCGAATGGTATAGCTTTACGCTGATAGCCCGCATACAAAGGTGGGCACTCGTGCTGAGGCATTCGTATTTATCCCCTTGATTTCAGCGAACAGGGGTGTGAGGGGCTTGTGATCGGTTTCTACCTCAAACTTGAGGCCAAACAGGTACTGATGCATTTTCTTTACCCTGAACACACACGCTAATGCCCCTTTCTCAATCATGCTGTAGGCCCTCTCGGCCGTAGAAAAGCTCCTGGAAGCATAGGCGACAGGTTGCAACTTCCCCGCAACGTTAGCTTGTTGTAATACACACCCAACTCCGTACAACAACGCGTCACATGCTACCACAAGTCTTTTACACGGATTATACAATACAAGCAGCTTGTTGGAGCTCAAAAGCAACTGCTTGTTTTTTTTTTTCCCCATACTCAGTTCTCACCTTTGCGCAATAACACATGTAGGGGCTCTAAGGGGGTGCTTAACCCCGTAGGAAGTTACCAAAATAGTTGAGTCCCAGGAACGACCGCAGCTCCGTGAAGTTCTGTGGCCTGGGCACGTTCCTGATAGCCTCTGCCTTGGCGTCTGTGGGCCGAATGCCGTCCGCCGCGATCTTTCTCCCCAAAAACTCCACTTCTGTAGCCATGAAGACGCATTTCGACCTCTTCAGCCGCAGCCCTACGCGATCCAGTCGCTGGAGGACCTCCTCCAGGTTTTGTAGGTGCTCAGCGGTGTTCCGACCCATGACCAATATGTCGTCCTGAAAGACCATCGTGTGTGGTACCAACTTGAGTAGGCTCTCCATGTTTCTCTGGAAGATCGCTGCAGCCGACCAAATTCCAAACGGGCATCTGTTGTTGATGAACAGTCCCTTGTGCGTGTTGATGCAGGTGAGGCCCTTCGAAGACTCCTCCAGCTCCTGCGTCATTTGGCCGAAGTCAAGATGAGCTTGGTGAACATCTTGCCTCCTGCCAGCGTCACAAATAGGTCATCTGCCTTAGATAGTGGGTATTGGTCCTGTAGCGCGAAACGATTAAGAGTTACTTTATAATCGCCGCAAATCCTGACCGTGCCATCACTTTTGAGTACTGGAACAATCGGACTGGCCCACTCACTGAATTCCACTGGGGAGAAGATGCCCTCGCATTGCAGCCTGTCCAGCTCGATTTCCACACACTCCCTAGTCATGTGAGGTACCGCTCCCGCCTTGTGGTGAATGGGTCGTGCCTCTGGGATCAAGTGGATCCGCACCTTCGCCCCGGAAAAGTTTCCAATGCCTGGCTCAAAAAGGGAAGGAAATTTTTAAGAACTTGTGTACATGAGGCCTCACCGACATGTGAAACCGCTCGAATGTCATCCCAGTTCCAGCGGATTTTGCCCAGCCAGCTCCTTCCAAGCAGTGTGGGGCCATCGCCCGGAACAATCCAGAGTGGCAGTTCATGCATCGTGCCCTCGTAGGTGACCTTGACCATGGCGCTGCCCAGGACAGTGATAAGCTCTTTGGTGTACGTTCTCAGTTTCATGTGGATGGGGCTCAGGGCTGGTCTGAATGCTTTGTTGCTGCACAGTCTCTCAAACATCTTTTTACTCATGATGGATTGGCTAAGCGCCAATGTCCAGTTCCATGGCTACGGGCAAGCCATTCAATTTTACATTTAGCATTATAGGTGGACATTTCATCAAATGTATGCAGCCCATGTACTTCAGCACCTGCCTCCTCTCTCAGGCTCGAAAATTGCTTTGATCCACCATGGGCTGATCTTCCTCTGCCATGTGCTGGTTAGCAGGTTTTGCAGAGCTTGCATCTCGTTCGCAAGCTCGTTGGAGGTGCCCCATTGTACCACAGCTCTTGCAAACATACTCTTTGAAGCAGCATGAATAGGCTTAATGGAAGCCTCCACAACGCCAACAAGGTGTGAATTGCCTTGCGTTCATCCTTTGTTGGGGACTCGGTCATCTAGGTCACCTGAGGCCTGCTGGCAGTTGCAGTCTTGTGGTTTCAGCCCTGTACATTTCTGCTCGCAAACACAGTTCCAGTTAATTTATGAACATTGCTAGCACTTGTGTGCTGAGAGATTTGTTTGGTGTTATCACTGGTGGACATACACGCCTGTGCTATGACAATGGTCTTAGGGGGCCGGCTTATATACAGTGCTCCCAAGGGATGCTGGGATCTCTTGGGACTTCAGGGGATGAGCTCCCTGGTGGCGGAACATGGGAGTGCATGCTTTACAGATACACAACAGTTCCCAATAAGCTACGCAGCTCTCTACCGGTCCCAGCTTTTGCAATGTTAAAATTCACGCTGGCGCAAAACTGTGAATGCATAAGAACAAAAATAGGAGCAGCGGTAGACCATTCGGCCCCTCAAGCCTGCTCCGCCATGCAGTAAGATCATGGTTGATCTTCTACTTCAACTCCACTTTCCTGCACTATCCCCATATCCCTTGATTCCCTTAATATCTAAAAACCTACCGATCTTTGGCTTACACACAGACTGAGCCTCCACAGTCCTCGGGTCGAGTTTTTGCGCTCAAATCTCTGAAGTGGGACTTGAGCCCATGACCTGATGTAAAGGCAAGCGTGCTACTCACTGAGACACAGCTCAGACTGGACCTTCAAGGGGCTGCGCACCCAAAAAAAATAATAGGGACCATTGCTTCTGGTCCACAAGTAGTGTTGGAAAGGCACTTGCCTGCTGGATCGGGCTGCTCCAGCCTCCCGTCAGCTACCAGGGTTTGCAAACTCTCCCCTCCTGCTGTGATTCCTCATAACAACAAATCCATTTCTTCCTGCAGTCAGTCACACTTGACTTGTATAACTTATTCTATTTCAAGTTCCCTTTAAGATAACAATTAAAAAAAAATGTTTTATGCCTTTATTTTAGTTTACACAATCATGCTGAAATGGACACTACCCTCAAAGAATGGGAGGCTCCGATATTTGCGGGGAGGGGGTGAGAACGCGAGTCTGTGGCTGGGAAATGCAGAAATCCCAGGAACGCTGAGGTCATGCCGAATTTAATGGCAGGATCTCTTTTAGCATTTTCTACTCCGGGATCGCCAGTAGCAGAAGGCAATTGGATAAGATCAGGGCATTGTGGGTGGGACACTGACCACGGTCGCACGGAGGTAGGGCGAGATCATTGGGGAGGGGTCTGAAGATCGCTGGGAGGGAGGCTGATCATTGGAGGGAGGGTTCTGAAGATCTCGGGTGGCGCCGGGAATGCATGGTTGTTGAAGATCACGGCAGGTTTGCTTGAGGGGTCGGGGGGTGGGGTGTTTAGTGAAGTGCTTATAGCTCACAAGCAGTGCTGGAAAAGCACTTGCCTGCTGGATCCGGCTGCTCATGCCTCCCTTCAGCGGTGGGTTTCCCTGGGAAACCTCGCCCGCAGCCGTTCAATTCAAATGGCTCCAAATCCGTCGTGGTTAAACCAAAAGTCGGCATGTTTGCAGTGGTTTGGAGTCAGGTTTGACAGTTAACGATTCTGGAATATTTTTTATCACTTCTCTGACTGCCCTCTTGCTGCTGTTGTGCTGAAAGAATATCAATGGCGAAGGGAATAGAGGGGCGTGGGGTCAGGGTAGGAAGCGATAATTGGAGTGGGAGGAGACCCATGTGGAGTTGGGCTGGCCAACCCTCCAGGAATCCCTTGGCGTCTCGAGGAATGGAAAATTAATCTCCGGGATTAATTGCAAGCAACTGGAGAGAAAAGTCATAGGGGCGACCAATGACAGGAATGTGGGGGCAGGGCGGTTGGAGGGGGGATGTTATGTGACACGATCTCCAGGAATACGACTAGCCAGAGTTGGCAACTCTAATCTAAACACCAGCATAGACCAGTTGGACTGAATGGCCTTTTTCTGTGTTGTAGATTCTATAATCAATGTATTCCTGTTGGCCTTAGCTGTTATACATCTTTCAGGTCTCTCTCTGCCCTTGTATTAGTTCAGGTAGGTCCCTTCTCCCTTCTCCCTTCTCCCTGTAGGATTTGTAAATACTACTTCTGTCTCTATCTCACTTTTTTAATTTGTTTACTGATCCATTTAGGGTCATGTTTGTTTGTTGAGTTTGTTGGTTTTGGGAATGTGCTTATCCTGCATGCTCACACCTTACTACTCCTGCCAGCTGAGTTGTCATGGTGTTTCGAAGCTGTATGTTTTTGTAATTGGCTAGCACAGAGAAACTGGAATTTTTGTAAACCACCTTGACGATCCAAAGGTTACTTGTTTCGAACTTGCTTTAATGAACGTTTTTAAATGGATGTCTGTGAAGCAAATTGACTAAATCCATAGATGTAATGGGCAAGATCTTGCTGGGAAAATAAAAGCGCATTAACGACACTCACCGTTATTATACAAATCAGCCAGCAAATTCAGGAGATTAAGGGATATGCCGTGAGTTGCGAATCTCCAGAACTTGCTAATTAATTTACGTTGCTCCGCCCTTTGCTTTGCACAATCGACATGTTGCCCTTAACCTCCCCATTACTTTTAAGGACTTGCTGGATTTGTGCATTAATTGCCCATTAAACTCACCATAGAGGTAAATTTGGAAACTAAGAGGGTAAGTACCTTTTTAACAATGTGATAATTGAGCAATTTAAACTGTGGCGTCTCATTCCTTCAGGTAGTAAATTGTTCTTGGAGATTTAAAAAATGCCATTTTATAGATTATTTTTTCTTTACTGTTCTGTCTCCTTTTTCTCTTTCAATCCATTCTTTCATTCCCTCTCTTTTTCTCTCTCTATTTGATTTGACTCTAATTCACCCTCCTTCCGTGGTTTCTCTCTGTCCATAAATCTCACTGGTTAAGGAAACACACTGTTGGTCCCACTGTTCACTGAGGTCCCAGATGCCTCGTTGCCCTTGCAATTCCATTATCGGCTTGCACTTCCAGCAAGTTTCGAGGCAAAACTTCTATGAGCGTAAGTGTATAGAAAACAATCTAACTGGGAATCAAACGTACTTTAAAGGATAAGGGGTGCGCCATTTAAGACCGAGACGAGGAGGAAGTTCTTCACTCAGAATCGATGTGAATCTTTGGAATTCTCTGCCAGAGGGCTGTGAATGCTGAGTCTCTGAATATATTCAAGGCTGAGTTATAGATTTTTGAGTCTCGGGGAATCGAGAGATCGGGCGGGAAAGTGGAGTTGGGGTCGAAGATCAGTCATGATATTGGCAGAGCAGGCTTGGTGGGCCATAGGGTCTACTCCTATTTTTTATGATCTTAATCAATGTTCCCTGTAAGCCACACATCCATGTAGCGCTCCAGAGGTCCCAAGCAGTCGGCTTTTTAATAGAAAAATTATGCATGTGCGGTATTTTGAATGGGCTGCACAGCCCAAAAAAAAAAATTAAGAGGGAACATTGCTGGGCGTACCGTGACATATCCAACTCCAGCAAAATCCCGACCCATTGTGTTGAAATCTGAATCACGATGCATAGTACTTAGTGGACAACTGTTTGCTGTAGAGTAATTAAGTTAAAGTAATAGAGATCCCTGTAACCCTGTGTCTGACTTTTGTATTCCAAGGGTAACATTTTATTTTGCATGCCTCGATGCTGAAATAATTCAATGCACCATCAGACATGCAGTCACCAACTGCAATTCAATTGCGGTTCTTTGCAGTAATATGGGGCCTTAGTACTGCTCGAGAGGGGTGATTACAGGTTAAGAAAAACAAAGTGTGGTGTAGTTGTTCGGTATTTCAAATCCAATTCTTCCATGGGCCATGCGCAATCCTATCAGGAACTCTCTAATCGCCCATATATTCTCCCGGGGGAAATTATTTTTGTGTAAATACTCCCTGATCCCCAAAAGTAATCAAACATTTCCAGGATATTTACCCATCCCCATATTGCCAGTATTCAGTCTTGGCCTGATGCCCTTCATGGATGCAATCCATCCATCACATATTCCCCCTCTCTTCTCCCCCCCTCCCCGCAAACTAAAACCTATGCCCTGAACTGCTTGGAAGCAATTGTATCTGTTCTATCATCTGCCTCTAAAGGATGCTGCATATGTTCATTGCACTGCAATATTTTGACTGATGTGTGCTTTGGCTTGGTAGCAATGATCTAATCTTCGAGTTTAGGTGGTTTAGTGGAAGTACAAACGACTCCTTGTTCCATGGGTTTCAGTAATAAGTGGCATCTGCTATGTTAAGGTCTTGTTGGGAAAGGAGCAACAAAGGCATTGGTGCTGTGTTTCCGAATGGACAATCCTAATGAGCTACCCAACATCCTTGGGCAGAGTAAGGCAAAGTCTTGAAATGGTGAAATATTTTGGATATGTAATGTCACTCTTGTTCCATTTACGAAGTTCCGTATAATTACATGGCCAAATAAATTGGATCATTTGGTTGGAAAGTAAAAGAGAGAACTTTCATTTATATAGCGCCTTTTACGACCTCAGGACATCCTGAAGCGCTTTACAGCCAATGAAGTACATTTTTTGAAGTGTAGTCACTGTTGTGATAGATGACGTAAACAAAAGCTGCTTACATTTTTCTTAAAGCAGATGTTGATGTTTTATGTATGTTGAACCACAATGCAATATTTTTACAATAGCTCTCTGCTTAGAGAGACATGCAGTGCAAATAATGAGCATTTGAGATTTAAATGGTTTTGGTTTCATCTTCAATTTTTCAAAATTTGAAGCTGAATCAAGGCTGTAATCATGGCTGGACTACCAGAAATAATGCAGGGAACTCATTCCACCATAGACTGGCAGCCATTGAATGGGTGCTCACCATATAATCAATGATCGTATGCCCCCATTGGATGCTAGACAAATATAGACTTGATGTCTTCTCTGTCCACCCAGTAGACCTCAGAAGAATATGGATGTTTTCTCTCCGGGAGACTCGAGAGCAAACTTAGATGAAAACACTCAATTCCAGACCATTGTTGTCCAAATTCAGTTTAAGGGTGAGAAAGCTAGGTCTCAAATTAGTGTCCCGAACTTAAATAAAGGTAATTACAAAAATATGAAGGCAAAGTTGGTTAAAAAGGACTGGGAAAATATATTAAAGGTTAAGACTGTAGCAAAGATATATTCCAGTGAGAAAGAAAGACTCGAGAAGGATGAACCATCCGTGGCTAACTAAGGAACTAAAGGATGGTATCATTGAAAACACAGGCAATAGTGGAAGGCCAGAGGATTGGGAAATTTTTAGAAACCAGCAAAGGATGACTTAAAAAAAATTGATAGAGAGCGAAGATAGCTTATGAGCATAAACTAGCAAGAAATATAAAAACAGACTAAGAGCTTCTACAAGTATATAAAAAGGAAGAGAATAGCTAAAGTAAACATTGGTCCCTTAGAGGATCAGACTGGGGTATTAATCATTGGAAACGGGGAAATGGCAGAGACTTTGAACAAATATTTTGTATCGGTCTTCAAGGTAGAAGACACTAAAAGCATCCCAATAATTGACGATCAAGGAGCGATTGAGGGGTGGAGGGTGGTGGAACTTAAGACTCTGACTAGTGAAAAAGTACTAGGCAAACTAATGGGACTTAAAGGTGAACAAGTCCCTGAGACCTGATGGCCTGCATCCTAGGGTCTTAAAAGAGGTGGCTGCAGAGATATTGGATGCATTGATTGTAATCTACCAAAATTTCCTGGATTCTGGAGAAGTCCCAGCGTACTGGAAAACCGCAAATGTAATGCCTAAGAGAGGAGGGAGACAGAAAGTAGGAAACAATAGACCAGTTAGCCTAACATCTATCATTAGGAAAATGCTGTAGTCCATCATTAAGGAAGTAGTAGCAGGACATTTAGAAAATCATCATGCAGTCAAGCATGGTTTTATGAAAGGTAAATCATGTTTGACAAATTTGTCAGTATTTAGAGGATTTAATATACAGGGTGGATAAAGAGGAACCAGCAGATGTCGTGTATTTGGATTTCCAGAAAGCATTCGATAAGGTACCACAAAAGGTTACTGCACAAGGTGTGGGTAATATATTCGTGTGGATAGAGGATTGGCGAACTAACAGAAAACAGAGTAGGGATAAATGGGTCATTTTCAGGTTGGCAAATTGTAACTAGTGGGATGCCATAGGGATCAGTGATGGGATCTCAACTATTTAAAATTTATATTAATGACTTGGATGAAGGGACCGAGTGTAATGTAGCCAAATTTGATGATGATACAAAGATAGGTGGAAAAGCAAGTTGCGTGGAGGACACAAAGAATCTACATAGGCTAAGTGAGTGGGCAAAAATTTAGCAGATGGAGTATGTGGGAAAATGTGAGGGTATCCACTTTTGTAGGAAAAATAAAAAAGCTAATTATTTAAATGGGGAGAGATTAAAAAATGCTGCGGTACAGAGGTTATCTGGAAGTCCTGCTAAAACTGTACAGGTTATTGCTCAGACCACACTTGGAGTACTATTTTGGTCTCCTTATTTAAGGAAGGATATACTTGCATTGGAGGCAGTTCAGTGAAAGTTCACGAGATTGATTCCTGAGATGAAGGGGTTGTCATCTGAAGAAAGGTTGGGCTATACTCACTGGAGTTTAGAAGACTGAGAGGTGATCTTTGTTATGTAGGCAATCCTATGCAACCAGCATTCTACCGCCACGAGAGAACATATCTGTTGGAGTCCCAAGGGATCCCAGCATCCCTTGGAAGCACTGTATATAAGCAGGCCTCCCATGCTGTACCTGCACTCGAGTTAGAATAAAGAGACTAAGGTCACACTTAATCATGTCTGCAGTACTCAGTCACATTGCTTTATTCAAGACATAACAACTGGCGACGAGATAACGAACCATGCAGAGAACTGTTGGTATCCTGGAGAAATTCTTAGAAGGGGATGACTGGGAGGCCTTCATGGAGTGACTCGACCAATACTTGGTGGCCAACGAGCTGGAAGGGAGTGTGAACGCTGCCAAACGAAGGGCGATCCTCCTCACCGTCTGTGGGGCAACAACCTATGGTCTCATGAAGAATCTTCTTGCTTTGGTGAAACAACCAAATCATATGAACTGTGTACGCTGGTCTGGGAGCACCTAAATCTGAAGGAGAGCGTTCTGATGGCAAGGTATCGGTTTTACACTTGTCAATGGTCTGAAGGCCAGGAAGTGGCGAGCTACGTCGCCGAACTAAGGCGCCTTGCAGGACATTGCAAATTCGATAGATTCCTGGAGCAAATGTTAAGAGACGACTTTGTGCTTGGCATTGGCCATGAGGTTATCCTTTGCAAACTACAGACTGTTGAAACACCGAACCTGAGCAAAGCCATAACGATAGCCAAGGCATTTATGTCCACCAGTGATAACACCAAACAAATTTCGCAGCATAAAGATGTTTTCGCAAGTACTGTACACACAGTAACATCATTTTCAGGCAGGAATGCATATGGCAGAACATACAAGCCTGCAGTTGCATGATCTCATGACTCCGAATCCGCCATCAAGCGTTAATGCGAGGCAATTGACACCTTGGCGCTGCGGAGATGATCATCGAGCCCATCAATGCCACTTCAAACACTATGCATGCAAAGGCTGTGGATCCATGGGACACCTCCAGCGAATGTGCAGATGAGCTGCAAACCACCACGTTGCAGAGGAAGACTGATCCATGGCGGATCAAACTGAACGAGAGACTCAAACCGAGGAGGCAGAAGTGTACGGGGTACACTCCTTCACCACGAAATTTCCACCAATCATGTCAAAAGTTGAACTGAACGTAATTCCAGTATCCATGGAATTGGACACTGGTGTGAGTCAGTCCATCATGAGCAAAAAGGCCTTCGACAGGCTGTGGTGCAACAAGGCACACAGGCCCAAGCTGACCCTTATACATACCAAGCTGAGAACTTACACTAAAGAGCTGATCCCTGTAATTGGCAGTGCAGCAGTAAAAGTCTCCTATGATGGAGCAGTGCACGAACTACCACTATGGATAGTACCAGGAGATGGCCCCACACTGTTCAGCAGAAGCTGGCTGGGGAAAAGTCCGCTGGAACTGGGATGACATCTGAGCACTTTCATTCGTCGACGATGCCTCATGTGCCCAGGTTCTGAGCAAGTTTCCGTAGTTGTTTAAGCCAGGCATCAGAAGTTTTTCAGGGGCGAAGGTGCAGATCTACTTGATTCCCGGTACACGACCTATCCGCCACAAGGCACGGGTGGTGCCTTATATGATGCGAGAGAAAGTGGAGATCGAGCTCGACAGGCTGCAACGAGAGGGCACCATCGCACCAGTTGAGTTCAACGAGTGGGTCAGTCCGGTTCTCAAGGGTGATGGCACGGTCAGAATTTGTGGGGACAGTAAAGTTACGATTAACTGTTTTTCACTGCAGGACCAGTACCCGCTGCAAATAGGCAGACAATCTATTTGCAAAGTTGGCAGGAGGAAAGATGTTCTCCAAGTTGGACCTGACCTCCGCCTACATGACGCAGGAGCTGGTGGAATCTTCGAAAGGCCTCACCTGCATCAACACGCACAAAAGTCTGTTCATCGACAATCGATCCCCATTTGGGATTCGATCGGCTGCGGATTTTTTTCAAAGGAACATGGAGAGTCTGTTAAAGTCGGTTCCGCGCACCGTGGTTTTCCAGGACAACATATTGATCACAGGTCGGGAAACCATCGAACACTTGCAGAACCTGAAGGAGGTTCTAAGTCGGCTAGATCGTGTGGGACTCGGGTTGAAACGCTCGAAGTGTGTTTTCCTGGCGCCAGAGGTCGAGTTCTTGGAGAAGAATCGTGGTAGATGGTATCAGACCCACCGACGCCAAGATGGAGGCCATCAAGAACGCGCCGAGACCAGAACGTGACGGAGCTGTGGTCGTTCCTGGGACTCCTCATTATTTTGGTAATTTCCTACGCGGGTTAAGCATCTTGCTAGCACATCTACACGTGTTGCTATGCAAGAAAGATGACTGGGTATGGGGAAAATCACGAGACAGCTTTTGCGAAAGCCCGAAATCTGTTATGTTCCAACAAACTGCTTGTCCTGTATGATCCTTGTAAACGTCTAGTGTTAGTTTGTGATTCGTCTTCGTACGGGGTCGGGTGTGTGATACAACTAACAAACGAATCGGAACATTGCAACCAGTCGCTTATGCGTCCAGGAGCTTGTCCAAGGCCGAAAGGGCCTACAGCATGATTAAAAAAGAAGCTCTGGCATGCGTTTACGGGGTAAAAAAAATGTATCAGTATCTGTTTGGGCTTAAGTTCGAGTTAGAAACTGACCATAAGCCGCTCATACCTTTGCTCTCTGAGAATAGGGATATCAATACCAATGCCTCGGCTCACATCCAAAGATGGGCACTCACGCTGTCTGCATGTAACTATGTAATTCATCACAGGCCAGGCACAGAGAACTGCGCTGATGCGTTCAGTCGGCTACCATTGCCCACCACCGGGGTGGAAATGGCACAGCCTGCAGACTTGCTCTTGGTGATGGATGCATTTGAAAACTAAAAGTCACCTGTTACAGCCCGCCAGATCAGGACCTAGACCAGCCAGGATCCGTTACTGCCCCTTGTTTTTAAAAAAAAAATGTCCTCCATGGGAGCTGGTCCAGCATCCCAGCGGCCATGCATGAAGAGATAAAGCCATTCCAGCGGCGTAAAGATGAAATGTCCATACAGGCGCACTGTCTTTTGTGGAGTAATCACGCGGTTTTGCCTAAAAGGCAGGGAAACGTTCATACATGACCTACACAGTACCCACCCAGACATAGTAATGATGAAAACTACAGCCAGATTCCATGTGTGGTGGCCCGGCATCGACTCAGATTTGGAGTCTTGCGTGCGCCAATGCAACACTTGCTCTCAACTGAGCAATACATCCAGGGAGGCACCACTAAGTTTGTGGTCATGGCCCTCCAAACCATGGTCTAGGATCCATGTTGACTTTGCTGGCCCATTTCTGGGCAAAATGTTCTTGGTTGTTGTGGATACTTATTCAAAATGGATCGAGTGTAATCTCTGTAAGCATGTCCACTGCCCCAATCGAAAACCTATGAGCCATGTTTGTCACGCACTGCCTAGCTGATGTCCTTGTCAGCGACAAAGGGCCATGCTTCACCAGCGCTGAATTCAAGGAATTCATGACCTGCAATGGGATTAAGCACGTCATATCTGCCCCTTTCAAGCCTGCATCCAACGGCCAGGCAGAACGGGCGGTCCAAACCATCAAAGCTTGAAACTCGTGTCGGAATGCTCCCTGCAGACCCGCCTGTCCCGAGTCCTGCTCAGCTACTGCACTCGCTCACCGGGGTTCCCCCAGCCGAGCTGCTCATGAAAAGAGCGCTCAAAACAAAGCTCTCTCTCGTCCACCCTGATCTCCATGATCACGTCAAGGGCAGGTAGCTTCAACAAAGCATGTACGTACCATGATTACGCAAATTTGTCATGTGATATTGAAGTCAATGACCCTGTATTTGTACTCAACTATGGACATGGTCCCAAATGGCTTTGCTGGCACGGTCATAGCCAAAGAAGTGAGTAGGATGTTTCAGGTCAAACTCGCAAATGGGCTAACTTGCAGAAAGCATTTGGACCAAACCAAACTGCGATTCACACAGCCACGAGCAACCTGAAGAGGACACCACCAACTTCAATCCTCCGACACACACAAGTGGCAAGCGACATCACGATTGACCACGAAGCTGAACTCATCATGCCCAGTAAGGCCAACTGCGCAGCAGCCCAGCAAAGAACCAACCAACTCACCTGCACCTGCATTTGTACCGAGACGATCAACTAGGGAGCGAAAAGCCCCAGATCGTCTCGCCCTGTAAATAAGTGTATTATTGACTTTGGGAAGGAGTGATGTTATATATGCAACTCTATGTAACCAGCATTCTGCTGCCACCAGAGGGCATATCTGTTGGAGTCCCAAGAGATCCCAGAATCCCTTGAGAGCACTGTATATAAGCAGGCCTCCCAAGCTCTACGGGCACTCGAGTTAGAATTAAGAGACTAAGGTCACACTTGCGTCTACAGTACTCAGTCACATTGCTTTATTAAAGACATAACAATCTTATTGAAATGTATAAGATCCTGAGGGGGCTTGACAGGGTAGATGCAGAGAGGACATTTCCCTTCGTGGGGGAATCTAGAACTAGGGGTCATAGTTTGAGTACGGGGTTGCCCATTTAAAACAGAAATTAGAAGGAATTTCTTCTGAGGGTCATAAATCTACCCCAGAGAGCTGAGGAGGCTGGGTCATTGAAAATATTTAATATGGAGTTAGACAGATTTTTGAACGATAAGGGAGTCAAGGATTATGGGGATACGGGCGGGATAGTGGAGTTGAGGCCTGGATCAAATCAGCCATGATCTTATTGAATAGTGGAGCATGGACCAAATGGCCTACTCCTGCTCCTATTTTTTATGTTATGTAATACATCATCATCATCATCATAGGAAGTCCCTCGGAATCGGGGAAGACTTGCTTCCACTCTTTAAAATATGTACTTTGGTGGCTGAACAGTCCAATACGAGAGCCACCGACTCTGTCACGGGTGGGATAGATAGTCGTTGAGGGAAGGGATGGGTGGGACTGGTTTTCCGCACGCTCTTTCCGCTGCCTGCACTTCATTTCTGCATGCTTTCGGCGATGAGACTCGAGGTGCTCAGCGCCCTCCCGGATGCACTTCCTCCACTTAAGGCGGTCTTTGGCCAGGGACTTCCAGGTGTCAGTGGGGATGTCACACTTTATCTGGGAGGCTTTGAGGGCGTCCTTGTAACGTTTCTGCTGCCCACTTTTGGCTCGTTTGCCATGAAGGAGTTCCGAGTAGAGCACTTGCTTTGGGAGTCTTGTGTCTGGCATGCCAACCATGTGGTCTGCCCAGCAGAGCTGATCAAGTGTGGTCAATGCTTCAATGCTGGGGATGTTGGCCTGGCCGAGGGCGCTAATGTTGGTGCGTCTGTCCTCCCAGGGGATTTGTAGGATCTTGCGGAGACATAGCTGATGGTATTTCTCCAGCGACGTGAGGTGTCTACTGTACATGGTCCATATCTCTGAGCCATACAGGAGGGCGGGTATTACTACAGCCCTGTAGACCATGAGCTTTGTGGCAGTTTTGAGGGCCTGGTCTTCAAACACACTCCATCAGGCGGCCGAAGGTTGCATTGGCGGTGTTGGATCTCATCTTCAATGCCTGTTCTTGTTAGGAGGCTCCCGAGAAATAGCAAGAGGTTGAACTCCAGGACATAGTCGACGTATTTACTGAGGCGTATGAAAGCATGGGCCTTACGCTAAACATCCGTAAGACAAAGGTCCTCCACCAGCCTGTCCTCCTATGTAATACACAAGCTACTAACTGCATGAGGCCAATTGGGAATCCAGATGTGGCTAATTGCATAAGGTTAGTAACTGAAATATGAGTCATAGGCACTATTTGGCATGCGATCTTAATACTCGTATTTACACGGCATGTGTACTTTAACCTTTTTGTGTGTGTTTGTTAAAATGGGAAGACAAAAAGCAGACTGCATAAGTGCTTTTTTGATCATTGAGTGATTTCGTTCTTTGGTTGTTGAATCGTGGTAGATGTTCCAGTGAAATATTGTGTTTGTGTAAGGCGTTTTCAGCTAACATTGATGCATGTGGCCAAAATGGTATCACCATGCGCACACCTGTAGCTAAAAGTACGTAACACAAAGGTCCTTCACCAGCCTGTCCCCGCCGCACAGTACTGCCCCCCCAGTCATCAAGATTCACGGCGCGGCCCTGGACAATGAGGGCCACTTCCCTTATCTCGGGAGCCTCCTATCAACAAGAGCAGGCATTGAAGACGAGATCCAACACCACCTTCAGTGCAGCCTTCGGCCACCTGAGAAAGAGAATGTTTGATGACCAGGCCCTCAAAACTGCCACAAAGCTCATGGTCTACAGGGCTGTAGTAATACCCGTCCTCCTGTATGGCTCAGAGACATGGACCATGTACCGTAGACACCAAGTCGCTGGAGAAATACCATCAGCTATGCCTCCAAGACCCTACAAATCCCCTGGAAGGACAGGTGCACCAACATTAGCGTCCTCATCCAAGCTAACATCCCCAGCATTGAAGCATTGACCACACTTGATCAGCTCCGCTGGGCAGGCCACATAGTTGGCATGCCAGACACGAGACTCCCAAAGCAAGTGCTCTACTCGTAACTCATCCATGGCAAACGAGCCAAAGGAGGGCAGCGGAAAGGAAGGACACCCTCAAAGCCTCCCTGATAAAGTGCAACATCCCCACTGACACCTGGGAGTCCCTGGCCAAAGACCGCTCTAAATGGGAGAAGTGCATTCGGGAGGGCGCTGAACTCCTAAAAACTTATCGCGAGCGCATGCAGAAATTAAACGCAGACAGCGGAAGGAGCGTGCGGCAAACCAAACTCCATGCCCACCCTTTCCTTCAACCACTGTCTGTCCCACCTGAGACAAGACTGTGGTTCTCGTATTAGACTGTACAGCCACCTAAGAACTCATGCTAAGAGTGGAAGCAAGTCTTCCTCGATTCCGAGAGACTGCCTATGATGATGGATGACCTGTAGCTAGTCTGCAATTTCTATTGGACAACACTGTTCTAAACCATCTGGCTTTAATTACCCTTCTGTTGATGCCAAGAATTTATTTTAGCGATGACCAATCTGCAAAGTTAAAATAACTTGGTATGAAAGTAAGTATGCAGGTACAGCAATTAATCAGGATGGCAAATGGACTGGTGGCCTTTATTGCAAGGGGGATAGAGTATAAAAGCAGAGAAGTCCTGCTACAACTGTACAGCATATTGGTGAGGCCACACCTGGAGTACTGCGTACAATTTTGGTTTCCTTATTTACGGAGGGATATACTTGCATTGGAGGCAGTTCAGAGAAAGTTCACTAGGTTGATTCCTGAGATGAAGGGGTTGCCTTAGGAAGAAAGGTTGAGCAGGTTGGGCCTATACTTATTGGAGTTCAGAAGAATGAGATGATCTTATTGAAACATATAAGATAATGAGCGGGCTCGACAAGGTAGATGCAGGGAGGATGTTTCCACTCATGGGGTAATCTAGAACTCGGGGCCATAGTCTCAGAATAAGCGGTCGTGTATTTAAAACTGAGATGAGGAGGAATTTCTTCTGAGGGTTGTAAATCTGTGGAATTCCCTGCCCAAGAGAGCTTTGGAGGCTGGGTCATTGAATATATTTAAGGTGGAGATAGACAGATTTTTGAGCGATAAGGGAGTAAAGGGTTATGGGGAGCGGGCAGGGAAGTGGAGCTGAGCTCATGATCAGATCAGCCATGATCTTATTGAATGGCGGAGCAGACTCAAAGGGCCAATTGGCCTACTCCTATTTCTTATGTTCTTAACTCTAAGCAACAGAGCACCTGAGGTCGTGTTCAAAAAAAAAAAGCCAAACACTTTACCTGATTACATCAAACTACAATGTTCTCTGCCTCAGTTTACTGTTTTTCAACCAGTCAGAGGCATTTATGCCAAAATGTTGGCTGCAGCTCTAGAATGGATCGTGAGTGCTCAGATGCACAAGAAAACCAGTTTCATAATGGTACTATCATGGTGTGATCAAATGCAGAAGGAGGCCATTCAGCCTATCGTGTCTGTGCTGGCTCTTTGATAGAGCTGTCCCATTGCCCTGTAATTCTTTCCCTTCAAGTATTTATCCAATTCTCTGGAGAGTTACTATTGAATCTGCTTCCACTATCCTTTCAGTGCTTTCTAGATCATAACTCACAGCGTTAAAATGTTTCCTCATGTCTTCTCTGGTTCTTTTGCCAATTACATTAAATTTGTGTCCTCTGGTTATCGACCCCTCTGCCACTGGAAACGTTTTCACCTTATTTACCCAATCAAAACGCTTCATGATTTTGAACGGTATGTTAAATGTTGGACTAATTAGGAATAAACTAGGAGAGAATGAGGGACATGGAATCGAGAAAGGGTGGAAATTTGGTGGGGGAATATAAACCTTTGTACAAATGCTTACTACATTTAATATTCCAATTGCTATTTCTGACCTCCCAGTACTGTTGCTGTAAATTTGAGGGATTTTTAGAATAGTCTTGCCCGATTGTGACTCTCTGGTTGGCCCAGGGAGCACATTTCCTGTTGCTGTCGGACATCAAATGTGAAGCCAGGAGAGGAAGAAACAAATGTGTTTTTATTGCAGGTAGCATTAATCTAGTTGTTGTTTGCTGAATTCACTGCAATTTCCATTATGGCATAACACTCTTGGATCTTGTGGAATGCAGGAAATCGGTTTTGACAATGTCTCTGGGTTAAGTAGGTGTACTTAATATGACAAGAAATGCAACATAAATTTGGTTAATTTTGATGTATAGAATGTGAAAATTAATCTCCAAACCATTTAACTGAATTGGCATCTTTTCTTTGCCGTGAGGGGACATTCCATTGATCAAACAACATTGGTACAATCCTATCACATGTGGAATGAAAACTCACCCCATTTTGAGATGTACAGAAAGTCTAAATGTATATTATTGTATATTTCTGTACAGATGAAATCTCCTCCTAGAATATTTAAACCCAAATATTCACCAGCATTTCTGTTAGGAAGTAAATGAACAACAACAACAAAATGTGGGGCTGTTGTACGTTTAAGCAGATGCTCCGGCAGAAAAATATTTTGTGCAGACATTCTTGTTGTGCTTGCTTTGCTTGTCTAGGCTAGCCTTTTTGTTACTCCATGGAATCCCTGCCTGCTCCCTTGTGCACTTACCCAACTATTTGGCAAATATTTGCAGAACATCTGTGTCGAAACATTTGTTAGAAGATGTGGCTTTACCTTGCCATTCCTCTCGGCAGAGCACACCCGATGCCTGTTGTCTTGTCATGTTGTAGTTTGCTGAGGGATTCCCATGTTTATATTTAAAAAAAAAACCTTTCCCCTGAAGATAGTGCACCTATTGGGGGAAACCATTGTTTCTGGTATCCGTATTCATCACTACGCACGCCATTATATAAAGTGACTGCTTTTCAATACAGCAATTCCATGACCATTTCTTAAGAGCAGTAAATTTGAGAGATAGATTTCACTTTAGAAAATAATTAATTGAGGTAACACCAAAATAAAATACTATACTTGTCAAATTCTCCTTTTCCCTTCCCGCCCTCATTTTCCACATCTTATCCTTCCTGTTCCAGTTTTTCTCTCCCACATAAATGTTTCCCATGTGGGTAAGTAAACGAGTGAGCTGAATGCTCTCTCAGGGAATCAGATGCAACTGGTGGAGTGTGATTCTTTCTCCCCACCACAGGATGTCAAATATAAATTGTTTTCATCAGATATTGGACCTAACTATGCGGCTATGAAATTATCTAAACATGTATTGAACTATAGGTTTAGATTTTTGCATTCGGTAGATTCCAAACTCAAGGCTGCCTCTGCAAGTGCCACCAGAGCCATCAAGACGCTTGAGTGGATTTTGTGAAGTTCCTCTAACTGCTTTGTCCAAACATTAACTATGGCTGGCAGCGATATCAAGGTCGGGTCTGGTCCACCAATTAAGGTCTGGACATAGATTTTTTTGCACCCTGTGACATCGGAGGAGACCAGCATAGTTACAAACCTTTGCACCAACTGCACAAGCGCAATTATCTGCTGTTGCCCATTCCACCTTGTAGGACAAGTGGAGCAGATCGAGCAACAAGGGAACTGGCCCACATTAAATGGTGAAAGATTGCAAAGTGCCGCAGTACAGCGGGATCTGGGGGTACTTGTGCATGAAACACAAAAGGATAGTATGCAGGTACAGCAAGTGATCAGGAAGGCCAATGGAATCTTGGCCTTTATTGCAAAGGGGATGGAGTATAAAAGCAGGGAAGTCTTGCTACAGCTATACAAGGTATTGGTGAGGCCACACCTGGAATACTGCGTGCAGTTTTGGTTTCCATATTTATGAAAGGATGTACTTGCTTTGGAGGCAGTTCAGAGAAGGTTCACTAGGTTTATTCTGGAGATGAGGGGGTTGACTTATGAGGAAAGGTTGAGTAGGTTGGGCCTCTACTCATTGGAATTCAGAAGAATGAGAGGATACAGAGAGGATGTTTCCACTGATGGAGACTAGAACTAGAGGGCACAATCTTAGAATAAGGGGCCGCCCATTTAAAACAGATGAGAAATTTCTTCTTAGGGTGTACATCTGTGGAATTCGCTACCTCAGAGAACTTTGGAAGCTGGGACATTGAATAAATTTAAGACAGAAATAGACAGTTTCTTAAATGATAAGGGGTTATGGGGAGCGGGAGGGGAAGTGGAGCTGAGTCCACGATCGGATCAGCCATTATCTTATTGAATGGCGGAGCAGGCTCGAGGGCCATATGGCCTACTCCTGTTCCTATTATGTTCTTATTAAAGAACTGCCTCCAGTGAAAGTTTTGATACAAGCCTGTCTTAAACAGATTAATGCAACATTTTTTTTTTTCCTTTATTCATTTTTGGGATATGGGAGTCACTGGGAATGTCAGCATTTATTGTCCATCTCTAGTTGCCCTGAGATTGTGGTGGCCGGCTGCCTTCTTGAACCACGCAGTTTTGTACAACTGAGTGACTGACTTGCTAGGCCTCTTCAGAGGGCAGTTGAAAGTCAGCCACATTGTGTGGGAGTCACATATATAGGCCAGAGTGGGTAAGGATGACTGGTTTCCTTCCTTAAAGAACATTTACTTAAGTAGCTGGGTTTTTTCAACAATCCAACAGCTTCATGGTCACTTTTACTGATGCCAGTGTTTAAAATTTCTGATTTAGAAAAAAAAACTGAATTCAAATTCTCAAACTGCAGGATTTTATTATGTTCTCTTGATCTTTAGTTCAGGCCTCAGATTACTAGTCCAGTATCACGACCACTATCCCTAAATAATAAATACAGGCTGAACCTCCCTTATCCAGAACTCCCTTATCAGGAACAACCCTTTGTCCAGAACCATTCCCAGACCCCGGCCACTGGGTGGCGCATGCACAGAACTCCGCCATTAACAAATTGAAGTCCTTCCTCGCTGCCGACTCCCGCAATCGCTAGCCTGACCTTATGATCCACACCGCCCCCCCCACTCCCCATGATCTCCCTGCCGCACTCCCAGCCCCGATGTCACTTTGCTCAGTACCTGTACTGTCCAATTTAACGTGACCACCCCTCATCTGGAAAAATCCCTTATCCAGAACAGGTCAGGTCCCGAGGGTTCCAGATGAGGGAGGTTCAACCTGTATATGCAAGTAGAAGTGTTTCTGTGATGTAGATACGGTATCAAGAACTATGTGGTTAGTCTCCATTCCAGGAGTGGGATGGTTAAGGTTGGACAGAGCACACGTTCATAGTTGAAGTAAATTGTTGGGTTTATAGAGCGTTTTTGCTTCCACGTGTAATGTAATGTTGATGTTAACCTTGAGAATCAACCTGTGATTCTCCATATGATACATCCATAACTTAAAAATGAAGTTCTAGTGATGGCAGTAGATTCTAAAAGGAATATATTTGGGAACTGAAGATAATGGAGAAATGTTTTTTTTCCCCCCTAATAAGCTTACTATACATCCTCTTTGGAAAGAAATCCCAATGGAAGGGTAGGGATCAATGTTCCCGCTAAATGTGCTCCTGCGCACAGCCGCACTTCCTATACAAGGTCCTGTGCAGGCGCCTCTCCCTATTTTCCATTGTAAATCCTGTGCAGGAGCAGAAATCTAAACGCAACATGCATTAAAGAAATGGGCCGTGCAGTATAAAGTGCAGCTCACGGGGATCATTGGTAGGGATGCCAAGCAGAATCTATTTGACAACAAAGTGGTGCAGCTGTTTTCTTAATCAAAACCTAAATATAGATGTTCTCCTCAGATGTAGAAAATTAAATCCACTTAAGCCAGCTTATGTAAAACCTAAAGCACAAATTGTATGTGTCCTCATGATCGCAGTGTCATAGCCACGAACTGAAGTATTGTCCTGGTCACATGGGCAGTAGCTGAAGGACTGTCATCTGTATATGGGTAAAAGAAACGAGGAGATTTCCTCAAAATCACAATCGAAAAGCTCGAACTACTCAACAGGTCAGGCAACACCTTTTTGGAGAAACAGAAGTTGATATCTCAGGTCTGAGACCCTTCTTTGGGATGGGAACATATTCCAGATGCATAAGGGGAAGGGGTGGAAAACCCCACACATCTGTCTATTTATTTACCACGTGAAGTGCTTCAATGCAGAACAGTATATGGTTAAGTGACATGGTATTAGCAGGGGATGAAGGAATGAGAGAAATAAGACGTATACAACATGCAGTTTGTGTGAATATCCAAAGGAGGATAGATGGAAAGGGAAGCATAATAATCTGGCCAGACACAGCAAGCTCCAATGGCCATAGTCTGGTGAAAGATAAATAGGTGGTTTGCACCAATTGTGCAGACCATCCCACCAGTGGTGTTCCAATGGAGGGGACCCCAAACCGGAAATGTTGACACACCTCCCACGTGGCCAACTCCTACTACCAGAGAAAAAATGGGAGTTGTAATTAAGGTCTGAAGTTGTTAGTCAATGTTGAGGCCAAAGGGCTGCATGCTGCTTAGTAGAAGCATAAGGTATAGTTCCTTGATCTTATGTTGAGCTTCATTGGAACAGTGTCGGCAGCTAAAGGCAGAGGTTGGAGTGGGGACAGCAAGTGACTGGGAGCTCGGGGGAGTCACAGCTGCCGACAGAATGGAGATGTTCAGCAAAGTGGTCACCCAAACAGATTTCCTCCGTTGACTAATTGTATTGGAAATCATAAGACAGTTCATAAAGAATACATTTATGATTTTGCTCCAAATTGAGGAAATCTTCCCCTTGAGTACCAGGAAAGCAAAATTTGAGTTAGTCACGGAATCTTGTTCTGCTCTGTAGTTAAGAATAGCTTGTGATGTCTTGACTCGTATACATGAGCCATGGCAGCAGTATTGTTTTGTTTCTGTTACTGTCGTTGGCAGTCACGTACTCAGAAATAGAACATCACAGCAGGTATTCCAATTGCTTTGCCCAAGAGACTCCGTTACACAGTTGATTTAAGGTTAGCTTACATAAGATAATGGACTGTTAACAAAAACAAATGGATTTAATGGATGGTTGTAATAGAAAGTTTGACTGGCATTGTGCAATGATAAATATTATCAAAATGGGGCTTTTAATATTTATAAGAATTTAAACAATGAGAGTGCAGTTTTTATACAGAGGGTTTTGACCAGTTGGTTGTTTATAGCCTACACTGTTCAGGCCTTCACCTATAGATTAATGGAACGATGTGCAGGAGCATAGAAATAGATAAACAAACAAAACACCGAGGTCTATCTAGTTCACTACCTGCCATCCTGGTAGCTACATGATATAACAATATTGGAGTTCTTGTCTAATCGTAGCAATCAGCCTCTATCAATGAGTCTACAACAGACCCAGACATGAGGTCAGGAAGACACACCAACGGTGGAGAGCTTTGGGAACCATGGGTCCAAAGCCATCCGTTCCTCCCAAGCACGCTACACTCATCACATTACTCATATACTGCACCCCAAAATATCAATTTCTAAAAGAATAAACAACAACTTGCATTTATATAGCTCCTTTAATGTAGTAAAACATCCCAAGGCACTTCACAGGAGTATTAAGATAAAACAAATAAATTTGACACTGAGCCAGCTAATAAGAAATTACGGCAGATGACCAAGAGAAGTTTTAAGCAGCAGCTTCAAGGAGGGTAGAGAGGTTTAGGGAGGGAGTTCCAGAGCTTAAGGCCCAGGCAGTTGAAGGTGTTGCTCAACCATCGGTGGCCATCAGGGATGCTCCGCAAGACTGAATTTGAGGAGCGCAGATGTCTCGGCAAGGGGAGGAGGGGGTGGACGGGAGGCGAGGGGGAGTTGTGGTGCTGGAGGAGATTAGAGATAAGGAGGGGCGAGACCATGGAGGGATTTGTAAACAAGGATGAGAATTTTGAAATCGAGACATTGCTTAACCGGGAGCCAATGTCGGTCAGCCAGCATGGGTGATTGGTGAGCGGGACTTAGTGCAAGTTTGGACATGGGCTGCCGAGTTTTGGATGACCTCAAGTTTACGTAGGGTAGAATGTGGGAGGCCAGCCAGGAGTGCATTGGAGTAGTCAAGTCTAGAGGTAATAAAGGTATTAATGAGGGTTTCAGCAGCAGATAAGAGGAGGCAGGGGCAGAGGCGGGCATTGTTAGAGGTAGAAATAGGCAGTTTTAGATATGCCATGGATATGTGGCCGGGAGGTCATTTCAGGGTCAAATATGACACTTGGGTTGCGAATAGTCTGGTTCAGCATCAGACAGATGCTAGGGAAAGGGATGGAGTCGGTGGCTTGGGAAAGCAGTTTGTGGCTGGGACTAAAGACAATGGCTTCGGTCTTCCAATATTTAATTGGAGAACATTTCTGCTCATCCAGTCCTTGATGTCAGACAAGCAGTGTGACAATTTAGAGACTGTGGAAGGGTTGAGAGGCGTCAACGAGAAAACAAAAAACCATTGGGATGTGCTGTGCTCTCCTTCAGTTACTGTTGCATTTTTCTATTTCTCCAACTAAGAAGGAAGGAACTTGCATTTATCCCAAACTATTTCACAGTCAATTAATTACTTTGACACTTTATCGCTGTTGCATTGTATTATTGGCAAATGCAGTATCTAATTTGCTTACAGAACCATCTCAAACAGGAATAAGAACTAGAAAAATATTTTTAGAATTGATTGACTTACCAATTACCTGGAAGTACTCAACAAACCACAAGACTGACCACTTTGTCTCTATCTTGGTATCCTTTTGTTGGCATTTTAAAAGGAATACTATGTACACAATCTAATCAAAACTAGGCTAATGGTAATGACCTTAAACAGGAGGTTGCTGATCAAGACAAGCATTCCAGCCACCAATCCATAAGAGCGGACTGCATCCGGGTTCAGCACAAATCAGATAACATTTAGTGTCACACAACACGACTGAATGTTGGCGTCCAGTCCTATCCCTAGTTTAAATAAAGAAAGAAAGACTTGGATTTATATAGTGTCTTTCATGACCACCGGCCATCTCAAAGCACTTTACAGCCAATTAGTACTTTTGGAGTGTGGTCACTGTTGTAATGCAGCAGTCAACTTGCGCACAAGCAAACTCTCACAAACAGCAATGTGATAATGTCCAGACAATCTGCTTTTTGTTGTGTTGATTGAGGGATGAAATTTGGACACGACACCAGGGAAAACACCCCTGCTCTTCTTCGAAATAGTGCCATGGGATCTTTTATGTCCACTTGAGAGAGCAGACAGAGCCTCGGGTTAACATCTCATCCATCAATTAATGAAAGATCAGGCAAGAGGAGAGGAGGCCCATCATTATGACGATAAAGTCCGTGTCATCAGCTCACCAGAGTTGGAATTCTGAAATTGGCTCCAAATTCCTTGACAGATGCTGAGAGCATGTGGAAAACAGTTTCCAAATTGGGGCCAATTCCACTATCCTTCAAGTTTTAAGCCATGTGTGTAAAATGGAGCTGCAGGGCTTCATCACTGAAAATCATGAGTGCCATAGTTTAGTGTCAAAATTATCACCAAAGTAGAAGCGCTCAGCCATAAGTAAGTTTCAATGTCTTCAAGTATTGACCCTAATAACCAGTTCTCTTGAGCTTAGGCCAAGGTGTATTAGCTGCTTGCCAGACTTGTTCCTCTGCACTATAGGTGTCCACTAGTGTTGCCATTTCTAAATGTCACAGTGAATATCATGCTTGACCACGAAAAGGAATCAAGGTTGAACCATGATGGTCACAGGCCAGTATCCTGCTGTCAAAGTTTCTAGAAACTGAGAAAATTTAGCAGAATCTCATTTGACAACAGTTGTGGCTGAGGATTAGGGACTAGGGGAACTCCACAGGGCTTTGTTCCGAGTGCCCAGCTGTTGTAAACAACTTGTAGGGTGTCTTTTTTTACATTTCTAATAGCGCTGTGTG
Source organism: Pristiophorus japonicus (assembly GCF_044704955.1). NCBI lineage: Eukaryota > Metazoa > Chordata > Chondrichthyes > Pristiophoridae > Pristiophorus > Pristiophorus japonicus. The sequence goes on along the minus strand of NC_091990.1, from coordinate 124,952,945 downwards.
GACTGATGGCCAGTAGCAGAGTGATTGATTGCATTTCGAGGGATCTGGTTCAGTTAGGTAAATGTGCTAAGAAGTGGTAGATGAAAATAAATGTAAAATTATTCACATTGGAAAATGAAATGTGTCTGCAATGAAGAGAGTATGCATTTTGGAGTGTACTGGTTTACAAATAATTTTCATTATTTGTCAAAAGCATCACTTTTTTTTTAAAAAAAAACAACTCTATCTGCCCTTTTTTTTAAAACTTGATCTGCCCCATCATTGCTCCAATAGATCTGCCCCTCATCACCAGTTGAATTTATGATTTTTCTGGCAGGTGTCATGTATTTTCTTCATGGGTTCTTTTGCTTAAGAATTCATAGCAACGCATTGCTATTAAGAACTAATTGGTTTATTAACAAAGGTTTAACCATCACACTGCACATTACCAGTTCATCCACTCGGCTCACAACTGCAATCTTCTTCATCGATGACCTAGTCCCAACTGACCGGGGTTTTATTGAGTCTTGTAAACATCATGTGACTGGCTAAGCCACTTACAATGCAACAGTTCTACAACTGCTTTAAAAGGAACGTTAATACAAGTGCCCCCTTATTAAAGGGGAACTAAAACTGATATTAAACAAATTTAACTTTTGAAACTATTGTCAAATTAAAATTTGCTTGCCGGGGTTGATGATTCACTCCAGTCCCTCTGGTGCCCACTCTCGTGGAAGGCCGCAAGCGTACTGGTGGACACCGTGTGCGCTATCTCCAGGGATACCCTGGCATGAACGTAACCACGGAAGAGAGGCAGGCAGATGGGCTGAATGACTGCCCGCTGCCTGGACCGGTTAATGACCACCCTGGCCAGATCCAGGAGCAGTCCTACGAGGAGGCCCTCTGACCTGCCCGCTCCCCTCCGCACTGGATGCCCAAAGATCAGGAGCGTGGGACTGTGCAGCCAAAAATTGAGGAGTAGTCCCTTCAAATAATGAAAGAGGGGCTGCAACCTCATACACTGAACATAAACATGGAACATGGACTCTTCCAGACCACAGAAATTACAGGAGGCCGGGGAATCAGTGAACCAACTTAAAAACTTATTGCACTGGACTGCCCCATGTAACACACTCCAGGTCAAGTCCCCAATAATTAAAGGGAGGACTCCCGCATAGAATGCAGTCCGTTGGGGACCCCAGCCTCCTCCAGATGGCAAGATGGTGTGCCATGGCCTGTCCGGACAGCAGACAAGGATGGCAAAGTGGAGAGTGTGCAAGAGCAGCCCGTACAGGAATCCCCTCCGCGCAGAACTGAAGGGCACGGAGGGATTTCCTGGCGGAGGCTCAAGTTGTGAGCCGCCGGCACCCAAGGGGGGTTTCGGAACCTATGGGCGGGAGTCAGTTCGGACTGGATCGCCGCACATGCTTGAGCCTCCTTGACTCACCTCGTGGAGTCGAGGCCCAGTGCCATTTTTAGCGACTCGATGGCACTGGCCACGAACCGGACGTTGGCCCAGGATAGGCGGCGTGCCAAGCAACAGCTCGACAAACCTGGTGAGCATCCTCACGGGTGCATACATTACAGCAGGGAAGAGCTGGTGATTTGGAATCATTCCTACCTAAAGCAACATAATATTCAAACCAGTGTCATATTGGCTGGAGGATCAATTTCTATCCAGGAATCGACTTTGCTAATGGAAATTGGGGTGAGCAGGAATTTACTGCATCTGGTTATCCAGCCCTAGATACTTCTAATTGTGTGTATAATTGAACGATACAATTTTTTAAAACCTTGTGGATGAAGGTTTCAGCAGATGATCTGAGGCTGGGGTAGAGATGGGCGACGGAGGTGGAATTAGGTAGTCTTGATAATGGAGCAGATATGGAGGCAGAAGCTCTTCTCGTGGTCAAATAGGACGCCGAGGTTGCAAATGGTTTGGTTCAGCTTCACAGTTGCCAGGGAGAGTATGGGAGGCAGTGGCTCGCGAACAGAGTTTGTGACGGGGACTGAAGACGATGGCTTCTGCTTCACATTGAGACTACAGCTGTAGTATAAATAAACCCCAAGTTAGCTATCTTGCATGTTTTCATTTCTTCATCTGGATATGATTCTGGCCCCAAACTATCTTAATGTCTCCATTTAAGGATAATAATTTTACATAATATGAACATAAATAGGAGCAGGAGTAGGCCATTTGGCCCCTCGAGCTTGCTCCGCCATTCAATAAGATCATGGCTGATCTGATCTTGGCCTCAACTCCACTTCCCTGCCCGCTCCGCAAAACCCTAGACTCCCTAGAGTAAAACAAAAAATTTTTATCACTGGGAACTTTGCACCAAGAGGAGAGAGGAGTGTGCAAGTATGATTTTAAACTAATCTTTTTTTAAAAAAAAACCCTTTAGATCATTAAACAATCCTTTGCATTGTTTTTTGAAATTTCTGAGAGAGCAGTGGTCCATCCACATGTTTTAATTGAGGACAATTTTGCTTTCAGCTGCCATGTTTATGGAACACTGGAAAAGATGCCAAATGAGGCTGAATTACAAATGGGATCTGACCGGATTTGAAGAGGAGGAGGTTAGCCCTCAAACACCTTTCCTAAAAATTATTCGATTTATATTGAACACACACTATCTTTTGTCACAATTCTTTTTGCAGTTTAATAATACTTGTTTCTTCTTCTGTTGCTGACTACCTGAAGGAGCGATTGAAGGTTTGGAATTTTTAAAATTTAAATACTGTATGTCTTTCGAGCTTGCTTAATTATGACAGTTCTGTTTCTGCTAGTGTGTGTGGGGGGTGGGGTGGGAGTGGGAGAGGGATTTAATCCAACACATTTTTAAAACTAATAATTTTATGCTTTGGTGCTTTTACTGTTCCTCCATGTTCCATTGTAGGAAAAATGGATGCTTTTGGTAATTCTTTAACCTGGGATTTTTACCTGCCTGGACGAGGGAATCTTGCTGTGGGCGACTCAGTTACATAAGAAATAGGAGCAGCAGTAGGCCATTTGGCCCCTCGAGCCTGCTCCTCCATTTGAAAAGATTATGGCTGATCTGATCTTGGCCTCAATTCCCTGCCCAATTATTTCATTAGGTTTGCTCGTCTGCCCAGAATGCCTCTTTCCATTGGGACCTCAGGAGTAGAATAATGACTATCCCTCGTGTGGCAATATTATGTTCATTAGAAGCTGGTGAGCCTCTGCTCATGTATAATTTTTCCATTTTTAATGAGGACCAAAGTAGCAGCCCTCAACATCACACTATCCAATTAAAAAGTATAGCACTGGAATGGCTGGAGTTGTGTTTTTCATGAGGCAATACCTGCTGAGAGAGTTTCATTTCAACCTTTTTTTTTGTGTCCTCTCTCGGTCATTGCTGCCTTAGAGACATGTTCCTCGCTTGTCCATTTAGTGATCTGGCCGCTATCGGCATCAGATGTAAAACTATTTTAATAAGCCTCCTGTCATTTGTAGCCCGATAATTGCAGCAAGCTATCCCACATAACCACAGCAGGATTGTCTCCCCCTCTCACCTGAAGTCATTTCTGAATCTGAACTAAGGATTTTGGCATCCAGTTCATGACTTGAGTTTAGTTTGATGTTTTCTCTCAATATGATCTTGTTTGTAATTTGGATCATTGATATTGTCTGTCACATCTGAGAAGGTTGATCCTTTGCTCTTTGCTTGCAAACTGAAAAACGAGGGGCAGGAACCTTCAGGCAGTGACATTTGCTGGCAGTAGAATGGAGGCTATTGCTTCTAGTTTCACCAAACCAAATGCTACTTACCTGCCTGCAGTAGATGAAAATGTTCTTGATTTTAAAAAAAAGTTTGTGTATAACAGTGAATACTATACAGATTGTGGGCAGCAACTGGTAAATGTTATGGCACTATAATAATTTATGTAAACCATGAGTCAGACCTTGATTCGAGACCAAGCGTGAGTGTAGTCATGGATGGGCACAAACAAATTCTAAGTTGGTGAGGTTCAATAAAAGAAACAATTTTTGATGCTTCACCCCAGTAAAAGTTTAGCTCCTCCAGTGATTGTAATGGTTCTTGCACCAGGATGAGAAAAGTAATGATGAGGGGTGGTTCTAGTAATGGTTTATTGGGTGGAAATGGCCGTACTTATACTAAACATTTTACATCGCTTTAAAATAATTATCTTCAATTTGTTTATGCTGAGTTTTTCTTTCTCTTTTTGAAATGCTCAGGATCATCCACGGCCTGAATATGAGGCCAGGGTTCTGAGTAAAGTTCTGAAGAAAGAACTTCAAACGAAGGAAGAGGTATGGACGGACTTTCAATGGAATTAAACCTTGCAGTTTATTTTTAAATTTGGTAAAATATTTTTATAAAAGTCTTCGCAAAATGTCACCATTTCTGTTGCTGCAATTATTACTGATTTATGTAATTTTTTTTAAAACAAATTATTGTTGTAGTTATTGTACTTGCGTGTTAACTAATGTGCTTCTTTATTAAATAACTTGATATTCAGGGACTGGGGCTGATCAAATAAATCATTTGTAACATTGTCCTTCCAAATCTGGGATTAGGGTTTGAATCCCATCCAGCCTGCTGAATTGAACATCTTCTCTCTTTGGCTGCATCATAAAATGAGATTGGCAGGTTCAACCCAACATGAGACTGCCTATTATTGTTAGCCTTACTGAGTTGTTTAAGTAAAGGGGAAAATCTACCCTTGTTACCATCGGAGGTGCCTTTCAGTGTTTTGGGGTTAAAGGCATGTTGTCAGAAGAGAGTGGAGGGAACTTCACTGCATCTGGCACCTGCTCTACCTGACCTGAATGGGTTTGATGCCAACGCTAGCTTCAGAAATGGATGTCAACATTTCACCTTGCTGAGTACAAGAATATTGCTTCTCACTCCCTCCCCATTTTAAAAAAAAAAGTCAACAATTGAAATAGCTTGGTATCGGATCCCTTTGTTAGTCTGTCATGATGCTGTGTGACTGAATTTAACACTGTGCCTATGTGGTCCTTTTCTCTGCCTGACCTCAGAAGTCATCGGAAGCGGTGGAGGAATACCCAAACAAATGGAAAAACAAAGTTTGGTCTGCCATGGCTGGGGTGAAATTGGTACTAGTTGAAAATAATAATGCTTGTATTTTTTCCAAGTTTGTTCAGAAAGACATGGGGCCAAGGTTGCTGTTTTAGAAAAATATATATATAAATATATCTATATATAGATATACATATGTATAGATATATGATCACTGGTGTTCTCGCATCTTAAATTGCAATTCATTGCAGTAAAATATATTGGTTAATTTCAGCTGCTATTACAGTCACATTCTACTATAATTTTATCAACCAATTCTTGCACTTTCAGTTCACTGTCGATAAATAAACTAAGTGAATAAATGAAGATTGTGTGCCTGATTTAGGGGGTTATTAGTTTGAATTGCTTCTTATTGGGATTACCAACATCTTCAAGGGGTATTGGTTTGGCTCATCTCTGAGATGCTGGCTCAGATGCATTTGTCATTTATAATAATACATAATTAAATCACATGGGAAATGTTTGATCCATTAATGAGCGAATGAAGCATTTGTACCAAAATCTATCTAAATTATTTCTAAGAAGCTTTTGAAGTGGCAGTCTTTCTCAACAAGCTAATGGATTTTATTTTTCAAAACTATTTCACTATTAAATTTATTTGATAGTCAGTAATACAGCGCATTAGAATGGCTGTGCATGAGAGTACTTGTCTAGACACCTTTAATACAGTTTTGTTCCCAGTCACCTTAGTTTGGTTGTCACCGTGCATGTAATTAATGATCTTTGTGCACCATGTGACTTGTTTTGTGACGCTTAACTAGTAGTAGCTTCAATGGTGTTATTGTGGTCACTGGGATTTAAATGTGCTAAGCTTCTAGTTTTGAAGTTTGTCCTTATTTAATGTCACACGTTGGTCATATCAAACAGCTTTAATTTGTGTTTACCAGGTTTGGACTCTAAACAAAACTGCAATGATATAATTGGCAAGTTTAGTGGAAAGTATAACATGACTTAAATGGGAGGTAATGGGACCAAGCTCTTAGCTACCTTGCTGGAGTGCTGAACTTGCAAAGATGTGACCCACATTCATTGAATTCACAATTGTGACTGATGTTTGTACTTCAGGTTCACCTGAGATAGATCGTTTAACCAGTCTTTGGTCTTGTGAGAGAAATAGAGCAAAGAGTCCTGACATCTCTCGCTCCAATAATTAATAAAACATTAAACTTGCAGAATGGGCATTTAAGTGGCAAATTAATTGAAATATTGCTAAGTGTAAGGTGGTGCATTTTGGTCAGAAGAATAAGGAGGCTGCTTGGATAATAAGGGTCTTAATGGGATAGAGGATCTAGGGGTACAGATACACAAATCACAAAGTAGTGACGCAGTTTAATAAGGCCATTTAAAAAAAATAAAAATAAAAGGCAAACCAAGCACTGGGGTTCGAGAGGGATAGTGTTGAAAAGCAGGTAAGTCATGTTAAATCACATTGGGATGTACTGTGCACAGTCTGGTCACCACTGGAGAAGGTACAAAAAAGATTTACAAGGACTGAGAGGTTAAAAATATCAGGAAAGATTGTACAGACTGGGGCTATTTTCTCTAGAAAAGGGAAGGCAGAAGGGTGACCTAATAGAGGCCTTTAAGATAATGAAAGGGTTTGATGAGGTAAATGTGGAGATAATATTTTCACTTGTGGGGGAGACCAAAGCTAGAGGTCATAAATAAAGCTTTGTTACATAACTTCAGAATTTAAGTTGTTCGATCAAAGCAATGCATCTGGTTGGTGGAAGTCCAGCTCTAATTTTTGATTCTTTACTTGAATTTTTAATGTGTTCATTCTACAGACCTTTAAGCTTTAAGTTTAGTTTAATTGTCCATTGAGTGTCCTAGTAAACCTATATTGCTAGAACTATATAAAAAAAAAAATGAAATACACAGAAGATGATACATTTGGCCCAAGTTGGTGGCTATATTGTGTTCTGGTCAGCATCAACAACAGGATGGTGAGTTTGTCAATAGTCTGGTTCAGCCCGAGACAGTAAGGGACATGGAATCAGTGGCAAGGGCATGAAATTTGTGGCAGAGTCCAAAGATGATGATCAACTGGAAGACGATAATGTTCAACTGGCAGAAAATGTGGTCCGTCCAATACCTGATACCATATAAGCAGTCTGACCATGCAATCCAAGGGATGATTTTGCCAAGTGACACCATGCAGTCTTGGTGGAGTGGGGGTGAGGAATAAATCCCCTGCCGATTCTGGAGGTAATGTTGCAGGTATACGAAGAGAAGCCACTGATGGAGATGTTCCGGCTACAATCGGAAAACTAAGAGTGTACCTATTGTATAACTTGCATGATTGACTGATTGCAAAATAGCCTCCTGGTAATAGAGATCTCCAGATTCATTCTTGTCCATCATACAACACGTGGAGCAAACGCTTTTACAATTTTATCAAAATCCCAAATTTGCCTCATACAATCTCAAAAGTAATGGGCCAAAAATTGCGGGTGGTTGCCTCCGACCAAAATAAAAATTCCAAAAGTACCTGGTGGTCCCGGAGGAAGGAACACTTGCGCTCTGAGGCCTCGATGCACAGCCCAGCGTAGAGGCCCATGCGTCCCAGGATCGTAAGCGCTTCCTGGGATCACATGGGCCTAGGATCACGTGGGCCTGGGCCACCAATCACAATGTAGTTGTCTCATTGATAGCAATGGGAGCTCTGAGCTTCGAGCTCTTTTTTTTTTTACTTTCACTTTTTAAAAATTAATTAGAAATTGCATTAAATTAAATGTTTTAGCGGAAAGGAAAAAATTTTGAATTAAAAAAAAATGTTTTAATAGTGTTAAAAATAAACTTGCCTTCATAAACAGGGTTTTTAACATAAAAATAAGTAATAAAAAATATTTTTTTACCAGGCATAAATGTTTGAAGGACATTCGCTGGGCAAGAGTGGGGCAAATAGCCCAAATCTCCTCCCGGGGATGCGTTGAATCGGTCTAAAAAGACATTTTGACAGATCACAAGTGCCGGGTTCATGCGCTTTGCTCATCTAAACCTGGAACTTGTCGGGCCTCTCCGGGCACATGCGCACATCGTACGCACCCGGAGAGACTGGAATTTCAGGGTCAATAGCTTTCTGTGGCTCTTCGACCAGAAATGCTGCACCGGGGGCAGCCCTGACTTGGACTGCAGGTTGCTCATCCCTCCCTGTCCCACAAAGGAGGGCTTCTGCCGCAGCATATTTAATATGCAGACAGAGTCTTTGATGGTGTGAGTCTCCTCCCAATGATCTAAAATATTTTTAAAATGTCAGTTTTCAAATGTTTGCTGGAACTTTACTTATCCAGCTGTAAAACTTTTATGTTCGGCTTTGCACTAGCTGGTGCATCAACTCTTGCTTCAATGCATTTGAGCGTCAGATCGCCAATCGGCCATTTTTGCCTTGATGTTTATCCAAAACCAATTTGCTTCAACTCGAAAGCAGCGGTATAACGACATGGTAATTTAATAATGTCGTTCAAAGAATCTATAAGCTAGAGCATGAAGTTACTGAATAGAAGGATATGCAGGTAGGGTGGGAGGAGGTTGATGTGAAGCACAAACACTGGTACGAATCAATTGGGCCAAATGGCCTGTTTCTGTGCTGTAAATTTTAAGTGATGTTCTACTCATTACTTTTGAAGTAGTTTGGAATATTGCAGTTAGAAGGAGCTGTCTTATGAAAACATAGAAGAGTGTTAGTTCGCCAAGCAATATCCATGTTTGGCAGTTTATGTCCAGACAGAGATCAGACATTCGAATACATTGAACATTGGTATGGGTCTAGTATATAGTTCCCATGAAGACACTTACACGGATTGCAAAGATGTCATTTGTGTCTAGTAGTTTGTATTATTTAACCACCATGCTGTCCAGGTGAAATCTGATGGACTTCATGGTTCAAATAAGGACTTATTTTGAGCAGAAGCTCCTAGCACATCTTTGAGTTGAAAGATAACCTTGAGGGATTAACTTTTTTCACTGGCTCTGCTTATAATTACAGACTGAAAAGGAGAAACTGACTTGGAAGGACCGTAGCCCAGCTTATCTGACAAATATTGTTGCTGTCCTATTTATGGTAAGAATATGCATGTGCAGATATTTTACAAATCTCGGTATTCTGTATTACAGATGACATTATGGCTTCTTATGGGATCTTGTAACGTTTTGCACATTCACAGAAAGTCACATTGTGCATACGAGTAAAGGAACAATTCAGCACAGAAGGCGGCCATTTGGCTCATTGTGCCTGTGCTGGCTCTTTGACTGAGCTATCCAATTAGACCCAACCCCCTGGTTCTTTCCCCGAAGCCCTGTAAATTTTTCCTTTTACAAGTATTTATTCAATTTTGAAAGCTACTATTGAATCTGCTTCCACCACCCTTTCACTAGATCATAACCACTCGCTGTGTTTTATTTTATTTTTTTTAAGTTTTAAAAGCTTTCCTCATTTTGCCTCTGGTTCATTTGACGATTTTCTTGTCCTCCTGGTTACCAACCCTTTTGAGTGGAAACAGTTTCTTCCTACCTACTCCATCAAAACCCTTCATAAGGAGTATATGATTAGAATGTGACAATATGCAGCTACAACAGTAGAGTACAAGTCTTCTAAAATCTTGCTATGATGATGTAGTGCTTTAATTGGGCACTATAAGAACATAAGAAATAGGAGCAGGTGTGGGCCCTCGAGCCTGCTCCACCATTCAATAAGATTGAAAAGTCCTGTCCCTGCCGCACAGACTCACACGAGGCACATGCTGAAGTCGAGGTCACTCAGGACCTGCACCTTTATTACACAGCTCTCGAATGCAACACTTGCCTGAGACCTGTCCTTATATATCTGTCTGGGACAGGTATCCAGTGTCTCCTGCAAGTGCACCCCTGGTGGTAAGGTAAACTTGTCATCTCTAGTTACAGTTATGTATAGCATGGTAAGATAGTTATGTACAGTAGTGTGAGATACATGACCTCACACTCCACCAAGGTCTTATTGTCTTTATTGGTTCAGTCTCTCAGGTGGTCTACACTCTCGCATGGAGCGTCTTAGTTGTGGTTCAGTTGTTTGCCTTGGTACCTGATTTTCTTTTGGTGTGATTGCTGGTATCTCGCCAGGGCTGTCTGTTTCGTTCAGTATGATTGGTGTCTCGCCTGGGCTGTCTGTTGGGATTGCCCTTTCCTCAGGTTGTTACCTCTGTCTATCCACCAGGTATGGTGTGAGTTCCACATTGTAGTCTGCTTCTGGCAGCAGTGTTGATGGTAAATCTTCTTTTGACTTGGTCTGCATGCCTCGGGCAGGTTTGGCCATTGTCCATTTGTACCACCAGTAGCCTGTTTCCTTCTTTGCCTGTTACAGTCCCTGCAAACCATTTGGGACCCCTGCTATAGTTTAGCACAAACACTTTGTCCCCGATCTCATTCCACCTCCCCATCGAATTTCGGTCATGGTACTCAGTTAGCTTATGGCGCTTTGCCTCAACGATTTCATGCATGTCTGGGAGGATTAATGAGAGCCTTGTCTTTAAGGTCCATTTCATCAATAGTTGCATGGGGGGAACCCCAGTCAATGAATGTGGACGCGATTGTATGTCAGCAGCAGTCGCGACAGGCGGCCCTGCAGCGCGGGACCTTGGATTTTGAGCATGACTTGTTTAATGATCTGCACTACTCGCTCCACCTGGCCGTTGGAGGCTAGCTTGAACAGTGCCATCTTATCATGATTTATGCCATGGTCACTCATAAAATCTTGGAATTCTGCGCTGGTGAAGCACAGACCATTATCACTGACCAATATGTCAGGAATGCCGTGCGTTGCGAACATGGTTCCAAGGCTCTCCACAGTGGTGGTAGTTGTGCTCGAGTTTAAAATGGTGCATTCGATCCACTTTGAAAATGCATCTACAACTACGAAGAACTTTTTGCCCATGAATGGGCCCACATAGTCTACATGCACCCACGACCACGGTTTGGTGGGCCAGGGCCAGAGGCTTGGGGGCATTACTGAGTTGGGCACAAATAGTGCACCATCGGATACAGAGCTCCAAGTCCGCGTCAATGCCAGGCCACCAGACGTGGGATCTGGCTATGGCCTTCATGAGAATGATCCCCGGGTGCTCGCGGTGGAGCTTCCGGACAAATGCCTCTCTGCCTCACAAAGGCATAACTACTCAGCTGCCCCACATCAGGCAGTCTGCTTGTAGTGACAGCTCATGCATGCGCCTAGGGAAAGGTTTGATGTCCTCAGGGCAGGCATCGCGAGTCTCTGCCCAGTCACCAGTTAAGTCACATCTTTTTACTAGGGATAATGTGGGGTCGCTGGTCGTCCAGGCTCTGATTTGGCGAGCCGTCATGGGCGAACCTGTGGATTCAAAGGCATTGATTGCCATGACTATCTCACAGTCCTGTTCGTCAGACTCTTCCATGGCCGTCAGGGGTAGCCTGCTAAACGCGTCGGCACAGTTGTCTGTGCCTGGTCTGTGCCTTATGGCGTAATCGTAAGACGCCAGCATGAGTGCCCACCATTGAATGCGCGCCGAGGCGTTGGCGTTTATTGTCTTGCTCTCGGATAGTAGGGACGTGTGGGGCTTGTGGTCGGTTTCTAACGCGATCTTGACACCATACACGCAGGCGAGCGCCGCCTCCTCCACCATTCCGTACCCGAGGCATAAGCTATGGGTGGTAATTTACCCGCACTATTGACATGTTGTAAAACGCACTAGACTCCGTATGCTGACGCATCACATGTAAGAACTAGCTTTTTACCTGGATCAAAGAAAGCCAAAACACTGTTGGAACACAGAAGGTTGCGTGCCTTATTGAAGGCACATTCCTGGGCATCCCCCCAAAACCAATCTTACCCCTTTCTCAGTAGCACGTGGAGAGGCTCCAGCAGCATGCTTAAGTTCTGCATAAAGTTCCCAAAGTAATTGAGTAGCCCGAGAAAGGCGCGCAGTTCTGAGACATTCCGGGGCCTGGGTGCCAGGCGAATTGCTTCGGTTTTGGACTCTGTTGGGCAGATTCCATCAGCGGCAATCCTTCTGCCCAAAAATTCAACCTCGGGCACGAGAAACAGGCACTTGGATTTCTTAACTCTTAGGCCTACTCGATCCAACCGCTTTAGTACTTCCTCCAAATTACGGAGATGGGAGTCGGTGTCCCTGCCCGTGATAAGTATGTCGTCTTGAAATACAACCGGCCCCGAGGTGGACTTGAGCAGACTCTTCATGTTGCGTTGGAATATAGCAGCTGCCAACCTGATGCCTAATGGGCATCGATTGTACATGAAAAGGCCTCGATGTGTGTTGATGGTTGTGAGTAGCTTAGACTCGTCGGTCAATTCTTGCATCATATACGCAGATGTGAGATCTAGTTTTGAGAAGTTTTCCTCCAGCCAATGTGGCAAATAAGTCCTCCGCTCTGGGCAGTGGGTTTGGGCCTGTAGGGAGACTCTGTGGTAGATTTGTAGTCCCCACAGATTCGTACGGATCCATCAGGCTTCATGACTGGGACAATGGGACTTGCCCAGTCGCTGAATTACACAGGTGAGATAATGCCTTCCCGCAGAAGCCTGTCCAGTTCATGTTCAATCTTTTCCCTCATCACATAGGGCATAGCTCTAGCCTTGTGATGGACCGGTCTAGCATCCTGTGTGATGTAGATTTTGACTTTAGCCCCTTTGAAGGTGCCCACACCTGGCTGAAAGAGATGTTCAAATCGACATAGAACTGTTGAGCAGGAGGTCCATTCCTCTGACGACATGGCGTGAACATCATCCCATTTCTAGTTTAGTTTTGCCAGCCAGCTTCTCCCCAGCAGTGCTGGGAGATCTCCGGGGACAATCCACAGGGGAAGTTGGTTCACCGTCTCTTTGTGTGTGACTGAGAGCATGGCGCTGCCAAGGACTGGGACGATTTCTTTGGTATAGGTCTTTAGTTTGGTGTCGACCCTTGAGTTTTGATCTGTCTCTTTTTTGTGTGGCCACAGCTGTTCAAATTGTTGAGCGCTCATGAGAGATTGACTCGCTCCCGTATCCAGCTCCATGTTGACGGGTATCCCGTTGAGTAGGACCCTCATCATTATTGGAGGCGTCTTGTTGTAAGAGCAGTAGCCATTGATCGTGTTGACCCGCTGTACCTCGGTGTCCTGGGTACTGTCCCCACCGTCTTCTGGTCCGCTTTCCGATTCATATACCAGCCGAGCTGCCGTTTTTCTGCACATGCGGGCCAGATGCCCTGTATAGTCACAGTTTCTGCAAACAGCATGCTGAAATCGACACCCCCTTGATGAGTGCCTTCCCCCACATCTCCAGCACATACCGCTTCCATTGTTTCCAAAGGATGAGCTGCGTCTGGCTGATCTCTCTCGAGCTTCTCTCAGTTTGTAGTTGATTGCTCGCATTGTGGGTTGATGAGGTGTGAACGGCCGTTCATGTGGCCCTTGATGGCTTCTGGCGCCACTGCCTGCTGTTGAAGGCCTGCTCTCCTGCCTTTGTCTGTGTGTGGGGGTAGCGGCTTGTTTCACGCTGTGAACCCCTTGTTCCGATGTTTCGTTAGTTGTCGTACCCGCAGTGTAGATCAACCTCGTTACTACTTCTCCTGCCAAGAACGTCTGTGCAACCAGTGCTGCTGCCTCTAGGGTCAAGTTCTTGGTCTCTATGAGCTTTCAGAATATGCCTGCGTGGCCAATTTCTTCAATAAGAAAGTCTCTCAGCACTTCTCTCCTTAGTTCATCGGAGAACTCACATAAGCTAGCCAACCTCCGAAGTTCCGCCACGAAGTCGGGTATGCTCTGGCCCACACAGCGTCTGTAGTTGTAGAACCTGTGTCTGGCCATGTGTAGGCTGCTCGCTGGCTTCAGGTGGTCTCTTACCAGTGTGCTCAACTCTTCAAACGAAATGCTTGCTGGTTTCTTGGGTGCCAGCATGTCCTTCATTTAAGGCGTATGTTTTCGAGCCACAGCTGGTCAAGAGATGGGCTCTTCTCTTGTCTGCCTTATCGTCACCTAACCAGTCTTTGGTTACGAAGCTTTGCTGGAGCCTTTCTATAAAGTCCTCCCAATTATCTCCAGCATTGTATTTTTCATCTGAGCCGTTGGTCGCCATTCTGTGGATTCTGTAATCCCATCCTTGTCGCCACTGTAAAGTCCTGTCCCTGCAGTACAGACTCTCTCACGCGGCACATGCTGAAGTCAAGGTCACTCAGGCCCTGCACCTTTATTATACAGCTCTCGAATGCCACACTTGCCTTATACCTGTCTGGGACAGGTATCCAGTATCTCTTGCAAGTGCACCCCTGGTGGTAAGGTATGCTTGTGGTTACAGGTCATCTCTAGTTATAGTCATGTATAGCATGGTAAAATACAGTAGTGTGAGATACATGACAAAGATCGTGGCTGATCATTGACCTCAACTCCACTTTCCCGCACGATCTCCACATCCCTTGATTCCCCAGACTCCAAAAATCTATCTATCTCAGCCTTGAATATATTCAGAGACTCAGCATCCACAGCCCTCTGGGGCAGAGAATTCCAAAGATTCACAATCCTCTGACTGAAGAAATTCCTCCTTATCTCTGTCTTAAATGGCCTACCCCTTATCCTGAGACTGTGCCCCCTAGTTCAAGACACTCCAGCCAGGGGAAACAACCTCTCAGCATCTACCCTGTCAATCCCCTTCAGAATCTTGTATGTTTCAATGGGATCATACCTCATTCTTCTAAACTCCAGAGAGTATAGGCCCATTCTACACAATCTCTCATAGAAACATAGAATATAGGTGCAGGAGCAGGCCATTTGGCCCTTCGAGCCTGCACCACCATTCAATCTGATCATGCCTGATCATGCAACTTCAGTACCCCATTCCTGCTTTCTCTCCATACCCCTTGATCCCTTTAGCTTTAAGGGCCACAGCTAACTCCCTTTTGAATATATCTAACAAACTGGCCTCAACAACTTTGTGGTGGAGAATTCCACAGTTTCACAATTCTGAGTGAAGAAGTTTCTCCTCATCTCAGTCCTAAATGGCTTACCCTTTATCCTTAGACTGTGACCCCTGGTTCTGGACTTCCCCAACATTGGGAACCTTCTCCTGCATCTAACCTGTCCAATCCCGTCAGAATTTTATGTTTCTATGAGATCCCCTCTCATTCTTCTAAATTCCAGTGAATATAAGCCTAGTCGACCCAGTCTTTCTTCATGTGTCAGTCCTGCCATCCCGGGAATCAATCTGGTGAACCTTCGCTGCACTCCCTCTGTTATACATGTATACAATAGATATGTTGTCTGTGTAGTGACTATATAGTTGCATAAGATAGAGACTTGTTTACCGGAGGTACCATCAACAAGGTTCACACTCTATACACAATGCTGGCACCGCCAGAGGGTGCAACTGGTGGAGGTCCAGGGATCACCTGTACACCACAGGTACCCAGGTATAAAAGAGTCCACCATGTGGCTCAAAAGTAGTAATCTCGGGATTGCTACCAGTGCCACGTGCT
The DNA here is from genome assembly GCF_044704955.1 of Pristiophorus japonicus. Taxonomy (NCBI): domain Eukaryota; kingdom Metazoa; phylum Chordata; class Chondrichthyes; family Pristiophoridae; genus Pristiophorus; species Pristiophorus japonicus. Next base: position 124,937,401 of record NC_091990.1, on the reverse strand, counting down.
AGTCAGAGTAGGAATCGCAGGATAGCGCAGATGAATACGTGGCTTGAGCAGTGCTGCAGCAGGGAGGGATTCAAATTCCTGGGGCATTGGAACCGGTTCTGGGGGAGGTGGGACCAGTACAAACCGGACGGTCTGCACCTGGGCAGGACCGGAACCAATGTCCGAGGGGGAGTGTTTGCTAGTGCTGTTGGGGAGGAGTTAAACTAATATGGCAGGGGGATGGGAACCAATGCAGGGAGACAGAGGGAAACAAAAAGGAGGCAGAAGCAAAAGACAGAAAGGAGATGAGGAAAAGTGGAGGGCAGCGAAACACATGGCAAAGAACAAAAAGGGCCACTGTACAGCAAAATTCTAAAAGGACAAAGGGTTTTAAAAAAAACAAGCCTGAAGGCTTTGTGTCTTAATGCAAGGAGTATACGTAATAAGGTGGATGAATTAAATGTGCAAATAGATGTTAACAAATATGATGTGATTGGGATTACAGAGACGTGGCTCCAGGATGATCAGGGCTGGGAACTCAACATCCAGGGGTATTCAACATTCAGGAAGGATAGAATAAAAGGAAAAGGAAATGGGGTAGCGTTGCTGGTGAAGGAGGAGATTAATGCAATAGTTAGGAAGGACATTAGCTTGGATGATGTGGAATCTATATGGGTCGAGCTGCAGAACACCAAAGGGCAAAAAACATTAGTGGAAGTTGTGTACAGACCTCCAAACAGTAGTAGTGATGTTGGGGAGGGCATCAAACAGGAAATTAGGGGTGCATGCAATAAAGGTGCAGCAGTTATAATGGGTGACTTTAATATGTACATAGATTGGGCTAACCAAACTGGAAGCAATACGGTGGAGGAGGATTTCCTGGAGTGCATAAGGGATGGTTTTCTAGACCAATATGTCGAGGAACCAACTAGGGGGGAGGCCATCTTAGACTGGGTGTTGTGTAATGAGAGAGGATTAATTAGCAATCTTGTTGTGCGAGGCCCCTTGGGGAAGAGTAACCATAATATGGTGGAATTCTGCATTAGGATGGAGAATGAAACAGTTAATTCAGAGACCATGGTCCAGAACTTAAAGAAGGGTAACTTTGAAGGTATGAGGCGTGAATTTGCTAGGATTGATTGGTGAATGATACTTAAGGGGTTGACTGTGGATGGGCAATGGCAGACATTTAGAGACCGCATGGATGAACTACAACAATTGTACATTCCTGTCTGGCGTAAAAATAAAAAAGGGAAGGTGGCTCAACTGTGGCTATCAAGGGAAGTCGGGGATAGTATTAAAGCCAAGGAAGTGGCATACAAATTGGCCAGAAATAGCAGCGAACCCGGGGACTGGGAGAAATTTAGAACTCAGCAGAGGAGGACAAAGGGTTTGATTAGGGCAGGGAAAATAGAGTACGAGAAGAAGCTTGCAGGGAACATTAAGACGGATTGCAAAAGTTTCTATAGATATGTAAAGAGAAAAAGGTTAGTAAAGACAAACTTAGGTCCCCTGCAGTCAGAATCAGGGGAAGTCATAACGGGGAACAAAAAAATGGCAGACCAATTGAACAAGTACTTTGGTTCGGTATTCACGAAGGAGGATACAAACAACCTTTCGGATATAAAAGGGGTCAGAGGGTCTAGTAAGGAGGAGGAACTGAGGGAAATCGTTATTAGTCAGGAAATTGTGTTGGGGAAATTGATGTGATTGAAGGCCGATAAATCCCCAGGGCCTGATGGACTGCATCCCAGAGTACTTAAGGAGGTGGCCTTGGAAATAGTGGATGCATTGACAGTCATTTTCCAACATTCCATTGACTCTGGATCAGTTCCTATGGAGTGGAGGGTAGCCAATGTAACCCCACTTTTTAAAAAAGGAGGGAGAGAGAAAACAGGGAATTATAGACCGGTCAGCCTGACCTCAGTAGTGGGTAAAATGATGGAATCAATTATTAAGGATGTCATAGCAGCGCATTTGGAAAGAGGTGACATGATAGGTCTAAGTCAGCATGGATTTGTGAAAGGGAAATCATGCTTGACAAATCTTCTGGAATTTTTTGAGGATGTTTCCAGTAGAGTGGACAAGGGAGAACCAGTTGATGTGGTATATTTGGACTTTCAGAAGGCTTTCGACAAGGTCCCACACAGGAGATTAATGTGCAAAGTTAAAGCACGTGTGATTGGGGGTAGTGTGCTGACATGGATTGAGAACTGGTTGTCAGACAGGAAGCAAAGAGTAGGAGTAAATGGGTACTTTTCAAAATGGCAGGCAGTGACTAGTGGGGTACCACAAGATTCTGTGCTGGGGCCCCAGCTGTTTACACTGTACATTAATGATTTGGACGAGGGGATTAAATGTAGTATCTCCAAATTTGCGGATGACACCAAGTTGGGTGGCAGTGTGAGCTGCGAGGAGGATGCTATGAGGCTGCAGAGTGACTTGGATAGGTTAGGTGAGTGGGCAAATGCATGGCAGATGAAGTATAATGTGGATAAATGTGAGGTTATCCACTTTGGTGGTAAAAACAGAGAGACAGACTATTATCTGAATGGTGACAGATTAGGAAAAGGGGAGGTGCAACGAGACTTGGGTGTCATGGTACATCAGTCATTGAAGGTTGGCATGCAGGTACAGCAGGCGGTTAAGAAAGCAAATGGCATATTGGCCTTCATAGCGAGGGGATTTGAGTACAGGGGCAGGGAGGTGTTGCTACAGTTGTACAGGGCCTTGGTGAGGCCACACCTGGAGTATTGTGTACAGTTTTGGTCTTCTAACTTGAGGAAGGACATTCTTGCTATTGAGGGAGTGCAGTGAAGGTTCACCAGACTGATTCCCGGGATGGCGGGACTGACCTATCAAGAAAGACTGGATCAACTGGGCTTGTATTCACTGGAGTTCAGAAGAATGAGAGGGGACCTCATAGAAACGTTTAAAATTCTGATGGGTTCAGACAGGTTAGATGCAGGAAGAATGTTCCCAATGTTGGGGAAGTCCAGAACCAGGGGTCACAGTCTAAGGAGAAGGGGTAAGCCATTTAGGACCGAGATGAGGAGAAACTTCTTCACCCAGAGAGTGGTGAACCTGTGGAATTCTCTACCACAGAAAGTTGTTGAGGCCAATTCACTAAATATATTAAAAAAGGAGTTAGATTAAGTCCTTACTACTAGGGGGATCAAGGGGTATGGCGAGAAAGCAGGAATGGGGTACTGAAGTTGCATGTTCAGCCATGAACTCATTGAATGGCGGTGAAGGCTAGAAGGGCCGAATGGCCTACTCCTGCACCTATTTTCTATGTTTCTATCCTCATTCTGGAGTTATATTAAATGGACTAAGGTCACTACAGTTCCAGTACAATACTTTGCCTCGTGGAGTCATTATCAGAGCATCTAAAGACATAACAATTGGCGACGAGATTATGGACTTTCACGCGAAAATGGCTAACCTTGCTACGTCGCAGCAGTTCACCGATGGGGATGATTGTGACATCTTTGTGGAGAGGCTCGACCATTTCTTCACAGCAAACGACCTGGCAGGCAATGATCCGGCCACACTGGCTGATGAGCGCAGAGCTATCCTGCTCACCAGTTGTTGGCCCATCGTCTATGGACTCATCAGGGATTTGCAGACACCAGCGAAGACAACGACCAAGATGTACGAAGAGCTTGTAACGTTGATCCAAGAGCAACTCAAGCCCAAAGAGAGCATCCTCAGCCACTCACCAGTTTTATACCCACCGAAGGCCAGGAAATCGCAAAATATGCTGCAGACCTCAGGAGGCTCTCGGAACCTTTTGATTTCAGCGACCATCTCACCGAAGTGCTGCGGGATATCTTTGTCATCGGAATCGGCCACGAGGGCCTTTTTCCCAGGCTACTATCTGCAGATACCACAGTCACACTGCAGAAGGTCATCACCATGAGCCAGGCATTCATGACTTCAACCTGGCGGATAACTCATCCTCTGGCAAGTACTGTACACAGACTGGCGCCTTTTAGAGATAGGACTGTAGAACGTGAATCTCCTCAGGGGAGAGAGAGAACAGGCTCCCGAGTCCCTTAACTCTAAGTCCGCCGAGGGGGCTAATCGGTTAGCACCATGCTGGCATTGCGGAGGAAATCACCGGGCTCACCTGTGCCGTTTTAAGGACTGTGTGCAAAGGGTGCAGCACAAAGGGCCACCTCCAGCGAATGTGTAAAAGAAATAGGACTCACCGTGTTGATGAGTCTGCAGAGGGCCATGAATCCAGCGCGGATTATGAAGAGGCGGTCAGAGAGGCAGCTCAGGTCCAGGATGAGCTGTACGGAATGTTTACCTGCACCATAAAAAGTTCCCCGTTGAGAATGGAAGTTGAGATAAACGGCGCTCCAGTCTTCATAGAGGTGGACACGGGGCGAGCCAGTCAGTAATGAATCAAGAAGCCTTTGAGAGGCTATGGGACAATCAAACTGAAAGACCCAAGTTGGTCCCGGTTCAAGCAAAGCTGCTCACCTACACCAATGAACTTATCCTAGTTGTTGGTAGTGCGAATGTAAAGGTACTCCATGATGAAATGGTGCCACTGTGGATTGTTGCAGGTGATGGACCAACGCTACTCGGAAGAAGGTGGCTGGAGAAGATCCATTGGAGCTGGGAAGATTTAATCCCTCCAGCGATCGATGTCCCCCAGAGAGCAGACCAGCACAGACCGCTCAGCACGACTGCGCGGAGATGATCCAGCTGAGACGACCTGAACGCACCTTCCAGGCTCCAGAGAAAGAAAATCGGATCCAAAGGCAACTTCCCAGCTTCGGTGGCAGAACCCGGGGGGAAGAAGATCAAAGCAGTCGACATCGTGGATGGAACAAAGATGGCGCTCAAACTACGACGTGAAGTGCTGAAGGAAAAGATGGCAGTGGCCAGACCACGAGGTGCAGCGCTGATGGAGCAACATGTGGTACTAAGCGAAGAAGAGGATTGGGATAAAGATAGCAAGGCCCTCGTAAAGGAGGCCAGCAATCTACCATACTTAAAGGGACAGTCCCACATTCTCATTCAATGTAATAACAACGTAATAGCAGCTATTAACAAATATGATATAATTGGGATTACGGAGACATGGCTCCAGGGTGACCAAGGCTGGGTACTCAACATCCAGGGGTATTCAACATTCAGGAAGGATAAACAGAAAGGAAAAGGAGGTGGGGTAGCGTTGCTGGTTAAAGAAGAAATTAACACAATAGTAAGGAAGGACATTAGCTTGGATGATGTGGAATCTGTATGGGTAGAGCTGCGGAATACCATAGGACAGAAAATGCTAGTGGGAGTTGTGTACAGACCACCAAACAGTAGTAGTGAGGTTGGGGACAGAATCAAACAAGAAATTAGGGATGCGTGCAATAAAGGTACAGCAGTTATCATGGGCAACTTTAATCTACATATAGATTGGGCTAACCAAACTGGTAGCAATGCGGTGGAGGAGGATTTCCTGGAGTGTATTAGGGATGGTTTTCTAGACCAATACATCGAGGAACCAACTCGAGGGCTGGCCATCCGAGACTGGGTGATGTGTAATGAGAAAGAACTAATTAGAAATCTTGTTGTGCGAGGCCCCTTGGGGAAGAGTGACCATAATATGGTAGAATTCGTTATTAAGATGGAGAGTGACGCAGTTAATTCAGAGACTAGGGTCCTGTACTTGAGGAAAGGTAACTTTGATGGTATGAGACGTGAATTGGCTAGAATAAACTGGCGAATGATACTTAAAGGGTTGACGGTGGATAAGCAATGGCAGACATTTAAATATCACATGGATGAACTTCAACAATTATACATCCCCATCTAGAGTAAAAATAAAACAGGAAGGTGGCTCAACCGTGGCTAACAAGGGAAATTAGGGATAATGTTAAATCCAAAGAAAAGGCATATAAATTGGCCAGAAAAACCAGCAACCCTGAGGACTGGAGAAATTTAGAATCCAGCAGAGGAGGACAAAGTGTTTAATCAGGAGGGGGGAAATCGAGTACAAGAGGAAACATAGAAGCATAGAAAATAGGTGCAGGAGTATGCCATTTGGCCCTTCGAGCCTGCACCACCATTCAATAAGATCATGGCTGATCATTCCCTCAGTACCCCTTTCCTGCTGTCTCTCCATATCCCTTGATCCCCTGAGCCATAAGGGCCATATCTAACTCCCTCTTGAATATATACAATGAACTGGTATTAATAACTCTCTGCGGCAGGGAATTCTACAGGTTAACAACTCTGAGTGAGGAAGTTTCTCCTCATCTCAGACCTAAATCACCTACCCCTTATCCTAAGACTGTGTCCCCTGGTTCTGAACTTCCCCAACATCGGGAACATTCTACCCGCATCTAACCTGTCCCGTCCTGTCAGAATCTTTTATGTTTCTATGAGATCTCCTCTCATCCTTCTAAACTCCAATGTATAAAGGCCCAGTTGATCCAGTCTCTCCTCATATGTCAGTCCTGCCATCCCGGGATTCAGTCTGGTGAACCTTCGCTGCACTCCCTCAATAGCAAGAACGTCCTTCCTCAGATTCGGAGACCAAAACTGAACACAATATTCCAGGTGAGGCCTCACCAAGGCCCTGTACAACTGCAGTAAGATCTCCCTGCTCCTATACTCAAATCCTCTAGCTATGAAGGCCAACATACCATTTGCCGCCTTCACCGCCTGCTGTACCTGTATGCTGACTTTCAATGACTGATGAACCATGACACCCAGGTCTCGTTGCACCACCTCTTTTCCTAATCTGCCACCATTCAGATAATCTGTCTTCACGTTTTTGCCTCCAAAGTGGATAACCTCACATTTATCCACATTATACTGCATCTGCCACTCACCTAATCTGTCCAAGTCACCCTGCAGCCTCCGAGCAGCCCCCTCACAGTTCACACCGCCACCCAGTTTAGTGTCATCTGCAAACTTGGAGACATTACACTCCATTCCTTCATCCAAATCATGGATGTATATTGTAAAGAGCTGGGGTCCCAGCACTGAGCCCTGCGGCACCCCACTAGTCACTGCCTGCCATTCTGAAAAGGACCCTTTTATCCCGACTCTCTGCTTTCTGTCTGCCAACCAGTTCTCAATCTATGTCAGTATATCACCCCCAATGCCATGTGCTTTGATTTTGCACACCAATCTCTTGTGTGGGACCTTGTCAAAAGCCTTTTAAAAGTCCAAATACACCATAGCCACTGGTTCTCTCTTGTCCACTCTACTAGTTACATCCTCGAAAAATTCCAGAAGATTTGTCAAGCATGATTTCCCCTTTCATAAATCCATGTCGACTTGGACCGATCCTGTCACTGCTTTCCAAATGCGCTGCTATTTCATCCTTAACAATTGATTCCAACATTTTCCCCACTACTGATGTCAGGCTAACCGTTCTAAAATTACCCACTTTCCCCTCTCTCCCTCCCTTTTTAAACAGTGGTGTTACATTAACTACCCTCCAGTCCATAGGAACTGATCCAGACTCGATAGACTGTTGGAAAATGATCACCAATGCATCCACTATTTCTAGACCACTTCCTTAAGTACTCTGGGATGCAGACTATCAGGCCCCAGGGATTTATCGGCCTTCAATCCATCAATTTCCCACCTAATAAGGATACTTCAGTTCCTCCTTCTCACTAGACCCTCAGTCCCCTAGTACTTCTGGAAGGTTATTTGTGTCTTCCTTCGTGAAGACAGAACCAAAGTATTTGTTCAATTGGTCTGCCATTTCTTTGTTCCCCATTATAAATTCACCTGAATCCGACTGCAAGGGACCTATGTTTGTCTTCACTAATCTCTTTCTCTTCACTTATCTATAGAAGCTTTTGCAGTCAGTTTTTATGTTCTCGGCAAGCTGCTTCTCGTACTCTATTTTCCCCCTCTTAATTAAACCCTTTGTCCTCCTCTGCTGAATTCTAAATTTCTCCCAGTCCTCAGGTTTGCTGGGAACATTAAAAACTGACTGCAAAAGATTCCATAGATATGTGAAGAGAGAGATTAGTGAAGACAAACGTAGATCCGTTGCAGTCAGAATCAGGTCAATTTATAATGAACAGAGAAATGGCAGACCAATTGAACAAATACTTTGGTTCTGTCTTCATGAAGAAAGACACGAATAAACTTTTGGAACAGAGGATCTAGCGAGAAGGAAGAAATGAAGGAAATCCTTATTAGTCAGGAAATTGTGTTCGGGAAATTTATGGGATTGAAGGCCGATAAATCCCTGGAGTCTGCATCCCAGAGTACTTAAGGAAGCGGCCCTAGAAATAGTGGATGCATTGGTGATCATTTTCCAACAGTCTATCGACTCTGGATCAGTTCCTATGGACTGGAGGGTAGCTAATGTAACACCACTTTTTAAAAAAGTAGGGAGAGAGAAAACAGGTAATTATAGATTGGTTAGCCTGACATCAGTAGTGGGGAAAATGTTGGAATCAATTATTAAAGATGAAATAGCAACGCATTTGGAAAGCAGTGACAGGATCAGTCCAAGTCAGCATCGATTTATGAAAGAGAAATCATGCTTGACAAATCTTCTAGAATTTTTTGAGGATGTAACTAGTAGAGTGGACATGGGAGAACCAGTGGATGTGGTATTTTTGGACTTTCAAAAGGCTTTTGACAAAGTCCCACAGAAGTGATTGGTGTGCAAAATTAAAGCACATGGTATTGGGGTAATGTATTGACATGGATAGAGAACTGGTTGGCAGACAGGAAGCAGAAAGTCGGAATAAACTGGTCCTTTTCAGAATGGCAGGCAGTGACGAGTGGGGTACCGCAGGGCTCAGTGCTGGGACCCCAGCTATTTACAATATACATCAATGATTTGGATGAAGGAATTGAGTGTAATATCTCCAAGTTTGCAGATGACACTAAACTGGGTGGCGGTGTGAGCTGTGAGGAGGATGCAAAGAGGCTGCAGGGTGACTTGGACAGGTTAGGTGAGTGGGCAAATGCATGGCAGATGCAGTATAATGTGAGGTTATCCACTTTGGTGGCAAAAACATGAAGGCAGAAAATTATCTGAATGGTTGCAGATTAGGAAAAGGGGAAGTGCAACGAGACTGGGTGTCATAGTACATCAGTCATTGAAAGTTGGAATGCAGGTACAGCAGGCGGTGAAGAATGCAAATGGCATGTTGGCCTTCATAACTAGGGGATTTGAGTATAGGAGCAGGGAGGTCTTACTGCAGTTGTACAGGGCCTTGGTGAGGCCTCACCTGGAATATTGTGTTCAGTTTTGGTCTCCTAATCTGAGAAAGGATATTCTTGCTATTGAGGGAGTGCAGTGAAGGTTCAGCAGACTGATTCCCGGGATGGCAGGACTGACATATGAGGAGAGACTGGATCGACTGGGCCTGTATTCACTGGAGTTTAGAAGGATGAGAGGGGATCTCATAGAAACATATAAAAATCTGAGGGACTGGACAGGTTAGATGCAGGAAGAATGTTCCCAATGTTGGGGAAGTCCAGAACCAGGGGTCACAGTCTTAGGATAAGGGGTAAGCCATTTAGGACCGAGATGAGGAGAAACTTCTTCACCCAGAGAGTGGTGAACCTGTGGAATTCTCTACTGCAGAGAGTTGTTGGTGCCAGTTCGTTACATATATTCAAGAGGGAGTTACATAATGCCCTTATGGCTCAAGGGATCAAGGGGTAATGAGGTGAATGATCAGTCATGATATTGAATGGTGGTGCAGGCTCGAAGGGCCGAATGGCCTACTCCTACACCTATTTATGTTTCTTTGTAACTGTGAGCTAAGTGTAAAGCTTCTAATTGATGATCAGAGTTTTATACATGTAATAAGCAAAGAAAAGTCGGGCGATTTGCGATCAGAGCTACATTTTATCTACAATAAGCAATGAAACATTGTGCGATGCAGGATTTCAACTGTATTCTGATAACGTAGCGGGCAAACACCCATTGAAAGCACACAGAGTGATGCACCATGGCGTGTGGCCACAAGCAGCTAAAATAGACAAGCTGCAGAGCAAGCGATCTCAGGAGAGCAACGGCACCGGTATCGATACCCTGCCCCTGATCGGCTCCACCTCTTGTGCACCCGATGGCACCAACCGCCACAAGCCTGAAAGCGCTAAGGTGCAGCCCCCAGACCCCATCGCCACCAAGACTACACCCGGGAGCGAGGGGTCACCCGTGGCGGTTCTCCCAGTTGGGACCGGGACCAAACAAGATAACTCCCAAGCAAGCGAATTAGCAGTTCCCTGTGCACTGCTAGATGACTGCTCCTCTGGGGGCAGCAGCAACCCGGGGTGCAAGGAGAGGACAGGGAGTTCACAGGCATCTGTGAACCTGCCCAACGCTAGGAGCAATGGCAAAGGCCCTAATAGCAGGCAACTCGAACCAACCGGGTTCCCACTGCCAGCACCGTGCAATGCACCACCACCAGGCTACCTGGACACCATCCAGCAGCTCTGGAACTAGCTTGTCCTCACGCACCGGTGCTGAACCCAGCACTGATCCCAAAGATGTACCATCAATGTATCTCACCAGTCAAATGTGCTTGCCACACAACTGTACCACAAATGCAATGATGTAAATGCAAATTTCCTTTTCTGGATGTAAAGTCCTGTCCCCTCAGTACAGATTCACACGAGGCATATAGTGAAGTCAAGGTCACTCTGGACCTGCACCTTTATTTCGCAGCTCTGGAATGCTGCACTTGCCTGAGACCTGTCCTTATATACCTGTCCCTTGCAAGTACACCCCTGGTGGTAAGGTATGCTGGTGGTTCCAGGTCATATTTTATTAGTCATATATAGCATGTTAGGATACAGTTATATATAATAATGTAAGATATATGACATCACCGTCCCCCAAGGTCTTATTGTCTTTATAAGTTCAGTCTCTCAGGTGGTCTAGGCTCTCGCGTGGAATGTCTGAGTTGTGTTTCAGTTGTTTGCCTTGGTGTCTGTTTTTCGTTGGGTGTGGTTGCTGGTATCTCGCCTGGGCTGTCTGTTTCAATTGGTGTGATTGTTGTTCACTCGCCTGGGCTGTCTGTTGGGATTGCCCTTTCCTCAGGTTGTTCCCTCTGTCTGTCCACCAGGTGTGGTGCGAGTTCCACATTGTAGTCTGCCTCTGGTTTCGCAGTGTTGTTGGTAAATCTGCTTTTGACTTGGTCTACATGCCTCCGGCAGGTTTTGCCATTGTCCATTTGTACTACCAGTAGCCTGTTTCCTTCCTTGCCCGTTATTGTCCCTGCAAGCCATTTGGGACTCCTGCCATAGTTTAGTACAAACACTTTGTCCCCTATCTCATTCCATCTCCCCCTCGAATTTCTGTCGTGGTACTCAGTCAGCTTACGGCGCTTTGCCTCAATGATTTCGTGCATGTCTGGGAGGATTAATGAGAGCCTTGTTTTTAAAGTCCTTTTCATCAACAGTTGCGTGGGGTGGATCCCAGTCAGTGAGTGCGGACGAGATCTGTATGCCAGCAGCAGTCGCGACAGGTGACCCTGTAGCGTGGGACCTTGGATTTTAAGCATGCCTTGTTTAATGATTTGCACTGCTCTCTCCACCTGGCTGTTGGAGGCCGGCTTAAACGGTGCCGTCTTGACGTGATTTATGCCGTGGTCAATTATAAAGTCTTGGAATTCTGCGCTGATGAACACGGACCATTGTCACTGACCAATATGTCAGGGATTCTGTGCATTGCAAACATGGTTGCGAGGCTCTCCACAGTGGTGGAGGTTGTGCTTGAGTTTAAAATGGTGCATTCGATCCACTTTGAAAATGCATCTACAACTACGAGGAACATTTTGCCCATGAATGGGCCCGCATAGTCTACGTGCACCCGCAACCACGGTTTGGTAGGCCAGGGCCAGGGGCTCAGTGGAGCCTCCCTGGGGGCATTGGTGAGTTGGGCACAAATGGTGCACCTTCGGATGCAGAGCTCCAAGTCCGCGTCAATACCAGGCCACCAGACGTGGGATCTGGCTATGGCCTTCATGAGAACGATCCCCGGGTGCTCGCAGTGGAGCTCCCGGACAAATGCGCCTCTGCCTCGCAGAGGCATGACGACTCGGCTGCCCCACATCAGGCAGTCTGCTTGTAGTGATAGCTCATGCATGCGCCTGTGAAAGGGTTTTAATTCCTCGGGGCAGGTATCGCGAGCCTCTGCCCAGTCATCGGTTAGGACACATCTTTTTACTGAGGATAACGTGGGGTCGCTGGCCATCCGGGCTCTGATTTGGCGAGCCGTCATGGGCGAACCTGTGCACTCAAAGGCATTGATTGCCATGACTATCTCACAGTCCTGTCAGACCCTTCCGTGGTCACCAGGGGTAGCCTGCTGAGCGCGTCGGCACAATTGTCTGTGCCTGGTCTGTGCCTTATGGTGTAGTCGTAGGACGCCAGCATGAGTGCCCACCGTTGAATTCGCGCCAAGGCGTTGCCGGTTATTGCCTTGCTCTCGGATAGGAGGGACGTGAGGAGCTTGTGGTCGTTTCTAACGCGAACATGGCCCCGAAAAGGTATTGGTGCATCTTTTTGACACCGTACACACACGCGAGCGCCTCCTTCTCTACCATTCCGTACCCGCGCTCCGCCCGCGAAAGTGACCTGGAGGCATAAGCTACGGGTTGTAATTTGCCTGCACTATTGACATGTTGCAAAATGCACCCGACCCCATACGCTGACGAATCGCAAGTGAGAACTAGCTTTTTACTGAGATCAAAGAAAGTCAAAACACTGCTGGAACACAGAAGGTTGCGTGCCTTATTGAAGGCGCGTTCCTGGGCGTCCCCCCAAAACCAATCGCACCCCTTCCTGAGTAGCACGTGGAGAGGCTCCAGCAGCGTGCTGAAGTTCTGCATAAAGTTCCCAAAGTAATTGAGTAGCCCGAGAAAGGCGTGCAGTTCTGAGACATTCCGGGGCCTGGGTGCCCGGCGAATTGCTTCTGTTTTGGATTCTGTTGGGCGGATTCCACCAGCGGCAATCCTTCTGCCCAAAAATTCAACCTCGGGTGCAAGAAACAGGCACTTGGATTTCTTGACTCGTAGGCCTACCCGATCCAACCGCTTTAGTACTTCCTCCAAATTACGGAGATGAGAGTCGGTGTCCCTGCCCGTGATAAGTATGTCGTCTTGAAATACAACTGTCCCCCGGATGGACTTGAGCAGACTCTCCATGTTGTGCTGGAATATGGCAGCTGCCGACCTGATGCCGAATGGGCATCGATTGTACATGAAAAGGCCTCGATGTGTGTTGATGATGGTGAGTAGCTTGGATTCCTCGGTCAATTCTTGCATCATATACGCAGATGTGAGGTCTAATTTTGACAAGTTTACCGCCAGCCAATGTGGCAAATAAGTCCTCCGCTCTGGGCAGTGGGTACTGGTCCTGTAGGGAGACTCTGTTTATAGTAGATTTGTAGTCCCCTCAGATTCATACGGATCCATCAGGCTTCATGACTGGGATGATGGGACTTGCCCAGTCGCTGAATTACGCAGGTGAGATAATGCCTTCCCACAGAAGCCTGTCCAGTTCATGTTCAATCTTTTCCCTCATCACATAGGGCATAGCTCTAGCCTTGTGATGGACCGGTCTAGCATCCTGTGTGATGTAGATTTTGACTTTAGCCCCTATGAAGGTGCCCACACCTGGCTGAAAGAGATGTTCAAATCGCTTTATAGCTGTTGAGCAGGAGGTCCGTTCCTCTAATGATATAGCATGGACATCATCCCATTTCCAGTTTAGTTTTGGCAGCCAGCTTCTCCCCAGCAGTGTTGGGGGGTCTCCGGGGACAATCCACAGGGGAAGTTGGTTCACTGTCCCTTTGTGTGTGACAGAGAGCATGGCGCTGCCGAGGACTGGTATGATTTCTTTGGTATAGGTCCTTAGTTTGGTGTCGACCCTTGTGAGTTTTGGTCTGTCTCTTTTATGCGGCCACAGTTGTTCAAGTTGTTCAGTGCCCACGAGAGAGTGACTCGCTCCCGTATCCAGCTCCATGTTGACAGATATCCCGTTGAGTAGGACCCTCATCATTATTGGAGGCGTCCTGTTGTAGGAGCAGCGGCCACTGATCGTGTTGACCCGCTGTACATCGGTGTCCCGGGTACTGCCCCCACCATCTTCTGGTCCACTTTCCGACCCATCCGATTCGTATACCAGCCGAGCTGCCGTTTTTTTGCACATGCAGGCCAAATGCCCTGTATATTCACAATTTTTGCAAACAGCCTGCTGAAATCGACATCCCCTTGACGAGTGCCCACCCCCACACCTCCAGCACAGACCTGTTCCATTGTTCAAAGTGTTCCCAAAGAATGAGCCGCGTCTGGCTGATCTCTCTTGAGCTTCTCTCAGTTTGTAGTTGATTGCTCGCATTGTGGGTTGATGAGGTGTGAACAGCCATTCCTGTGGCCCTTGATGGCTTCTGCCTGCTGTCGAGAGCCTGTTCTCCCGGTTTTGTCTGTGTGGGGGCTGTAGCTTGTTTCGTGCTGTGAACTTCTTGTTCCGATATTTTGTTAGTTGTCGTACCTGCATTGTAAATCAACCTCGTTTCTTCTTCCCCTACCAATAATGTCTCTGCAACCAGTGCTGCTGCCTCTAAGGTCAGGTTCTTGGTCTCTGAGCTTTTGGAATATGCCTGCGTGGCCTATTCCTTCAATGAAAAAGTCTCTCAGCATTTCTCTCCTCAGTTCATCGGAGAACTCACATAAACTAGCCAACCTTCGAAGTTCTGCCACGAAGTCGGGTATGCTCTGGCCCACACAGCATCTGTAGGTGTAGAATCTGTGTCTGGCCATGTGTAGGCTGCTCGCTGGCTTCAGGTGATCTCTTACCAGTGTGCGCAATTCTTCAAACGACTTGCTTGCTGGTTTCTCGTGTGCCGACAGATCCTTCATTAAAGCGTATGTTTTCGAGCCACAGCTGGTTAAGAGATGGGCTCTTCTCTTGTCTGCCTTATTGTCGCCTAACCAGTCTTTGGTTACAAAGCTTTGCTGGAGCCTTTCTATAAAGTCCTCCCAATTGTCTCCCGCATTGTACTTTTCATCTGATCCGTTGTTTGCCATTCTGTGGATTCTGTAATCCCGTAACTCGTCGCCACTGTAAAGTCCTGTCCCTTCAGTACAGATTCGCACGAGGCATGTAGTGAATTCAAGGTCACTCTGGATCTGCACCTTTATTTCGCAACTCTGGAATGCTGCATTTGCCTGAGACCTGTCCTTATATACCTGCCTCTTGCAAGTGCACCCCTGGTGGTAAGGTATGCTGGTGGTTACAGGTCATATCTTATTACAGTCATGTATAGCATGTTAGGATACAGTTTTTTATATAATAATGTAAGATACATGACACTGGACATGAATGTGATGAGCCACTGGCATGATCTACATGTGTGGGGGGGGGGAGGAGAAATGTATGTATGTAGCCATGGACACAGACATGGATCTCAACCAGAACCCACTGAAGCCCCACTGCATCATCGAACCATCCCAACTGGTAACCACTACCCAACGTTGTGGCAATAAGGACTTGGGAGTTAACAGGGAGAGAGCCAAGCCAAAGCGCAGCCAAGGTGCAAGGGCTATTGGCACTTAAGTCTGGGGAGAGCTAAGCCAGAGCACACAGTGCAAAGGTATTGGCACAAAAAACTTGGGGGAGAGTGATCTTATATATGTATACTATAGATATAATCTCTGTATAGTCACTGTATAGTTGTATAAGATGGAGACTGATTTACCAGAGGTACCATCAACAAGGTTCACACTGTTTCCACTATGCTGTCATCACCAGAGGTTGCTACTGGTGGAGGCCCAGGGGTCACCTATACACCACAGGTACCCAGGTATAAAAGGGAGTCCACCATGTGCTATCCTCAATCTGGAGTTATATTAAATGGATTAAAGTCACTACAGTTCAAGTACAATACTTTGCCTCGTGAAGTCATTATCAGAGCATCTAAAGACAACACCCTCAATAGCAAGAATGTCCTTCCTCAGATTAGGAGAGCAAAACTACACAATATTCAAGGTGAGACCTCACCAAGGCCCTGTACAATTGCAGTAAGACTTTCCTGCTCCTATACTCAAATCACCTCGCTATGAAGGCCAACATGCCATTTGCCTCCTTCACCGCCTGCTGTACCTGCTTGCCAACTTCTCAATGACTGATGTACCATGACACCCAGGACTTGTTGCACCTCCCCTTTTCCTAATCTGTCACCATTCAGATAATATTCTGCCTTCCTGTTTTTGCCACCAAAGTGGATAACCTCACATTTATCCACATTATACTGCATCCGCCGTGCATTTGCCCACTCACCTAACCTGTCCAAGTCACCCTGCAGCCTCTTAGCGTCCTCCTCACAGCTCACACTGGCACCCAGCTTAGTGTCATCTGCAAACTTGGGGATGACGGCCCTCTCATCCCAGCAATCAATCTTGTGAACCTCCGCTGCACTGCCTTCAAGGCAAGTATATCCTTCCTTAGATAAGGAGACCAAAACTGTACACAGTACTCCAGGTGTTGTCTCACTAAGCCCCTGTACAATTGTAGCAATACTTCTTTACTCTTATACTCCAACCCCTATGCAATAAAGAACAACATGCCATTTGCTTTCCTTATTGCTTGCTGTACCTGCATGCTAGCTTTGTGTTTCTTGCACAAAGACACCCAAATCTCTCTGAACACCAACATTTAAAAGTTTCTCGCCATTTAAAAAACATTCTGTTTTTCTATTCTTCCCATCAAAGTGAATAACCTCACATTTCCCTACATTATACTCCATCTACCACCCTACTGCTCACTCACTTAGTCTATCAATAACCCTTTGCAGATGCTTTGTGTTCTCCTAACAGCATATTGTCACACCTAGCTTTGTATTGTCAGCAAACTTGGATATATTATACTCTGTCCCTTCATGTAGGTCATTAATATAGATTGTAACTTTGGAGTATGATGTTCAGCTCTGGTCACCATGCTGTAAAAACTATACACAAGCATTGGAGATGTTGGGATCAGCCTTGACGCTCTTCTCTAAGTGTATGGGATGAGCTATGAGGAAAGGTTGGAGAACCTCGACAATCTGGAGCTAATTCGTTTTTAGAGGGACCTCTTGGAGATGGATACAATATCATATGTATAGATATTTAAATTCAGTACTGGAAAGCAAGAACCACAGGAAATTAGTGAAAACAAAATAAAAAATTGATTTTGGGAATAACTGAGTGATAAATGTTTGGAGGAATCTGCCAAGTGGCATAGCAGAGCAAAAATTATGGATGTTCAAAATGCAATTGAATACAGTAAAGTGAAAGCTAGGGTATCATAGTGATGGGATTGAATCAGCCAAATGGTCTTTTCTGGTCTTTGTTTCTCATTATGTTAATACTATTGGACTTGTATAATATACAATTCAAATGAATGTAAGGGAGCAAACCTAGTGGCCCTTGCAACAATTGAGGCACTGTGGTCGATAATCTGTTATTGCAGCTGCCAAAGGTGCATTCTTCCCAGTAACTGGAATTAATTCACTAGAATCCCCTATTGCATCCTCAAAAGTCACGCACTTAATGGCTTGAATGTTATTTGCATGTACTTCTATTGCTAATCCAAAGGTGCAGAACCTTGGCATATTGATTTGATCTATTGCCAAGACCACTTTCCTCCGTACCATCTTCCCCCCCCCCCCCCCCCCTGCCCCTGGCGCCATCGTAAACCCAATTCACACTTCTACCACCTCACGGCTGGACTTGTCCAATGCTCCCCTTAGCCAGCTTCCCTGTTTTCTAAAAGAAAGAATTGCATTTATATAGGCTTTTCACAACTAACGGACGTCTCAAAGCGTTTGCAGCCAATTAAGAACTTTTGGCGTATAGTCATTGTTGTAATGTGGGACTTGTGCGCAGCAAACTCCCACAAACAGCAATGTGATCATGATCAGGTAATCTGGTTTTGTTATGTTGATTGAGGGATAAATATTGGCCAAGACACCGGGGATAATGCCCCTGCTCCTCTTCAAAATAGTGACATGGGATTGTTTACATCCACCTGAGACAGACAGCACCTCAGCACTGCACTGAAGTGTCAGCCTAGATTTATGTGCTCAAGTTCCTGAAGTGGGACTTGAACCCACAACCTTCTGACTCAGAGGCTAGTGTGCTACCCACTGAGCCACAGCTGACACCATTCATAAACAAGTCCTTCTGAATGCTGCACACCGTTTCCTTTCCTGGCCCACATCCCCATTCCCCCTGCCAAGCTCCACCAGTTTTCCAAGTCTGAGAATCAACTTTAAGACTCTCCACCTCGCCTTAAGACTTCTCCACAACTTCTCCCTATCTGATTTCTGTAATCCATTCCAAACCCAAGTTGCTGCCCATTATCCAGCACTCTGTAAAATGCATGGAGATGAGCACTATATAAATGTAATTTATTTAGCTGCTAACTTCACCTTTTGTCTTTTAAGTCCACTGATCTAAATAGACAAATCCACGTATTTCTAATGTGTATAAACTACCTAAATCAGACAAATGGCAGTTATAGCTACTTATATATTCAAGTCAATGGCTTTCTGTGTTTGTTTCTTAAATTATTTTACCTCTGACAAAAGTGCATCAGTTTTGCATCTGATGCAGGATGGATGTACACTAGATGCAAGTCTTTTATCCAATATACTTGTCCTTATTCTTAATACAATGGCAATAAACTGTACAATTGGGTCTGTTTCTCAAAAACATTCTTGGGGAGCTAAATATTTGCTGCTGTTCGGAATGTCAGATCGGTGGGAGACCTGCTGTAGTTGCTATTGATGTGAATGCAAACAGGTTTACAATATTGCTACGCATAGCGACTAGACTATGTCTCCAGTAGTCATTACCACATACCCGTATGGATAGTTGATTTGCCTTTTGTTTTCTTGTGATGAATTTTCTGAGGTACTATTGCTTCTGGAATTTAACCAAAATTCTCTGCTTTCTCTAGATTGGTTTGACATTTGCTATAGTCTTTGGAGTGATCCTTTACAGAATCTCTACTGCAGCAGCTATGGCCGTGAGCTCTGACCCATACGCCAAAGCCAACGTCCGAGTCATTGTCACGGCCACCGCAGTTATCATCAATCTGGTGGTCATTCTCATTTTGGATGAGGTCTATGGCTCCATTGCCAGATGGCTGACAACAATTGGTAAGGGCAGAACTGACAGTGATGCCCCTTGTTTGCCCACAGTAAACTTGGTTGACTTTAGATACTGTGCTAACTCCTAAATGTTTTGGATACACACACACAGCAAATAAGCTTGAGAGGTTTCTAAACTGATTGACTGGAACCACAGAAGCTTATAAGCATAGGAGGCCATTCAGCTCATCGCATCTCTACTAACTCGCAATTTAAAATCAATTCAATTGTATTTTCCTTCCCCAAAGCCGAGTATCATCTGCTTCAAACGAATTGCCTGTCAGAATTATTGCTTTCTTTAATTTATGTAATAGTATTGGACTTGACTTCATTTCTTTTCTTAATACAATTTTCCCTCCAATTCAACCCTTCCACTTTCCTGAATTCAGTGATCTGTGGAATGCTGTTCTATGAACTGGTACCATCTGATATCTCATTCGTGCATTGTATTTGATCGTGTCCTTGACATTAGCATAAAATACGTCGGGACATTTCAATTAATTATCATCTAAAATGAAATATTCACTTTCTTCCCTCGGGCAGCAATGCAGGCAAAAAATAACTATTTGAAACATAGAAACATAGAAAATAGGTGCAGGAGTAGGCCATTCGGCCCTTCTAGCCTGCACCGCCATTCAATGAGTTCATGGCTGAACATGCAACTTCAGTACCCCATTCCTGCTTTCTCGCCATACCCCTTGATTCCCCTAGTAGTAAGGACTTCATCTAACTCCTTTTTGAATATATTTAGTGAATTGGCCTCAACAACTTTCTGTGGTAGAGAATTCCACAGGTTCACCACTCTTTGGGTGAAGAAATTCCTCCTCATCTCAGTCCTAAATGGCTTCCCCCTTATTCTTAGACTGTGACCCCTGGTTCTGGACTTCCCCAACATTGGGAACATTCTTCCTGCATCTAACCTGTCTAACCCCGTCAGAATTTTAAACGTTTCTATGAGGTCCCCTCTCATTCTTCTGAACTTCAGTGAATACAAGCCCAGTTGATCCAGTCTTTCTTGATAGGTCAGTCCCGCCATCCCGGGAATCAGTCTGGTGAACCTTCACTGCACTCCCTCAATAGCAAGAATGTCCTTCCTCAGGTTAGGAGACCAAAACTGTACACAATACTCCAGGTGTGGCCTCACCAAGGCCCTGTACAACTGTAGCAACACCTCCCTGCCCCTGTACTCAAATCCCCTCGCTATGAAGGCCAACATGCCATTTGCTTTCTTAACTGCCTGCTGTACCTGCATGCCAACCTTCAATGACTGATGTACCATGACACCCAGGTCTCTTTGCACCTCCCCTTTTCCTAATCTGTCACCATTCAGATAATAGTCTGTCTCTCTGTTTTTACCACCAAAGTGGATAACCTCACATTTATCCACATTATACTTCATCTGCCATGCATTTGCCCACTCACCTAACCTATCCAAGTCACTCTGCAGCCTCATAGCATCCTCCTCGCAGCTCACACTGCCACCCAACTTAGTGTCATCTGCAAATTTGGAGATACTACATTTAATCCCCTCGTCTAAATCATTAATGTACAGTGTAAACAGCTGGGGCCCCAGCACAGAACCTTGCGGTACCCCACTAGTCACTGCCTGCCATTCTGAAAAGTCCCCATTTACTCCTACTCTTTGCTTCCTGTCTGACAACCAGTTCTCAATCCATGTCAGCACACTACCCTCAATCCCATGTGCTTTAACTTTGCACATTAATCTCTTGTGTGGGACCTTGTCGAAAGCCTTCTGAAAGTCCAAATATACCACATCAACTGGTTCTCCCTTGTCCACTCTACTGAAAACATCCTCAAAAAATTCCAGAAGATTTGTCAAGCATGATTTCCCTTTCACAAATCCATGCTGACTTGGACCTATCATATTACCTCTTTCCAAATGCACTGCTATGACATCCTTAATAATTGATTCCATCATTTTACACACTCCCGAATTCAGGCTGACCGGTCTATAATTCCCTGTTTTCTCTCTCCCTCCTTTTTTAAAAAGTGGGGTTACATTGGCTACCCTCCACTCGATAGGAACTGATCCAGAGTCAATGGAATGTTGGAAAATGACTGTCAATGCATCCACTATTTCCAAGGCCACCTCCTTAAGTACTCTGGGATGCAGTCCATCAGGCCCTGGGGATTTATCGGCCTTCAATCACATCAATTTCCCCAACACAATTTCCCGACTAATAAGGATTTCCCTCAGTTCCTTCTCCTTACTACCTCCGACCCCTTTTCTATCCGGAAGGTTGTTTGTGTCCTCCTCAGTGAATACCGAACCAAAGTACTTGTTCAATTGGTCCGCCATTTCTATGTTCCCCGTTATGACTTCCTCTGATTCTGACTGCAGGGGACCTACGTTTGTCTTTACTAACCTTTTTCTCTTTACATATCTATAGAAACTTTTGCAATCCGTCTTAATGTTCCCTGCAAGCTTCTTCTCGTACTCCATTTTCCCTGCCCTAATCAAACCCTTTGCCCTCCTCTGCTGAGTTCTAAATTTCTCCCAGTCCCTGGGTTCGCTGCTATTTCTGGCCAATTTGTATGCCACTTCCTTGGCTTTAATGCTATCCCTGATTTCCCTTGATAGCCACGGTTGAGCCACCTTCCCTTTTTTATTTTTATGCCAGACAGGAATGTACAATTGTTGTAGTTCATCCATGCAGTCTCAATGTCTGCCACTGCCCATCCACAGTCAACCCCTTAAGTATCATTCGCCAATCTATCCTAGCCAATTCACGCCTCATACCTTCAAAGTTACCCTTCTTTAAGTTCTGGACCATGGTCTCTGAATTAACTGTTTCATTCTCCATCCTAATTCAGAATTCCACCATATTATGGTCACTCTTCCCCAAGGGGCCTCGCACAACGAGATTGCTAATTAATCCTCTCATTACACAACACCCAGTCTAAGATGGCCTCCCCCCTAGTTGGTTCCTCGACATATTGGTCTAAAAAACCATCCCTTATGCACTCCAGGAAATCCTCCTCCACCGTATTGCTTCCAGTTTGGTTAACCCAATCTATGTGCATATTAAAGTCACCCATTATAACTGCTGCACCTTTATTGCACGCACCCCTAATTTCATGTTTGATGCCCACCCCAACATCACTACTACTGTTTGGAGGTGTACACAACTCCCACTAACGTTTTTTGCCCTTTGGTATTCTGCAGCTCTACCCAGATAGATTCCACATCATCCAAGCTAATGTCCTTCCGAACTATTGCCTTAATTTGCTCCTTAACCAGCAATGCTACCCCACCTCCTTTTCCTTTTATTCTATCCTTCCTGAATGTTGAATACCCCTGGATGTTGAGTTCCCAGCCCTGATCATCCTGGAGCCACGTCTCCGTAATCCCAATCACATCATATTTGTTAACATCTATTTGCACAGTTAATTCATCCACCTTATTGCGGATACTCCTTGCATTAAGACACAAAGCCTTCAGGCTTGTTTTTTTAAAACCCTTTGTCCTTTTAGAATTTTGCTGTACAGTGGCCCTTTTTGTTCTTTGCCTTGGGTTTCTCTGCCCTCCACTTTTCCTCATCTCCTTTCTGTCTTTTGCTTTTGTCTCCTTTTTGTTTCCCTCTGTCTCCCTGCATTGGTTCCCATCCCCCTGCCATATTAGTTTAACTCCTCCCCAACAGCACTAGCAAACACTCCCCCTCGGACATTGGTTCCGGTCCTGCCCAGGTGCAGACCGTCCGGTTTGTACTGGTCCCACCTCCCCCAGAACCGGTTCCAATGCCCCAGGAATTTGAATCCCTCCCTGCTGCACCACTGCTCAAGCCACGTATTCATCTGCGCTATCCTGAAGGGTGTATTTAATAAAATCGGCACTAGTTACATTTGATTACCATCATCGGTGTCATCAGATCTTCACCGTGGGTAGAATGCCTTCTCTTCCCTCACCCACACACTTGGTTGACATCCTCCAAAGATCATGATACAATGATCTTCCCTCTTCCCCCACCCTCCTCCCCAATTAAGTTGTTGCATCATAAATATAAAAGTGAAGCAACGGTTATTGAATAAAAAGATGTGACTGCTGCCAACAACAAAGTAGGTGCACATGCACTGTTCCAATGGTCTCTTGGTTGTTCTTGCTGGACTTTGTAGTCGGCAGCCTTTTCAAAAGAATTGAAATTGTGTAGGTTTTTCCGGTCGCTAGAATAATTCACAGCCCTCCTTCTCAAATGTGGTCGCAGTCCCCAAAGGTTTAGGAAAGGACAGTAACTGCTCATAAAATCCTAATGCGTGTAAAATGCTAATGACCACGATTCGATGTAAATATTTGGAC
The DNA here is from genome assembly GCF_044704955.1 of Pristiophorus japonicus. NCBI lineage: Eukaryota > Metazoa > Chordata > Chondrichthyes > Pristiophoridae > Pristiophorus > Pristiophorus japonicus. The sequence goes on along the minus strand of NC_091990.1, from coordinate 124,913,963 downwards.
TGGAAGACTTTGCAGGTTTAACGGCAAAGTTGAGCATGCACCCTGCTTGGATGATGGGAAAAATCTATTTTTTTAAAAAAGAGAAACACACAAAATTGGAGATAAAATTGAGCCTGGAGTTTTCGGCTGAGGAATCCTGGCTAATTTCAATATGGAATCATCTCTAATTCAAAAAGTTAGTTGTGCATAAAAGGCTGTGAACATTATCCTGCTAGCTCTGTGTTTATAAAGCAAATTACTAATGGGAAAATTACACACGTTTTTAATTTTATTTGCATTTCTTTATAACAATGGTCCAAAAATTGCGGCCATGCTGGGTCCGTACAAAATGCGCATGACCGGCGAGGCCTCGCAAAAGCAGGTTTTCAGGGTGCAATGCGCATGCGCCGAAAACCAGCTTTTCTGAACTGTCAAGATTTTCTTGACCGATCCTCCGCATCCCCGGGAGAAGAGGACATCTGCGCGGGAGAGATTGGGCTATTTGCCCAGCGAATGTCCTTCAAACTTTTACGTCTGGTGAAAGCAGGCACATAGCTTACTTTTACCAGCGTAAGAGTTTTAAATCATAGAAAAATTAAATTTAAACTCATTTTTATATTATAAAACCCTGTCCATTAAGGTGCGTTTATTTTTAACACTATTAAAGCGCACTTTTTTTTAAATTCCCAAAAATATTTGTTTTCTAAAACATTTAATTGCAATTAATTTCAAATATGTGAGGTGTTTTATTTATTTATTATGCTGTGTTTCGGTGTTTTAGGGGGTTTCCTATTGATAGTAATGGGAGCCCGTACAAACAGCTCCCATTTTTACCAATGAGAATGCTGCATAGTGATTGGTGGTCCAGGCCCACGTACTCCAGCATATACGTACATACCTGAAAGGCATCTCCCTGTGTGCTGTGCAGTGAATCTAGGCCTCTGACCGGGATCCTACGTTCCTCCCGGACCACCAGATTTTTTTTCAGGTTGTAGGCGTTCGTTCGAAGGAAGCCTCCAAGCACAATTTTCCCCCCCCATTTCCAACAAGGGAAAAACCCGCTAGAATTGGAATTTACACAGCCCTCTGTCTGTTGTGAATGTTAGTTTTTAAATTTGAGGCCTGACAGAAATGCGCAGAATGCTTCTGCACAGCTTCTGGTTTGTTGTCAGGAGTCACTCCGTAATTAAAAATAGCAAACATTCAAGTCAGGCAGCATCTGTGGAGAGAGAAACAGGAGTTCATTTTTCAGGTCGATCACCTTGCATCAGAACTAGCAAGTTATTTACTTGTCAATAGTTAAACTAGCTGAAATTTGAATGTCAGTGCAAACTCCTGTCAGTACACTAGTCCATTACTTCATCACTATGGTACACAACTTTTGTTAAAGTATGGAGATCGTTTTCTTTCCACAAACTCATTTTCAAACAATCCATTTGATACGGTAAATGATTTGTTATTGAACAAGTTATTTTCATGCATTCATCAGTTTAATGTTTATATTTAATGTACAGCATTGTCATTTTGTGACAGTCTCTAATTAAATGTACAGTAATTTGATAATTAAGAATTGTTCTGTCTTTGGCTTATTATGATTTAAAAATATATACAAAGTCTAATATAAAACCTGACAGTCTGTCATTTCCCTGACACCTCTTGTACTCTATTCCTCTCTCCTCTCACTCCCCGGCCCCCTGCCCTCCATGTTGGCACTTGGTAATAAGACTGTGCCAAGAATAGCGGGTCCACTATGATTGTGTTCCCTTTTTTTTTTATTTCCAAACATTGGCAGCTCTCCCATTGTACTGCTCACAGGTCATCTAGGATTTATAACAACAACTTGTATTTATATAGTGCCTTTTAATGTAGTAAAACGTCACAAGGTGCTTCACAGGAATATTATAAGACATAAAATTTGACACCGAGCCACAAGGAGAAATTAGGGCAGAGCTTGGTCAAAGAGGTAGGTTTTAAAGAGTGTCTTAAAGGAGGAAAGAGAGGCTGAGAGGTTTAGGCAGAGAATTCCCGAGTTTGGGGCCTAGGCAACCGAAGGAACGGCCACCAATAGTTGAGTGATTATAATCAGAGATGCTTAAGAGGGCAGAATTAGGGGACAGTTGTGATGTTTAGTTGTAACCCTGGCCTTTCCCTTTAAGGCTGCGACTTGGGTGCTTCAGTGGGGATGTGGCCTAACTTGGCCTTTCATTTAAGGCTCCGAATCTGGTATGCCCCATTGTGGCAGTGGTCTAACTTGGCCTTTCTCTTTAAGGCCCCTACTCTGACGCTTCAGAGGGAAATGGCTTAATTAGGTCCAGAGGTCAATCAAAGTTTACTTGTTTGATGAAAGTTTGCACATTGCCAGGTACTTGTAAAGTTTAGGCTCCAGGTCTTGGTAAAAATGTTTCCATCTCTCTCTCGTTTAATACTCTTGACACTTTGAGAATATGTCAGATGCTCTCAATACTTTTATGAATAGACATGTAGTCTCTAATGGTACTGGGCCATTTTGAAATAGGTCAGTAGAAAGGATACAGGTTCAAATAAACCTGTTACTTTTTAATTTCAACAATAACTTGCATTTATATAGCACCTTTAACATAGTGAAGCATCCCAAAGTGCTTAACAAAAGCGTTACCATACCGAGTCACATAAGGAGATATTAGGTCGGGAGGGGTAGGCTTTAAGGAGCATCTTAAAGGAGGAAAATGAAGTAGAGAGGCGGAGATGTTTAGGGAGGGAATTCTAGAGCTTATGGTCACGGCCACTAATGGTGGAGAGATGGAAATCAAGGATGTGCAAGAGACCAGAATTGGAGGAGTGTAGAGATATGAGGATTGTAGGGGATTACAGAGAAAGATTGGGGCGAGGTCATGGAGGGATTTGAAAGCAAAGATGAGAATTTTAAGTTCGTCGTTGCTGGACCGGGAGCCAATGTAGGTTGCCGAACACGGGTGATTGGTGAACGGGACTTTGTGCAAGTTAGGAGATGGGCTGCAGGGTTATGGATGAGCTGAAATTTATGGAGGGTGGAAGATGGGAGCCCGGCCAGGAGAGCATTGGAATAGTTCACATGGGAAGTTGCAGTAATTGTAATTCTCATCTGTTAATCAGATACTGGAGACTGTTTGTTTTTGGTTGTCGAACCATGATCCCATTTGTGTTTTGTCCCTGCTACAGAGATTCCAAAAACGGACAAAAGTTTTGAAGAAAGATTAATTTTTAAGGCTTTTCTGTTGAAGTTTGTGAATGCCTACACCCCCATCTTTTATGTTGCATTTTTCAAAGGCAGGTGAGTGATTTGGTACAAGACTCTCAAAATACCACGTTGTTTGGCGAAAACTAGCAAAAATTCAAAAAACATAATGAAACCCCGATTATAGTCACATAGTCAGGATGGGATGGAATTGTGATTTAAAGTAATGTGTAATCTGAGAAGGTGTGCCCTCAGAGCAGTGTTCTAAGCCCATCTTCAGCTACTTCATCAATTACCTTCCCTCCCTCCCTCCATCATAAGGTTTGAAGAGGAATGTTCGCTGATGATTGCAGAGTGTTCAGTGCCATTCTCAATTCCTCAGGTAATGAAGCAGTCCATGCCCACATGCAGCAAGACCTGGATGACATTCAGGCTTCAGCTGATGAGTGGCAAGTAACATTTGCGCCACACAAGTGCCAGGCAATGACCATCTTCAACAAGCGAGCATCTAAGCACCTCCGTTGACATTCAATGGCATTACCATCATCTAATCTCCCACCAGCAACATCCTGGAGGTCACCATTGATCAGAAACACAACTGGACCAGCCACATAAATACTGTGGCTACAAGAGCAGGTCAGAGACTAGGTAATCTACGGTGAGTGACTCACCACCTGACTCCCCAAAGCCTCTACACCACTGACAATGAACAAGTCAAGAGTGTGATGAAATACTCTCCCCTTGCCTGGATGAGTGCAGCTCCAACAACACAAGAATCTAGATATCATGCAGGACAAAACAGTCTGCTTGATCAGCACCTCATCCACGACCTTAAACGTTCACTCCCTCCACCACTGGCGCACCGTGGCTGCAATATGTAATATCTACAAGATGCACTGCAGCAACATACCAAGGCTTCTTTGGCAGCACCTCCCTAATCCACGAGATCTACCACCTAGAAGGACCAGGGCAGCAGGCGCATGGGAACACCACCATCTGCAAGTTCCGTGGCGGGGTCGTCTGGAAATCGGAAAATGTTCCGATATCCGGCTCCCCCCGCCTCGGCGAACAGACTTCGCCCGCCCCGACTTCGCGTGGCCCGACCTCGGCCCGGTCCCCCTCCCTCCCTCCAACCCACCCACCTCGGCTGCCCACCTACCTTGGGCCAGACAAGGAACTCTTCCACGGCAACGATCAGGTCCTCTTTGGCGGGGCCCACACGAACATCTCCACGGCAGCGAGGCCCCACTCGAACAATTCATTGACAAGCACCCCGCCCCCCCCCCCCCCCCCCCACTCCCTTTCTGACATTCCAAAATCCGGAAATACCCAAACCTGGGGGCTCGGGTATTTCCGGATGCTTGACGTCAGAAAGATGTTCCAAAACCTGGCAAAACGCAAAATCCGGAGCGGCCTCGATCCCGAGGGTTCCAGATTCGGGGTGCTGCATCTGTATATCGCGTTCCTTCATCGTCGCTGAGGCAAACTCCTGGAACTCCCTCCCAAACAGCACTGTGGGAGCAACTTCACCACATGGGCTGCAGCGGTTCACCAGCTCCTTCTCAAGGGCAATTAGGGATGGGAAATAAATGCTGGTCTTGCTAACTGCGTCCATATCCCGTGATGAATAATCTTTTAATAAGACAGTATTGAAGAGGGCAACTGGGGGTACTGGTGGAGATAAAACTGGTTTGTGATGAGCATTTAATACTACTAACTGTGAACCAATGTAACCACCTGATTTTGAGGCTTTTTTTTTCAACCGAATTATTTTTATTTGACATTGTATGCTTTCTACCAAATATTATTTGTTTCTAGGTTCACAGGTCGACCTGGGAAATATATCTATATCTTTCGCCACATGAGAATGGAAGAGGTAATCTGATTTTAAAAATATATATAAATACAAATTAAAATTGGTCTTGTAAATCATATGGTCCACGTCACAGAGAGAAACTGCTGATGCTTGTCCTGTTTCTTGTCCAGTGCGCTCCAGGAGGCTGCTTGATGGAACTGTGCATTCAACTGAGCATCATTATGCTGGGCAAGCAGCTGATTCAGAACAACCTGTTTGAAATAGGCATTCCGTAAGCATTTCACTATTTACTGGAAGTACTGGCTGAGGACCTAAGATTGTAGATATGTTGCTTGCAAAAACATGTGCTGCTGTTGGTATACCTCTTGTCCTGTATTTTTTCAGTTTTTACATAGGATATACTGCACAGAAACAGGCCATTCAGCCCAACCAGTCCATGCCAGTGTTTATGCTCCATTTGAGCCTCTTCCCGTCTTTCCTCATCTACTCCTATCAGCATAATCTCTCTTCCCCTCTCCCTCATGCTTGTCTAGCCTCCCCTTAAATGCATCTATACTATTCGCTTCAACCACTCCGTGATAGTGAGTTCCACATTCACTCTTTGGGTAAAGAAGTTCCTTCTGAATTCCCTATTGGACTTCTTGGTGACTATTTTATATTAATGGGCCCTAGTTATGCTCTTCCCCACAGGTGGAAACTTTCTCTCTCTCCACTCTATCAAAACCCTTCATAATTTTAAAGACCTCTTAGGTCACCCCTCGGCCATTTTTTCAAGAGAGAAGAGACCCAGCCTGTTCATCCTTTCCTGATAGGTATACCTTCGCATTTCTCGTATCATTCTTGTAAATCTTCTCTGCTCCCTCTCCAGAACAAAGGATATTTTCATAATGTGGCAACTAGAACTGTACCCAGTACTCTTAAGTGTGGTCTAACCAAGGTTTGATACAGGTTTAGCATAACTTCCCTACTTTTCAATTCTGTACCTCTAGACATAAACCCTAGTGCTTGGTTTGCTTTTTGTTTTATGGCTGTGCTGTGCTAACCTGTGTTGCAATGATTTGTAAAATGCTTTCTCCTTCCCCCCCCCCCCCCCCCCCCCCCCCCCCCCCCCAGATATTTACAGCTTCCTCCACATTTTTAGGTCTTCCATCACGGGCTTCATGACCAAGCCATTAGGGGAGGTGGCCAATCAGTTTCCTGGCCTTTGCCCGTGTTATTTGGTAAACAGCCACTCAACGGTGCATGGGAACAACCCCAAACTGGCTCGCCTTGTGATTTGTGAGCAAACGCCTGACTTCTGCTCAACGCCTCTTGCCAATGGAAGGCTGTGATCAGGAATTCACCATGGGGGGGAATGTTAAAGTGGTACAAACACTTCCTGATACTTAGACCAACAGCTTGCTGTTCCACCACCACGATGCACCAGCAAAATACAGAACTGCCCACTCACCATTTCTTCAAGTGTGTCATTTTTCACCGTTCCAAGCGCTAATGAGATAGAAATGGGCGGCAGTGCATCACTGGCGCTATCACATTGGCCTCCTGTTGTATGCCCTGCCTGATATTCGCATCCATTGAAGGCAACGGAACTGACTGTTGGGTGCCGGGTGTCTAATGGGCAGATGATGCGATGCTGCCCATTTTGCATTGCCACCAAAGACTCCTTTCCACAAGATGCAGTGGGCTATAATTTGTCCCTCACCCCAATTGGGGGCGGTAATCTGCTGGGACATCCTGTACCCGGCCCAGAAGTCCCGCCCCAATGCGGAATTGGGCTGTACACCCCTCAAAGGAAGTGGAGTGCTGTCTCTGGCGCTCTGCTTCTTTTGAGGGGTGCTCCTGGGGCAGTAGCGTGACGTTGATTCCAAGCCAGCGCTATGTGGATGCTCTGTCACGCTACACTGCCCCTCTCCTTCCATTAAAGGGGAGGGCCGCTACGCACTCTGCAGACCCTTTGGTGGCCGCCACTGAGCCACCCATGATGCGATTGACCGGGCCAGTGGCCCGGCACCTATAATGGAGTGCCAGGCTGCACGATGATGGTCTGGTTGACGCAAGGGCTGCCATTGTCATTCCAACCCAAGAGTCAGCCGACATATAAAGATGGAGGCCTGGGGAGCTAAAGGTCTTCCCTTTAAGGGGTGCGCCGACGGCAATTTCCCCCATGGGGCGGGAAGGGGTCGGCATAGGATGGCGAGGGGGTCAGTGCGCACAGCGATGACATCGTCGGTTGCGTGCCGACCGGGGTGCTAATTGCAAGGCGTGTTACTGCCAGGATAGCGCCCCCCCCCCCCACTGCCAAAACCTCCAGGGCAATTTCCTGGCAGGCAGTAGCACCCCCTCCTTTGGGCTATTGTGCCCTGTTAGCGCCCCCCAGAGGTGCTAACTGAGCTATTAAAAGGGGCAACTTCAATATATCTACAGTCGTATGTTCATTATGGGTTATTTTAGTCTTTAGCTTACTTTATAATCCGTGATGTTGCCTCCATTAAACATCATTTTTTTGTATTTTATGAAGTTGATATGGGTCCTGAGAACAGATTGAGTTGGGAATGGATTGCAGCAAGAGGTTTCATAGTGACATGACCAGAATAGTTCCACAATCTGGCGCTCAATTGAGAAGCTATTTAACATTAATATCTACATACAGTATAACGTTTCTCATTTTCTTTTTAATACTTGGCCATAGTTGGCTCAACAGAAAATACAATGAAGAGCCTTCCAATATGATTTATACTTCATTTGCAGAGCTTACTGTAATTCACATCACTTTATTGCTCGTGAATTATCACGTCCATGCATTTTACAGGTTTAAATCGTATCTCACAATTCCTCATCATATTTCCTCTATTATTAATGCTTAACCAACGGAGGGAATACATCCTCCAGTGCAGGTAGCACAGTTGGGGCAGGGACAGTGATGTGGTATGGGGGTGGGGGGGGGGGTTGTAATTTAGGGTGCAGACCAGTTGCTGCTTCGGAAATGGTGGGTATATCAAGGGAGTGTCTGGAGGCATTCCTGGCTACCCTGGGAATTCTGTCCAGTGGGACCTATGTCTGAGAGAGTAAGCCTCAGTTGCATTGTAGACATAAATTGGAGCCATTCAATCCAAAAGCGAATGGCAATTGATGTCTGAAGGATGGCTTGCTGTTTCTAGTGGCCCCATTTCTCTCTCGTCAAAAATAAAAAAATGTAGCTTTTTTCCTTCGGCCCATCTAGGCCTTGGGCTTGAAGTAGCAAGGTGCCACCTCCCCAAGATAGGTGTTTCTGTTCATGCTACAGCCACTGACCCCTGCCCTGTCTGTGTAAGTGACCCAGCCCCTGGGATTTGTGGTGGGGTGGGGTCAGTGGCAGAAGTCCCACCCTGCCAAACCTCCGCCTCCTCGAGCTGGATGGCGAGATTTAATAAGAATATAAGAATTAGGAGTAGGCCATTCGGCCCCTCGAGCCTGCTCCGCCATTCAATAAGATCGTGGCTAATCTTCGACCTCAACTCCACTTTCCCGCCCAATCTCCTTACCCTTGATTCCCTTGGAGTCCAAAAATCTATCTATCTCGGCCTTGAATATACCAAATGACTGAGCATCACAGCCCTCTGGGGCAGAGCATTCCAAAGATTCACAAACCTCTGAGTGAAGAAATTCCTCCTCATCTAAGTCTTAAATATTCCTTATCCTGACACTACGCCCCCTAGTTCTAGACTCTCCAGCCAGGGGAAAGGATCTCTCAGCATCTACCCTGTCAATCCCCCTCAGACTCTTGGAGCTGAAATTGCGGTCAGAGGCTTCCTGCGGGCAATTGCCTCCGACCTGAAACATTGCTACGAAAGTACCTGGTGGTCCCGGAGGAGCATGGGATTCCACTGGGGAGGTCTTCTCTTCCCGCACTGCGAAGGGCGCTCCCGTCCTCGAGGTTCCCACGCAGAAGTTGCAGTCATGTGTGACTGCGCAGCCAATCAGATACAGTATTCCACAGCTTTCTCATTAATAGCAATGAGAACTCCGTATCGACAAGTTCTCATTGCTATTAATGAGAAAAAAAACAAACACACTAAGCACGTAATAAAAAATAAATAAAAAACACACCTCACATAAATAAAATTAGTTAATAAATATCTTCAAGGGGGAAAAAAGTGAGTTTTTAAAATGTTTTTAATTATGGTTAAAAGTAAATGTAACGTAGTGGGCAGGGTTTTTAAAAAAATAATGTTTTTTTAAATTTAATGTTGTATGTTTTTAAACTTTTACGCCTGTAAAAGCAGGCTACACGTCTGCTTTTATCAGGCGCAAGAATTTTGAGGACATTTGCTGGGCAAGATATGGGCAAATACCGCAATCTTGCCCTTGCGAATGTCCTCGCTCCCAATATGTGTTTGGAAAAGCCAGTTTTCAGCGCATGCGCATTGTGCGCTGAAACGGCTTTTGCGATGCCTTCCCGGGTCCGTAGACATCAGTATGGACCCAGGGAGGCCGGGATTTCCAAGCCCTTGTGTTTCAATTAGATCACCTCTCGTTATTCTAAAATCCAGAGCGTATAGGCCCAATCTACTCAATCTCTCCTCATAGGACAACTCTCATCCCAGGAATCAATCTAGTGAACTTTTGTTGCACCGCCTCTAAGGCATACATGTGCTTTCTCAAATAAGGAGACCAAAACTGCAGAGTACTCCAGGTGCAGTCTCAACAAAGCCCTGTACATTTGTAGTAAGACTTACTTATTCCAACCCCTTGCAATAAAGGCCAACATGCCATTTGCCTTCCTTATTGCTTGCTGTACCTTCATGCTAGTTTTCTGTGTTTCCAGTATGCAGACACCCAAATCTCTCAACACCAACATTTAAAAGTTTCTCACCACTTAAAAAATATTCTGTTTTTCTATGAAACAGAACCAAAGTTAATAGCCTCACATTTCCCCGCATTATACTCCATCTGCTACCTTACTGCCCACTCACTTAACCTGTCTATATTCTTTCTCGGGCTCTTTGTCCTCCTCACATGTTACTTTCCCACCTAGCTTTGAATCATCAGTAAACTTGGATGCATTGCACTCAATCCCTTCATCGAAGTCATTGATATAGATTGTAGATGGCTGAGGCTCCAGCACTGATTCTTGCGGGATATCACCAGGTACTCCCTGCAATCCGTAAAATGACGCATTTATCTCTTCTCTTCTCTTTTCTGTTTGTTAACCAATCATATCCATGCTAATATACCTCCAACCCCATGAGCCCTTATCTTGCACAGCAACCTTTTTAATTTGGCACCTTATCAAATGCCTTTTAGAAATCCAAATATACTACATCCACTGGTTTCCCCCCCCCCTTATCTACCCTGCTAGTTACATCCTCAAAACACAAATTTGTCAAACACAATTTCCCTTTCATAAATCCATGTTGACTCTGCCTACAAATATTATTTTTGAAGTGCCCTGTTTCCACTTCCTTAATAATGGATTTCTTATGATGAATGATGAAAAACAGTTTATTAACTTCTTTTTTGGGGGGTTTTATTGAGTTAGATAGGTGATGCTGAACAATTATTGGAGGACCTGGTTGAGAAGAGTCACAGAGCATCATTGTGCAAAATTTACCGTCCATTCATATCATCTGAGGAATCTTGTCTCCTTATACATGTTGTTTCAACTCCCTTACATTCCCAAACACAGTGACCTAGCCCAGCCAGTTCCTGTGATATTATCAGCACTTACGGTTAAACCAGTATCTTTGAAATCATTAATAAATAAAGAAAACAACTTAACATAGCTCAAATTATTCCTCACTTGTTCATCCTCCACATACCAACGAGTAGGTCATCATCCAGACAGAGAAAAACCACAGGACATCATCTAGCCAAATGGACCATCGTGTGTGTTCCATTACATTATTCCTAGACTTGTAGGAAGCCATCAGAAAAAGATAGAACTTGCTCTACTCATGCTGTGACCATATCCCAGAATCTTGCTGCATTGAAGGAGGCCATTCGGTCCACTGTGCCTGTGCTGGCTCTTCGAAATAGCTCATCCAATTAGTCCCACTCCGCTGCTCTTTCCCCACAGCCCTACAAATGTTTTCCTTCTCGAGCATTGATCCAATTCTCTTTTGAAAGTTACTATTGAATCTGATTCCACTACCCTTTTTAGGAAGTACATTTCAGATCAGAACAACTCGCTGCCTATTTTATTTATTTTTTAAATCCTTGTCCCCCTTCTGGTTCTTTCGCCAATTACCTGAAGTCTGTGTCCTCTGGTTACTGACCTTCCTGCCAGTGGAAAGTGGAAAGTGTATTCCATCAAAACCCTTCATTCATTTGAACCTCTGCTCAACCTTTCCTTCTCTGCTCTAAAGAGAACAATCCCAGCTTCTCTAGTCTCTCCACATAAGTGAAGTATCAGAGGCCAAAGTACAAAATAGTAATATGTATAAGTCGGCTACATGAAGTAATATGGGTATCTTTTCAAAGCTTTGTCCATTTAGTTTGGCAGCTGAAGGTAACTAATGGTTTGATGCTGATCCCCAAGTCTGTTCTGTTAAACCAAATCCTATTACCTCTATTTTTTGTACATCTGGGCAAACTCATTTGTATATGGAGATTTAATGACTGACCGAGATTGTTAGATTACCTGCCTTAGATAACTTTCCTTTTTCTTGGCATGTAGTTCAGCCTCTACATAGAAATTCTCTCCATACTTGCTCTTCCATTCTTTATCTGATGGGTGTCTGCTGTGGCTCAGTGCCTAGCACTCTCGTCTCTCTCCAGCAGGTTGTGGGTTCAAATCTCACTCCATTGACCTGGGCACAAAACCTAGGCTGACATTCCCAGTGCAGTGCTGAGGGAGTGCTGCACGCACTGAAGTGTCGCCTTTCAGATGAGACGTTCAACTGAGGTTCCGTCTTCCCTCTCGGGTGGTCGCAAAATTTCCCACGCCACTGTTTTGAAGAAGAGCAGGGAAGTGTGTTGGTCAATATTTATCCCTCAACTAACATCTAAAACAGATGATCTATTCATTATCATATTGCTGCTTGTGAGAGTTTACTGTGCGCAAATTGGCTGCCACGTTCCCTACATTACAACAGTGACTGAGGTTGTGAAAGACGCTATAGAAATGCAAGTCTCTTTTTTTTCTTTTCAGGCTTGGAGCTTGCTTCTCTTTCTCTGTAACTTCCTTGTTGTATCCTGTTTGGTCTCTCTGCTGCTACCCCCTTTTTAAAAAAAAAAAAGCCAGTGTGGTCCGACATGATGTCCATATATGCAAATGGAGAGAATAGCCATACGATATCCTAGACCATTGACACTGCCGCGTCACTTTCTCCAACTTTAATGCCCATTCATTGGTACATAGAATATCAAGTTACAGCACAATGAGAAGCCGTTCAGCCCATAGTACATCTGCTGGTGTTACCTTTTCAACTCGGCCTGTCTACTCTAATGTCTTTACACTACAAGTTTAGTATTCGTATGAAGTGGTTCCAGCTTCACACCAAAACTAATCCTGTGCCGTGTAAATCAGGTGTTAATGGCCAAACTGACTGCCAAGTGAAATAGAGCAAGACTCGCACCACTTCACTCCGGTGTAAAGCCAGTGAAGGACTTTGGAATCTGGTTACATTTATACCATAACTGCAGCATCGGTGTGAAGCAAAACTGTTTTATACTCTCATTACATTTGTCGTGAGAAAGAATGAGGAATATCAGCCACAAGATCTCTGTGCACAAATCAGGCGGGTGATGGGGTGGGGCAAGCAGGGGAGTCATCAGCGTGACATACAAACAATTGTATTTCCCAGACCTTGGCTCGATACAATTGATGCGCTGCTCACTCAACTGCATCATGCACCACAAATTAGTCTGAGGACTGCCCTTTGGTTTTCTCATGCCTCCCTGGAGGTCCTTGTGTCGATGATCAGGGTAAGGAGGGAGGTACTGTACCCCAGCATCCAGGAGCATTCCCATGGTCTCGTCTCAACAGGCTTGGAGAGAGGTGGCTGACTGGATCAGTGCCAGCACCATCATGCCCTGGGACCTGGGTTTGGTGTAGGAAGACATTGTGTCCTCAAGAGCAAGGGTGAGTACAGCTCGTCATCTCTACTTCTCTCAAATCTGCATTTGCCCCTGTCCACCATTCTTGGCAGTTTCCTCCCCTCCATCACATCTTTCAGCATACAGTCACAAGGGTGCACCCTTCTTTCTCATTCCAAGCACACTCGTCTCTTCCATTGCTCTCTTCACACCACACACTCGCAGCATTCTCCTCTCCATCCCAACACTTGACAACCACCCGCCCCTCCCAGCACTGCTGCTGCTTTTCACATTCCACGCACTTGGCTTTACATTCCTCATTTCCCTATCCTCATTCCACCTTGTTTCTTCTCCACCTCTCCCCACATGCAGTATATTCACATGTCCTGAACATCTCAACTTACCTTTCGACAGCCACTCAAACTCAAACTCAAGCCCTCTCTTTCAGCAGGACAACAGCACTTAGAAAATTATATCATGATTAGGCAGAGTCAACTGGTTTTATGAAAGGAAGGGTTTTTTGAGGATGTAACTGAAAGGATAGATAAAGGGGAACCCGTAGATGTCGTATATTTAGATTCCCAAAAGTCATGTGCTAAAGTGCCACATAAGAGGTTATTACACAAGAGAAGGGTTCATGGGATTGGAGGTAATGTATTAGAATGGATAAAGGATTGGTTAATGGACAGAAAACACAATAAGGATAAACCGGTCTTTTTCAGGTTGGCAGGCTGTAACCAGTGGGGTGCTGTAAGGATCAGTGCTGCGGCCTCAGCTATTTACAATCTATATTAATGACCTAGATGAAGGGACCGAGCATATTCCTTATGTTCTTATAAACTGTGTATAATGAGAAAGAGAGGACCAAGACCATGAGCAGAGTATCCTCACTCAAGTGAAGCAAGAAGCCCTGGACATCAATGGTCCAGGCACAGCCATGTGCATCAGGGAAGGCGGGGCTTACCGGAGCAGGTTTTTGCATTGCAACCCCTCATTACACCACAGCAGCTATTCAGCAAGCTTCACTTCTTGAAACTGCCTTCTTAAGACTGTTACGTTCTAATATCCAGCTTCTCAGTGCCATCCTAACTCTTCTCCCTTTCTCTTTCTATTAGGTCCTCTTCAGCAGTAAGAGCCTCCTAAAGAAGACACCACAGAGGAGGACAGTCCACTGAAAATGCACCATCATGCACTCCCTCTCTCCCAAGCACCAGCACAGACATTGGCACTTTGCCTGAGTTAGATGCTGACTGTACACATGGTAAATTGCACAGCACGCGTGAGCAGAAGTAGATACTGGTGGCAGAGATAGCCAGAGGGCGAGGTCGTCTCCCAGCCCTGCTGAGCAGGACAGAGATGAGGACTTCAGGGCTTGAACAGAAAACTGCCTGCCTCACACAGGCACTTATACCAGGAAAGCCTGCCAAGTAGTTTCAGTCGCTGGCTGAAAGTGTGGATGAGTCCACTTCCAATCTTCCTACATTAGAGCAGAGACTATACTTCAAAAAGTACTTAATTGGTTCTAAAGTTATTTGGGACGTCTGATGGTCATGAAAGGCACTATATAAATGCAAGTCTTCCTTCCTTCCTTTCCTGGAAGGGTGGAATATTGGAATGGTGGTATACTGTCATGGGATAAACACATCACGACAGCTGCCTGGGTACTTGCATGATCCTATCTCTGATCAGGGCATACCTGGACATTAATGGAGTGTTAACTTTTCCTATTCACGAATGTTGCTGGGTTGTGTTCGGGTGCCATGGTTACATAGAATGATATAGACTGTACAGCACAGAAACAGGCCATTTGGCCCAACCAGTCCATGCCGATGTTTATGCTCCACTCGCGCCTCCTCCTGTCTTTCCTCATCTATCAGCATAACCCTCTATTCCCTTCTCCCTCATATGCTTATCCAGCCTCCCCTTAAATGTATCTATACTTTTTAGCTTCAACCACTCCCTCTGGTAGCGAGTTCCACATTCGCACCGCGCTCTGTGTAAAGAAGTTTCTTCTGAATTCTTTTTTTGATATCTTGGTGACTAGTTTTGCTCTTTCCCACAAGTGGAAATATTCTCCGTGTCTACTGTATCAAAACCGTTCATAATTTTAAAGACCTCTATTAGGTCGCCCCTCAGCCTTCCCTTTTCAAAAGACTTTTCATCCTTTCCTGATGGGCATCACCCATCCTGTTGGCAGACTGTGTGCAGTCAGTGACACCATGGACCCGAAGGGAAGCTAGCCACTGTTGCAAAACCCAGAGTGCTCTGGCATTGACTGTTGAGGTCAATGGAGAAGGTTAGCCCCAACGAACAGTGTGTCAGTGGCCTGCTTAATGCAGCCATGCACTCCAGACTGGGAGATACTGGTGACGTCCCCCTGTAGTAGACTGAAGGGAGCCAGTGGCAAGGAAATTGAGTTCTGTGCTGACTTTGGCAGCTACTGGCAAAGCACAGCCCCCCGTCCAACAGGCAGCAGGCCCTGTGGTAGGAGGCTGCGACAGCTTGTCTAAGGAAGCACAGCCTCCTCGCGCACTGCTCCTTGGATTAATCCCATGAAAATGCCTCGGCCTCTGGTTGGCAAGGCCTCCTGCGAGCAGCCCCCTCCACCTGTGGCCTTCAAATGGGCCCAGCTGAGGTTGGTTACCGAGGTGGCTGCTGCTGCTCTTTATCCACCTGCTTCTCCATCCAAATGAAACTAGCAATAGGAGCACCCATGGTGTAGTGTATTTGTTTCATGGGTTCTTTACTTAAGAATTCATAGCAACACATTGCTATTAATAACTTGGTTTATAAACAAAGGTTTAACAATCACACTACACATTACCAGTTCATCCCTAGATTTACAACTGCATACCTTATTTATGACCTAGACCCAACTGACTGGGGTTTTATTGAGTCTTATAAACATCACGTGACTGGCTAAGCCACTCACAATGCAACAGCTCTACAAACCTGTGAGTATACTCTCAGGTACATACATTACACACGGTGAGCAGATAAAGCTTACCGAAGGCAAGTAAAGCAAAATAAAAGCGAGAAAGAAGCAATCCAGAAGCTGTAAACTCTCCTGGCAATCCAAATAGCACAATAGATCGGACGATCCAATTGCCTGCAGGTGAGGATCCTTTTAAATACTACGTCTGTGACTCAGACCATTCCGCTAAAACTTTACTGACGGTTTGGACTCTGGGTGGGGCTTCTGTGATTTTGCATTAAAAGGAGTTGGGATCCTAATTGCATCACAGGATCCTGATTTATATGTGTTCATAAGGCGTCTTCCTGCCGGTCGTGGGCACCTTGTTCGACTCACAAGTGCACGGTTAAGATGGCGGCAGGCGGGTATGCTTCGGTAACACAGCATTAAGTGTCAACTGTGGCTCAGTGGGTAGCAATATCGCATCTGAGTTAGAAGGTTGTGGGATCAAGTCCCCACTCCAGGGACTTGAGCACAAAAAATCTAGGCTGACACTCCAATGCAATGCTGAGGGAGCACTGCATTGTCGGAATTGCTGTCTTTCGGATGAGACGTTAAACCGAGGCCCCGTCTGCCCTCTCGGGTGGACGTAAACGATCCCATGGTACTATTTCGAAGAAGAACAGGGGAGTTACCCCGGTGTCCTGGCCAATATTTAGCCCTCAATCAGCATTACAAAAAAAAACAGATTATTTGGTCATTATTACATTGCTGTTTGTCGGAACTTACTTGTGCGCAAATTGGCTGCCGCATTTCCTGCATTACATCAGTGACTACACTCCAAAAGTAATTCATTGGCTGTAACGCACTTTGAGACATCCGGTGATTGTGAAAGGCGCTATATCAATCCAAGCCTGCCGCATTCCCATTGGTTGGGCAGAGTTAAAATTGGGCCTATTATAACTTAAGCTGGTAATTTTGTTTAAACTGTTTGGATCTGATGCAGTTCCCTTTTATAAGTACATGTCACTTAGAATAAAATGACTGAATATTGATTTGTGTTCAGTTGCTCTTGACTTGTGTCCATTGTCTCTTTTTCCGCAAGTATGGAAAGCAGACGAGACCACAATTCCGATGCTGAAACCTTGAATGAACTTTCCAGCATCATTTTAAGT
Source organism: Pristiophorus japonicus (assembly GCF_044704955.1). Lineage (NCBI taxonomy): Eukaryota > Metazoa > Chordata > Chondrichthyes > Pristiophoridae > Pristiophorus > Pristiophorus japonicus. The sequence goes on along the minus strand of NC_091990.1, from coordinate 124,896,870 downwards.
GCTACAGGCAAAAGTGACTCGGGAGTATTTGAAACCTGTATAAATCATCAATTATATTTACATATTTGAAAGCAGATTGTTAAGAGGAAAGTAAACCAGATTCTCTGACCAGGAAAAATCTTGCAACATCATAAATCGAGCAGCTAAATTTAGCAGGCCCCAGGAGCAATGAGAAGAGAGTTTCACAAACACGCACACACTCGAGGTTAAGAAGACCCTTTGTTACAGTATTCATGTGAGGGTTCAGTAATTTGAGATTGCAGTTCCCAAATGGTATAGTTGGCTCTACTCCAGTTGCTTCTAAAGGCTGTTTCAGATGTAAATAGTTTTCGGTTTCCTGACTTTATTGCCCGGATAAATTAATTTATTTACCCTATATTAATCATTATACTGTAAGATGAAATGTTGAATATATACATTTTAAAACTTTTAAATATTTTCACCTCTCTAATGATGCAGGATAGATAATTCTACTTCCAGTATTTAAGATGTAATCATTTGAGGCAAAAATAATTTTCCTCAACTCAGTCACTGAAATGTATTTGCTTCATGGGCTCTTTGCTTAAGAATTCATAACAACTCATTGCTATTACGAACTGGTTGGTTTATTAACAAAGGTGTAACAATCATACTACACACTACTAGTTCATCCACTAGGCTCACAACTGCATACCTCATCATGGATGACTTAGACCCAACTGACTGGGGTTTTATTGAGTCTTAGGAACATCACATGACTGGCTAAGCTACCCACAATGCAACAGCTTTACAAACCTGTGAGTATACTCAGGTGCATACATTATAGTCATCACTACATAAAAGATTGATTATCTATTCTTCTACTGGGCACATGTACAGATTCAACTATAAAATACAGTTTTACTCGATCCATGTTGTGTATTTTATTTATCATTGTGTACAAACAAAATACACAATCAACTTGGAGATCTTCCTACGTCACAGCATCCCTCTACAAATGCAATGGTCAGATCTTTTTCAATGCAACTTTTCAGTCAACTATATGAAGTCAAGTGAGGAAAAGTCAAAGACTTGCTGTTTCTCCTTCACAACCCCCTCCCCCAGCCCATACACCATCCCAAGAAGTTATACCAAGTCTCAGCTTCTTTGTCAGTGTCAGCTGTGGCTCAGTGGGTAGTACACTCGCCTCTGAGTCAGAAGGTTGTTGGTTCAAGTCCCACTCCGGAAACTTGAGCCCAAAAATCAAAGCTGACACTCCAGTGCAGTGCTGAGGGAGCATTGCACTGTCCAAGGTGACGTCTTTCGGATGAGATGTTAAATCGAGGCCCCATCTGCTCTCTCAGGTGGACGTAAAAGATCCCATGACACTATTTCTAAGAGCCAGGGGAGTTATCCCTGGTGTCCTGGCCAATATTTATCCCTCAACCAACATCACTAAGACAGATTATCTGGTCATTATCACATTGCTGTTTATGGGAGCTTGCAGTGCGCAAATTGGCTACTGTGTTTCCTACATTACAACAGGAGAGGCAGAAAAGCTACCATTTTGTCATAAAAATCTAACTGGTTAATATCCCTCGGGTAAGGGAAGCTGCCACTCCTGCCAGCTCTGCTCTACACTGGGGATAACTCCCCTACACATGATTCCAGACCTACACTGGTTGACTCTTGATGCCCTCTGAAGTGGCCTGGCAAGCAACTAGGGATGAGCAATAAATACCACCTAGCCACTGTCCCTCGCATCCTGACAAATTATATGTACACGTGGGAGGTAATGGGCTACTTCCTATCTTCTTTGAGGCACCAGCATGCCACGCTGTTGCATCTTCTATCTGGTTTCGACAGATATGTGCAAGTGTTAATAATAGAACTCTTCTCCCTTTTTATATTTCAGAAAACTGAAGAAGCTAATACGATATATAAAGGCAAAGAGAGAGGCCAAATTGGAAACCGAAAGCAATTGCAAGACTCCCCAGCAATATGAATCTGACTACAACTTGGAGCCATTTGCTGGTCTGACTCCAGAGTACATGGAAATGAGTGAGTATATTTCTTCAAGTTACAGTATCATACAGCCGTGTGCTGCACTTTATGCACACACACAAAGAAATAATAATCAGGTAACGGTGTAATCAGTCCTTGTTCTACATTGCCCATTGCGATCGTTTTCTGTCCGTAAAATTGAAAAAAACTTTTCATAAGAGCATTAATTTCTTAATTTAGTAGTGAGTGATCTGTAGTGACTTCATTCATTGCCATTTTTATTAAACTCCATTTCATTTTCTTTCAACCATTTTAAGGCTAACCCTTCAACAATCGCACCCATGTCCTTGGGAATACCTCCAAAACTGCTTCAACTCGCTTTGTCTCTCTCTGCCTTTAAAAAAAAAAATATCCCACAATCTCCTCGACCATGCCCTTTTGTCTACCTTTCATTAATTTCCTTTACTTCCTGGTAGAGAACCGTTTAACCCTATTGTAAAGCGCCGAAAGGTTCTGTTACATGAGCAGTGCTATTTTAACGTTGGTGCTGTTAGTGGCAGTAGTGATCATTCTGAACCTAGAGTGGAAGAGTATAAATACTCTTGCATATTCTTCTACCCACCCATTGCCTTTTCTCTGTGCTGAAGCCAATACTGCTTAAAAATCTATGCGAACGGCATCCCAAGAATTCATAACTATGGAGTGACTAATCTCTGGTATTCCTCCCACCTTGTCAGCGATGTCAACATCCTGTGAATGAATTTAAATAAAAATCTTGTGTCTTACTTTTTTTCCCCAAGTTTTTTGGTGTCCTGCCTCGTTATCCTGATCCTTCATTTGGGTTTTCTCAATAAATAGTTTTAATCTGACTGTTGTGACCTTTTTATGTGTATTTGTCAGCATGTGATCAGCCATGGAGCCAGACCAGAAATAGGCACAAGAGGAGGCCATTCAGCCACTCGGGCCTATTCTATCAGCTCATAGCTAATCTCTTCAACTCCATTTACCCGCCTTTTGCTCCATATCCCTTGACACCATTAGCTAACAGAGATCTATCTATCACGATCTTGAATTCTCCAATTATCTCAGCGCTCACATTATTTTGGGGAGAGAATTCCAGGTTTCTACTACCTTTATTTAAAGAAATGCTTTCCGATTTTGCTCCTGAATGGCTGAGCTCTAATTTTAAGATTATGACACCTCGTACTTAATTTTCCCCCATCAGAGGAAATAGTTTCTCTGTATCTACCCTATTGAATGCGTTTAACATTTTAAAGACCTCAGTCGGATCACCAATTCGACCAGTTACAATTGGAGGGAGAGGACACCACACTAGACCTAAACATTGAATAACTTCAGGCAGGCTAGTAAAATGGTAACTCGAATCAAAGTAGCATTAGGAAATGCACAACAGGGCAGTGAAATAAATATGATTGATGCAGGGAAGAGTGAGTTTCGTCATCTGAACTTTAGGTCATTGCTCTTCCTGAAAAATTATATAATAATGCGCCCAAAATTCCAATGCGGCCTTGGGTGGAAACTTGGCAGATCAGTTGAAAGAAAGTTCTGAAACCCACACAGAAGCTAGTTCTACCAGGATTCCACTCTGTTACAACTGAGCCATTTTCAGCTGTAGAGTGCAAGAGGGTGAACATTACATAAAAACAGAAACAGGCCATTTGGGCCCAAATAGTCCATGTCAGTGTTTATGCTCCACACGAGCCTCCTCCCCACCCTACTTCTTCTAATTCTATCAGCATATTCCTTTCTCCCTCATATTTATCTAGATTCCCCTTAAATGCATCTATGCTATTCGCCTCAACTACTCGATATGGGAACGAGTTCCACATTCTCTCCACTCCGGGTAAAGAAGTTTCTCCTGAGTTGCGTATTGGATTTAGAACATAATATGAAATAGGATGCATTTATTTGTACTAACTGAATTGCAGCCATTTCTCTGTTTGGCTTTCCATTATCACATGACCTATTGCTGATTGGTCCCCTTGTAAGATAAGCCACACCCTGACATTTCTCTGGAATGTGTAAATAGAACCACCCAGCCTAGCTTTGCACATTGTAACATGATCCATTTGGACTTCAGAAGTCAGAAAGGACACATCCCTCCCCCAGCCGAAGTCCCTTACCCCAGCACAAGTACATCCCACCCCCAGCCAAAATCCCTCCTTACCCCAGCACAAGAACATCCCACCCCCAGCCAATATCCCTCCTTACCCCAGCACAAGTACATTACCTTACAACCCCCCACCCCTCATAGATGGAGCATTGTGTGCAGATTGTTAACGGTTTATTGGGTATGAAGTGTCAGTGTCATGACTTCTGGATTTCATCCACTCCAATGATGTTGAGCGTGGGTATCAAGGGGGTCTCATCTCTCTCTCTCTCTCTCTCTCTCTCTCTCTCTCTCTCCTCTCGTGTTTCTCTCTCCTCTCGTGTTTCTCTCTCCTCTCGCCCCGCTCGCGCTCTCTCTCTTCTCTTCCCCCCCGCCTCCCCCAGTTCAGGACTCAGCAGGCAACATGGTGTTCGTGTTCAGGGCCAGTTCCGACGTATGCGCAGAAGCGTGAGTTAGGACAGATAGTCACTCTGTTAGAAATAGGAGCAGGAGTAGCTCCTTGAGTCTGCTCCTCCATTCAATAAGATCATGGCTGATCTGATTTAAATTCACTGTCTGTCTTAGATTTATAACCCCTACTCCCTCACAAGTGGAAATATCTTCTCTACGTGTACCCAATCAAGCCTCTTCATAATTTTAAAGGCCTATTAGGTCACCCCCTCAGCCATCACTTTGAGACAAGACCCCAGCCTGTTCAGTCATTAGCCTGCCTAAATCAAGGTGCCGTGCGTATCTGGGTGTGTTCCCAGGAATTCTGCTCAGTATGGCCTTCGAAGGCCTCGGTGAAATCCTCACCAGCTGACAGCTGGCGTGAGTTCCACCGAGGCCCAGGAAAGGCTCCAGAGTTCTTGCAGCCAAGGTAATCAATCCCACAGGGTATCAAACACCTTCTCTCCGCCCGCCCCCCCCCCCCCCAACCCCACAAAAAAAAGTTGCTTGACTGACTCAATTGGGAGCTAAAGATAGAGTTTATTTTATGGATGGACACTCCCTGGGCCTCCTCCCCTCTGACCCTCTGTAGGACCGTCATGCGGCCGTTCCCATTTTACTGATGGTTGTTGATCGCTGGCGATGCTGATGTTCCATTAAAAGGTGCAAGCTGTCATTGCCCTGGTATGCAAAGGATCTGGAGCTCCCAACATGGGCAGACTTGGGCTCAGCCTTGTCGCACTTCTGCCAGTGGAACAGCTGGATCAGAATTTAAGTCCAATGTTTCTGCCACTCGAGGAAAAGCTAAGGCTTGCATTTTATAGGGCCTTTCATGCCTTCAGGATGTCCCAAAGCGCTTTAGAGCCAATGAATGACTTTTAAAGTGTAGTCACTGTTGTAATGTAGGAAACGCGGCAGCCGATTTGCGCACAGCAAGCTCCCACAAACAGCAATGTGATAATGACCAGATAATCTGTTTTTTTTTTAGTAATGTTGATTTGAGGGATAAATATTGGCCAGTACACCAGGGAGAATTCAACCGCTCTGGTGGTGGACGGGGCCTCGGTTTAATGTCTCACCTGAAAGACGGCACCTCCAACAGTGCTGCAACTTCCTCAGCACTGCACTTGTGTCGGCCTAGATTTTTGAGAGTGGGACTTGAACATACAACCTTCTGACTCTGAGGCGAGAATGTTAGCAACTGAGCCACAGCTGACACTTTCGATTCTGAGATTATCTTTTCTTGGGACATGGCATTTGTAAATTGGTACCCTACGTAAACTTGAGGTGATCCAAAACTCGGCTGCCCATGTCCTATTTCACACCAAGTCTCACTCACCCATCACCTCTGTGCTCGCTGACCTACGTTGGCTCCCGGTTAAGCAATGCCTTGATCTTAAAATTTTCATCCTTGTTCTCAAATCCCTCCATGGCCTCGCCCCTCCCTATCTCTCTAATCTCCTCCAGCCCCACAAGATGTCTGCGCTCCTCCTAATTCTGCCCTCTTGAGCATCCCTGATTAAAATCGCTCAACCATTGGTGGCCATGCCTTCTGTTGTTTAGGCCCCAAGCTCTGGAACTCCCTGCCTAAACCCCTTCGCCTCTCTACCTCTCTTCCTCCTTTAGGATGCTCCTTAAAACCTACCTCTTTGACCAAACCCTGCTCTAATTTCTCCTTATGCAGCTCAGTGTCAAAATTTTAAAAAAAATATCATAATACTCCTGTGAAACGTCTTGGAACGTTTCACTGTTAAAGGTGCTATGAATACAAGTTGTTAGTATATTGAAATTGATGGATGTCCTGGCCACCCCCCTGCCTCCCCCTCCAGCTCTGGTGATGCCCGGCCGCTGGTCCCACACAGCTGCGGAGCACGTGGTGAGTGCAGTGGCAGCAACCTCTCTGACCTCTCCTCCTTCCACGAAATGGATCTCTGGCCATCCCAATGCCTGCCCACAGCCTGGAGCTAACATCTGGGAGAGGGAAGCATTGCCTCAAATCTCTCTCTCCTCCACTCCACACCTCGGATCTCTCTCCATCTCACCAAAAGGCACTGCTCAGCACTGAGCTTCTGGCTCGCAACTTGCCATAGGCAGCTCGACCAGTACAGTAGACCCTGGTCTCCAGTCACCTTGCCACTGGACCAAGACCTTGCTCTGCTAAGCTAGTGTGCAATGGCCACCCCACGTTAAAAGAACTCGCGCACAAGCATCTTCCACCCTTCAAAATGAAGTCCGGGTCCTGGAACATCAGGACCCTCATGGACAACCCCAACAGTGACAGACCGGAACGTCTCACTGCTATCGTTGCCCAGGAACTCAGATGCTTCGATGTCGACATCGCCACCCTAAGTGAGACCCAATTTGCAGGGGAAGGCCAGCTCAAAGAGCAAGATGGTGTTTACACCTTCTTCTGGAAAGGTAAACCAGAAGAAGAACACCGCCTCGATGGAGATGGCTTCACCAAGAATGAGCTGGTGGGCCATCTCACAGACACACCCTGCGGGATAAGCGAACGTCTCATGACTCTCCGACTCGCCCTAGCCCGGAACCAGTGCGCCACAGTTATCAGCGTGTACGCCCCAACACTTGATGCAACAGATGTGACCAAAGAGGAATTCTACTCCAGCCTCGAAGAATCCCTGTCCCGAGTCCCTACAGACAACAAACTGATCCTCCTCGGCTACTTCAAGAGTCAGTAAGGACACAGACCTCTGGGGAGGTGTGATCGGCAGAGAGCGGGTAGGGAAAACCAACTCCAGTGGTACTCTGCTCCTGACGAAATGCCTAGAACATGACCTTGTCATCACCAACACCTTGTTCCTTCAGAGGGACAAGTACAAGGCATCGTGGCAACACCCTCGCTCCAAACACTGACACCTGCTCGACTACGTCATCATCTGAGCGAGGGAACACAAGGACGTACGCATTACCCGCGCCATGACAGGAGCCAACGACTGCTGGACGGACCACCGCTTAATCCGCTCCGTCTTTAACATCTATATAGCCCCAAAGCAGCGACGGCAACAGAAACCTTGCTGCAGAAAAATTAATGCTGGGGCATTCAAAGACCCAGTTAAGAAAGCCCTATACAGCCAGCTCCTCACTATCAACCTGGTGACCATCGATGACCCCGAGACGCAGAGTTCCCATAGCGCCTTGTCTGCCCTCAAGGCCTCCATAGCCAGTGCCTGCGAAGAGATGCTCAGTCACTCAACCAGGAAACGCCAAGACTGGATTGACGAAAATGACCAGGAGATCCAGGAACTAGTAAGCCACAAGCGCAAGGCATTTCTGAACTTAAGCAGCAACCCAACTCGGGACCAGCAAAGCAGCTGTACAGGCAGCTGAAGGCCGAGGTTCAACAAAAAATCCGTGACCTAAATGTGGTGTATGTAGCACACAAATCGCTGACTCCACACGGTCTGATGTAAATCTATAACTGTTGCGACCTTCGTCCTTATTGTTCACCACACCTGAGACGCACTCTGGAGCTGGTCAGCCTTATATAGCACCTGTTGCGGGTACTACCAGGGTTTTCCACCACAGCGCCCTCTGTGGTGTGGCATAGTGCTTACATTACATTTAAGGTACTGGGACGATACACACATCATTACATAACATCACCTCCCCCCCCCCCCCCCCCCCCACCAGGACGCAGGACAACAATACACACATTACATAACATCACACTTGTCCAACAGAAGGCAGGTGGGCATAGACAGTGCGTTAGTATGGTACATATTATCTGGTACATTAACTGGTAACGGATCCTTGATTTCCTTGTTAGCCGTTATCATTAATTGTACTTCATCCATTATTTTACACAAATACAGTGGCCATTCAGCATTAAAAAAGTAATTCTTATTATAAATTCACTATCTCACATTAACACAGCTCATTTTAGACTCGCTCTGCCTTACAGAAGTCCTTTGTGGGGACCACCTCTTGGTAAGGCCCTTTTAAGGCTCCTGGGTGCACTTCTTTTTTAAGGCGCCATCTTTGATGCAGGAGGATTCCACGAGGCTTCTCCTTGGGTGTCGCCATCTTTGATGCTCTGCTGCTCTGACACGATGCCGCCGCCATCTTCTTCTCCGCCGCTCCGGATGCCCTCCGCCGTCGCAGCCTCCGCTCCCCTCCGCTGCCACCTGACTTGCCGCCTCTCCTGCGGCCGTCGTGGCCTCTCCAGCGGCCGCACTTGCCGCCTCCCCCACGGTCTCCGTAGCGGCCTCCAATGCGGCCGCCGACCTCCAGCTGCTGCCGCCGCCCGACACTAACAGCTCCTCGGCGGAGCTCTTCCGAACCGCCGGCCGTCCTGGATCCCTCGCACCCCGCCGGCTCATTTTCCCCCCCCCCCCCCCCCCCATTAGGCCCACCTCTGCAGGGCTGCTTGCCTGTGGGGGCTGGGGCTGCAGGGTCTCTGTGTGAGATCCGGGCCTGGGGCTTGCCTGTGGGTGGATTGAGGCTGCAGCTCCAGCTCGGTCGGCGTTGCTCTCTGGGGACCCGGGGCACGGCAGCACCCCGGGGAGCAGCAGCCTGTGGAGTGGTGAAGTCTTCCCAGCTCCCACGGACCGTCCCCATCCAACTCCGGCTGAGGAGTGTCGGCCCATCGCCTGCAATGACCCACAAAGATAAACCGTGCGTCTCGTCCCCGTGGGATACCTGCACCTCCGCTCTGCCGAGAACAGGTATTAGTGCCCTGGTGTAGGTACGCAGCTTCGCCGTGACCGGGACCAGCTTGGGTCTTGCAGCTGAGGTTAATCCACAGTTTATCAAAAGTTCTCTGACTCATCAACGACGGACCCGAGCCCGTGTCCACTTCCATACTCACTGGGACGCCGTTGATTTTTACTTCCCCTATCACTGGGGGCGAATCGTCGGTGCACGTATACAGTCCCAACACCTCCTCATCTTCTACCTGCTCCTCGCTGAACAGTGGATCATCCACCATCTCCTCAGCCACACAGTGAGTCTGATTTCTTTTACACATACGCTGAAGGTGGCCTTTAACGTGGCAGGTATTGCACGTATACTCCGCAAACCTGCACCGGTGAGCCCCATGGCTTCCTCCACAACGCCAGCATGGTGCTGCTTGATTGGCCCCCCCTCAGCAGACTCTGAGTTCCAGGATCCCGAGGTCCGTGCTCTCTGCCCCGGGCAGAGCCACGTTCTGCAGTTTTGTCCGTGGTGGGCGCTATCCTGTGGACAGTGCCTGCCGGGTTCGAGACTGTGTGGATTATTTGCTTGGTGCTGCAAGCCAAGGTCATATATGCCCGGCTGATGGCGATGGCCTTTGTCAGAGTGACTGTGGGTTCCGTGGCCAGCAGCTTGTGAAGGAGGCCCTCGTGGCCAATCCCCATAACGAAAACGTCCCGCAACGCCTCGTCAAGGTGTGCCCCAAAATCACACGGCGCCGCGAGTCTCCTGAGGTCCGCAGCATATTTGGTGACATCCTGGCCCTCGGGTCTGCAGTGATGGTAAAATTTGTATCTGGCCGTGAGGATGCTCTCCTTCGGTTTCAACTGGTCACGAATGAGTTCAGTCAGCTCCTCGTATGACTTGTCCCTGGCGCTTCCAGGTGCCAGCAAATCCCTGACGAGACAGTAAACCTCATCTCCACAACTGGAGAGCAATATCGCCTTACACTTCTCTCTCAGTGCGTATGTGTTCTCCGTCAGGTCGTTTGCTGTGAAGTAGTACTCGAGCCTTTCCGTAAAGGCCTCCCAATCATTGCCCACGGTAAAATCCTTTAGCGAGCCCAGAGTAGCCATGGTTGCGTGGAGTTCGTCCGCTTCCTCGTCGCCAATGTGGTGTATGTAGCACACAAATCACTGACTCCACACGGTCTGGTGTAAGTCTAACTGCTGTGACCTTCGTCCTTTATTGTTCAGCTCCAGAGTGCCTCTCAGGTGTGGTGGTCAGCCTTATGTCGCACCTGTTGCAGGTACTACCAGGGTTTCCCACCACAGCGCCCTCTGTGGTGTGGCATAGTGCTTACATTATATTTAAGGTACTGGGACGATACGCACATCATTACATAACACTAAAGATGGTGGGTGGAGAAAGCACAGGAGATCCAGCAGCTGGTCAACAGCCATGATGTGTGAGGATTCTTCAGTTCAGTCAAGACCACCTACGACCCAAGGCCCCACCCCACTGCTGGCCAAGAATGGAGAAGCACTCATTAAGGACACCGAAGCTGTCAAGACTCGCTGGAAGGAGCACTTCGAAGATTTCCTTAACCAAGACTCTACCTTCAACATGAGTGTCCTCTACTCCATCCCACAGCATGCTACCCACCACCATCTCAGCAAAACCACAGCCCTGCACGAGGTAGAAAAGGCCATCCATCAGCTCAAGAACAACAAGGCATCAGGAGCAGACGGAATCCCCACTGAGGCACTAAAGTGTGGCGGAGAAGCACTATTGGCACGAGTGCATGACTTTATCTTTCTTATCTGGAATGAGGTGAGCATGCCAGGAGATCTGAGAGATGCCGTAATCATGACTATCTTCAAAAAAGGGGACAAGTCCGACTGCGGCAACTACAAAGGAATCTCCCTGCTGTTGGCCACTGGGAAAGTCATCGCAAGAATCCTCTTCAACCGTCTTCTCCCTGTGGCTGAAGAGCTCCTCTGAGTCACAATGTGGATTCCATCCACTCGGGTACAATGGACATGATCTTTGTACGACAACTGCAAGAGAAATGCAGGGAACAGCACCAACCCTTGTACATGGTGTCCTTTGACCTCACAAAAGCGTTTGAACTATCAACCATGAGGGACTATGGAGCAGCATCCTCAGTTTAGTCTGCTCCCAAAAATTGTTCACCATCCTCTGCCTGCTCCACGACGACATGCAAGCCGTGATCCTGACCAGCGGATCCATCACAAACCCAATCCATGTCCGGACTGGACTGCGTCATCGCACCAACGCTCTTCTCGATCTTCCTTGCTGCAATGCTCCATCTCATTATCAACAAGCTCCCCACTGGAGTGGAACTACACTATAGAACCAATGGGAATCTGTTCAACCAATGTCTCCTCCAGGCAAGATCGAAGGTCATCCCATCCTCTGTCATCGAACTACAAGCCATCGTCAACACCTTCACCGAGGCGTACGAAAGCATAGGCCTTACACTAAACATCCGTAAGACAAAGGTCCTCCACCAACCTGACCCCACCACACACAGCACTTACCCTCCAGTCATAAAAATCCACGGCTCGGCGCTGGACAACATGGACCATTTTCCATACCTCGGGAGCCTACTATCAGCAAGGACAGACATCGATGACTCGGTCTAACACCGCTTCCAATGTGCCAGCGCAGCCTTCGGTCGCCTGAAGAAAAGTGTGTTTGAAGACCAGGATCTCAAATCTGGCACCAAGCTTATGGTTTACAAGGTAGTAGTGATAGCTGCCCTCTTATATGGCTCAGAAATGTGCAATATATACAACAGACACCTCAAAGCACTGGAGAAGTACCACCAGCGCTGTCTCCGCAAGATCCTGCAAATCCACTGGGAGGATAGATGCACCAATATCTCCAGCATCGAATTGCTGACCACGCTCGACCAGCTTCGTTGGGCGGGCCACATCACCCGCATGCCTGACATGAGACTCCCTAAGCAAGTGCTCCTACTTGGAACTCCTAGACGGCAAGCAAAGCCCCAGGTGGACAGAGGCTACGTTTCAAGGACACCCTCAAAGCCTCCTTGATAAAGTGTAACGTCCCCATCGGCACCTGGGAATCCCTGGCCCAAGACTACCCAAAGTGGAGGAAGAGCATCCGGTAGGGCGCTGAGCACCTTGAGTCTAGTTGCCGAAAGCATGCAGAAACCAAGCACAGACAGCGAAAGGAGAGTGTAGCAAACCAGGCTCTCCACCCACCCCTTTCTTCGCCATTACAACAGTGACTACACTCCAAATTGTGCCAGCTCTTTGAAATAGATATCCTATTAGTCCCACTTACCTGTCCCCATACCTCTGCACATGTTTCTATCCAATTCCCTTTTTGCAAGTTACTATTGAATCTGCTTCCACCACCCCTTCAGGCAGTGCATTCCAGTCACAACAACTCACTGCATGAAAAAAAAAATTCTCATCTCCACTCTGGTTCTTTTGCCAATGACCTTAAATCTGTGTCCTTTGATTACTGAGTCTTCTGCAGCTGGAAACCGGTTCTCCTTATTTACTCTATCAAAACCCTTAGTGCAACAGCTTCCCTGGATGTTGTGTCCATACCCACATTAATTTTACTATATTTGGGCCTGGAATTGAAAATGTAAAGTTTTGCTCTGTTAACCATATTGTGGACTATTTTTAGTGCAATTTCCAACGTCTGACTACCCAGATGTTAATCCAGAGACACCACACATGGGAAAGAAGTTTTTGACCTCTCATGTCTGTGATCTATTTCACCAGACCAAGGGAACAATATCCTATTCGTTGACCCTCCTAGTGCCTATTTGCATAAATAATGTGAGAAACAAAGAACTTGAATGAAAAATTAATTTATTTGATGTGAATAGTGAGCCTTTTTTCAAATTTATTAAATGATCATTTACGGTCTGTAACTTCACAGTATGTTAGTTTGACTCAATTTCCAGTGATATTAGATCTTCCCTCAGAGACTTGTCTTCTGCAAAATTTGCTCTCTCGACCATATTAAGAGGCCACAACTCTCATGTGCAGATGGAATGGCTGTTCACTGCAACTTAACTCTTCAAATGCCACAACCTTGATCTGGTTAAGCCTGAATGCAGCGGCATATTAAATCACGCCGTGCACTGTCATTATACACGACTCCCAAAGGTATTGTAGCCAACTGGTCTAAGACCCCACCTCTCTCTGTTGGATCACCTAGGCACTTTATAAATAGGACACTGACACCCACACTGAAAAAGAAAGACTTGCATTTCTATAGCGCCTTTCACGACCACTGGACATCTCAAAGCACATTACAGCCGATGAAGTACTTTTTGGAGTGTAGTTACTGCTGTAATGTAACAGCTCACAATCATCTAACTTAAAGATGAGAGTATGACCACCAAGCCAAGCTAATTGGATTAGCCAAATGCAGTGGGGTTTTGGTACTCTATTTAAATTCCCCAAGCTCTGTCGTAACATTGGAAAATAATTGTCATGGTGGGGGGTGGAAGTAATGCTCTCTGCATGCGTGTAGCGTCTCATGCTGGTAGTTTATTAAGAGTGCATCATTACAAATTCTTCCCAAGTGATGTTTTCTCAAAGTAAGTAAAACCATGTGAAATTCCTAACAGAGGACTAGTTCTTCAGGGGCAAGGACCCAGGGACAGCACGGGTCAGCCCACACTGCGCTATCTGTGCGCACTAGGTCCGTGCAGCAGAGCTGGTCTCCAGTCATCTTGGTTAATCCTTGCCACTGGACCAAAACCTAGCTCTGTTAAGCCCGTGCAACAGCCACCACACATTTAATAAAAAATTTAATCCACACACAGACATCCTCCACCCTACACTATGTAGTTCAGGACCTGGAATATTAGGTCCTTCATTGAAACACCTGTGAACTCATCCCTTTTTGGCATGGAAGCAAGTCATCCTCGATTCGAGGGACCACCTATGATGATGATACCATGATGTAGCCGAAAGCCTTTCATCACTTTTTAAATTCTTTCAGTTCTAGGCATAGTCCATCAGCAGCAACTTTACACCTAACTGCCACCTTAAAGTTGAGATTTCCAAGATAGCTGCTAATTTTCAACATTATTACACATTTGCACAAGTCAGGCTTACACTTTCTTGCGGAAGGATGTCCATTGTTCCCCTCCATCGGATCGATTTCAGAACACAACCACCAAATTATCCCCTGATGCATTCCCGCTGCAAGTTCACCTTTGCAACCACATTAAACTTGGAATATCATCATCATAGTCCCTCGAAATCGAGGAAGACTTACTTCCACTCCAAACGTGAGTTCTTAGGGGACTGTACAGTCCAATACGGGAATTACAGTCTCTGTCACAGGTGGGACAGACAGTTGTTGAAGGAAAGGGTGGGTGGGGAGCTTGGTTTGCCGCACGCTCCTTTCACTGCCTGCGCATGTTATCTGCATGCTCGCGGCGACGAGACTCGAGTGCTCAGCGCCCTCCCGGATGCTCTTCCTCCACTTGGGGTGGGCTTTGGCCAGGAATTCCCAGGTGTCGGTGTGGCTGTTGCATTTTATCAAGGAGGCTTTGAGGGTGTCCCTGAAACGTTTCCTCTGCCCACCTGGGGCTTGCTTGCCGTGTAGGAGTTCCAAATAGAGCACTTGCTTTGGGAGTCTGTTCGCATGCCTAACACAAATGTGGCCCCCTCCAATGGAGCTGGTCGAGTGTGGTCAATGCTTCAATACTGGGGATGTTGGCCTGATCGAGGACACTAATGTTGATGCGTCTGTCCTCCCAGGGGATTCGCAGGATCTTGCGGAGACATCATTGGCGGTATTTCTCTATATAAGCAGAGTGCCAAGACCCCACTACATTTTACTAATCCTGTTCGCTTGGCTCAGTGGTCGTACTCTCCTCTCTAACTTAGATGGTTGTGGGTTCAAGTCCCACTCTTGGAATCTGAGCGCATAATCTTGGCTGACGCTTCAGCATAGAACTGAGGGAGTCTTGCATTGTCTTCGGTGCTGTCTTTCAGATGAGCTATTAAACCAAGTCTAGTGGACATAAAAGATTCAATGGCAATATTAGGAGGTTGTTCTCCCGGAGGTGTCCTGGCCTATATTTATTCCTCAATCAAAAAGGGATTTGTTTGCTTGTTGACCTCATGGTGGGCCTTTCTGTTTGCAAAGTAGCTAGTGTGTTTACTCAGAAAACAAGAGTGACTGCTCTTCAAAAGTAATTAATTGGCTGCAAATTGGAGGTCCCAGCAGATTGGAAAACTGCAAATATAACGTCCCTATTTTTTAAAAAAAAGGAGGCAGGCAAAAAGCAGGAAACTATAGACCAGTTAGCCTAACATCTGTGGTTGGGAAAATGTTGGGGTCCATTATTAAAGAAGCAGTAGCAGGACATTTGGAAAAGCATAATTTGGTCGAGCAGAGTCAGCATGGAATTATGAAGGGGAAGTCATGTTTAACAAATTTGTTGGAACTCTTTGAGGATGTAATGAACAGGGTGGATAAAGGGGAACCAGTGGATGTGGTGTATTTGGACTTCCAGAAGGCATTTGACAAGGTGCCACATAAAAGGTTACTGCACAAGATAAAGGTTCATGAGATTGGGGTAATATGTTAGCGTGGATAGATGATTGGTTAAAGAACAGAAAACAGAGCCTGGATAAATAGTTCATTCTTGGGTTGGCAAACAGTAATTAGTGGGGTGCCGCAGGGATCCGTGCTGGGACCCCAACTATTTACAATCTATATTAACGACTTGGAAGAAGGGACTGAGTGTAATGTAGTCAAGTTTGCTGACAATACAAAGATGGGAGGAAAAGCAATGTGTGAGGAGGACGCAACAAATCTGAAAAAGGACTTAGACAGGCTAAGTGAGTGGACAAAAATTTGACAGATGGAGTATAATGTTGGAAAGTGTGAGGTCATGCACTTTGATAAAAAAAATCCAAGAGCAAGTTATTATTTAAATGGAGAAAGATTGCAAAGTGCTGCAGTACAGCGGGACCTGGGGGTACTTGTGCATGAAACACAAAAGGATAGTATGCCGGCACAGCAAGTGATCAGGAAGGCCAATGGAATCTTGGCCTTTATTGCAAAGGGGATGGAATATAAAAGCAGGGCAGTCTTGCTACACTTATGCAGGGTATTGTTGAGGCCACACCTGTGATACTGCGTGCAGTTTTGGCTTCCATATTTACGAAAGGATATACTGCTTTGGAGGCAGTTCAGAGAAGGTTCACTAGGTTGATTCCAGAGATGAGGGGATTGACTTATGAGGAAAGGTTGAGTAGGTTGGCCCTTTACTCATTGGAATTCAGAAGATTGAGAAGTGATCTTATCGAAACATATAAGATTATGAGGGGGCTTGACAAGGTGGATGCAGAAAGGATATTTCCACTGAGAGAAGACATTGGAATTAGGGGGCATAATCTTCGAATAAGGGGCTGCCCTTTAAAACTGAGATGAGGAGGAATTTGTTTTCTCAGGGTTGTAAATCTGTGGAATTCGCTGCCTCAGAGAGCTGTAGAAGCTGGGACGTTGAACAAATTTAAGACGGAGATAGACAGTTTCTTAACCGATAAGGGGTTATGGAGAGCGGGCAGGGAATTGGACCCGAGTCCATGATCGGATCAGCCATGATAGTATTAAATGGCGGAGCAGGTTCGAGGGTCCATATGGTCTATTCCTGCTGCTATTTCTTATGTTCTTACGTTCTTGGGATATCATGACTACATGGAAGGCACTATATAAATACAACATTCTTTCATGTTTCTAATGGTGGGTTTTCCACACAGGGCTGTGAATTCTACCATGAGCTGCTTTCTGCTAACTGGCTGCTAACAACAATCTTAAACTGCAATATTTCACAGTCTGTTGCCGATTTTAATGATGTCCCATTCACAAAAGCGTTTCCCCGGTAACAGCAAAAACTATGAAGCTTCCTCACCCCATCCAGCTTTCTGACAAATTACATTCTCCAGAGCTTCCAACCAAATATTTATAAATTGTCAGTTCAAACCTGAATTGATGCTCTGTTTTGAGAGTGTGCGACAGGGAACGCTAATCCTGTGGGATTTGGTCAGCTATTGTGCTGAACATGAGAGAGATTTGAATGAAAGGGAGACAGTGGTTAAAATACCAAACTAATCATTCCTTTCCTTCAGAGGTTTTCTGTTTTGGCCCAGCTGTGGTTGAGGTGAGCCTTTCCACTTGCTGCTGCTTTGCACGTTTCTTCTGCATGATTGTTTAATCTTTTTTACATGCAAAACCTAGAGTTTCACTCATCAAATCTTTAAGTTTTACCCGTGCTTGTTTTTTTTTAAAGCTCGGTATGAATCAGCAGACAAAACTGAGAGTCACATTGCATTTTCCAATTTTAGATTCTCCGTTCACCACTGGCCCCCTCTTAAGTTTCTCCTGTTATATAACGTGTACACCATTAACTTGCCTGCCTCAGACTAACATCCCACATGATAGGGGGATGACGGTTTCGGGTGTCCATGAAGCGAAATGTTTTCCCCCAGAGTCATGGCTGAATCCTCAATGCTGAGTAAATCGTACAACAAAGATCTTTAGGCAGGTTGCTGGAATTCGTCAATTCCTGCGGGGATTCAGAACTGAGGTTATTCAGACTGGTGCACACTTGGTCACATAGGAATCAAGGATTTAAAATTGAAGAAGTGTCTCACCTTAAATACCCGTTGTGGGCAATTGGGTAGAGGAACAGTGGGCCAGAATGTGCGGTGCTTTCAACGGCATACGCTCACTGCACACAGTCGTAATCCTTCTGAGTTCCCGCAAGTTCCAAGTTTCTGCAAGCACAAAAGCCCGGAATTTGCAATCTGTCGAGTTACGCCTTGGCAGATCATACGATCCGACTGAAAAATCCCTTTCGCTTGCGCAGAGTTGGGCGCTTGCCTATCAGTTGCCCACAAAACTCTTACGTTTTGTAAAAGCAGGCATAGGGCCTGTTTTTTTCCAGCATAAGGGTTATTATAAATCTCAAATAAGAAATGATGCACAAATACTAAAATTCGTTTATGCAAATATTGGCCCTGATTAAAATGTTTAAAACTATTTTTCAAACAATTAACTTTTTATTGTATTTGGTGTAATGAAGGAACTTTAAATTAAATTTGAAAATTGGAACATTTATATTTGAGTTGTCTAAATTTTTTAATTATTTGGGGATTCCGTTTCATGTCATTCGGAGATTCCATTCA
The DNA here is from genome assembly GCF_044704955.1 of Pristiophorus japonicus. Lineage (NCBI taxonomy): Eukaryota > Metazoa > Chordata > Chondrichthyes > Pristiophoridae > Pristiophorus > Pristiophorus japonicus. The sequence goes on along the minus strand of NC_091990.1, from coordinate 124,878,486 downwards.
GAAATGACTGCAATAGAATTCTCCGTTCTCTTTGGAGGACCTGGCCCACGTGATGCCAGGGACGCTTCTGAACCACCTGCGCCCCTGAGATCCGTGGGCCTTTATGCAGCCGTATGACTGCAGGTCTGAAACCCAAACTTTCTGTAGCTTTAGAGTCAGGAGGTAAGTTCGTAGATGTTTCGTGGGTCGGAGGCGTACTTTGGAGGTACTCCTTTAACCACATTCAGAGCCATTAGTGTCCTTTGGATTGTCACAAGCTACAGATATCACTGAGATCAAGGCTTTCTTTGCAGTTTACCACACCACAGCAATCCCATCCATGAGCAATGGGAAATGTTACAGCACTAGTGTAAAATACACTGGTTTACGGTGCAGTGCAACGTACAATTGAGGCTTTATTTTGTTTTGATATCATTCACTGTTATTTATATATATTTATGATATTTATATCTCATTTTATATATATTTTTTATATGTACATTTGTGTGTGTGTATGTGTGTATATATATTTTTTATATTAGAGTGTTTGTGTGTGTGTTCAGAAGAATGAGAGGTGATCTTATCCAAACATAAGATAATGAGAGTGCTGGACAAGATGGATGTAGAGAGGATATTTCCACTCATAGGGGAAACTAAAATGAGGGGACATAGGGCCCAAATTTGGTCAGGAGTTGCTCTCTTTTTTTTTTTTTTGGAGCAACTTGATTTTTCTGGAGTATCTTAATAAAAATCCCCATTCTACACATTTAATTTGCGCCAGTGTAAGTGAGTTAGTTAAGGTTTTTTTTAGTTTAGTTCTTCTTTCAAAAGGGGGCGTTACCAGCTGCCTATGCCTGTTTAGCCCATTTAAGCCAGTTTGGACAGCTAATAGTTGCTCCAAACTAACTTAGGCCAGTGTATGTGGCCACTTGTGGCCGCACAGAAAACACTTGCGGAGAGTTTAAAAAATCAGCGCAGGTACGTACATTCTAAAGCACCAAGCACTAAACAAAGCACAAAAATATGCATTCAATAACAAATAAAAAAATATAAGGAAGGTGAGAGGACCTGCACCTAGCACCAAGATTTACAAAGCACGAAAAGTAATAAGCAATTAATTAACAAATAAAAAGTAGAAGGAACCCTGCACCTAAAGCACCAAGACCAAAGTAATAAGCAATCAATCAATCAATAACAAATAAAAAATAGAAGCCCTACCAAAACACGGTCGAGAAAGGCAGCGGGGGCCACCGATGAGGGAGACCATTTGGCCAGGGATAGGGGCGGCGCGCTTTGGCCATTCCCACACAGCCTGCAGAACACTCATTCAGATTCTGGGGGCGAGGAGCTACTGCGCATGCGCGCACACTCTAGCGTGCATGTGCAGAGGTCCCGGCACTGTTTTCAGCGCCGGGACCTGGCTCCGCCCTCGAATCCAGTGGCCAAGCTGCGCCACCATCAAGGAGAGGTTGGGGAGCGGCCAAACTCGGCCCGAAGATTTTTGGAGCACTTCGAGGTGGACAAAAGTGGCGCACCTCTGGTGAGTGCGGCAGAAATCTGTACTGGCCAAATTCTACCCCATTGTCTCAGAATAAGGGGCCACCCATTTAAAACTAAGTTGAGGAGGAATTTCCTCTGAGGGTTGTAAACCTGTGGAATTCCCTGCCCCAGAGAGTTGTGGAGGCTGGGTCATTAAATATATTTAAGGTAGAGATACAGATTTTTGAGTGATAAGGGAGTAAAGGATTATGGGGAACGGACAGGGAAGTGGAGTTAAGGCCAAGATCAGATCAGCCATGATCTTATTCAGTGGCGGAGCAGGCTCGCGGGGCTAAATGGTCGACTCCTGCTCCTATTTCTTATGTTTTTAATGTAGATTAATTACTTCTGCACATCGCGCTGTTTTTGCACTAAGTTCCCATGCAGGAATAGCCTCCTGTACGACTCTCCATTTTATTGAATAAACATCGATGATAAATTGTTGCCGCTCTGAATGCTTAAGATGTGAACTACCCTTTCTGCAGTTATCCAGTTTGGGTTTGTGACCCTGTTCGTGGCTTCCTTCCCGCTCGCTCCACTATTTGCACTACTGAACAACGTCATCGAAATCCGCCTGGACGCTAAAAAATTTACCAGTGAGCTCCGAAGACCCAATGCAGCAAAAACAAAAGATATTGGTCAGTAAATCTTTATTATTAGTAGTTTGTAGTGAGCAAATAGGAGACTTTGGTTTCTGACTTGACACATTTAAGCATCTGTCTGTTACTGATCAGTTATACAATTTGTACTGTGTATTAGGAGACTTTTTTGAGGGGAGGAGCTTGACAAATTTCTGCTTTCATCATCTGCTAATTCGCACCATCTCGCTCTCGCGCTCTCGTTTTTAAATCAGTTCATAGGCTTTTAGTCATCTACCTGACGGTTTACCATAGCAGGTCTGGATGCCCTGCCTGAAAGGGCGGTGAAAGCAGATTCAATAGCAACTTTTCAAAGGGAAATTGGATATATACTTCAATTTGCAGGGCTGTGAGAAAAGAGCGGGGGAGTGGGACTAATTGGACAGCTCTTTCAGCCGGCACAGGCATGATGGGTTGAATGGCTTCCTATGATTCTACGATTCATGATCAACTGAATGACAAGAACTTATTTTAGAAATTACAAAGGACATAACTTATATTCAACAACAAACTAGCCCTTGCTATATATTTTCTAACCCAAATATTCATGTTTAATACCCCATTGTTTAAAAAAAAATAGATGCAGGAATTACAATTATCCTGAACATTTATCCTGTTAAACCTTCGTTCATGTTTGCTTAATTTTGATTTAAGTGGTGCTGATGCCATAAACAAGAAATTTGTTTCTGCAACCTGGAATTACAGTGCCTGACCATGTGAGATCAATAAACAGATGCAATTGCAATGATACCTCGCACTCAGAAACAAACATGATTGATTAATCTCAACAAAAACAAAATTGATTAACTGCTGTTTTTCCAGACCCTTTTCTACTGTCTGGCTCAGTAACTCCTCCACATTCCTTTCTACTCGTATCAGCATTCAGTCTTTGAAAAACACGTTTTTGCTTTAATGTTTACGGACCAATATGATGGAAAGTAAGCTGATCCTATTTGGATGCTGTAGTTAAATGCAGCATTTAGGAGCCCCATCACACTGCAGCCCACGATGGTAGGTAGGATGGGGTTTTGCACTGTTGTCCCTTTGTGTTGGGCTGTCCATAAACCAGGCTTTCTTCCTCTTCCCTTTCCCCTGATGAGGGGGAGGGAAACTCACTTTGGAGGCAAAATAAAGTGCCTAGGAACACTTTGCCCAAGTATGGTGTGGAAAGATGGGAGAATCTAGAACTAGGGGGCATAGTTTAAGAATAAGGGGCCACCCATTTAGAACTGAGATGAGGAAGAATTTCTTCTGAGGGTTGTAAATCTGTGGAATTCTCTTCCCCAGAGAGCTGTGGATGCTGGGTCATTGAATATATTTAAGGTGGAGATAGAGATTTTTGAGCGATAAGGGAGTGAAGGGTTATGGAGAGCGGGCAGGAAAGTGGAGCTGAGCCCAAGATCAGATCAGCCATGATATTAAATGGCAGAGCAGGCTCGAGGGGCCAAATGGCTGACTCCTGCCCTTGTTTGTTATGTTCTTATGACAGAGGGAAAAGTCCCTTCAAAAGAGCAAGTATCTCTTTTTTTAAACAAAAAAAGCTTCTACAACTGCTTGATTTTAACTGTCTTTTGTTTTCATTTCAGATTTCCAATGTTTGCTGTTATTTTTAGTTATGCATTTACTTCAAAGATATTTAAAACCTTGAAAATTGGTGATAAAGTCACAGCTGACTAAGCTAATCTAGACGGGAACAGTAAATTAGTCTAAAGATGGATGAGTGGGCAGATCTGTTGCTAAAACATTTGGGCCTTTAGTTTGCAAAAGTGGATCTGTGGCCATCGATGGTCTGACTAGGAAAATATGCAAAACGCCTCCTCTATCTGACGAAGTGAAAGTGCTGACTCATCAGACTCGTGGTTCAAAGTTCACACTCTAAAGTAATAAAGTAAACCGCAACTATCAGGATTATCTGCAATTAAAAGAAAATAGATCATAATGGCTCAGTAATTCATGCAAGGCCCACTTAGGATCGTGTCAGAACAAGAGTTGGCTTGTCAAGCCCAACCTCCCATTTTATTAGGCATGTTAAAGAAATGACTTTCTTGAGGGCTACTGAAGGAAGCAAAATAAAATAACATCGAGGGGGAAAGGAGAAGAATTAGGTTGTTCAAGAAATATTCTCACAAAAGCAGATACTTAAATGAGCGAAATTGGCAGCCCTTGGTATTTATACTGTTTTGTTTCCTTTGAGTTTGCACCACACTAGTAGCATGACTTGCCTATAGTCTGAAGCTGAGATGTATTATACAGTAAACAATGAGTTAATGCATTTTGAAAATACAAAGTTGCTGCTTACATTTCAGTAGCATCTGTAAATCATGGAAACTAGTCACTAAGCTAATTCCCAGATTTTATTTTGTGGGAGATATCAGCCATCAGGTTTTCTGGCTTCATATACATACACCATATGTTGGGAAGTTCCAGAAATAGCCAATATTCCAAGACTGGTCAACAAAACACTAACCCTTGTACAACTCGGCAACTAGAATAATTATCCTGGCTTGAACTTGCAGCGACATTAATGCAATTTGCTTAAATCCTGTGATTTGTGAAAGTTTTTTAAATGTTTGTGCTGCTTGCAAGATTGAAACATAGAAAACTTTTTGCAGGAATAAAAATAAATTTTTAAAAATTACATTTTCTGCACGAGGTGGGAAAACCTCTAACTTGTGAGCTTCATCAGTAAATTGCCAGTGTTGACGATGCTAATTTAGTTGACAGGGGAGAAAACATGATTGCCTTTTAAGTTGGACCAAAGAACAGGAGTTAGCCTGTTTTGCCATTCAATTAGATAATGGCTGTGCTGTATCGTATCTTCATCTTGGCTCTGTAACCTTGTTTAACAAAAATCTATCAGTGTTAAAATTTACAATTGATCCTCCAGTCTCAATAGCACTTTTTGGGGAGAGATTTCCAGATTTCCACTACCTTTGTGTGGAGAAGTGCTTTCTGACATCACCCCTGAATGGCCTGGCTCTAATTTTAAGGTTATGCCCCTTGTTCTGGACTCCCTCACGAGGAAAATACTTCTCTCTATCTACCCTATCAACTCCTTTAATCATCGTGAATGCCTCAATTACATCACATCTAGTCCATTGATGAGTTGGAATTCATAAAAACGCATGGACAGTCAACAGTGGTGAACATAACATAAGAATTAGGAGCAGGAGCAGACCATATGGCCCCTCGAGCTTGCTCCGCCATTCAATAAGATCATGGCTGATCTTCGACCTCAATTCCACTTTCCCCATATCCCTGGATTCCCCTAGAATCCAAAAATCTATTGATCTTAGCTTTGAATATACTCGATGACTGATCATCCACAGCCCTCTGGGGTAGAGAATTCTGAAGATTCACCACCCTCTGAGTGAAGGAACTCCTTCTCATCTCTGTCTTAAATGGCCGATGCCTTAACCTGAGACTATGCCCCCTAGTTCTAGTCTCTCCAGCCAGGGGAATCCGCCTCTCAGCATCTACCCTGTCAAGCGCTCTCAGAATCTTATGTTGTATATGATTTCTGTAGCGCTTTTAATCCGTGCTTTATGGTTATAATATTCTAAGATTGTCTTAGAGAGTCATTTTTCAGTATTGTGTAACTATCACTGAATGAATAACTTAACAAGAATTCAGTTTGGGCTGGATTTGTCCTTTTTTTGGCAGTAATTGGTCCTATATAAGATATTGCTACCATTTAGGGGAGTAGCATGAAACTAGCTTGACCATACCCAAAATGGTGCAGAAGAGAGTAAGGGTTTTCCTGTTGTTTTTTAGGTATCTGGTACAACATTCTCAGAGGGATTGGGAAGTTGGCAGTCATCATTAATGTAAGTATCTGTTATTTATTTAATAGAAAAGTGTTCCTTCAGGAATTTTCCATCCCACTGTTTAATATATAAATACGGAAGCAACTAGTTCTAAATGTATGTGTTTGATCCAAACTTGTGTCTATTAATTATTTCCGTTGTATTTTATGAAAAATTGCAATGGCATGTTCTGCCCAAAATGGTGACTAAGTTGGGAGCATGGCTATTTCCAAAAAAAAATTAAATAAATATGAACAGATGAAGCTTGGGGTGAAAACTAATTGATGGAGCTCTGTAAAAACTGTGGGAATGGGAACTCGATGTGCCTTTTTAATCGTTTAACCTTTCCAAAAGCTATCTGAAGTAGCTTTTCCCGAGGCAAAGAGGGATGTTGTCAAGGTACAGAGACTAATGTACTGAGCTTTATCAGTAAAACCGAGAACCTTGAGTGTTCAGCACATTCTGCAAGCTGTGTTTCAGTAACACTATCACAGAACAAGAGCTACTGTGACTGTTGGTTCACGCTAATCACCTAGAGAAATTTGTATGTTTGTATGTAAAATCACACGTTGCAATGGCTGTGTTTACATGAGGTCATATGCAACATCAAGCACATACTACCAGATGGCAACTGACTCTCTGCTTCCATCTGTGCCAGTCTTGAGCCAGGTGCTACGAATTGCACAAGTACAATAGTTATACAACAACAACTTATATTTATATAGCGCTTTTAACATCATAAAAGGTCCCAAGGCGCTTCACAGGGGCGTTATCAAAAAACAAAATTTGACACCAAGCCATACAAGGAGATATTCGGACAGATGATCAGAAGCTTGGTCAAAGAGGTAGTTTATAAGAAGCGTCTTAAAGGAGGAAAAAGAGAGGTGGAGAGATTTAGGGAGGGAATCCAGAGCTTGGGACCTAGGCAGGTGAAGGCATGGCCACCTATGGTTGGTCAATTAAAATCAGGATGTTCAATCGGTAGAGCGCAGAGGTCCAGGGGGATTATAAGGATAAAGAGGGGATGGCAGGGATAAGGAGGGGCGAGAGGCCATGGAGGCATTTGAAAATGATGAAAATTTTAATAATTGAGGCGTTGCTTAATTGGGAGCCAATGTAGGCCAGCAAGCACAGGGGAGATGGGTGAGTGGGATTTGGTGCAAGTTGGGACATGGACAGCAAAGTTTTGGATGACTTTAAGCTTATGGAGGGTATAACTAGGAAGGCTGGCCTGGAGTGCATTGGAATAGTCCAGTCTAGATTGATAAAGGCAAGGAATGAGAGTTTTGGCAACAGATACATTGAGGCAATGGTGGAGATGGGTGATGATATGAAGGTGGAAATGGACAGTCTTCGTGATCAAATTGATGTAAGGTAGCTAGCTCAATTCGTGATCCAGTATAACACCAAGGTTGTGAACAGACTTGGTCAACCTTGGACAGTTGCCAGTGAGAGAGATCGAATCAGTGGGAAGGGAGCAACGCTTGTGATGTGAGCTAAAGACTACGGCTTGAGTCTTCCCAATAGTTAATTGGAGGAAATTTCTACTCATTCAGTGCTGGATGTCGGACAAACAGTCTGATTGTATAGAGATGGTGAAGGGTTCGAGAGAAGTGACCACTAACTTTCCAAATTCTTCCCCTTCAGTGTGAAGAGCTATCTGGTTTCTCTCAATGCTTTCCTACAGCAATATGGCTGAGATCAGGAGCTCAATAGAGTGAATGACCAAACTCCCTACCAATACTCCGCAGAGCTCCCTGACAGTCTAATGCTCTGCTACACCATACAGCTTTGCACACACAGTCAACAAAGTCATTCAAACATCACTCTGGCCAATAAAATATTAACCAAGGGAAAATGGGTTAAAATATCAGTGTTAACAACTCGACATGATCACCTTTGTTTAAACGGAACCGACGTAAAAGATTTGAAGCCAGCCTATTGACCCGTATTTACTCATAGTTGACACTAGAGCAGTCAAATAATGAGCAGGCATTCTATTGTTTCGAAGGTAATGGGATTTTTGCCACATGCCTTTAGACATTTTAAGGTTTAAACTTGATTTATGCAGGAGAAACAAATACCTTTTTGTATAAATAATAGCACATTGTATATACAACCAAGACTGATGGTGCGTTTCTTAAATTTATGAACCGGAGCCAGTCAGTTCATGCGTCTTTATGATCCAACTTTCGTTTGGATTTGTCTATTTTGAAAGTGATAATTTTACCTTACTTGGAAACTATATTGAGTCTAATGGAATGTAACTCCTTTGGCTGTTGGGTTTAAGGAAAGGTAGTTGACTGCTGTTACCTTTCTTAATGCTCGAACAATGCATCATTGGTGGCATAGGGCATTGATACCCCAACATGCTGATGTGATACAAGCTCACACCATGCCGCTCTGTGTGGAGAGTTTATGATTTTGCTTGTCAAAGGAAGTTGCCCTGCAGAGACACTGGGAAAGAGGGTTTGGAAGGTGGGGGATGATTGGGGGGGGAGATATCCAACTTTCCATAACTTCCAGCAACACAAGCCTCCGGGACAGCATACTTGAATTTAACAATCTTAAGAATGGAATAGGGAAAAGTTTAAAAATAACAATGCATACAAATTCAATGGAAATAATGAAATACATAAAGTGAATGGGTTCAATCATATAACGCGTGTTACATGTTTGAATGGATCCAAGGATCATATAAATATATTGCACCCAGACATATTTATTCAATGGGAAGTTTCCTGATTTGGTAGTTAGTAAAAATGTGACCTGCCTTATATTTGTGCTCATAAATATATCATTGTCACACACTGTGGCTAGTTTCATGATGGTTGGGTCTTCATGGTCTGTAGGCATTGCAGAGACGAGGGGCACCTGTTTCAATTTGGTTGCTGGTACTAGGTTTTAACTTCACATTAAGCATCAGCGTGCTCATAAGTTCAGTGCATTGTGCTGAAGGTTTCTAAATCTCAGCTGACACTCCAGTGCCGTACTGAGGGTGCACTGCAATGTCGGAGGTGCCGTCTTTGGGATGAGAGATTAAACCGAGGCCCCGTCTGGTCTTTCAAGTGGACGTAAAAGATTCCATAGCACTATTTAGAAGAATAGCAGGGGAGTTCTCGCCGGTGTTTTGGCCAATATTTATCCCTCAATCTTTATCTGGTCACTATCACATTGCTATTTGTGGGAGCTTGCTGTGCGCAAATTGGCTGCTGCGTTTCCCACATTACAACATTGATTATACTCAAAGTACTTAATTGGCTGTAAAACGCTTTGCGACATCCGGTGGTAGTGAAAGATGCTATATAAATCCAAGTCTTTTTTTAGATGGAATATCGTATGTGAAAGTACTGCTTTTGTTGATGTTTTTAAATGTTCAATATAAAGTATTCACATCTGTTATGCTCATAATAAATGGTCAGACTGAGTACTGTGTGTAATGAGCAAGTGTGACCTTAGCTCCTTTATTAAGATTCCAGAGTGCAGGTACCTCGTGGGTGGCCTGCTTATATACTGTGCTCCCAAGGGATGCTGGGGATACCTTGGGACTCCAACAGGTAGGTCCTGTGGTGGTCAGGTGTGATGCAGGTTACAAGGGGTTAAATACATAACATCTTTAGCTTTAGTAAAGTATTTCTGCATTTGTATGGGGTTGTATTTTCTATTTATTATTGGAGAATGCTGGTGTGAAACTGGCCACGTGATGCAGCTCGGAACAATGGAGAGTGGTCGGGTGTAAGTCATTTTGAGCTGGAGTTGTTGCACTGATTTGGTGTTGCAGCCAATTTATAAGCACAAACAGCTCAGTACCTCGGGTACCAGAAATCCTTCGCAACCAAATTGTGTTGTAGTTCAGGTGCCTTCATTATTGTTGAGCAGCAACCCGGAGATGAGGGGGTTGACTTATGAGGAAAGGTTGAGTAGATTGGGCCTCTACTCATTGGAATTCAGAAGAATGAGAGGTGATCTTATCGAAACGTGTAAGATTATGAGGGGGCTCGCCAAGGTGGATGCAGAGAGGATGTTTCCACTGAAGGGGGAGACTAGAACTAGGGGGCATAATCTTAGAATAAGGGGCCGTCCATTTAAAACTGAGATGAGGAGGAATTTCTTCTGAGGGTTGTAAATCTGTGGAATTCGCTGCCTCAGAGTATTGTGGAAGCTGGGTCATTGAATAAATTTAAGAGAGAGATAACAGTTTCTTAACCGATAAGGGAATAAGGGGTTATGGGGAGCAGGCAGGGAAGTGGACCTGAGTCCATGATCGGATCAGCCATGATTGTATTAAATGGCGGAGCAGGCTCGAGGGGCCGTATGGCCTACTCCTGCTCCTATTTCTTGTGTTCTTATGTAAAGGTCACCAGCTTACAAATGATTCATTGTGGCCAGATTACCTCACTCTGGCAAAATATTCCAACGAGGAAGGAGAGGATGAGCACCTCGGATTGAACAGATACCACAGTGCCTCACACCACTTGTGGGGGCAATGTCAGTGGTGGTGATTGTGGCGTTGTCTCATTGTAATGGTCGGCAGCTTCTGTGCCAAGTAACCGTGGAGAACCTGGCATGCAAGTGAAGGAAAGGGCCGAGTATGACATTTGTACTTGACTCTTCCACTTAATACTTTAATGGTTGGATGATGATTCTAGAAATGTGTTGTCGTGGAACTCCATAATGATTTATTGTAGAATTCCAAACCGTACAGTATTTGTGAAGATGAGGGAAATGTTTTCAAGGAAATTGGCTTCGTGCAGCTGTAATTTATCTTCCAAATCAAAATTTCTACTGGGAACGGAACAAAGACTTGCTTTTTGAACTTTTATCCTCCTTTGGGAATGCCAAATCTTTTGGAACATTGTTGGTTCCTTTTTTTTCTCAACTTATTTCTCTGCTAGCCGTCTCAAAACGTCGTCCTTTAGATCAGCAGCCCAGCCAGGGTAGGCACAGAGCACAATGATCACAGGCCCATGAAAGAAGCAGCTTGAGGTTGGGTAAGGGGATAAGGTAACTCTTTAAACCCACAAATACAGGTAATTAACATGTCACTGCTAAATGGCAACACTTTGCAACTTTCTTCTCTCTTTGTTGTCTTCTCGTCCTTTGCGTCTTCCTCACATTCATTTTTTAAAACCTTTTATATGTAGTTCCTAAAATAGTGGAAATAATATTTTGTGGTAAAATATACATTGTTTTGAGAGTGGGGTAGGGATTTAGCCAGTTAGATTTTTCCCCGCTCCTGCTTCTCCCTCTCCCTCAGCCCCCCCACTCCCCCTCCCCCTCCCCTCCCCCTCCCCCTCCCCCTCCCCCTCCCCCTCCCCCTCCCCCTCCCCCTCCCCCTCCCTCCCCCCCCCCTCCCCCTCCCCCTCCCCCTCCCCCTCCCCCTCCCCCCCCCCCACTCCCCCTCCCTCTCCCTCACCCCCCTTCCTCTCCCTCTCCCTCTTCCCTCTCCCTCTTCCCCCCCCCCCCACTCCCTCTTTTCCCCCCCCCCCCCACTCCCTCTCTTTCTCCCCCCCCACTCCCACTCCCCCTCTTTCTCTCCCCCCCCCCCCCACTCCCTCTCTTTCTCTTCCCCCCCCCCCTCCTCCACCTCCCCTCTCCACTCACTCTCCGTCCCCCCCCCCCCCCCACCCCTCCATCTTCCCAGCAGTCATGAAAATCCTCTGGTATATCAGTTTACCATTGAAAACACTTCTGCATTTTACTGGGTGAGAAAGTAAGGGTTAACAGTTTCTGTTCTTTCTCATTTATGAAAATGAGCCTAGGATTACTTGGCCAACAAAATGCGCTTGAATCAGTTCGAGTTTGAACAGTTCAATTGTACCAAATCACTTAAAAGGATTTGAGCAGGTGCAGGCAGTTGTTTAGTAACAGTCAAGTCATCTGTTAATGCGCGCATTCCTGATGATGACGCCGCACATTGCAATCTGTTTAACCAGCTCAGTTGATCGCTGCCATGTTGTTGACTGAATGCATCAACTAAATGTGTTTGGATCACCTGCCTGCATCCCCAACAAGAAACCCAGCCAAAGCTGGCACCAACCCCGTGACTCCAAAATATGACCTGTGAAAGCAAGTAGTTACACTGTGAGACTGCAGTGAGACGGGCTAATTATAACATGAGCTGCTGCCACACCTAACATTCCAATACTTGGATTGAAGCAGAGTGTGTGGGATGGGATGTGCTTGATGGTACTGCAGAAAATTATTTTTAATGCTGTTTTTAAAAAAGAAATCATACATTTTCTACTGTAATGCTGAAGGGGCAACATTATTGTCCAAGATGGGTTACAGATGTTATAAGTGCACAGTCTATCCATTTTTTGTTTGTCTTTAGAACAGACAGTCTCGAATTTTCTAAACATAATGAGTTGACTGCAATGTTCATTTTTAAAGAACTTTAATAACAGCTTTTGAACTGGCCCACAACCCATTGGATTTTGTGCTGAATAGAGCAATAGTCTTTGACCAATCGTGCTGAACACATCCTAACAGTTCACTCCACTTTCCACTAAAAGAAAGACAGACTTGGATTTACATAGCACCTTTCATAATCACCAGACGTCTCAAAGCAATTTACAGCCAATAAAGTACTTTTGGAGTGTAGTCACTGTTGTAATGTGGGAAACACGGCAGCCAAATTAGACACCGTAAGCTCCCATAAACAGTAATGTGATAATGACCAGATAATCTGGGGTTTTTTGTTGTTGATTGAGGGATAAATTTTGGCCAGAACACTGGAGATAACTCCCCTGTTCTTCTTTGAAATAGTGCCATGGGATCTGTTGTTCCACCTGAGAGCAGACGGGGCCTCGGTTTAACGTCTCATCCGAAAGACGGCACCTCTGATAGTGCAGCACTCCCTCAGCACTGCACTGGGGTGTCAGCATTTTTGGCATGGAAGCAAGTCATCCTCGATTCGAGGGACCACCAAAGAAGAAGGAGTGTCAGCCTAGATTTTTGTGCTCAAGTCCCTGGAGTGGGTCTTGAACTCAGAGGCGAGAGTGACACAGCCAGAACAGGTTTGGACCACACTGAGATTTCAGAGGGCTGAGCAAAGAGAAGACTGGAAATTAGATGGAGCAGCTCTGCTCTAGGTCATTTCAATCAACCATTGAATCACCTTTTTGAGGAGAAATGATTTGGAGCTGCTGATTATTTGAGGCTAAAAGAATGATGTCGCATAATTGCATTTAACAACACATTTGTACAACATCAGAGCTTTAGCAGAGTGCCTGCCTCAAAGACCTTCACTTTAACTGAGCTCGGTATGACCCATATGACATGGCAGAGTGTGTACATTATAAACAGAGCAATGGTGAGTGAGGCGGCTCACTTTGCAACATGCATCAGGCAAACCGCACCAATATTGAGCCATACGCTCGCACGTAGCAGATGCTGGGTGTGAACATGATCGTCCCCTTATAACGCAGTCTGTCCACTTGTACAAGTGAATAGTTAGACTGAGAAGCTGTTGGGAGACAAAACATGTGGTAAAATGATGGACAGAAAGTGACCCTCTGGTCATCCAGCCTGCCCAACAAAACTGATACCTTGTGCATCATGACAAATACACTCCCCATCCTACCGAAAACTATGTGATTATCTAGGCTAGACAAAACAAATTTAAAAACTCAGGCTAATATGGGGGGGCAACAATATCTGAGAAATTCATCTCCGGCTCCCTTCAGCAAGTGAACCTAGCCCAGGAGGTAAACCAATTGAAGCCTACTTTGAAGGCCAGGGTGTCGCAGTGCGCAATGGTAGTGAGAGGTGGCATGGGGAAATGTGGCGGTGGGTACCAGAAATAGACCAAGATCACATCCGGGCAAAAGGACTTTTGATTGTAAAGTAGGAAGGCAGTCTTTGAAGTGCACCAGCACTGTAATGGAGGCTGGATTAGCATGAAAGTAATGGGAATATTTTGGAATGATAAATAAGCCCACACCTCCATGTTACAGGTGGGAGAACTAAAAATAAACCTGTGGAAGATAGTGGGGCAGATAATGTCCCACACTCAATGACACAGGCCGACTCTACTCGAACACAAATGAATCAACCTCATGAGATGCCAGGAGATCAGCACATTTGCATAATTATCCAGTGTTTCAAGTGCATCGTTCGTAATGTCCAGTGGTGCCAGGTTATTGCGCGCTAGAAGGCAGTATTGGATTTTCTGCCTGGCAATTTTGGCAGTTGTGTGCCGGTCAATTTTATAATCTGAAGCAGAGGTGCACTTGGCAACAGGAGCAGAGCATCCAGGGTTTTTTTTTTTAAATGGTGGCCTCCCCTTCAGTGACTTTTCCATATGGGCTCTATGCAGTTGGAGCAGTGCTCGGGAAATCCAGCTGCATTATGGGGTACAATGCCCAACTTGCGTCCAAGCTGGGAACCATTTAATACACAGAAGTCAGAAGTTGAAGCGGGGACAGTTTAATATACAGCATTTCGAGCGGGAACCAGCTGCCAGCTCTCGCTGCCCACACCTGGCAAGTGCTGGGTACATTGATGGCCTTAGGCCTCCATTCTTGGCAATATGTGGACCAGTTGCTCGCCGTTGTATTGTCAGCTCCTGTATTTAGTGCTTGAAATAAAAGCTTGGAGATGCACAACCGGTCAACCAGCATCTGGAGAAGGTGGGTTAAAATTTAGGTCCTCATAATTAATCATTCATAATGAAAGCCCAAGTGAACCGGTTGTCATCTTTCTGTTGCTGATTGACTTTGCGTACTTTCAGCTCTCTCAGACTTTATGGGGCCAGAAAGGCTAGAAAGCTGGCGCGCACCTATGAGTTTTTGATTAGTATTCACCGCTGGAACTCTTGGTGCGGGGCTTTGAAGCGGCATGATTGGAAACGATGATCACCCCCGCAGCGCCAATTAGGTGTTAATGGCCTTGCATTCATCACCCTTCTGAGACATCTGCGGATGTGCAGCTGCAAGCAAGTGGGGCCTGCCCTGTACGTTGCTATTTGAAAACAACATCACTTTGTTCCCAGTACTTGTAGCAGCACTCGTGTGCTGAGAGATTTGCTTAGCATTGTCACTGGTAGCAATGAACGCCTGGGCTATCGCTATGGCCTTACTCAAGGTTGGGGTCTCTACAGTCAAAAGTTTGCGAAGTATCACTTCATGGCCAATGCCAAGTTCGAAAAAGTCTCTGAGCATGTGCTCCAAATGTCCTTCAAATTCGCTATATCCTGCAAGGCGTCTTAGCTCGGCGACATAACTTGCCACTTCCTGGACTTCAGACCTTTTGTAGGTGTAGAACCAGTACTTCGCCATCAGAACGCTTTCCTTCGGGTTCAGATGCTCACGGACCAGTGTGCACAAATCATCGTACGATTTCTCTGTGGGTTTTGCTGGAGCTAGCAGATTTTTCATGAGGCCATTCGTTGGTGCTCCATAGACGGTGAGGAGAATCGCCCTTCGTTTGGCAGCGTTCGCTTCTCCTTCCAGCTTTGTTGGCCACGAAGTATTGGTTGAATCGCTCCACGAAGGTTTCCAATCATCTCCCTCCGAGAATTTCTCCAGGATGCCCACTGTTCTCTGCATCATTGGGTTTGTCATCTGTATCGCGTCGCCAATTGTTGTATATAAATAGAGTCTGACTGGATACTGTGAACTCAAAGTAAAGTGTGACCTTAGTCTTTTATTGCAGCTCTCCAGAGTGCCTCTCCAACCTATGAGGCCTCTAAGTACCTGTGCTCCCAAGGGATTGTGGGATCCCTTGGGACTCCAGGGGATGAGCCCTCTGGTGGCTGTACAAGGTATATACAAGTTTACATACATAACAATGCTGACCTCATATGTTTAATACCATTGAGTTTCATGAACTCTTGAAACTCCAGACTGGTGAAGCAAGATCCGTTGTCGCTCACAACGATGTCAGTCAGACCATGAGCAGCAAACATGACACGAAGGCTCTCAATGGTAGCTGTGGATGACATGATTATACACTCTATCCATTTGGAATATGCTTCCACCACAACAAAAGCATCTTACCTCGGAAAGGACCCGCAACGTCAATGTGGATCCTCGACCATGGTTTGGATGGCCACGACCACTGACTCAGCGGAGATTCCGCTGGTACTTTGCTTAGCTGCATGCAAATGTTGCACTGATGCACACATGATTCCAGATCAGAGTCAATTCCAGGCCACCATATGCGAGACCTGGTGATGGCTTTCATCATGACAATACCGGGATGAGTGCTTGTAGATCACGTACAAATTTCTCTCTGCCTTTCTTAGGCATAACAACATGATTACCCCACAGTAAACAATCTGACTGAATGGATAGGTCATCTTTGCAACGGTTGTAAGGTTTGGTCTCATCACACATTTCCATAGGTATAGCAGACTAATCACCACGAAGGACACAACATTTTACAACCGATAAAATTGGGTCAGTCTGGTCGAGGTCCTAACTTGTTGAGCAGTGACAGGGGTTCCTTCACTCTTAAAAGCATCCATAACTAACAGTAGATCTGCAGGCTGTGGCATCTCTACCTCCAGTGTGGGCAAAGGCAGATGGCTCAGCACATCAGCACAATTCTAGGTGCCAGGTCTATGGCGAATGACAATCATAGGCAGATAATGTCAGCGCCCACCTCTGGATGCGGGACGATGCATTAGTATTGATTTCATTGTTTTCAGAAAACAATGAAATGAGTGGCTTGTGATCCGTTTCGAGTTCAAAACGAAGACCAAACAGGTACTGATGCATCTTTTTAACCCCATACATACAGGATAAAGCTTCTTTTTCTACCATGCGGTAGGCGCTTTCCGCCTTTGACAAACTTTTCGAATCTTACGCAACAGGTTGTAGTTTACCCGACTCATTAGCTTGGAGCATGGAGCAAACCCCATATGATGAAGCATCACAGGCCAATACTAGACGCTTACACAGATCATAATGTACCAGAAACTTGTTGGAGCAAAGCAGATTTGTAGCTTTCTCGAAAGCTCTATCTGGAGACACACCCCAAACCCAGTTGACGCCTTTTCTGAGCAGCATGTGCAGTGGTTCTAATAAAGTGCTCAATCTAGGTAAGAAATTACCGAAGTAGTTGAGTAGACCAAGGAACGAACGCAGCACTGTCACATTCTGAGGCCTGGGTGCATTTTTGATGGCCTTGGTTTTCGAGTCCGTAGGCCTGATGCCATCAGCAGCAGTCTTCCTCCCCAGAAATTCAACTTCCAGTGCCATGAAGACACACTTCGAACTTATCAGCCTGAGTCCCACTTTGTCCAGACGATGTAGAACCTCTTCAAGGTTGTTCAGATGTTCGGCAGTGTCACGACCTGTGACCAGAATGTCATCTTGAAACACGATGATTCTCGGGATGGACTTCAGTAGACTCTCCATGTTCCTCTGAAATATGGCTGCAGCCGAGCGAATTCCAAAAGGACACCTGTTGTAGATACACAGTCCTTTGAGTGTTGATGCATGTAAGTTTCTTTGACGTGTCGACGAGCTCCTGTGTCATATAGGCCGACATCAAGTCCAGTTTGGTGAACGACTTGCCCCCCCCCCCCACTCCCCGGCTAGTGTTGCAAACAGGTCATCAGCCTTCAGTAACGGGAACTGATCCTGTTTCGAAAATTGGTTGATCATAACCTTGAGGTCTCCATAAATCCTGACAGTGCCATCACCCTTCAACACAGGAACAATGGGACTGGCCCATTCGTTAAATTCGACAGATGATATGACCCCTTCACGTTGGAGTCTGTCCAACTCAATTTCGATCTTCTCCCTCATCTTGTACGGAACAGCCCAAGCTTTGTGATGGACGGGTCTTGCACCCGAGTCCAGGTGAATCTGCACCTTGGCTCCCGTGAAATTGCCGATGCCCGGTTCAAACAGCGAGGGAAACTTGCTCAGCACTTGAGCATACAAAGTGTCTTCCACCAATGACGAGGCTTTGAAATCGTTCCAATTCTATTTGATTTTTTTCGAGCCAATTCCTGCCGAACAGCGTTGGACCATTTCCTGGAACGATCCATAATGGTAGATCATTAACCATACCATCATACGATATCTTGACTACTGCATTGCCAATCACCAGTATGAGTTCTTTGGTGTAAGTACGCAACTTGGCAGTGACTTGACTCCACTTGAGCTTCACAGCCTTAGTGTCCCACAGCTTATCGAATGTCCTTTGGCTCTCAATCGACTGACTCGCACCCATGTCCAGTTCCATAGAGATCGGCACGCCATTTAGTTTCACATTAACCATTATCGGTTGGCTCTTTGTCAGGAACTAATACAGTCCATACATTTCCTCAGGTATCTTGGGTTGCATATCCAGGTCCGTGCTGGACTGGTAGTCATCATCCACGTGGTGAGTCGCAGCACGCTTGCTCAGTTGTGGACACATTTGCTGAAGATGCCCCACTTTTGAACAGCCTTTACAGATGTACTGTTTAAAACCACACTGACGATTGCCCCCACAATGCCAACAGGGTGAAATTGGATTTGTACCCTTGGCGGACTTTGAGCAGCTACAGGTTTCGCATACACAGTCGAGTAGGCCATGCCATAAGCAGCTCTGCCATACGATGACGCAATCTTGTTTACAGTACTTGCCATGGAGCTCCGACTCTTCGATGATATTATCCGTCATCATGCATGCCTGGGCAATCGCGATGGCCTTGCTCAAATCCAGCGTCTCTGCAGCCAATAACTTTCAGAGGATCACCTCGTGGTTGATTCCTATTACAAAGAAATTTCGCAGCATGTCTCCCAACGCGTCTTCGAACTTACATGGCTCAGCAAGACGTCTTAGGTTGGTGACGAATTCCGACACATCCTGGCCCTCGGAACGAACATGCATGTAGAATCGATAGCATGAAATGATGCCGCCTTTTGGTTTGAGATGGTCACATACCAGAGCACACAATTCCTCATAGTCCTTGTCTGTTGGACGTGCAGGCGAGAGGAGATTCTTTGAAGCCATAGATTTTCGGACCGCAAACAGTGAGGAAAACCACTCTGCACCTAACTGCGTCAGTTGCTTCCTCCATTTTGTTGGCCACGAAGTATTGGTTCAGGCGATCGATAAAATCCGACCAGTCCCCTCCCTCCATGAATCTCTCCAGAATTCTAATGGTGCTCATTTTGCATGAGAAGGTTCTTGAGTTACCTCGTCGCAAATGTTATGTATGTAATAACTCAATAGACTGAATACTGTAAACTCACTCGGGTGCAAACCTGGCTCATCTTTATTTGGGCCCAAAGTACCCATATTACATGGTGGCTTGCTTTATACACCTGGCCCGCACAAACGTGTGTACAGTCCAATGACCTCCAACAGTGGCAGCCCCTGGTGGCTAGTAACCCCAAGCGCATACACATGACAAAAGGGTCTATGAGACCCTGAATTTTGGCCCCTATATGTTTTGAGTTCTGTCACTTGGTATATGTGAGCTTTGTGAACAAAAGGCAGTTCTTCACATAAAATTGAGGGCATCACTAACGCATGAGCTGCTCAGGTTATAACTAATGCAAATTACATAGGATTACATAGGGTATATGGCACAGAAACAGGCCTGTCGGCCCAACCAGTCCATGCCGGCGTTTATGCTCCACTTGAACCTCCTCCCATCTTTCCTCATCCTACTCCAGCAGCATAACCCTCTATTCCCTTCTCCCTCATATGCTTATTTATCCTCCCCTTAAATGCATCTATACTATTTGCCTCAGCCACGCCCTGTGGTAGCGAGATCCACTTTCTCACCACTCTCGAGGTAAAGGAATTTCTTCTGAATTCCCTATTTGATTTCTTAGTGACTATCTTGTATTGATGACCTCAAGTTATGCTTTTTCCCCACAAGTGGAAACACTCTCTGTATCTACTATATCAAAACCTTCATAATTTTAAAGACCTCAATTAGGTCACCCTCAGCCTTTTTTCAAGAGAAATGAGACCCAGCCTGTTCATCCTTTCCTGATGATTATACCCTTGCATTTCTGGTATCATTGTTGTAAATCATTGTATCTACATCCTTTTTATACTATGGCAACTAGAACTGTGTGCAGTACTCTTAAATGTGGCCTAACCAAGGTTCGATACAAGTTTAACACTACTTTTCAATTCTTTCCCTCCAGAAATAAACCATAGTGCCTGCTTTGCTTTTTATGACCTTGTTAACACAAGAACACAAGAAATAGGAGCAGGAGTAGGCCATTTGACCCCTCGAGCCTGCTCCACCATAGAATAAGATCATGACTGATCTGATCATGGACTCAGTTCCACATCCCTGCCCACTCCCCATAACCCTTTGGGTCCAAGTTTCCACATGATTTGCGCCTGATTTTTAGGAGCAACTGGTGGAGAACGGACTATCTTAGAAATCGCAATTCTCCACATTTTTTTTTCTGCAGTTCTAGTCAGGTAGAACAGTTCTACTTTGGAACAGAATTTTTTCTTCAAAAGGGGGCGTGTCCGGCCACTGACGCCTGATTTCAAAGTTTCCACAGTGAAAACGTACTCCAAACTAAAGTAGAATGGAGCAAGTGAAGATTTTTGTAGAACTGAAAAAACCTGTTCTACACATTAGAAAATCAGGTGCAGGTTACAAATTAGGCGTCCAGAACGAGGTGGGGGGGGGAAGGGAAGTCATTAAATTCTATAATAAATCCTTATTTATATTTATACAAATATTATACAAATAAATCCAACCTGAATAAACATTTATAAGCAAAGAAAAGATTAAATAAACCATCTTCCTACCTGTGTGAAAGTGATTCAGGCACGGAGAATTCTGCAGTCAGCCTGAGACGTCCGTTCTGCCAGCGGGGGGGGGGGGGGGGGGGAAGAGGAGAGGTGGCGCCCGTTCTTTCCCGCGGAGGGGAGGGAGGGGAAGGAGACAGCGGTTTGTTGCCGCGGAGGGGAGGGAGGGGAAGGAGACAGCGGTTTGTTGCCGCGGAGGGGAGGGAGGGGAAGGAGACAGCGGTTTGTTGCCGCGGAGGGGAGGGAGGGGAAGGAGACAGCGGTTTGTTGCCGCGGAGGGGAGGGAGGGGAAGGAGACAGCGGTTTGTTGCCGCGGAGGGGAGGGAGGGGAAGGAGACAGCGGTTTGTTGCCGCGGAGGGGAGGGAGGGGAAGGAGACAGCGGTTTGTTGCCGCGGAGGGGAGGGAGGGGAAGGAGACAGCGGTTTGTTGCCGCGGAGGGGAGGGAGGGGAAGGAGACAGCGGTTTGTTGCCGCGGAGGGGAGGGAGGTGAAGGAGACAGCGGTTTGTTGCCGCGGAGGGGAGGGAGGGGAAGGAGACAGCGGTTTGTTGCCGCGGAGGGGAGGGAGGGGAAGGAGACAGCGGTTTGCTGCCGCGGAGGGGAAGGAAACAGCGGTTTGTTGCCGTGGAGGGTGGGGAGGGGAAGGAGACAGTGAGAATGCTGCAAGTGCTGATGGCAATGTGCTTTTATTAAAAAAAATGTTCAAAAATTAAACAGCTACAAAGAACTACAAAAATGGCCGAGTGCCAATGTTTTTTTCACACTGAGCATGCGCAAACGCTCCAACGCGCACGTGCAGCGTTGCCGGCAGGAAAAAAAATAATTTAAATAGTACCCGCCCCCTCCCACTTACAAAATCGGTGCGAGTGTAGGCTCCGCCCCCCTGGGCGCCGCGCCAAACAGACAAGGGGCTGCAAAGCGCTCGAGAATAGCGCGTTTTTTTTCTGGCGCCGTTTTAGGCGCGAAAAACGGGCGCCCAGCTCAGAGGGGCGCCCGTTTTTTATCCTGTGGCAACTTGGGCCCTTTAATTCCCTTTTTGCTCAAAAATCTGTTTATCTCTGCCTTAAATATATTCATAGACCCATCCTCCACAGCTCTCTGGGGCAGTAAATTCCACAGATTTACAACCCACTGAGAAGAAATTCCTCCTCATCTCAGTTTTAAATGGGTGGACCCTTATTCTGAGACTATGCCCCCTAGTTTTAGTTTCCCCCATGAGTGGAAATATACTCTCTGCATCCATCTTGTCCAGCCCTCTCATTATCTTATATGTTTATCTTATATGTTTCGATACGATCACCTCTCATTCATTCTTCTGCACACTCAACCTATTTTAAATCAAGCCCCTCATCTCCGGAATTAACCTAGTGAACCTTCTCTGAACAGCCTCCAATGCAAGTATGTTCTTAAATACGGAGACTAAAACTGCACGCAGTACTCCAGGTGTGGCCTCACCAATACCCTGTACAGTTGTAGCAGGACTTCTCTGCTTTTATACTCTATCCCCCTTGCAATAAAGGCCAACATTCCATTTGCCTTCCTAATTACTTGTTTCCTGCATACTAACTTTTTGTGTTTCATGCAAAAGGACCCCCAGGTCCCTCTGTACTGAAGCACTTTGTAGTTTTTCTAATCTGCTTTTCTATTTCTTTTTGCCAAAGTGGATAACCTCACATTTTCCAACATTATACTCCATCTGCCAAATTTTTGCCCACTCACTTAGCCTGTCTATATCCCTTTGCAGATTTTTTGCGTCTTCCTCACAATTTGCTTTCCCACCCATCTTTGTGTCATCAGCAAGCGTGACTACATTACACTCAGTCCTTTCATCCACGTCATTAATATAGATTTGAAATAGTTGAGGACCCAGCACCGATCCCTGCGGCACCCCACTAGTTACTGTTTGCCCATGAACTTTTATCTTGTGCAGTAACCTTTTATGTGGCACCTTATCGAATGCCTTCTGGAAATCCAAATAGACCACATCCACTGGTTCCCCCTTATCAACCCTGCTCGTTACATTCTCAAAGAACTCCAGCAAATTTGTCAAACATGCTTTCTCTTTCATAAAACCATGCTGACTCTGCTTGATTGAATTATGCTTTTCCAAATGTCCTGCTACTGCTTCCTTAATAATGGACTCCAGCATTTTCCCAACGACAGATGTTAGGGTAACCTATCTAGAGTTTCCTGCTTTCTGCCTGCCTCCTTTTTTAGTGATTTTTGTATATGGACTCCGATCCCTTTGCTCCTCTACCCCACCCAGACTCGCACCATCCAAGTAACAAGTCACTTCCCTATTCTTCCTACCACAATGTAATACCTCACATTTATCTCTGTTGAATTTCATTTGTCAATTATATGCCCATTCTGCAAGTTTATTAATGTCTTCCTGTAATTTGTTGCAGTCCTCCTCAATATTAACTATCCCCCCCCCCCCACCCGCCCCCCAATTTGGTTTCATCCCAAAATTTAGAAATTGTTTTGATTTCCATGTCTAAAATATTGATGTGTATCTGTAAAGCATGCACTCCCATGTTCCGCCACCAGAGAGTGCATCCCCTGAAGTCCCAGGGGATCCCAGCATCCCTTGGGAGCACTGTATATAAGCCGGCCCCTAAGGCCTGTTACTCACTCTGGAGTGTCTTAATAAAGACTGAGGTCACTGTTACTTTAACCTCCCTGTGTGCAGTCTCGTGTGTTATGAACACAGCAGTTAATAACAGTGGTCTCAGAACTGATCCTTGTAGGACACCACTACCCACCTTCTGCCATTGCTTCTAGCTACCCTTTGCCCTTAACTCTCTGCTTTCTGTCTTGAAGCCAGCTAGCTATCCATTCTGTTACTTGTCCCCTGACTCCACATTCTCTGACCACCTTCATTAGTTTATTATGTGGTACCTTATTGAAGGCCTTTTGAAAATCTAGATAAATTACATCAATTTTCTTTCAGAAAATTATAGGACTGAAGTTGCAGTCCCTATGTGAGTATGAGGTGCGCATGTGCCCCTAGGGACCCCGCAAGTTCTGGGTTTAGGCATGCACTGCGCATGTGCCAAAACCCAGAGCTTGCGATCTGTCAAGAATCCTCTTGACAGATCGCACGAATGTGACAGAAAAGGGCCTCCGCGGGCAGAGAATTGGGCTATTTGCCCAACCTCTGCCCAGCAAATGCCCATGAAATTCTTATGCCTGGTAAAAGCAGGTATACGGTTCACATTTAGTTAAATATATATATATTTTTTAAATGTTGAAATTTTTAAAATGTTTTAACGGGCTTAAAAAAATTTATTTTTCTATTTTAAAAAAAAAAACTCTTATGCTGGTAAAAGCAGACCGTACACCTGCTTTTACCAGCGTAAGAGTTTTTTTAGAAAAATTAATTTTTTCACTCATTTATATATTAAAAACCCTGTCCATTAAGGCAAGTTTATTTTTAACCCTGTTAAAACCTTTTAAAAAAATTAAAAAAATGTTTTAAATATATACTGAACTAAATGTCATTTTAAATATGTAATGTTTTTAAAATTTGTTTTGTGTTTGTGTGTTTTTGGGGCTATTCCCATTCATACTTGTGGCAGCTCCGTGAAAAAACAAACTCACCATTATGTATGAATGGGAATAGCCCTACTTTTATTGGGTCGGCCCACATGATCCCAGGAGTGCTTGCGAATCGTATCTTCACAGTGGAAGACACAAAAACAATGTCAAAATTTGCAGGCCACAGGAATGTGGGAAGGGAGGACCTTGAGACTATCACTAGGGGGGTAGTGCTGGACAGGCTAATGGGACTCAAGGTAGACAAGTCCCCTGGTCCTGATGATATGCATCCCAGGGTATTAAAAGAGATGGCGGAAGTTATAGCAGATGCATTCGTTTTAATGTACCACAATTCTCTGGACTCTGGGGAGGTACCAGCGGATTGGAAAGCAGCTAATGTAACGCCTCTGTTTAAAAAAAAAAGGGGGCAGGCAAAAGGCAGGTAACTATAGGCTGGTTAGTTTAACATCTGTAGTTGGGAAAATGCTTAAAACT
Source organism: Pristiophorus japonicus (assembly GCF_044704955.1). Classification (NCBI taxonomy): domain Eukaryota; kingdom Metazoa; phylum Chordata; class Chondrichthyes; family Pristiophoridae; genus Pristiophorus; species Pristiophorus japonicus. The sequence goes on along the minus strand of NC_091990.1, from coordinate 124,853,757 downwards.
ATCATTAAGGAAGAAATAGCGGGACATCTAGATAGGAATAGTGCAATCAAGCAGACGCAGCATGGATTCATGAAAGGGAAATCATGTTTAACTAACTTACTGGAATTCTTTGAGGATATAACGAGCATGGTGGATAGAGGTGTACCGATGGATGTGGTGTATTTAGATTTCCAAAAGGCATTCGATAAGGTGCCACACTTACTTAAGCTTACTGCAGAAGATAAAGGTACGCGGAGTCAGTGGAAATGTATTAGCATGGATAGAGAATTGGCTGGCGAACAGAAAGCAGAGAGTCGGGATAAATGGGTCCTTTTCCGGTTGGAAATCAGTGGTTAGTGGTGTGCCACAGGGATCAGTGCTGGAACCACAACTGTTTACAATATACATAGATGACCTAGAAGAGGGGACAGAGTGTAGTGCAACAAAATTTGCAGATGACACTAAGATTAGTGGGAAAGCGGGTTGTGTAGAGGACTCCGAGAGGCTGCAAGGAGATTTGGATAGGTTAAGCGAATGGACTAAGGTTTGGCAGATGGAATACAATGTCGGAAAGTGTGAGGTCATCCACCTTGGGGGGAAAAAAACAGTAAAAGGGAATATTATTTGAATCGGGAGAAATTACAACATGCTGTGGTGCAGAGGGACCTGGGGTTCCTTGTGCATGAAACTCTTTTTGGAGTTCACCTGCAAAACATAAAACATTAAACGGTGCCACCCGACCTGGGTGACACTCCAGACAATTACAAGGCCCTTTTTTTTTTCCCCCTTTTTTTTTTGTTTTTTTTTGTGTTTTTCTTTTTTTGGTTTTTTTTTGGGCACTAAAATCACAATTTTCCCCAGTGCCCCCTATAAAAGGGAAGGGGTCCTTGTGCATGAATCCCAAAAGGTTGGTTTGCAGGTGCAGCAGGTAATCAGGAAGGCAAATGGAATGTTGGCCTTCATTGCGAGAGGGATGGAGTACAAAAGCAGGGAGGTCTTGCTGCAACAGTATAAGGTATTGGTAAGGCCGCACCTGGAGTACTGCGTGCAGTTTTGGTCAACTTACTTAAGGAAGGATATACAAGCTTTGGAAGGGGTACAGAGACGATTCACTAGGCTGATTCCAAAAATGAGGGGGTTACCTTATGATGATAGATTGAGTAGACTGGGTCTTTAGTCATTGGAGTTCAGAAGGATGAGGGGTGATCTTATAGAAACATTTAAAATCATGAAAGGGATAGACAAGATAGAGGCAGAGAGGTTGTTTCCACTGGTCGGGGAGACTAGAACTCGGGGGCACAGCCTCAAAATACGGAGGAGCCAATTTAAAACCGAGTTGAGAAAGAATTTCTTCTCCCAGAGGGTTGTGAATCTGTGGAATTCTCTGCCAAGGAAGCAGTTGAGGCTAGCTCATTGAATGTTTTCAAGTCAAAGATTGATAGATTTTTAACCAATAAGGGAATTTAGGGTTACGGGGAGAGGGCGGGTAAGTGGAGCTGAGTCCACAACCAGATCAGCCATGATCTTATTGAATGGCGGAGTAGGCTCGAGGGGCTAGATGGCCTACTCCTGTTCCTAATTTTTATGTTCTTATGTATGTGTCCCGAGGATATGTGGGCCTTCACGCAGGCCTATGCATAGAGGCCTAGAACCACAAGTCGCCGGATCACCAGGTAAGTTGATAGATTTTTTGCAGATTGGAGGCGTCCGCCCGCGGGAAGCGTCCAACTGCAAATTCTACCCCAATATTTTGGGATGCAGTATGTGTAATTTGAGACGTGATGTGGTAAGTGTAGCGTGCATGGGAGGAACAGGTGACTTTGGATCCATGATTCCCAAAGCTCTCCAACACGGGGGGGTTTCCCTTGCATCATATCCAGGTCAGTTATAGACTAATTGATGGTTACTGATTGCTATAATTAGTCAACAATTCTAATATTTTTGTTACATGCGACTAGCAAGAGGGTCTTTGGTGAACTAGTTGGACTATTGATGTTTTTTTGTCTAGCAATTCCTATGTTCTGATTGGATATGTAACTGAAATTCTTACGAATGTTGCATTGCGCTGCCGCGAAGAGATGATGAAGATCTGTCACCTCCTGTCATTCAAATGAGCATGTAAGATGATTGGCCCCTTTGCTCAAGTGTCAGGTGATTCTTTGGTTCTCCGGTAAAATGACACACAAAATTCAGCTGTTAAATAGGAGTGCCTGTAACTCGGGTTGTGAAAGGATATGTGAATCCAGTCACAATATCAGTCTGAATTATGAATACTGTGAGGCTTTGCAGCCGAATTAAAGACATCAGTTTCAAATCAGCAAAGATATAGATGTTTCTGCATGTGTAATACTTGCAGCTAATTAAACTGGAATCTAAATTATTCATGAAATATATTTTCTATTTGTGGCAGCAAAAATGGTGTCCGCTTTTTGAGTCAGAAGGTTGTGGGTTCAAGTCCCACTCCAGAGACTTGAGCACAAAAAGCTAGGCTGACAAAAGTGCAGTGCTGAGGGAGGTGTCATCTTTTGGATGAGACGTTAAACTGAGGCTGCATCTACCCTCTTGAGTGAATGTAACGGATCCCGTGGCACTATTTTGAAGAGTTGCAGGGAGGTTCTTCCTGGTCTCCTGGCCAATATTTACCCCTCAATGGATTATTTGGTGGTTTGTGAGACTTTGCTGTGTGTAATTGGCTCCCTCGTTTCCAATATTACAACAGTGAGTACGCTTCAAATGTACTTCATTGGCTGTAATGTGGTTTGGGAATTCTTGAAAGGCACTATATTAATGCTCGCCTTTCTTCACATAAACATTAAAGTGTGTGGTCCATAGGTTTGGTTACATTTTACCATCTGTTTGATCTGGTTATAGCTTGAAAGTCTATGCATTTTAACTGTGCAATACTATGATAATAAAAACAAAGTTAGATCTAGTAAAACTAGTTGTTAAATTTGTACCAAATATAGTTACTGTTGGACTAGTTGGTGCAGCAAGTTTGTATAATAGGAAGAGTAGACCGTTTAACCCCTCGAGCCTGTTTCATCATTCAATAAAATCATGGATGATCTGTGACCTAACTTCATATATCCCACTCGTATCCCTTAATACCTTTTGGTTAACAAAAATGTATTCGTCTCAGATTTAAACTTAACAATTGATCTAGCATCAACTATTGTTTGCAGAAGTGAGTTCCAAACTTCTACCACCCTTTGCTCTAGAAATTGGCCAGCCTTGCGCCTGTTTTTTCAGCAATATTTCGCCTTTTTTGATGGTAAGGGGTGCTCACCTAAATTGGCCAAAGTTGTGCGCCAGCAGTTTCAAAATACCACTGAAAAGTGGACCACTGTCGTTCAATGCCAAAAAACGCGATATTGCTTTAAATTGGCCATTCAGCGCATCCGTATTCTGTGCGGGGGGAAAAATGCCTGAGAAAAGCCTGCATTGCAGCCCCAGAAGCAGCGGTAAGTAAAAAACGGTAAGTTATAAAGATTTTATTTTCATATTTTTTGCAGAGATTACTTAGTTAAGGGTCTTGTAAATGTTTTGTGTTTTTCTTAAATTTTATTTTTTGCAAATATTTTTGTTTTCCCCACTTCCAGAGCCTGTTGTTTTTTTTAAGCAATAATTGACCTCTGACTAAAGTTGGCAAGGACTGCGGTTTCCACCATGAATCCTCATGCAATGCTGATTTTTACCGTCTGGCGCATTTTGTTGCCACTTTTATACTTTTTTTTTTAAATTGCGGTATTTGTAATGGTATTTTTGGCGAAAAATACCGCTATTGCCAAAAGACCTATTTCTAGCCCTTTGTGTGTATCTGTGTGTGTGTGTGTGTGTGTAGCAGTGTTTCCTTGGCCGGGTTCTATTTTTTGGACCATGCCCTAGTCCTCGACTCCCCAACCAGCGGAAATAGTTTCCCTCTACCTAGCCTATCAGTTCCCTCTAATATCTTGAAAACTTTGATCAGATCACCCCTTAACCTTCTACATTCCAGGGAATGCAACCCTAGTTTGTGTAATATCTCCTTGTAATTTAACCCTTGCAGTCTGGGAATCATTCTGGTAAACGTTGCACTCCCACCAAGTCCAATATATTATTTCTAAGGCATGTATGCCCAGAACTGCTCATAGTATTCCAGGTGTGGTCTAACTTTTCCCACATTTTCAAGCTAAAAGTTTCCAATTCGAATAAGTAGCAGTCCAGCACAAAGTTGACCATAATTCAATGCCAATTGGCAATAGATGTGGAGAATGGAACACATGAATTGCTAGATGTAAAAAGACTAAGTTCCATCTAGTACCATCCTGGTGGTCACTCTATACAATGATAATGGAGTTATTGACTAATCATAGCAATCAATCTCTCAATTAGTCTACAACAGACCCAAATGACATGAGGAAAACCCCAGTGGTGGAGAGTTTTGGGAACCACAGGATCAAAGTCGCCTTTTCCCTTCCAAGCAATGCTTACCATGTGCCATGGGTTATCTCTGACCTCGAGAGCACTTGTTGGAAACAATGCTGTAAAGTAAACCACCCAGCACAAGGTAGAACGAGGCACCTACTGCCCTTGAAATAGGATTTTCCAAGGTACCTTCAATTGGTTATTGGTGAGATAAACAGCTCAGTCACAGATACTTGGTTTGGATTTGCCATTTTGCACCCAGGCAGCCTGATCTCATTGTGTGGACCAGCAATGTTCTTCCGCCATCGCTGACCTGTGGTCCTTCTTTATCCCGGACTGTGTCGTGTTTGTAATTTCTCCACTGTCTAATATATTTTGCAGCAAGAGAATCTGGTTATATTAAGTTGGATGTAGGACTAGTTTTATTGAGAGGTGGAATGAGGGGAGGAGTGGAATAATTTGAAGAAAAGGATTGAGAGAGAGTGGAATGTATGAATTAGAATCTATTCCCACCCCTCATCGTACTATTGGAAGGGCAAGATCCTAATTAATTTGGAAAGAGCATGAAAGACTAAAAGAAGCAAATGGAACTTGTTTTTATATTGGGGTAATTGGGGGTAATATATAGTTAATGAAGGAAGGGAATTTACACTACTAAAAGAATTAACGTATTGCATCATTTTAAATTTCTTAGTTTATCTCAATCACAGTGCAGTTGCATTTTATACGACAACAACATGCATTTATATAGCTCTCAATGTAGTAAAATGGCCCAAGGCGCTTCACAGGAGCGTTATCAAACAAAATTTGACACTGAGTCACATAAGGAGATATTAGGGCGGGTTACGAAAAACTTGGTCAAAGAGGTAGGTTTTAAGGAGCGTAGATGGAGAGAGGTGTAGAGAGGCATTCAGGTTTAGAGAGAGAATTGGGGCCAGGCAGCTGAAGGCATGGCCGCCAATACAGCATCGATAGTAAGGCTGGTGACCAATATGTAAATCAGACTGGATTTCAATTTGGTTTGTAATATTTTATTCCCCTGAGTCGTGCTTCCTTTATCAGTCAGTGAAGTGCATTTCCATGAATGGGAGCATGTGCTTAATTCGACATGATTCACGCTCAGCCCATTGACGAGCATCCAAATGGGTCTCCGATACAAGGCTTGTTGTTCAACACTGACGTGTGTGTATACTTCATTTTCTGTCCTTCCTGGGAATTAGTTAGCAGTTTGTTAAAAATTTATGTTGCATTTGAATGGGTGACCATGAGGAAAAGAAGGTAATCAATACCAAAAAAACATTTCTCTACACCTATTGACTTGGTATCTTTTACCGGGTGGTGGCGGTGATGGTGGGGGAGAGAGAGAGAGGAGCAAATATAAACTCCTGGCTTTATTTATTTTGATGGTTTACTGGCAAAGAACTGAAAGTAAACACTGCAGACCACAATTGGCTGCCTCTGTGTGGCTGAAAGAGTGGGAATATCATGGAAATGCACAGACTGATAATGCTGTCCAATCTTCGTAAAAACTTGCAAGAGATATCTGGGAAATTGTTTTAAAAACTGAAAACTAAAGGCAGCCTATCTGTATAGATATAGACCGGTATCAGGTTGACTTTGAGGATATGCTGTTTTACAACAATAGGGGTGATAATAATAGCAAATATTTATCCCTCAATCAATGTCGCTTAAAAAAAAGATAGATTATCTGGTCATTATCACATTGCTGTTTGTGGGAGCTTGCTGGGTGCAAATCAGCTGGCGTGTTCCCTGCAGTACAACAGTGACTACACTTCAAAAAGTACTTCATTGGCTGTAAAGCGCTTTGGGATGTCTGGTGGTCATGAAAGGCGCTATATAAATGCAGGTCTGACTTTTTATATAAGACACAACATATTGTCTGGGTCATGAACTAGTTTATAGTGACTGACTAATTCTGTTCTGTCAAATCAGCAAATTGTGATGGGCAAGGTTTTACAGAAAGTATGTATGGCACTCCCTGGAATTCTATGCTTCTTCACAATACTATTAATATAAATATAGAATTCTTATTCCCTCCGCCATTAGTGGCAGTGGCTTCTCTATCTTGGCCCTAAACACTCTCCCTCCCCAAATCCTTTTTGTGTCTCTCCTTCCCCTCCTTTAAAACCCTTTGCAGCCAACCTTTCACTCGCCTTCCCCATGAAGGAGAGTTTGTTCCCTTCCTCCTTTGTGAAACACCTTGGATTTTTTAAATGTTAAAAGCACAATATGAATCTAAGGTGCTATAATATATGGGTCACTTTTTTATGTCTTCCAATTTCAGCAAGTTAAAAGTAGCAATAGAAAGTACTTTGCACTTTAGTACCAAGAAAACTTTTTAAAACCTAATACTTTATAGGAATGTTCAAGGATTTGACGAAAATATTTGAGGTTCCATCTAGCTAGTCCCATTGTCTAGGAAATGTATCCGATAATATCTTTCATATCCTGGATCAATTTTTCTGCCAGGTAGTTGCCCAACTTTCTCTCAGACTGGTATATACAATCGGTCCTTCTGCTTCCCCTACCAGTCCATTCTATAATTCACCATCCTCTGTGTAAAATAATCACATCTAAACTAACATTTCATCCTCCCCTAGTCTAGGTTTGAGCTAATGCAGCTTGTTGATTCTGTGACTACATTAAACATATTGGTGTTTGTACCCTTTACGATCTTGAAGGCTATAAGATCACCTCTGAGCTTCCTCTTCTCCGGCATAAACATTCCCACCACCTGCAGCCTCTCCGAATAACTCGGGTACTCAAGCCCAGCCATTACCTTAGCTGCTGCATGTTCTCCAGTGCCTGAATGTCTACCCTACAATGTGGTGACTGTAGCCCAGGGGAGGCCGCAACAGCACACTCTACAAACTCTGAATCATGTACTGAGATGGGGTTTTTTCTACACTGGCTATGCAACCCAAAATCCTGTTTGTTCTCCTTACTGTATTAGTGGCTTCAGCAATCCACCCATCTGTAACACAAAATCCCTCTCCTATATTGGATCCTGTGCAATAATCCCATTTACCTTTTTTTTTAATTCATTCCGGCATGTGGGCATCGCTGGCAAGACCAGCATTTATTGCCCCTAATTGCCCTAGAGAAGGTGGTGGTGGTGAGCCACCACCTTGAACTGCAGTCCTTGAGCTGAAGGTGCTCCCACAGTGCTGTTAGGGAGGGAGTTCCAGGATTTTGACTCAGTGACGATGAAGGAACTGCAATATATCTCCAAATCAGGATGGTGTGTAACTTGGAGGGGAACTTGCAGGTGATGGTGCTCCCATGAGCCTGCTGCCTTTGTCCTTCTAGGTGGTAGAGGTCACAAGTTTGAGAGGTGCTGCCGAAGAAGCCATGGCAAGTTGCTGCAGTGCATCTTATAGATGGCACACACTGCAGCCACGTTGTGCCGGTGGTGAAGGGAGTGAATGTTGACGGTGGTGGATGGGGTGCCAATCAAGCGGGCTGCTTTGTACTGGATGGTGTCGAGCTTCTTGGTGGGGGATTCGGCGATGGTAATGGGTTGAATATCAATGGGTGGTGGTTAGACTCTCGCTTATTGGGAGATCGTCATTGCCTGGCACTTGTGTGGCACGAATGTTAATTGCCACATCAACCCAAGCCTGAATGTTGTCCAGGTCTTGCTGCATGTAGACATGGACTGCTCCATTATCCTGAGGAGTTGCGAATGACACTGAACAGTGTAATCATCAGCGAACATCCCCACTTCTGACCTTATGATGGAGGGAAAGTCCATGATGAAGCAGCTGAAGATGGTTGGGCCTAGGACACGGCCCTGAGGAACTCCTGCAGCGATGTCCTAGGGCTGTGATGATTGACCACCAACCACCACAACCATCTTCCTTTGTGCTAGGTATGACTCCAAGAAGTGGAGAATTTTCCCCCTGATTCCCATTGACTTTTACTAGGGCTCCTTGATGCCACACTCAGTCAAATGTTGCCTTGATGTCAAGGGCAGTCACTCTCGCCTCACCTTTGGAATTCAGCTCTTTTTTCCATATTTGGACAAAGGCCTGGAGCTGGGTGTTTCTGGAGGAACCCTAACTGAGCATCGGTGAGCAGATTATTGGTGAGTAAGTGCCGCTTGATAGCACTGTCAACGACACCTTCCATCACTTTGCTGATAATTGAGAGTAGACTGATGGGGCGGTAATTGGCCAGATTGGATTTGTCCTGCTTTTTGTGGACAGAACATACCTGGGCAGTTTTCCAAATTGTTCAATAGATGCCAGTGTTGTAGCTGTACTGGAACAGCTTGGCTAGAGGCACGGCTAGTTCTGGAGCTCAAGTCTTCAGCACAACAACTGGGATGTTGTAGGGGCCCATAGCCTTTGCTGTTTCAAGTGCACTGCCACTGTTTATTATTAGCTCAGTTGGTTGCACTCTCGCCTCTGAGTCAGAAAGTTGTGGGTGAAAATCCCACTCCAGAGACTAACCTGACAATCCAGCACAGTGCTAAGGGTGTGCTGCAGTGTCGGAGGTGCCCTTTTTCAGATGAGAGGTTAAATTGAGGCCCTTGTGTGTCCCCTTGGGAGATTGTAAAAGATCTCTCTGCACTATTCGAAGAAGAGCAAGGGAATTCTCACTGGTGTCATGGCCAATATTTATCCCTCAACCAGCATTATGAAAGAGATCATTTGGTCATTAAATCATTGCTGTTTGTGCGAGCTTGCTGTGTACAAATTGGCTGCTGCATTTCTTGTGTTACAATAGTGACTATACTTCAAAAAGTACTTCATCAGCTGTAAAGCGCTTTGTGATGTCCTGAGGGTCTGAAAGGTACTATATAAATGCATGTTCGCTCGTACTCTCATTCCCAATCTCATGATTTGGCCTTTGTCCGCATTAAATAACATTTGCCGCTCATCAATCCAGGTCTCTATTATGTCCACGTCCTGCTGTGTTTGATCAGCCTGCTCGCCATTGTTGCAATACTTCCCGGAATGGATAGTTTTGCTTCTATTCCCATTTCCAAGTATGTATGTAGATTGCAAAGCACAATGGCCAGTGCTGATTCCTGTAGCACCGCACTAATTAATTACCTCCCTTTTATGCCAAATTGGCTCCACACACCCTTGCTTTCTTTTCTTCAGCTGATTCTTGATCTAAATTCAACAAGAAATTCTCAAGGGGAAGTGGAGGGAGAATTTCCCCTCCCCATTATGCATGACAAAGCCACTAATCCCTTCTCACACATGGCTTTTTGATTTTGTTACACATTGTACATGAAGAAACTCTTTGCTTCTCTTAACCCCCTGGTAAATGAAAGAAAGACTTGGGAGCCAATTTTCCACATTGCTGATTTTTGGCGCGGTTGTGAAGGTACATCCAATTTTTTTTTAGTGGCCCAAAAAAGAAGTTACAGGTTTTGCCGGAATAAACTTTCATTCTGGAGTGGTGTGCAGGGAACTTAAGCTCTGTGGATGGAGCTTGAGGTCTGCGCCGAAAAACTGAGGTTACCAGTGATAGGTCCTTACTATACAGTATAAATGCACACGAGGCCCATGCTTGAGAGAAGGTCAGTCTGTGACCTGTCCTTTATTCCTTAGCACTCAAGTGCAGGAAGGTGGGTGGAGCTTCCCCTTTTGTACCTGAAGGTCCAGGTTAGGAGTGTCTCCCACCTAGTGGTCATTGTTCTCACAATGTACAACTTAGGTCAGATTATACATGGGTTACAATGCTGGTTGAATACATGACATCACCTCCCCCCCCCCCCCCCCCCAAAGTCTTATTGGGATCACAGGTTGAGTCTCTCTGATGGTTTACGCTCTCTTGTAGAGCGCTTGAGTTGGGGCTCCGGTTGTTGGACGCCAGCCTGAGTGTCTGCTGTTTGCGGTGCCTCAGGCCTATCCAGACTGCCCACAGTGATTGGGCTCTCCTCCCTTTGGTTCTGGTGTTCGGTCACCTGTGGTGGAGTGAACTCTACATCGTGTTCTTCCTCTGCTTCTTCTGTGGAGTTGCTGAACCTCCTTTTTGTTTGATCCACGTGCTTGCGGCAGATTTGTCCATTGGTAAGTTTAACTACCAGAATCCTATTTCCCTCTTTGGCATTCACAGTGCCTGTGAGTCATTTGGGCCCTGCAGCGTAGTTGAGGACAAAAACAGGATAATTTACATCAATACATCGCGCCCTCGCATTCCTGTCATGGTAGTCATATTGTGGCTGGCGCCTGCTCTCGACAATTTCTTTCATGGTGGGGTGTATCGGGGATAGCCGGGTTTTGAGCGTCCTTTTCATTAGCAGCTCTGCGGATGGAATCCCTGTGAGCGAGTGTGGTCGGGATCTATAGGCCAACAGGAGGCGTGATGATTTGCAGGGAACCCCCTTGGATTCTGAGCATCTCCTGTTTGATTATCTGCACTGCTTATTCTGCCTGGCTATTTGAGGCCGGCTTGAACAGTGCCATTCTGACATGGTTAATTCCATTGCCTGCCATGAAGTCCTGAAATTCAGTGCTTGTGAAGCACGGGCCATTGTCGCTGACCAAGACGTGCGGTAGACCGTGGGCGGCGAACATTGCCTGTAGACTTTCTAACGTGGCAGAGGATGTGCTTGAATTTAAAATGTCTCACACGATCCATTTGGAGTAGGCGTCTACGACAACCAAAAACATTTTTCCCATGAAAGGACCTGCGTAGTCACATGGATGTGTGACCAAGGCTTGGCGGGCCATAGCCAGGGGCTAAGGGAGGGCTTCCCTGGGCGCATTGCCCAGCTGGGCACACGTGTTGCACCAGCGAACACAAAGTTCCAGATCTGCGTCTATCCCTGGCCACCAAACGTGTGACCTGGCAATTGCTTTCATCATGACAATGCCCGGGTGCTCGTTGTGGAGTTCTCTGATGAACACCTCTCTGCCCATCTGGGGCATGACTACGCGGTTTCCCCACAGTAGGCAATCGGCCTGAATCGAGAGTTCATCCCTGCGCCTGTGAAATGGTTTAAATTCCTCAAGGCATGCCCTGTACGTGGCTGCCCAGTCCCCATTCAGGACACATTTCTTGACTAGAGACAATAGCGGGTCTCTATTTGTCCAGACTTTAATCTGACGGGCTGTCACGGGTGAGCCTTCACTTCCGAAAGCTTCAACAGCCATGACCATCTCAGCAGCATGCTCGGTAGCCCCTTCAGTGGTGGCTAGTGGGAGCCTGCTGAGTGCATCGGCGCAGTTTTCAGTGCCCGGTCTGTGCCGAATTGTATAGTCATAGGCGGCTAACGTTAGTGCCCACCTCTGTATCGGGCCGATGCGTTTGCATTTATGGCCTTGTCAGCCAAAAGGGACGTTAGGGGTTTGTGATCTGTCTCCAGCTCAAATTTCCTGCCAAACAGGTACTGGTGCATTTTCTTTACAGCATATACACACATGAGCGCCTCCTTTTCTACCATCCCGTAACCCCTTTCTGCCTGGGACAGACTTCTGGAGGCATAAGCTACCGGCTGTAACTGACCCTTGACATTGACATGCTGCAACACACGCCCTACACCATAGGATGACGCATCGCACGTTAATACAAGTTTCTTACATGGGTCGTATAGTGTTAACAGAGTGTTGGAACAGAACAAATTGCGTGCTGTATTAAAAGCCCTTTCCTGGCTGTCCCCCCAGACCCATTCACGACCTTTGCGTAAGAGCACGTGTAGCGGCTCTAGCAGCGTGCTCAATTTGGGAAGAAAGTTACCAAAATAGTTCGGGAGCCCCAGGAACGAATGCAGCTCCGTAGTGTTACGGGGTCTGGGTGCTCTCTGGATCGCTTCCGTCTTGGACGCAGTAGGGCTGATCCCGTCCCCAGGAATTCTACCTCTGGAGCTAAGAAGATGCACTTCGCCTTTTTCAGTCCCAGCCCTACCCGGTTCAGTCTGCGTAGCACCTCCTCCAGGTTGTGAGGTGTTCTTCAGTATTGCAACCCGTGATGAGGATGTCGTCCTGAAAAACCACCGTCCTTGGAATCGACTTGAGGAGGCTTTTCATATTTCGTTAGAAGATCGCGGCAGCCGAGCGAATCCCAAACGGACATCTGTTGTACTCAAACAACCCCTTGTGTGTCGTGATGGTGGTCAGCTTCTTCGACTCACTTGCAGCTCCTAGGTCATGTAAGCTGAGGTCAGGTCCAATTTTGAAAAAAGTTTGCCACCGGATAGCTTCGCAAAGAGGTCCTCCGCTCTCGGTAAGGTGTACTGGTCTTGGAGTGACACCCGATTGATGGTGGCCTTGTAATCACCACATCCTGACCGACCCATCCGCCTTGAGCACCGGCACGATCGGGCTCGCCCAGTCACTGAATTCGACTGACAAGATGATGCCTTCCCTCAGAAGGCGGTCCAATTCACCTTCTATCTTTTCCCGCATCACGTACGGCACCGCTCTGGCCTTGTGGTGTACTGACCTGGCGTCCGGGTTTATGTGAATCACTACCTTGGCCCCCATGAAAGTGCCAATGCCGGGTTGAAATAATGAGTCAAATTTGTCCAGGATCTGTGAGCATAATACTCGCTCCACAGAGGAAATTGCGTTGACATCGCCCCATTTTCAATTCATGACAGCAAGCCAACTCCTCCCCAGTAGCGCGGGACCGTCCCCTGGGACAATCCAGAGTGGCAACCTGTTCTCCGAATCTTTGTGGGTCACGACTACAGTGGCGCTGCCGAGCACCGGAATGATCTGCTTTGTGTAAGTCCGTAGCTGTGCGTCAATCGACGATAATTTTGGCCGCCTGGTCTTGGACGCCCACAACTTTTCGAACTGTTTGATACCCATCAGGGACTGACTGGCCCCCGTGTCTAGCTCCATTGATACTGGGATGCCATTGAGGAGCACTTTCATCATTATCGGTGGCGTCCTGGTGTATGAACTGTATATGTGCTCCACATGAACTCGCTGAACTTCAGCTTCCAGCGATTTCCCCCAGCGTTCATTTCTGCAGATATTTTGCTCATCTCTGCAAACTCCGGCTGAATGTGTGCCTCCACGTCTCCAACATGAGCTGCTGTTGGAAACAAAAGGTCCCTTGCCAGTCGATCGTCCCTGACTGCCCCTGTGACTGTCCTTGAATGCGCCATTAACAGGTGTTGATGGCCCCATTACTGGCCACATTGTCCCTTGCAAAGGCGTGAATCGCCGTTCAACCTGCCATTGTCTCTGTCGAACTCCCCCTCTGGGTTCGACTACATGTTGGGGCATGCCCGATTGCCCTTGTCTGCCTGGAGAACTGTGTGCTGCTTTAACAATGTTGAATCTCTGTGCCAACCATTCCTTAACACAGTACCTCTTGTCTGTTCTGCTAGTGGCCATGCTCGCGTGGTTTAAATCCCAGTTTCTTGTCGCCATTGATACGTCCTTACTACACAGTATAAATGCACACGAGGCCTATGCTTGAGAGAAGGTCAGTCTGTGACCTGTCCTTTATTCCTTAGCACTCAAGTGATGAAGGTGGGTGGAGCTTCCCCTTTTGTACCTGAAGGTCCAGGTTAGGAGTGTCTCCCGCCTAGTGGTCATTGTTCTCACAGTGTACAACTTAGGTCAGTTTATACATGGGTTACAATGCTGGTTGAATACATGACAGCCAGGGTAACGAGGGACATACTGAAGGGCTGAGGCTGCAAAGTGAAACATATAAGCAATTGTAGAACCCTGTTGCTGTTGCTATCCCGGGCCGAATGCCCCCATTCCCCACCCCACTGCTCCTATCCGGCCGTGGAACTCTCTCTTCTGCGCCAATTTTCTTAAGTTCACGTAAAGTTTCTCAGAACGATGCACTGCGCCATTTTTGAAAACATCCTAGTTGGCCAAACTTGTTTAAATGGCCAGAAATGGCGCAGCCGGCAACCCCAGTGACGTCAAAAAACCGGGAACTAAAAAAAAATCGGCCATAAGTAGTTTATAATGGCATAGAAACTTTGGCGAAACTTGCAGATTTTATTTGCTCCAAAAAAACAGCACAGAATGGTGCCAAAAATTGAGCCCTTGGATTTATATAGCGCCTTTCACGACCACCGGAAGTCTCAAAGCACTTTACGCCAATGAGGTGCTTTTGGAGTGTAGTCACTATCGTCATCAAGATCCATGTTGTGGCCTGGTAAACGTGGACCATTTTCCATAACTCGGGATCCTTTTATCAACAAGAGCAGAAATTGACAGAGATTCAACACCGCCTCCAGTGCGCCAGTCCAGCCTTCGGCCATCTGAGGAAAAGAGTATTCGAAGACCAGGCCCTCCCTTTAAATCTACCACCAAGCTCATGGTCTACAGGGTTGTAGTAATACCTGCCCTGCTGTCTGGCTCAGAGACATGGACCATGTACAGTAGACACCAAGTCACTGGAGAAATACCACGATGTCTCCGTAAGATCCTACAAATCCCCTGGGAGGGCAACGTTAGTGTCTTCGACCAGGCCAACATCCCCAGCATTGAGGCACTGATACTTGATCAGCTCCACTGGGCAGGCCACATTGTTCGCATGCAAGACACGAGACTCCCAAAGCAAGCACTCTGAATTCCTTCATGGCAAACGAGCCAAAGGTGGGCAGAGGAAACATTACAATGACACCCTCAAACCCTCCCTGATAAAGTACAACATCCCAATTGAAACTTGGGAGTCCCTGGCCAAAGACCGCCCTAAGTAGAGGAAGTGCATCTGGAGGGCACTGAGCACCTCAAGTCTCATCGTCGAGAGCATGCAAAAAATCAAGCGCAGGCAGCGGAACGCGCATGCGGCAAACCTGTCCCACCCACCCTTACCCTCAACGACTATCTGTCCCACCTGTGACGGGGGCTGTGGTTCTCTTATTGGACTGTTCAGCCATCTAAGGACTCATTTTTAGTGGAAGCAAGTCTTCCTTGATTCCGAGGGACTGCCTATGATGATGATGTCGGAAACGCAGCAACCAATTCTCACACAAGCAAAGTCCCACAAACAGCAATCTGAGAAGGACCAGATAATCTGTGTTTTTTTTGGTTATGTTGATTGAGGGATAAATATTGGCCTGGACACCAGGGATAACTCCTCTGCTCCTCTTCGAAGTAGTGCCATAGGATCTCTTATGTCCACCTGAGAGAGCAGACGGGGCCTTGATTTAACGTCTCATCTGAAAAATGGCACCTCCGACATTGCTCTTTCAGCACTGCACTGCAGTAGAGTGTTAGCCTAGATTTTTTTTTTTTTTATATGCTCAAGTTCCTGGAGTGGGACTTGAACCCACAATCTTCTGGCTCCAAGGAGAGTGAGCTACCCACTGAGCCACAGCTGACACTGTAAAATATCACGAGTTATTCACTTTCCATGGATCTCATCAGCTCGTCAAATGAATCAGTGACATTGCAAGGGCACTTGCATTGCACAAACTCCAAATAGTTCTTGCTGGATGTTAAGTGGATTAGTCTGAATCAATAAAAACACAGAAACCTGATGAGGAATACTTAATCATGTTGCCTCAGGGGAATTCAAGTACTTTTCTTTTGGTGCGATAAATCATCTGGCTAATTTAAACATGTCGACCATTTTTAGGTCTCCTGTTTAATATGATACTTAAGATATCTCTGCAGTAAGCACATGCAGCAGATGTTGCTCTGTCTGATTCAACATTGAAGTAGTTCCAGCCAAAGATAGAGATTTAAATACATTTATGTGGTGAGAATAGTTACTTGTCAAACTTTTTACACTAGTTATCTGATATGCTATCCACTCATTTCTCCAGAAATATGGACACAGAACTTGCGCAAGTTGAAGTGCACAGACCTATTTGTACTTGATATTTAAAATTATGGATATTTATTTAATGCATAACTATATCATACCTGTACCATAATTATATGTTTTTATAACATTGGGTTAAAATCATGCAATGCCATATTAATACTGACTGCATCAATCTGCTCATTTTTTTTCATTGTCTATTTTACTAAGTCACCTACTTATTTTAAGGAGGGATATACTTGCATTGGAGGCAGTTCAGAGAAGGTTCACGAGGTTGATTCCTGAGGTGAAGGGGTTGTCATATGAAGAAAGGTTGAGCAGGTTGGGCCTATATTAATTGGAGTTTAGAAGAATGAGAGGAGATCTTATTGAAATATATAAAATACTGAGGGGGCTTGACAAGGTAGATGCAGAGAGGATGTTTCCACTCCTGGGGGAAATCTAGAACTAGGGGGCATAGTTTAAGAAAAGGTGTCGCCCATTTAAAACGGAGATGAGGAGGAATTTCTTCTAAGGGTTGTGAATCTTTGGAATTCTCTATCCCAGAGAGCTGAGGAGGCTGGGTCATTGAATATAGTTAAGGTGGAGATTGACAGATTTTTGAAGGATAAGGAAGTCCAGAATTATGGGGCCCAAGTTTCCACAAGAAAAAAAACGGCCGCCCCTCCGAGCTGGGCGCCCATTTTTCGCGCCTAAAACGGCGCCTAAAAAAATCCTCGGTATTCTCCACCTACTTGCAGGTCCGCTGGCCCTCGGCGCAGCCAGCACGAGCTGTGGGGGGGGGGGGCGGAGCCAGGTCCCTGCGCTGAAAACAGTGCCGGGACCTCTGCACATGCGCGCTACAGTGGGCACGCAAGTGCAGTAGCTCCAGGCGCCGAACTGTGTGGGAGGGGCCCGAAGCACGCAGCCCCTAGCCCTGGCCGAATGGCCTCACTGGGGCTGCGTGAATAAGGCTTCTCCCACGGCCAGCTCCTGCTCCCCTCCCCCCCCCCCCCCTGCCCCCGACCAGACCCAACACCCGCTCCACCCCCCCCCCGCCTCCGGACCAGACCCGACACCCGCTCCCCCGACCCGACCCGCGCTCCTGCCCCACCCCCCCCCGACTGACCCCACCCGACCCACGCTCCCGCCCCGCCCCCCCCCCCCCCCACTGAACCCGACTCCCGCTCCCGGACTGGATCCGATCCGACTTGACCTCCCCCTCTCTCTCTCTCTCTCTCTCTCTCTCTCTCTCTCTCTCTCTCTCTCTCTCTCTCTCTCTCTCTCTCTCTCTCTCTCTCTCTCTCTCCCCCTCTCCCCCTCAGCGGCACGAACGGCTGCAGGTAGGAAGATGGTTTATTTAATCTTTTCTTGGCTTATAAATGTTTATTCAGGTTGGATTTATTTGTAGAAGTATAAATGAGGATTTATTGTAGAATTTAATGAGTTCCCTTCCCCCCCCCCCACCTCGTTCTGGACGCCTAATTTGTAACCTGGGCCTGATTTTTTAATGTGTAGAACAGGTTTTTTCAGTTCCACAAAAATCTTCACTGGCTCTATTCTACTTTAGTTTGGAGTACGTTTTCACTGTGGAAACTTTGAAATCAGGCGACAGTGGCCGGACCCTTTTGAAGAAAAAATTCTGTTCCAAAGTAGAACTGTTCTACCTGACTAGAACTGCAGAAAAAAAAATGTGGAGAATTGCGATTTCTAAGATAGTCCGTTCTCCACCAGTTGCTCCTAAAAAAAAAAAAATCAGGCGCAAATCATGTGGAAACTTGGGCCCATGGGGTGAGAACATAAGAAATAGGAGCAGAAGTTGGGCATTTGCCCCTCGAGCCTGTTCCATCATTTAATAAGATCATGGCTGATCTGATCTTGGGCTCAGCTCCACTCCCTGCCCACTCCCCATAACTCTTTATTTCCTTATCGCTCAAAAATCTATCTATCTTCACCTTAATTATATCCAATGACCCAGCCTCCACACTGTGTTAAAAGTTGCTTCTGATGTAGAGGGATTAGATTACTTGTTAAACCCTTTACACTGATTATCTGAAGTGTCGTCCACTCATTTCTCCAGAACTACAGGGACAACAATTTGTATAAGGTAAAGCGGATAGAAAGAAATCGGGTACCCCGAGACAGACACTTGCACTCTTAATAGTTACAATTATGGATGTGTTTACTTAATGTATGAATATCCTATTTATATCATAATGAGACCATTTCAAAACATGGGTTGAAATCATGCTGTGCGTGTATATATATATATATATATATATTATATATAATATATATATACGCATTAATCTGTTCATATAAAATTCCTTTGTCTCTCTTAATAAGTCTTTATTGAAATAGTTCTAACTTGCAAAGTTTTGCTTTTGTTACAATTCTGCACCAAGCCACATTTATTTCCTATAAAGATAATAATTCCACCAGTAAGAAAATAACGTGGGGTCGAAATTCAGGTGCACCAGAAAGCTGGCACATGAGTTTTGGAGTGGTACTTACCACTGGAACTCCTGGTACGGTAAGTAGATCATTTTAAGGACTTTAAAATTTTCAAAGTCCTACAGGGAATGGATCATAATGGGGATGGGCCTTAGACTCAAAGCCAGGCTGACTGGCTGAAAATGGGTCGGTTGGGGCCTTTGCCACTGTCAATCAGCAATGGAGTCGTGGTGATGTCACAGGGCGTGTCTCTCACCACGCTCTATCCCCTCCGTTAAAGGGGAGAGATTCTATCGTGTTTTTTTTTTTAGCTTTGGCCATTGAACCACCAGGGAGGGTTTTGGCCGGACCAGCGGCCTGGCACCCAAGAGGGGGACGCCAGGCTACCCATATGTGGCCCGACCGAACCCAGGGGCAGTATTTTGCCGGCCGATCGGGAAGTCAGCCGACAAAAATGTTTGCATTGTGGTCGTGGCATTGGGCCCTCTTCTTTAAGGGCGGCCACACTGCCGGACCGCATTCAGTGCGGAGATGGTGCACTGACAGAGAAACCTGTCGGGGGCAGCGAACAGCGTAGGATCGAGGGATTCAGCTGAAAATGGTTGGTAATTTTTTTATTGTTTAATATTGGCAGTGCAATCATTTGGGTGGGATGGGGTCCAGGCCAAAAAATCCCCAACCTGAATTTAGGTCGGGTCGGCCTGTTGACACCAAAGCGGCGGCCATTCGATTTTTAGGAATGGCCGCTGCAAACGGGCACTAAAGGGTCTCTTTGAGACCCTCGATTTCAGCCCCCATGTCTCCTTGCTTGCTAAACCTCCCATTTGCAATTGAATAATTTGCCATCAGTTCAGATAACATGGTGCGTTTACGAATTTAACCCCTTTTTTTGGTTGTCGTTTTACCCTCTCTTTTTTTTCTCTCTCTCCGCTCCCCTCTCTCTTTACTCCTCTTTCTTCACTCACCACATCCTTACTCCAGAAGATTATTTCCATTCCTTTTATCCCTTTTGATTATTTCAAAGAAATTAAAAGGGCTGTGTTCTCCTCTTCCAGGAACACTGACTCTTTCACTTTTAAACAAGTTAGTTTTGGTAGAAAAGTTTGTAGGTTTTGATACCCTAGTGGTTATGGCACTGGGCTAGAATCCCAGAGTCCATGACTTCAAATCCCACCATGGAAAACTGTGAAACTAAATTCCATAAATCTGGTCATTTGTGGCTTGCACCAGAAAATGACCATGAAAGCTGCTAGAATAATGTTGTAAAAACCCAACTGGTTCACTTGTGTCCATCAGAGAATGGAGCCCATCACCCTTGTGTGGATTGGCCTAGATATGTCTCCAGTTTAAATGCAAAAGTCCCAGTGAAGTGGTTCCTATCATCGTCTCGGGGCAATTGGGGATGGCCAATAAATGTGGCCTCATCAGTTTTGGCTCATAGACTGCGAATTAATTTTTAAATGCCATTCTTCTGGCTATCTCATTTCTTCTCAAGTCTCCGCAGTGCTGTAGCTGATGGCTCATTCTCTGGCTCACTTTTTTAATTAACTCGGGTCAGCTCCAGGGCTCTAGCCAATTTCATATCTCCCCATTCTTTCCTTCTTAGCTGTTACCTTCTCCACTCATTATTTGACTCCATCCACTTTTGTTGGTCACAAATCCTCAGTCCAAACAACCTCTAGCCCTCTAGATCTGTGGCTGAAATACCACATTAGGGTCTCTTTTCCCTGCATAGTATCGAAAATCTTAGTATTTTGGATTCTTCAATCAATTGGTTCATGTCTTTCCTAAGTCAATTCAACAGCTATCAACTCTCCATCCTTGGACCCCATTTATTTATTCATTTTTTGGCCTTGCTCTCTCTGTTCTGGCCTCCAAGCTGCTTCTATATTTCCTCAAGCTGCCTCCAGAAACTTTGGTTGCCTCTTTCATACCAAACATTTTTTTTTTCCTTAAATCAATTCCCTATAAAGACTACATAGCATGCACATAATTTGAGATGGAATTTGAATGTAGAGGCAAAACCTGCAACAGTTGTGTGTGATTTTGAAGCCTTTCACTGTGGTGGCCACAAAATGCCAACTGAAGCATTGCAGCTACAATATCTTGGGCTGCAATGTGTGAATGGTTTGAACGCTGTATTTCAACATCGCATCCTGTTGGGAGGCTCAGTGCTTGCTGCATATTCCGGACATTTAATTAACTTGAGTTAGTCAACTGTGGGGAAACGTACATTGATTCCTTAACCCAGACAATCTCGTCTGTTGCTTTGACCTGTGGATGTGGGAGACGGATTGAATCATTTGAATAGAAGTTGTTCTTCATTTTGGGGAGAGAGAGAGGAACCCACCTGTCCGAGGAAACTTGTAGTATACACAATGTGTAGTATACACGGACAGAGGTTGTCCAGAATGTCATTGTACACAGAATTTATACGAAACTGAGGGAAAAATATATTTTCTTTTGATACAGAATAACAAGCAGCTCCCTTGCAAATGGCTAAATAGTAGAGAACACCATCTACACCCTCGTATCATGCTGCAAAGCATTTTGCCATCCCTCTGCTACTCTGTAAATTAGCTTCAAAATTGGGTCAGATTCCACCTACATTTTCTACATGATGCAATTGATTTAATGTCTCCATGCAAGGCATTAATCCCTCGGTGAGGGTACCACTCGGATCTACTGGGATACTGGAAGACATGCAAAAGGACTTGAAAAATTGACACACTCATTAGAATCATGCAGGGCAACCTGATAGAAGTGTTTAAAATGGAAGCAGACCATTACCAGCAGTAGAGGGGCCATGAACGAGGAGCCAGGATTAAATGTAAGAGATTCAGAACAGAGGGCAGGAGAAACTTCTTTACACAGAGTTCTGAGAATGTGGAACTCACTTACAGGGTGTTGGGTTGAAGCAGAAACTGTGTCAACATTGCAGATTAGATTGGATAGGTGGATGAAGAAAAATAGGTTGAAGGAATATGTGAACAGGGTGGTGTGTGGAAGGGGAGTTTAGGGTTATGGGGAGCGGGCAGGAAGTGGGGTTGAGGCCAAGATCAGATCAGCCATGATCTTATTGAATGGCGGAGCAGGCTCAAGGGGCCAAATGACCTACTTCTGCTCTTATTTCTTATGTAAACACCGACACGGACTGGTTGGATCGAATGGCCTATTATTGTGTTGTGGCTTCTATGTAATTGACCTGTGGAATGTGTTTGGATGGTCTAGATTGACAATCTAGGTTTAAGTATTCTCGGCCATTTTGTTAATTTATTACCTGGTTTATGAACTTTGAGGGTTTTTTTGGCGGTCTTTTTTCATTCATTCAGTTTTCATTTGCCTTTTTATTTGGTCATAAGTTGCCAAAACATCCAAGTTCAATTGTCCATTTCCATTGTCCAGGCATTTGTGATCTCTTTCACTTCCGACTTCATTCCACGCCTAGTCTTCATGTACTTGTACAGTCCAGATGGCACATTGAACGGGTTCACCAATAACACACTGTCCTACTTCAACGTCAGCCACTTGGAGGCAGGATCGGAGCCACTTGAACCAATGGCGCTTGGATACAAGGTTGAGATCTGCAGGTAGACTCTCTCTTTTACTTGAACCTCTTTCCTTTGCAATTTTCTGTCATTTCATAGCTAGAAACTCAGTTCCGACACATTTCTAAAATTGAATGTAATAAAGCAAAGTTAAAGAAATATTCATTACTTTTATTCGCATCAATCTGAACCATCTCTTTTCTATATAAACCCCGACCCCATTGGCCAAAGACACTTGCTTTAGATATTGACGATGTGTTTGGCAAACGCAATCAAAACAGCTCAAACCTCAGTTCATGATCAGTGTCAGCTGTTGCTCAGTGAGTAGCACTCTTGCCTCTGAGTCACAGGGTTTTGTGGGTTCAAGTCCCACTCCAGGGACTTGAGCACAAAAATCTAGGCTGACACTCCAGTGCAGTGCTGAGGGAGCACTGCACTTTCGGAGGTGCGGTCTTTCAGATAAGAAGTTAAACTGAGGCCCCGGTCTGCACTCTCAGGTGGACATAAAAGATCCCATGACACTAGTTCGAAGAAGAGCAGGGGAGTTATCCCCGGTGTCCTGGCCAATACTTACTCCTCAATCAACATCACTTTAAAAAAAAAACAAATTATCTGATCATTATCACAGTGCAGTTTGTGGAAGTTTGCTGTTTGGAAGTTGACTGCTGCGTTTCCCACTTTACAATAGTACTTCATTGGCTGTAAAGCGCAGTGAGAGGTCCGGTGGTCGTGAAAGGCGCGATCCAAGTCTTTCCTTTTTTTTTTTAATGATCACTTCGCTGACTGTTTTGGTTATTTCTATGGAACAGTGCGTGTCTGTATAGTGGTTATGATATTGGACTAGTAACTAATGGGCAAGTTGTGAAATTGAATTTAATAAATCTGGTAATTTGTAGGTTGGAACATATTTAAAAACTATTTTATCATTAAAAATTGGTTCACTAATGGTCTTTATGGTAGGACATCTTGCACCCCTATCTAGTCTAGTCTATCTGCAACTCCTGTCTACAGTACATAGTTCATTATTTTAAATTATCCGCTCTTAATGCTCTCTGAAGTGGCCTAGCAAGGCAGTCAGTAATGGAAGGCTCACCACCACTGTCAGGACAACTGGGGATGGACAACAGATAAAGCTAGTCAATGTTACCACACTCTCAACTGATTAGAAGTTAATGAAACATCTAACCTTTAATCCAGATTACGGAATCAAAAGAGGCTGATGCAGTTATTTGTTTGATGTCAGTGCACCCTACCTGATATAAAAGTCGCACATTCTGACTACACCAGTGTAAGACATGGGTGCAGAGTTCAAAGAAAGTGATATTTTTAAATTAGATTCAAATGTAGATGACACAATACATATGGATTAATTTCCTTAAAAACATTTTAATTTTTTAAGTACAATAATAAGGAAAACAGTCACTCTTCTTCCGCCCTTCTCCTCCAACCTCCTCAATTTTGTACTGTGTTCTTTATTGGAATTTCTACTTAAGCTGCAGCTAGGAAAATACATGCAGGACGATTTACGCGCATTTAAATCAGATGTAAGTAAGTTCCTTATTAATCAAATTACAATGTCCCTTAAATATGTTGTTATATATCTTTGCTTATAACCACTATTCTCAGTTGCAGTAATGTTCTCAACACTCACATTTTTAGGATTCCACTGTTCAGTATTTGACATTTCAAAACCTGTCATCTTAGGTACAAAGACTACAGAGAACCTCCATGGTCTTCTCAGCCATATGATCGGTCAAAGGAATTCTGGTCTGTCTTAGCAGCCAGACTGGCTTTTGTCATCATTTTCCAAGTAAGTGGTTTGAAGCACTACTCCTGTTAGCTCAGTGTTGGTCCTCCAGAGAATGGACGATACCTACAAGCACTCCTTCCATAATGGAAAGAGCAGCTAGCCCAGGATGATGGAAAGATGGGAATAACGTGATTAAAGCTGGGGGGGGGGGGGCGGCGGGTATGGGGGGGAGATGTATATCATTGCAACTAGTGTTTTTGAAAGTTTTCCATGATTTAAAATCTGTAACCTATTAAGATCAGTACATGAGCTGTGCGCTTCATTGGAAAAATCCTCTATAAATATTCCCATGGCCATTCGCATAAAAATGTCCACAGGTGGCTATTACCCTTACACCTGAAACTATTCTGTGTGACTGGAGTAGGTGGTGCTCCAATGATGTTTCAATGTTAATTGGATCACTGATCTCTAATACTCCCTGTGATGCCAAATACATTTTTGTTAAAGGCTGTGTGTCTTTGCGCTTTTGCAGGCCTCCCACCATTGGTGGTGCTGTGGCACAAGACTGCCCACTTCACCCCTCACACCTCAGCATGTGGGCGGGCATGCAGGCCAATCCAGTGTGGCAACTGTGCGCATCATCTCAAACTACTGGCCAAAATGCCAGACAGCGCCCTTATCTTCTGTCCAGAGTTATGTAGGGCCCACGTTGAAGTATTGACTGTCCCATTCTCTGTTGGTGTCTTCTGCCCACCCCCTTCTAACTGTAGTTATATACTACATTTGAGTAGTAGTTGCTATATTTTTATATGTACAGTATATTTATATAGTCAGATGCGGCTAGTAGAATGGGCAGGCAGGTGGCAGATACAAAGTAATATGAATAAATGTGGGTTAATGCATTTTGGGAGGGAAATCGAGGAATGGGAGTATCCACTTGATGGAATGACACTGAGACAGTGGAGACCTAGAAGTTCAAATGCATAATTTTTTGAAAGTGCAGGTCAATAATGCCGTTGAGAGTCGATGGTATTTTGAGTTTTATAAACTGACCATGAAGTACAAGTAACGATGCATTTACACAAAGCTTGTGTCGTTTTGGGTACCCCATTATACAACGGATGTTAACGCCAAAGAGGGTAAAGCATAGGTTCATCAGGGTGATGCCAGGGTTGGAAGACTATAGTTATGAGGAGAGACTTGAGATACATGGACAATTTCCATTTGGGGTAGAGAAGGCCAAAAATAAATTTGAGAAGATTTTTGTTTTTAATTATGAAGGATTTTGAGAAGGTGAATAAGGAAATATTATTATGCAGAGAATGAGGAGAAATTTCTTTCTGCAGAGTGTTGTTGGTGTATGGAGTGCTTTGCCTTAGGGAGTGGTTACAGCAGGGACCATAGATAGTATAAATATTTGAAGCTGAGGACTACAGGGAGAGAGTGGGATTCATTTTGGATTGCTTTGACAATGACCTTTCCATTATTCTAAATTTCTGCAACATTCCCTCTTTTTTTTTCTCCCACTATCGCCAAATGGGATCTTCACACCTGCCCCACTCACTACCCTGTCACATCAACACTCTTTTAAAATATGGGAGCCCATGCTGTTTCTAGCCTGATGACCAAACCACACGCTCAAATCTCCAAGCTCTTCTCTCAGCCCATATCCCCACTGCTATCAAATTTTCCAGAACCACTTTGATATTTTTTAATGCATCATTCCCAAGTTTACCTCGCCCTCTTCTCAATCTATTTTTACCTCCTCTTTGCCCTTCTGCACTAGCCCCAAACCCAATCCATGCCCACCCAGTCTCTTCTCACTCCACTGTTCCTCTTTACCTTTTAATGTCACCCCTGTTTTTAATGCCCAATTCCCAACCCATTCTTTTTTTCTTACAATGCGGATAGAAAAATAAATAGGAGCAGGAATAGGCCATACGACCCCTCAAGCCTGCTCCGCCATTCAATAAGATCATGGCTAAAATTCTACCTCAACTATACTTTTCTGATCGATTCTCATATCCCTTGATTTACTTAGTGCCCGAAATTCAATCTATCGGTCTAGAATATACTCGATGACTGAGCATCCACAGCCCTCAGGTACAAAGAATTCCAGTGATTCACCACCCTCTGAGTGAAAAAACTTCTCATCTCAGTCCTAATGGCCGACTCCTTATCCTGAGACTATGACCCCTGGTTCTAAATACTCCAACCAGAGGAAACATCTTCCCTGTATCTACCATGTCAAGCCTTCTAAGAATTTTACATGTAGATAGAATTACATAGAATTTACAGCACAGAAACAGGCCATTCAGCCAATGTTTCTGCTCTACTCGAGCCTGCTCCCACTCTTCCTCATCTATCAACATATCCTTCTATCCCTTTTCACCCTTGTGTTTATCTAGCTTCCCCTTAAATGCATCGATTGCTGTTCACCTCAACTACTCCGTGGTAGCGCGTTCCGCATTCTTACCACACTTTCTCCCGCTGTTTAACTCTCAATGTACCTCTTTTTTCGCTTTAATTCCCACCTCATTCTTTAACTTCCGCCCCTCCCATTCTCCCTCTTTTTATTTAATACCCAATAGCCTCTTCAATTACCATCAACAATGCTAAGGGAGATTTACTAGTTTAATTTCAGTGGTTCAATTTTTCTAAGTAACCTTTTTTTGGGGGTGGGGTGCATAAAGCACCTTGGCATTGAGGAATTACAAAGCACTTGGTGTCTGAGCTGAAGTTAAAGGAAGAGGTCCAGTGTTTTGGTTTAAACTTATTTTCTTATCTCTCTTAGATCTCCTTGAGTTGTGCCATATTCCTGAATTTGACGTCAGCACAGTTTTACTAACCGCCCCTCTCCTGTGTCTTTACAGAACCTAGTTATGTTTATGAGTGACTTTGTGGACTGGATGATACCAGACATTCCAAAGGAAATCAGTGAGCGCATGTCTAAAGAAAAGCTATTAATGGTGGATCTTTTCCTGAAAGAAGAGCAGACCAAACTACACATAGTGGAGGTACTTTCTTCCCAAGAGAAAGAGAGGACAGCGGAATACTTTGATGAAAGCCCCAAGGAATATACACCAGAGCTATCCGAAAACTGCATGGGCGGCACGGACTCTTCCAACTCCCACCTTGTAAATGCAGGAAAGGAAGCTGTTTAGAGACTGATGCTTTACAATAAACCTAAGTTTCCTTAGTTGGGGCATTCCACAATATGGCAAGGTGTCACTTAAAAGGAGCAGCAAAAACGTGATCTGCATTAACGGCACCTTTGGTGGACGGCTTGAGTTTGCTGTTCATGTTGCCATTTTGAAAATGTTGATGCAAGAACCACTTTCTTTACAGATGAGGCGGACCATGATTTGACTGTATAAAAAAATACATTATATTTTTACGCAGTGCAATGCAGATAGTGTCACTGTTTTGTATTCCACAGGAATGTTATTTCAGATAGTTTCCATTTCCTAAATAACAGTACAAGCAAAACTTAGCCTTTAGCTTGGAAAAGAATTCTGACGACAGTTTCCTTTTGAGCTCTTTTTCTTGCCAAAATTAAAATGTACTGTGCTTTTTTTTTACTATAAATATTTATGGTTTAATTAGTAATCATCTGAGTCTCCTTTTTGTTTCTTAGCCGTTTGGGTAAAGACAGAATTTTCCACCCCCTAGTTTAAAATGTTCTGGAATTCGAACAAACAAAATGGCAACTTCTTCAAAGCAAGGTTCCCATCGGTTAAGAACACACCACTTGCATTTTGAAAAGGGTGTCCATTTTGGATAATGTGGTTCAGAGGGAAGCAAATGTGGGCAAAGAAATAGTGATCAGGAATTTGTAATTTATTGCAGTAGTAGTGAACTGAGCTAATAATCCAAAAGCAGCCAGGCATTCGCATATCAGATTTGCTATTCTATACACATTCTATATACATAATCAATGGAAAATCCTGGAATACCATCCATAGCAATACTGTCCATTTGACTTCATCCAGAGCACTGCCGAAATGAGCTTCGAGAAGCAGCCCCACCCTAGCTAGTTTTACGCAGGGAATCAGCTAGCTGGAAGGCAGTGCTTGGCATTGCCAGGATGTTTTACAAACCCAAATTCCTTTTGTGGCAAATGAAACCTGCCCATCAGATGGCTTTCACCAAGGGGCTTTAGTAGGAGATTTTAAGTGTGTAGTTAGCTTCAAATCATGCACCTTAACTTTTATAAATGCCTGCAGGACCCTGACTTAAAGAGAAACGATTTACTAACTTGTGAATAGATAGGTTATTAGCATTCAACGATTTGATTGGCTGAATAAAGGGGATTAATTCCTGGTTGAGTCCCAAATTCTAAGAATTGTTTCTGAAAAAAAAATGAATAGTGGGGATACCTTTTAGGATCGCATTTCAAATTGAGACGGAATTGCATTCAGTAGACTTTCTGCATGCTGCTGTTCTGATAGAAGAGACTACATTGTTTAAAGGCTATCCCTTCATGCTTTAATACATCTTATTTTACTGTCTCTGCCTCACCCCCTCTTTCTCTTCCTTTTCTCTTTTTTTCGTCTTTTTTTTTCTCTTTCATTCTCCTTTCTCTCCGTCTCTCTTCTGCAGATCACTAATGAAACTTGGACTATAGTTACAATTTTCTCTTGACTTTCACTCTTTTCTCTCCATCTCTTCTACCTCTATCTCTCTCTCTCTCTCAGATCACTAATAAAACTTAGACTGTAGTTTAATTTTTTTCTTAAATGGATCTCGTGTTAACTGTTGAATTAAGATTCAGCAGTTGTCAGAGTTGTTACAATGGGGGGAGGGAGTGGGGTGGTGGGGGAGAGGGGAGGTATGGTGCAGATTAACTGCTGTAGGCACCAAATTAGAAAAGTATAATTTCAGGTTTTGTAAAAGTTGCTTTAATGTCAATATTCGAAATCGACACACATTTTACGTTTCAATTTTGGAAATTAGAAACTTTTAAGTCACGAGCCCTTTAGTGTGTTTAACTCTTGTTCTTTTCTCTCGATGTTGTAATTGGATTATAACCAAAGAAAATATGATTTCAAAGCAGATCATTATCCATCTTAACTGGGGTGAGTTTCACTATCTAGAGGATTGCCACCTGTAACACTGTACCTCAGCTGTATGAGATTTCCTTCGTGTAATGCAATCTGAGCACTGGCTCACAGTGGTGTCGTGTGCATAGTCCAAAAATTTTATTTTTGCTCAACTTTATGTATTTTTTTGTTCTCGTAATATATGTAATCATCTTTTTCCATGTTTGTACAGTTTTTCTGTCTGGTGCAGAAGTTTTCTGATTGTGTTTCTATTATCTATGATCCATCTCTGGTCGTTTTATTGATCAATCACATTTTATCAATGCAAATTCTGCTGATGCAGTCACCTTGAGTCCTCCACCCCCCCACACACCCCCCCCCCCCCCACTCCATGCCAGCCATGATTAAAGTTGAATAGATAGATTATAACATTTAATACCTACATTTCCTTCCAGCTAAACAATGTCTTGAATTTAATAAATCTTATTTTAAATGAATGCCCAGTTTGGGCTCTTCCCAACACCTTTCCCATGTTCACAGTACATTAGCAGACTTATGAACCAAAATGATGGTCTCTGCTGAGCATGTTAGAATAGTCCAGGTCTAGCAATTAACTCTGAAACATGGTAAATAGTTCACTGGAGAATACATTCTCCCAAAACTTCAGAGGGCGTACAAGTAATGCTCTACTAGATCACTTTAAAAACTACTTACCCTGATTTAAAGTGAATACAGATAAAATTATCAGAAGGACTGGCAAGATGCAATTCAGTATAAAAATCAAACGTGCACAAATTGGGTTGTGTTCAAAAAAAAAAAACACCGCTTCCATAATTCTTGCAGCTCCTTTCAGTATATTCTTAGAGAATGGTCTCTGGTGTATGTTGTATTATCAGAGTTCCTATTTGTTTCTCTCCACTAAAAGAGAATAGATGAATAGAAGGCTTTCCTGAGAGGATCTCTGAATTATCAAGATATCTTCTCCTTTGATGCAGAAGCAGTCTTTGTTGAAAATTGTCTGCTTGGATAGGGTTTGTACAGATGTATTTTACACCAAGCTAGACAAAGGTGGGAATGGCTTGAAATTGTGGCTTCCTTTTGTACATTTCCCAGGAGGTTGTACTTCAAACCTGCTCGCAAATTATAAATTACGTCTGCATCAGTCATTGAAGAAGACATTTGTTTGCAATGCATTCATTTTAAACAAAAAGTCCCAGCAAAGTCAGCTTATCTTCATTGATTTCCAAACGTACGACATTATGCTTGTACTCGCAGACCGACTATTGAGTTTAAAAGTGGAAGTCAAGAGACAACAGCCTCCATTTTGATTTTGGTTGTCAGCCATACAAAATAGACCAAGAATTCTTTTTCCATCACAGTTCCCATGTCCCCAACTATCCTTTGCTGTCCAGAACCACCTGCTTAGGCATTACCCAGCCTGAATGCTGGACATGGCATCACCATGTACCGTCCATTGTTTGGTACAGTGTTCATCCAACCTCTCTGCTACCCACTTTCAGCCTGACCGCCACACAAGATCAATTCACTTTGTAATACAACATTCTGAGCAAAACAGCAACCATGCCATGAACAGGTACACATCAGAAAATCAAGCGGCTTCTCTTTCCTTTTTTATTTGCTCTGTTTCTTTTTGGCTGCTCAATTCTCCATTTAGCTGTTTGTTTTTTGTCTAATTGCAAGTTGTTTGATGCTTTCTTTTTTCGCCTCCCCCCCCCCCCCCTAATGAATCAACTGATGTACTAATGTTGCAGGGGATATTTTCTCTATTGCAATTTTGAAGCAATTAAAAAAAAACAAAGGTAGTGGGAACTGTTTTGATCTGTATACAATGGGTGTCTTTTAAAGTTACGGTGCATAATTTTGCTGGAGGCCAAATTGGCTAATATCTTTCACCCGTTGAGTAGCAACTTCCCTCAACACGGGGCTATTTTATTGGAGGAAAAATGAGCAAATCAGAAATGATATAAAGTAGTAAAGGAAACATCAGCTAAGCCCAAATTAGACAAGTGTTCAAAGTGAATGGAGTGTTCAAAAGAACAAAATCTAACGATTAGCAAAATTTCTGTTTTTAAAAAAAAAAAAAATTATTTGTGTTAAACATTATCCATAAAATTCTTGGATTGTAGTATGGCAATGTGACACTTCAACTGGAGGGTCATGTGATCAGCATCGCCTATTTGAGAATGCATTGAGTGAGGGATGTCACAACAGCATTTCTCTTCACATTAGCATGCAGTTTGAAGGATTGCTTGTAAGTAAATGGTTAAAATTTACTGTTTTAAATAGATTTGTTTCTTTTTTTAAGCAAGATTCCTAAGCATTTTATTAAAAACAAGAGAGTGGGGGTGAGGGGAAACAGTGTGAGTTCTGCTGAGTACTGTAAGAGGAGAGGATTATTGTACTGTGATCACAGTCACTAATCGTTACGTGTAAAGCCAAGAGCACTAAAGTTCAGATACCGTCTCACTGTCCTGACGTAGGCTGTAAATTCTGATTTCCGTTCTGCTGGAGCATATTGCTTTGCAAACCATTTTTTATAGCTCTTTAAACAAAGCTGAGACCAGAGAGATCTTCCTTATTCATTTCTAGATCATCCTTCTGAAAGTGATAAAGTTGCTGCCTGTTACATGTTTTATTTTAACATATTTCTGTTTATTAAGGATTACAGTTGGGACACGGTATTGAAATTTATGTCGTTTCATGTGTTTTGTTTTGCTTATACAAGCTTTACCTTTTGGCAAAAAATTACATTTCGATCCTTTCCTCGTTGCTCGCGGTAGATTTTGGAGGGATAAAAAATAAATCTGGCCATTCTTTAAACAAAAATTGAAAGCATCGTGTACTGAAATGTTGCTTCCAGTTCACGTGTGTTTACCATATAATGTGTGCAAATGCACATTTAAAATGGTGTAAATGAAGGGATTGAATTCTGCAAACCGTTAAGTCCCATCCTGCTCATGAATTTTTGTGCAAACTGTTCATCGGCCTGAAAAGGTTATTAAGTGTTCTCATTTGAATCTCAACTGTGATCCTAAGTTTTGACAATATGTTAAAGTAAAATCCTGTAAAAGAAGCACAAACATGCATTCAATAACCCAATCCAAGCAAATTCTTGGCAATATTTTGTTGTATTCAACTTGTTACCATGTCCCAATTTTGCTCCTTATATTCAGTGTACTAATGATATAACCAATTCTGTTGTAAGGAAGTCTGCTTGTGAGCAACTATTTTCTTATCCTGGTCTATACTATATCGCAGGATTCCACTGTAGTGGTATTCTAATGATTTTGACATATAATTTTATCTTTATACAATTATGGCAAAACAATATGAATAATGAAAATATGCTGGAAAAAAATAAAGTTCAGTTTTAGGGTTTTTAATCGAAGATGTCCTTTATCCTTTTCCGTATCGGTGCACACCTCGTACATACTGCAACTACTGTGCAGCACTGATTTCAATGCATCACTTAGTATTCACTCAGCTCTCTTGATAAGACACATGTGATAATATGTCTCCACTCCCATTCTCCAGTTATAACCTCAATGTCTATCCCTCTGCATATCAATTTCCACATACAAATAGGATTATCCACCATCTCAGATGGGGAAAATCATTGTCCCGTTAAGGATTTAATTTCTCACTTTAGGAAGGCAAAGTTATTGCAAGGGGGCTGGAGTATAAAAGTAGGGAAGTCCTTCTGCAACTGTACAGGGCATTGGCAAGACCATACCTGGAGTACTGCATACAGTTTTGATCTCCTTATTTAAGGAAGGATACACTTGCATTGGAGGCAGTTTAGAGAAGGTTCACGAGGTTGATTCCCAAAATGAAAGGGTTGTCATATGAAGAAAGGTTGGGCCTATACCCATTGGAGTTTAGAAGCCTGAGAGGTGATCTTATTGAAATGTATAAGATTCTGAGGGGGTTTGACAGGGTAAATGCAGAGAGGATGTTTCCCCTCGTGGGGAAATCTGGAACTAGGGGGCATAGTTTCAGAATAAGGGGTTGCCCATTTAAAACGGAAATAAGGAATTTCTTCTGAGGGTCATGAATCTTTGGATTTCTGTACCCCAGAGGCTGGGTCATTTACGGTGGAGATAGACAGATTTTTGAACCATAAGGGAGTCGAGGGTTATGGGGAGTCGGCAGTGGAGCTGAGTCCAGGATCAGATCAGCCATGAACTTATTGAATGGTGGAACAGACTCGAGGGGCCAAATGGCCTACTCCTATTTCTTATGTTCTCATGTTCTTATTTTTTTAATGACCTCCCTCCACTCCACTGTAGATCAGGACTTCATTCTGGTTATGTTCTTGCTCCTTTTCCCCCTGTTGTCAGCAGCAGTTATATTCAAGAAAGGTTTGGTCGTGATTAAACCATGATAATATTTGGTAGGAATATTCATGTACTCTCCAGGTTTTGTAGATTTTTTTTTTTAAAGAGACTTTTATCTCCTCAGCAACTGTATCAATTTTTTGATACCGTTCTTGCTTTGGGCAACAATTATGGAGTTTCAACCATCAAAGTCCATATTGATTTGTTTCTGATCAGCTTGTCCTTTCTCCCCCCGTCCCCTCCACCCAAACCCTAATCAATGCTGGCTCTCCTTTTCAAAGGTTATACTGAATATCATCTATGAATGCTTTCCAGGGACTGACACCCTTCTGAC
The DNA here is from genome assembly GCF_044704955.1 of Pristiophorus japonicus. Classification (NCBI taxonomy): domain Eukaryota; kingdom Metazoa; phylum Chordata; class Chondrichthyes; family Pristiophoridae; genus Pristiophorus; species Pristiophorus japonicus. Next base: position 124,820,179 of record NC_091990.1, on the reverse strand, counting down.
ATCTAGAGATCTGCAGCTTAGTACATCAAACGTTTGATGTTATTAGATTTGCTGAAAAGCTGCCCAATGCAGATTTCAACAACAACTTGTAATTATAATATGCCTTTAAAGTATCTTAAAACATCTCAAGGTGTTTCTCAAGACTATTACAGACAAATAAATTTGACGCCAAGCCATAAGGAGAAATTAGGGCGATGACCAAAAGCTTGGCCAAAAAGATAGGTTTTAAAGGAGGAAAGAGAGGTTTGGGGAGGGAACTCAAGCTTGGGGCCTGGGTTGAACGATTATAATCAGATGCTCAGGAGAGCAGAATTATAGAAGCGCAGATCTGTGGATGGGGCGAGGGGGGAGATTAGAGATGGGAAGGGGCAAGGCCATGGAGGGATTTGAAAATAAGGATGAGAATTTTTAAATCGTGGCGTTGCTTAACAGGGAGACAGCGAGCAATAGGGGTGATGGGACTTAGTGCGAGTTATGATACGAGCAGCCAATTTTTGGATGACAAGTTTACGTAGAGTAGAACGTGAGAGGCCAGCCAGGAGTGTGAGATTTAGCTTCAATTAAAGAGTGTGCATGGGACTACTTTGCATTGACTGATTTGGCATTCCACTTTTTAATGGGCTGTGAGAGGTTTCTGCTGCGTGAGGAGCGCTAACTGTAAATTGTCATTATTGTGCGGCGAATCCTCCAGATTACAACCTCCTGTAATGACCACAACCCTGCTCAACCTGCACATTGATACTGGGTAATCCCACTGAAACATTCAGCTCTTGAAACAAGGTGGTGATGGTGTGACCATCTCCACCAGAACAAACTTGTCCTTTGGCTGACATTGATGGGAACATGGGGCCAGAAACGACCATTGCAGGCCTCTAGTGCCTGTGTCTAGGCACTAATCATAACACCTCTCATACCTCCTATCAAGTTGTAAACTTACCATATTCGACACTGATTTTGGGCTTGAATGGAAAGTACCAGCTATAAGAGCTACCTCCAGACCAGGTAAGGACGGCAAGTTACCTGCATCAGGCATGTTACCAATTTGAGTCTTGCCTTGGGTATTTTCTCGGATACACTCCCATAAGTACTCTCACAACCATTTGGCCTATTGGAACCTGCTCATACTGCCCAGTATCTAACTGCATGGTAGCATTGCCAATGGAGGGGGCGGAGTGCGGTTCTGGGTTATGATGGGAACTGGATATTTGTGTCTTTTCAGATGTGTGCTTCAATTTCTTTGAAGGTGGTTGGTGAGATGTGGCTACTTGCAAATCATTAGCTGCTTTATTTCATAGTGCATGAATGTGCAGCACAGGTTGTTATTTGAATCAGTACAACTTGGCATACAAAATAATTGATCATGCTATACTTCCTTACATCAATGGGTACAGCAGTGTAGTTGTGTAGTGTTACTAGACTAGTAATCCAGAGGGCTGGACTAATAATCCAGAGAATGTGGATTCAAATCCCTCCATGGCAGTTCGAGAGTCTGAATTCAGTTTTTTTTTAAGCTGGATATTTTTTTAAATGGTATCAGTAACACTTGATCATGAAGCTGTCAGATTGTTATAATCCAATTGGTTCACTAATGTCCATTAGGGAAAGAAATCTGCTGTCCTTCCCTGGTTTGGCCTTTAAGTGGCTTTAGCCCCACAACAATGTGGTTGATTCTTAATTGCTCTCTGAAGTGACCTAGAATATGGAATCAAACTGCTTTGGTTTGTGAAGAAAGCTCACCACCACCTTCTCGGGGCTTCCAGAGATGGGCAATAAATGCAAGTTTTGCCAGTGACATCCACATCCCAATAATGAATCAAAACAGGATTATACAGATTGAACCTCCCTTGTCTGGCATCCTCTGGACCTGGCCTATGTCGAATAAGGAATTTTGCCAGAAAAAGGGAGGACAGCCCGGGAAGTAGGAGGGTAGTGCCCCGGGCGGGCCCCAAGTGTCAGCGGGCCCCAAAGTCGGGGTGGAGGTCAGCCGCGTTCTGCACAGGTGCCCACGGCCACCAGCATCATGCTGGAAGAGGTGTGGTGCCTGATAAGGGAGTCCTGCAGGACAGCCGCCACTCCAGCCGGTGGAGAGCTGCGCTTGGTGGAGACTTTGTTCCAGACCCTGGTGAGTTCCTTGTAAAAGACAGGCAGCTCCTGGAAGGTGGTCCTGACGCCCCCCAAGCTCACAAACAGGAGCTGCGTGTCGTAGTTGAGGCCGTGCTGCTGGCGGAAGAAATACGTCGCCAGAGCACGCCACCTAGGAGGGGGCTCGACGTAAAGCTATCTCTGCAGGGTCTGAAGACGGAAAGTCGCGAGCTTGGTGCTGACGCACACCAACGACTGACTGCCCTCCCCAAGCGGGAGACTCAAGACCGTGGCAGAGACCCAGTGCTTCCTGTTGTTCCAGAAGAAGTCCACCAGCTTCTTCTGTATCCTGGCGACAAATGCAGGGGGAGGGGTCAAAGTGACCAGCCGATACCACAACATTGCGGCCACCAGCTGGTTTAGGACGAGCGCTCGACCCCTGTAGGACAGCACTCGGAGCAGTCCTGTCCAGCGCCCAAGGCGAGCGGCGACCTAGGCCTCCAGCTCTTGCCAGTTTGCCGGCCAGGCTTCCTCGTCGGGGCTAAGGTAGACTCCCAGATAGAGGAGATGGGTCGTGCTCCAGGCAAAAGGCCTGAGCTCCTCCGGCAGGGAGTCCACCCGCCACTGACCCACCAGGAGTCCGGAACATTTCTCCCAGTTGATCCTGGCGGAGGATGTGGCCGAATAAATCTCCTGGCACTCACGCATCCTCCGCAGGTCAGCGGGATCCTCTACCGTGAGGAGCACGTCATCGGCATAAGCCGAGAGGACGACCTCCACGCCCGGCCCTTGCAGAGCCAGTCCTGTCAACCTCGTCCGCAGAAGGCGCGGGAAAGGCTCCACGCAGATGGCATATAACTGGCCGGACATGGGGCATCCCTGGCGCACCCCTCTCAAAGCGAAGGGGCGCCGTCAAGGACCCGTTAACCTTTATCAGACACTCCGCGGCGGCGTACAAAAGTCAGATCCGGGCGACGAAATGCATCCCGAACCCGAAAGCGCGCAGAGTCCCGAACAGATAGTCGTGATCCACCCTGTCGAACGCCTTCTCTTGGTCGAGAGATAGGAAGGTGACCGACAGACCAGCCTCCTGGGAATGATGGATGAGGTCCCGGACCAGATGGATGTTATCGTGGATTGTCCGGCCGGGGACCATGTAGGACTGGTCGGAGTGGATCATCTGGTCCAGCACGGCACCAAGGCGAGCAGACATCGCCCTGGTGAAGATTTTGTAGTCCGTGCTGAGGAGGGAAACCGGGCGCCAGTTCTTAAGGAGGCGGAGATCGCCCTTCTTGGGCAGCAGGACGATGACTGCCCTGCGCCAAGAGAGGGGCATCTCCCCGGTCGCCAGACTTTCCCCTAGGACCCACGCGTAGTCGCCCCCCAGGACGTCCCAGAATGCCCTGTGGAACTCCACGGTCAGCCTGTCCAGCCCTGGGGATTTTCTTTCGAGAGCCGGTCGAGGGCACCGGTCAGCTCCACCAGGCTTAGCGGAGCTTCCAGATTTTCGGCGCCCTCCGGGCTGACCTTCGGCAGGTCCTCCCACAAAACTCTACGCGCTTCCTCGCTGGACGGCTCCGGAGAGAACAGAGCCCCGTAATATTCACGGGCCCTGTTGTTGACGCCCTCCGGATCCAGAACGAGAGAGCCGTCGTCGGCCAGCAGCGTCAAGAGCTGCTTACGGACAGTCTGTCTTTTTTCCAGCGAGTAGAAGAAGGGGGAGCCACGGTCCAGATCCCGCAGGATCCGCGACCTCACGAACGCGCCTCGGGACCCGACGAGCAGCAGGTCCTTCAGCGCGGCCTTCTTCGCTTCGTACACCGTCCGCAGGGCCGAGTCCTCGACGACTTGACCGAGATGTGACTCTAGGTCGAGCACCTCTTTTCTAGGCGCCCGACCCTGGCCGCCCGCCTCTTGGTCGACCCCTTCGCATACTCTTGACAGAAGACGCGGACGTGAGCCTTGCCCACGTCCCACCATAGCCTCAAGGAGGGGAAGCCCCCCTGCTTCTTTCTCCAGTTGGCCCAGAAACGACGGAACGAGTCCTGGAACCGCACGTCCTCCAGCAGCTGGTTGTTAAAGTGCCAGTACGCGGACCCCGTCCTCGCGCGGAGTGAAGCGAGCTCCGCCCACATCAGGTGGTGGTCCGAACACGGCACCGGCCACATGGAGGCCGCTGGGACGCAGGAAACGTACGCCCGAGACACGTAAAGGCGGTCGATTCTGGACCATCCTCTTCCAGGCCTCACCCAAGTAAAGGTGGGGGAGATTTCGCCAGAACTCCAAGTCGAAGGACCCGACCAGGTCCCTCAACTTCTCGATCGCCGTCATGCTCTGCGGGGCACCGGAGCGGTCCCTCGCCTCGAGGGTGCAGTTAAAATCCCCCCCCCCCCCCCGAGGACAATGCAGTCGCCGACGGCGACGGAGCCAACAAGAGCGGACAATTCTTCGAAGAAGCGAGCCTGCTGCGGGCCGGGCTGAGAGGCGTACACGTTCACGAGATGGAGCGGCACGTCCCCCAGGCGAACCGTGACGTGCAGCAAGCGGCCTGGCACGGGCTCCTCGACCCCCAAGATCTCCGGCTGAAAATGCGGGGCCAGCAAGATGGTTACCCCACAAGAAGTGGCGGTGAGGTGGCTCATGCGGACCTCTCCTTGCCATTCCAAGAGCCACGTGGCTTCGTCTCCCGGAACGGTGTGGGTTTCTTGCAGGAAGCACACTGCATATTTCCCCTCCCGCAGGAGCGAAAATTTGTTAAAACTACGGCGTGCCTCTCTGCCGCCATTGATGTTGAGGCTGGCTATGGTTATCTTCATGACAAAAGCATAGTGCAACCTCTACCTTAACCTATTGTGGGGGGGGGGAGTGGAGTCGTTTGTTGACCTCCACTCCTTCAGCAGCCCAGCGAGGAACCTTTTGAGCCGGCGCAGCTCAAAGCCTTGCGCATTTGATAAGGGCCCGCCCGCGGCCATGGTTTTAGCAGCGGCACGGACGGACGCGATGAGCAGCCCCGGCTCGGACCATCTTTCCAGGGCCAGATGGGCTCGGTTGCAGCGACTCTGGCTCTGGACCAAAAAGTCCCGGAGTTCCTTTGCAGGAATGAGGGGGGACTCAGCGGCGGGCACGAGGAGATCCACCGCCTCACTGGCGATGGACTCGAGATCTTCTCCCTCATCCCCCACCGAGTCCCTATCCCCCTCCGGGAGGTCGCCGCCAGCAGCTGGCCCGTCGACCGCACGAGATACGGCAAACGGCCCGGCCGCTCCATCCGGCCCTGGCTCTGCCCCGAACCCACCCCCAGGATCGTCGGCAGAGGAGTCCCCACTGGGCTCTTTTAAAAGCGGTGCTGGGTCGGGAAGCGACAGCGGAAGGGGTTCCTCCTCCGCCCCAGGAGCCGGCAAACACGGAGAGACCTGGTCAAAGAAATGTTCCAGGTCCTCCAAGTACCCCAGCTCCAAAGTAGGGTGCGAGGGTTGGTTTTCTTCCCCCTCCCCGCCGCCACCCCCCGGCCCAGCGTGTGGATGTATATTAACATTTTTTAAATTTTCATTTTCGACCGAGTCGTGCAAGTCCCGGGGGAAGTTGGGTAATGGCTGGCTGGGCTCAGGTTTGGCCTTTTCGGCCCCGCCCGCCTCAGTCCCCGGGACGCTCGACCCGGCAGCAACGCATTTCTCCGCTGGCCCCGCGCCCCCCACGACAGGCAGATCTTCCACGCCATCCCCGGGAGGCAGAAGCTGGGCAGCCTCGACTGTCTCACCCTCCTGGGGACAGATTCTTCTCGCCTACGGCGCAGTTTGGGGGCGCTGGTGGGGGACGCGGGACACGCGGCAGGCACCGACTCCTCCGCGGAGGGATGTTGTTCCCCCTCCGTCTCATTGGAGCGGCGCCTCCTTTTGTTCCTGTGGTGCGCGGAGGCAGGGAGACCTCCATGTCTGCCGAGGCCTCCCGCTCCACCCCCCCCTTTTCCTTATCTTGCCCGCGCCCGAGCCCCTCTGCGGTATTGGTCAACGGCTTGGGCACGGGCTCAGGGCACCCCGCACTCGCCGATGACTGGGTTGGGCTGAGCGCGGTGATCAAATTGTCTGGCGCACTGAGGGGACCCGCCTCGAGATGTTTCGCCTTCCTCCGCGCCGCCTTTCCGATCGGACGCTCTCCATCCCCCTCCCCCCCGCCGGCGGCCGTGCAAACAAAGGCCCCCGACGATGCCCACGCACCCACAGCTCCCGGCACACGGACGCTACTAGGGCGCCAACATTGACCGCCCTCGGTGGTTTGGCGGCCTTGGAGGTGGGGCAGTTCTTACGAACATGCCCCACCTCCCTACAGGCATGGCACCGCACGCTGTCCGACGTCCAGAAGACGCGGTAGGCAGTCCCCTCGTGCACCACATTAAAATTATCCTCTGTCGTCTCCTCCCGCACCAGCCGGACAAAGAGCTGGCGGCGGAAGGAGAAGACGTGGCGCAGGCTGTTCTCCCTGAGGCCGAGCGGTATGGGGTTGATCCCTGACCTTACCTCCCCCAGTTGGTGTAGGTGAGGGAGGAGGAGCCCAGCGGGAACAAAGGGCGGGACGTTAGAAAGGATGACCCTCTGCGCGGTGGCCTCGCCCATCCACCGTGAGCCCCTTTTCAAGGGCCAGGGACATCGCCCGCTCCGACCCCAGGAAGAATACAGCCTTCCCAGACATCTTGGAGGCTGCGACAATGGCCGAGGGGCCGACTACCCCAGCCATCTCCCGCACACACTCCTCGATGCTCATTGTGGGGTGAGTAGCTCTTGACCCCGTGTTTTTTTGTTATAAGTCTGAATGGTGGCAGGGCAGCAGGAGGCGCAGTGGATGTGGACGCCGCCTGCGCGTACGTCTTAGCTGGCCCTGCCACCGGCGTGGATGGGGTCGCCATCACGGGGTCCCTTTAAGGGCTACACCCACCGCAAAGTCACAGGCCTTAATGTTCTTAATTTGGCCTCGTTTAAGTGGATGAGCAGAGGAGCTCTCAATGAGGCACACCTAGTTGACAATTGGGGAGGAGCCTTGCTCCCACTGCTCAGTTGTCTTAATTGTTTTTTTTCAATTAGGTGGAAAGGGGAGAGAGAGAGAGAGAGACAGAGAGAGAGAGACAGAGACAGACTGCGAGGGCAGGTCTCCCCTCAAAGCGATGGGTGGATGTTTCTTGGGGTGCACTCCCCAGATGGCAAAAAACACAGTCTTTGTAGATGGTCTTCGGGTGAGGGGAGAAGATGTCTTCAGCTGGGGCCACCCAGGCACACACTCCCAACGATGTTAAATAGGGTAATTAATAGTTCTTCAGCCAGGTAGCCCCAACTATCCCAGGCTAGGCAATGGGGGAGGGGTGCTTCAGTGGTGTGTGGAGCCTAGTTATGGACAAGACTTCCACACACACACACACATACCCCCCGCGATGTTCTGGTCCTCGAAATGGTCTTCTTTCCTCCCCCCACTGATACAACAAAGTCTTTCGGGGAATGCACCAAAACACACCCACCTTTGGTTGATGAAGTTTCTCCCTCCTTCCACACTGGATAGTTGTTCTTTTTCCCCCTCTCTCCAACTCTCTGCAGCAGTATTAAAGGTTGTTGAATTTTCTGCTCTCCTCTCCCTCTGGATGAATTGGGATTGTAGTAAGCCTCTTCCTGGGCTGTTTCACAGGTCTCACAAAGGCCTTCCAGGCAGGAGCAACAGCAGGGAGCTCCTTCTCTCTCAGCTCCAGGCTCCAAGTGAATAGGCCACGCCTCCAAAGCTCCACCATTGGTCCACAGAACTCTTTTTGGGAGGAAACTAAAACATTAAATCATTAAATCATGTCCCCCCGATCTGAGGGACACAGCAAACATTTTCAAGGCCCTTTTTTTTTGTGTTATTTTTTTTTTAAGTTTTTTTTGGGGCACTAAAATCATTTTTTTTTTTCTCCAAGTGCCCCCTATAAAAGGGGAAGGGGACACCAAAAAAACACCAGCAATTAAAACAAATTAAACTTTAAAACATAAAATCAAATTAAAATTTGGTTGCCAGGCGTGATGATGCACTCCAGTCCCTCCGGTGCCCACCTCTCGCGGAAGGCCACGAGCGTACCGATGGACACCGCGTGCTCCATCTCCAAGGACACCCTGGCACGGATGTATGCGCAGAAGAGAGGCAGGCAGTCAGGTTGAACGACCCCCTCGACCGCCCGCTGCGTGGACCGGCTGATGGCACCCTTGGCCGTGCCCAGGAGCAGTCCTACGAGGAGGCCCTCAGACATACCCGCTCCCCTCCGCACAGGGTGCCCAAAGATCAGGAGTGTGGGACTGAAGTGCAGCCAGAATTTCAGGAGCAGCCCCTTTAAATAATAAAACGGGGGTTGCAACCTCGTGCATTCAATAAAAACATGGAACATGGACTCTTCCAGACCGCCGAAATTGCAGGCCCGTGAACCGGCTTAAAAATTTATTGCATAGCACTGCTCCGTGCACCACCCTCCAGGCCAAGTCCCCGATAAATAGCGGGAGGACTCCCGCGTAGACTGCCCTCCGTCGGGTACCCTGGCCTCCTCCGGACGGCAAGATGGTACGCCATGGCGTGTCCGGACGGCAGGCGAGGATGGCAAAGTTGAGAGTGTGCAGGAGCAGCCCGTACAGGAAACCTCTCCACGCGGAACTGAAAGGCACGGAGGGGATTTCCCCGAGGCGGCTCAAGTTGTGAAGCGCCGCCTCCCGAGGGAGGTTCCGGGGTTTGGCGCCGATGAGGAATTCCGTCCGGACGGGGGTCAGTTCGGACGGGATCTCCCCACGTGCTTGAGCCTCCTCGAGGCACCTAACGAAGCCAGGGCCCAGAGCTGTTTTAGCAACTCGATGGCATCGGCCGCGCGGCGGACGTCGGCTGAATTTAGGCGCCGCGCCAGCGTGTCTGGCGCCATCCAGCCCGCTCCTCCGCCATCGAGCAGGTCCCTGACCCTGGTCACCTCACCAGCCACAGCCCTCTCGTCCGACTGCCTCGGTCGTGGAGGTACGGATTACCGAGCAGCGGCTCCTGCAGGACAGCCGCCACTCCAGCCGGTGGAGAGCTGCGCTTGGTGGAGACTTTGTTCCAGACCCTGATGAGTTCCTTGTAAAAGACAGGCAGCTCCCGGAGGGCGGTCCTGACGCCCCTCACACTCACAAACAGGAGCTGCGTGTCATAGTTGAGGCCGTGCTGCAGGCAGAAGAAATACGTCGCCAGAGCACGCCACCTAGGAGGGGGCTCAACGTAAAGGTATCTCTGCAGGGTCTGAAGACGGAAAGTCGCGAGCTGGGCGCTGACGCACACCAACGACTGACCGCCCTCCCCAAGCGGGAGACTCAAGACCGCGGCAGAGACCCAGTGCTTCCTGTTGTTCCAGAAGAAGTCCACCAGCTTCTTCTGTATCTTGGTGACAAACGCAGGGGGAGGGGTCAAAGTGACCAGCCGGTACCACAGCATGGCGGCCACCAGCTGGTTTATGACTAGCGCTCGACCCCTGTAGGACAGCACTCGGAGTAGTCCTGTCCAGCGCCCTAGGCGAGCGGCGACCTTGGCCTCCAGCTCTTGCCAGTTCGCCGGCCAGGCTTCCTCGTCGGGGCTAAGGTAGACTCCCAGATGGAGGAGATGTGTCGTGCTCCAGGCAAAAGGCCTGAGCTCCTCCAGCAGGGAGTCCACCCGCCACTGACCCACCAGGAGTCCGGAACATTTCTCCCAGTTGATCCTGGCGGAGGTGCGGCCGAGTAAATCTCCTGGCACTCACGCATCCTCCGCAGGTCAGCGGGATCCTCTACCGTGAGGAGCACGTCATCGGCGTAAGCCGAGAGGACGACCTCCACGCCCGGCCCTTGCAGAGCCAGTCCCGTCAACCTTGTCCGCAAGAGGCGCAGGAAAGGCTCCACGCAGATGGCATATAACTGGCCGGACATGGGGCATCCCTGGCGCACCCCTCTCCCAAAGCGAAGGGGCGCCGTCAAGGACCCGTTAACCTTAATCAGACACTCCGCGGCGGTGTACAAAAGTCGGATCCGGGCGACGAAATGCGTCCCAAACCCGAAAGCGCGCAGAGACCCGAACAGATAGTCATGATCCACCCTGTCGAACGCCTTCTCTTGGTCGAGAGATAGGAAGGCGGCCGACAGACCAGCCTCCTGGGAATGATGGATAAGGTCCCGGACCAGATGGATGTTATCGTGGATTGTCCGGCACGGGACCGTGTAGGACTGGTCGGGGTGGATCATGTGGTCCAGCATGGCGCCAAGGTGAGCAGACATCGCCCTGGCGAAGATTTTGTAGTCCATGCTGAGGAAGGAGACCGGGCGCCAGTTCTTAAGGAGGCGGAGATCTTCTCAGGCAGCAGGACGATGACTGCCCTGTGCCAAGAGAGGGGCATCTCCCCGGTCGCCAGACTTTCCCCCAGGACCCGCGTGTAGTCGCCTCCCAGGACGTCCCAAAATGCCCTGTGGAACTCCACGGTCAGCCCGTCCAGCCCCGGGGCTTTTCCCCTCGAGAGCCGGTCGAGGGCGCCGATCAGCTCTGCCAGGCTTAGCGGAGCTTCCAGATTTTCGGCGCCCTCCGGGCTGACCTTCAGCAGGTCCTCCCACAAAACTCTACGCGCTTCCTCGCTGGACGGCTCCGGAGAGAACAGAGCCCCGTAATAATCACGGACCCTATTGTTGACACCCTCCGGATCCGAGATGAGAGAGCCATCATCGGCCAGCAGCGTCAAGAGCTGCTTACGGACACTCTGTCTTTTTTCCAGCGAGTAGAAGAAGGGGGAGCCGCGGTCCAGATCCCGCAGGAACCGGATCCGCGACCTCACGAACGCGCCTCAGGACCCGACGAGCTGCAGGTCCTTCAGTGTGGCCTTCTTCGCTTCATATACCGTCCGCAGGGCCGGGTCCTCGACGACTTGACCGAGACGGGACTCCAGGTCGAGCACCTCTTTTTCTAGGCGCCCGACCCTGGCCGCCCACCTCTTGGTCGACCCCCTCGCATACTCTTGACAGAAGACGCGGACGTAAGCCTTGCCCACGTCCCACCATAGCCTCAAGGAGGGGAAGCCCCCTGCTTCCTTCTCCAGTCGGACCAGAATCGACGGAACGAGTCCTGGAACCGCTCGTCCTCCAGCAGCTGGTTGTTAAAGTGCCAGTAGGCGGACCCCGTCCTCGCACGGAGCGAAGCGAGCTCCGCCCACACCAGGTGGTGGTCCGAACACGGCACCGGCCGCATGGAGGCCACCGGGACACAGGAAACGTACGCCCGAGACACGTAAAGGCGGTCGATTCTGGACTATCCTACTCCAGGCCTCACCCAAATAAAGGCGCTGGAGTCGGGGTGGAGATTTTGCCAGACGTCCACCAAGTCGAAGGACCTGACCAGGTCCCTCAACTTCTCGATCGCCGTCATGCTCTGCGGGGCACCGGACCGGTCCCTCGCCTCGAGGGTGCAGTTAAAATCCCCCCCGAGGACAATGCAGTCGCCGACGTCGACGGAGCCAAGAAGAGCGGACACTTCTTCGAAGAAGCGCGCCTGCTGCGGGCCGGGCTAAGGGGCATGCACGTTCACGAGATGGAGCAGCACGTCCCCCAGGTGAACCGTGACGTGCAGCAAACGGCCTGGCATGGGCTCCTTGACCCCCAAGATCTCCGGCTGAAAATGCGGGGCCAGCAAGATGGCCACCCCACAAGAAGTGGCGGTGAGGTGGCTCATGCGGACCTCTCCTTGCCATTCCAGGAGCCACGTGGCTTCGTCTCCCGGAACGGTGTGAGTTTCTTGCAGGAAGCACACCACATATTTCCCCTCCCGCAGGAGCGAAAATTTGTTAAATCTACGGCGTGCCTCTCTGCCGCCGTTGATGTTAAGGCTGGCTATGGTTATCTTCATGACAAAAGCATAGTGCAACCTCTACCTAACCTATTGTGGGAGGGGGTGGAGTCGTTTGTTGACCTCCACTCCTTCAGCAGCCCAGCGAGGAACCTTTTGAGCCGGCGCAGCTCAAGGTCTTGCGCCTTTGATAAAGGCCTGCCCGCGGCCATGGTTTATGCGGCGGCGCGGACAGACGCGATGAGCAGATCCTTTTCGGACCATCTTTCCAGGGCCAGATGGGCTCGGTTGCTACGCATTCCACCACTGGCCCCACGCCCCCCACGACAGGCAGATTTTCCACGCCATCTCCGGGAGGCAGAGGCTGGGCAGCCTCGACTGTCTCACCCTCCCCGGGGACAGACTCCTCTCGCCTACGGCGCAGTTTGGGGGCGCTGGTGGGGGACGCGGGACACGCGACGGGCACCGACTCCTCAGCGGAGGGATGTTGTTCCCTCTCCGCCTCATTGGAGCGGCGCCTCCTTTTGTTCCTGGGGGTGCGCGGAGGCAGGGAGACCTCCATGTCTGCCGAGGCCTCCTGCTCAACCCCCCCCTTTTTATTATCTTGCCCGCTCCCGAGCCCCTCTGCGGTATTGGTCAAGGGCTCGGGCATGGGCTCAGGGCACCCCGCGCTCGCCGATGACTGGGTTGGGCTGAGCGCGGTGATCAAACTGTCTGGCGCACTGAGGGGACCCGCCTCGAGATGTTTCGCCTTCCTCTCGCCTTCCTCCGCGCCTTCTTTCCGATCGGACGCTCTCCCTCCCCCCCGCCGGAGGCCGTGAAAGCAAAGGCCTCCGACGATGCCCGCGCACCCACAGCTCCCGGCACGCGGCCGCTACTAGGGGGAGGGGTGGTGGCGGCGCCAGCCTTGGCCGCCCTCGGTGGTTTGGCGGCCTTGGAGGCGGGGCAGTTCTTACGAACGTGCCCCACCTCCCTGCAGGCATGGCACCGCACGCCGTCCGACGTCCAGAAGACGTGGTAGGCAGTCCCCTCGTGCACCACATTAAAACTACCCTCTGTCGTCTCCTCCCGCGCCAGCCAGACAAAGAGCTGGCGGCGGAAGGAGAAGACGTGGCGCAGGCTGTTCCCCCTGAGGCCGAGCGGTATGGGTTTGATCCCTGACCTTACCTCCCCCAGTTGGTGTAGGTGAGGGAGGAGGAGCCCAGCAGGAACAAAGGGCGGGACATTAGAAAGGATGACCCTCTGCGCGGTGACCTCGAGAGGGTCCACCGGCAGGAACGTCCCGCCCACCGTGAGCCCCTTTTCAAGGGCCAGGGACACCGCCCGCTCCGACCCCAGGAAGAATACAGCCTTCCCAGACATCTTGGAGGCTGCGACAATGGCCGAGGGGCCGACTACCCCAGCCATCGGCCGCACACACTCCTCGATGCTCATTGTGGGGTGAGTGTAGCTCTTGACCCCGTGTTTTTTTGTTATAAGTCTGAACGGTGACAGGGCAGCAGGAGGCGCAGGAGGCACCGTGGATGTGGACGCCGCCTGCGCGTATGTCTTAGCTGGCCCTGCCACCGGCGTGGATGGGGTCGCCATCACAGGGTCCCTTTAAGGGCTACACTCACCCCAAAGTCACAGGCCTTAATGTTCTTAAATTGGCCTCGTTTAAGTGTATGAGCAGAGGAGCTCACAATGAGGCACACCTCTCCCCTAGTTGACAATTGGGGAGGGGCCTTGCTCCCTCTGCTCAGTTGTCTTAATTGTTTTTTTCAATTAGGAGGAAAGGGCTCTCAGAGAGGGGAGAGACAGAGAGAGTGACAGAGAAAGAGAGAGGAGGGTGGGAAAGAGGGAAGCTGTGAGGGCAGGTCTCCCCTCACAGCGGTGGGTGGGTGTCTTTCTGGGGTGTACTCCCCAGATGATGGAAAAATAAGACACAGTCTTTAGGATGGTCTTCGGGTGGGGGGAGAAGATGTCTTCACCTGGGGTAGCTGGAGCCACCCATTCACACACTCCCAACGATATTAAATAGGGTGATTAATGATTCTTCAGCCAGGTAGCTCCAGCTATCCCAGACTAGGCAATGGGGGAGGGGTGCTTCAGTGGTTTGTGGGACCTAGCTGTAAGCAAGACCCCCACACACACTTCCACACACACACATCCCCCGCGATGTTCCGGCCCTCGAAATGGTCTTCTTTCCTCCCCCCACCGATACAACAAAATCTTTAGGGGAATGCACCAAAATACACCCACCTTTTGATGATGAAGTTTCTCCCTCCTTCCACACTGGATAGTTGTTGTTCTTTTTCCCCCTCTCTCCAACTCTCTGCAGCAGTATTAAAGGTTGTTGAATTTTCAGCTCTCCTCCTCTCCCTCTGGATGGATTGGAATTGTAGAAAGCCCCTTCCTCCTCTTCCTGGGCTGTTTCACAGGTCTCACAAAGGCCTTCCAGGCAGGAGCAACAGCAGCAAGCTCCTTCTCTCACTGCAACACAGCTCCAAGTGAATAGGCCACGCCTCCAACAGCTCCACCATTGGTCCACAGAACAGTGAAAGTAGCAGGCCAGGTGATTAAGAAGGCATACAGAATGCTTGCCTTTATTGGCCAAGGCATAAAATACTAGAGCAGGGAGGTTATGCTTAAATTGTATAATATACTGGTTAGGCCACAGCTGGAATACTGCGTACAGTTCTGGTCGCCATATTATAGAAAGGACGTGATTGCACTGGAGAGAGTGCAGAGGAGATTTAAAAGGATGCTGCCTGGAATGGAGAATCTTAGTTATGAGGACAGATTGGATAAACTGGGTTTGTTCCCCTTGGAACAGAGGAGACTGAGAGGAGACCTCATTGAGGTGTATAAAAATTTGAGGGGCCTGTGGATAGTAAAGGCCAATTTCCCTTGGTGGAGGGGTCAATTACGAGGGGGCATAGATTTAAGGTGGTTGGTGGAAGGTTATGGGGTGATTGGAGGGGAAGCCTCTTCACGCAGAGGGTTGTGGGAGTCGCTGCCTGGAAGGGTGATGGAGGCAGAAACCCTCACCACATTTAAAAGGTGCTTGGATGGGCACTTGAAGTGCCGTAACCTGCAGGGTTATAGACCTAGAGCTGGTAAGTGGGATTAGACTGGATAACCTCTTGTTGGGTGGGGCGGATATGATGGTAAATACTTCAGGGAATCTAATACGGCCCGAGTTATCTCCTGGACTAGTTTCGATTGCCTGGATGGGTCGGAGAGGAATTTTCCCAGATTTCTTTCCCCAATTGGCCTGGGTTTTTATCTGGTATTTGCCTCTCCCAGGAGATCCGGGTGGGGTGGAGCGTAAAATGTTGCTATACATGGGGTATTGCAGTTGTGTTGGGTGGATGCTCTTTGCCTTTCCGCCGATGTTCATTGTTCATAGGTTTATAAGTAACCTTCAGGGCTGCTGACCGAGGGCCGAGGGCGCGGACACGATGGCAGAAATGGCCTCCTTCTGCCCTATAGATTTCTATGTTTCTATGGGTGTGTCAGCACTTAAAAGGCAACGCAGTGCTGGAAGTCTAGACTCTGTTGTAATGCAGGTAAACCCAACAGCAAGGTCCATCAAACAGCAATGAGATAATTGACCAGATAACCTTTTTTTAGTAGCGTCAGTTGAGGGACGGATGTTGGCCAGGACACCTCCCATACTCTTCTTCAGAAAGTGATATGAGGCCCTTTGTATCCATCCAAGAGGCCAGATGGGGCCTCATCTGAAAGACAGCAACTCTGACAGTGTAGCCCCCTTCCCAGTACTGCACTAAAGTGTCAGCTTAGATTATGGACTCAAGTCCTGGAGCGACGTTTAAACACAGGACCTTCTGACTCGGGGGCAAGAATGCTACCATCAGCCAATCTTAATTCCCAATCAAAATGACTTTCCAATTGTATTTCAAGATGCACATTTCCCTCTTTGTCCTGCTGCAGGATTCACGCTAGCCTATAGATCAGCATTGTTCCATCCTCTACTCAATTTGCTCAGTCCTGGTGGTAATTATCACACAACAGAAAGAGTGAGCGGGGAAAGCGAGATCTCCATTTGAAATTGCAATTGTTACTGTGCTTGACTTTTTCCCATCATGCTATGCTGTTGGTTGTCAATCAAACAACTGGGGCAGCACATAAGATGGTTTCCTCCTGCACAGCTCCTGGATGATGATGCTTTCCTGAGGTGGAGGAACCTACTGTCCCATTCACTGTCTGGGCTCCTACATGAAGAGTGGCGATTTTGGTGAAATATCATAGGGAGATGGTCGCTATGGACAGAGATGAGGAGGAATATCTTCACTCAGAGGGTTGTAAATCTTTAGAATTCTCTGCCCCAGTGGGCTGTGGATGCTGAGTCTCTGAATATATTCAAGGCTGAGATCGATAGATTTTTGGACTCGAGGGGAATCAAGGGATATGGTGATTGTGGAGTTGAGATCGATGATCAGCCATAATATTGAATGGCGGAGCAGGCTCGAGGGCCCGAATGGTCTACTCCTGCTTCTATTTCTTATGTTCTTATGGAACATGATCCCAGCCAGGTTGCCTTCAGAAAAGAAAAGAAATATTTCTTTCTAAATAATCTTTGCTTAAATCTTTTGTATATATCCATTTAGACACATTTAAAATGTGCTTTGGGACCTGTCATGGCCCAGAACTCCTCCCTTCACATAGGCTTAAATTTTAACCTCTTACAAGCCAAAAGAGAATTTGATGTGGAGCAATTGTAAAATTTTGGGGACTATTATATGTAAACATCATAGATAGGATCACTGCTTTTAAATAGTGGCTAAGTGAAGACCAAACTCACACAGCTGAATTCTTTTTTTTCCGATCATTCATTATGAAATTTGCATAGAAACATAGAAAATAGGTGCAGGAGTAGGCCATTCGGCCCTTCGAGCCTGCACCGCCATTCAATAAGATCATGGCTGATCATTCAACCTCAGTACCCATTTCCTACTTTCTCTCCATACCCCTTGATCCCTTTGGCCGTATGGGCCATATCCAACTCCCTTTTGATTATATCCTTCGAACTGGCATCAACAACTCTCTGCGGTACGGAATTCCACAGGTTAAGCACTCTCTGAATGAAGAAGTTTCTCCTCATCTCAGTCCTAAATGGCTTACTCCTTATTCTTAGACTGTGATCCCTGGTTCTAGAACTCCCAAGCAACGGGAACATTCTTCCTTCTCTAACCTGTCCAATTCCCTCAGAATTTTATATGTTTCTATGAGATCCCCTCTCATTCTTCTAAATTCCAGTGGATACAAGCCCAGTTGATCCTCATATGTCAGTCCTACCATCCCGGGAATCAATCTGGTGAACCTTCGCTGTACTCCCTCAATAGCAAGAACGTCTTTCCTCAGATTAGGAGACCAAAACTGAACACAATATTCCAGGTGTGACCTCACCAAGGTTCTGTACAACTGCAGTAAGACCTCCCTGCTCCTATACTCAAATCCTCTAGCTATGAAAGTCAACATGCCATTTGCCTTCTTCACCGCCTGCTGTACCTGCATGCCAAACTTCAATGACTGATGTACCATGACACCCAGGTCTCGTTGCACCTCTCCTTTTCCTAATCTGTCACCATTCAGATAATATTCTGTCTTCCTGTTTTTGCCACCAAAGTGGATAACCTCACATTTATCCATATTATACTGCATCTACCATGCATTTGCCCACTCACCTAACCTGTCCAAGTCACCCTGCAGCCTCTTAGCATCATCCTCACAGCTCACATCGCCACCCAGCTTAGTGTCATCTGCAAACTTGGAGATATTACATTCAATTCCTTCATCTAAATCATTGATGTATATTGTAAAAAGCTGGGGTCCCAGCACTGAACCCTGCGGCACTTGCAGTCCAGTGATGCTCCATAATGTGAGGTTGCAACATGCCAAGGTTACACTTTTTAGTGCCATTCTACCCAGCTGTTATGGGCAATGAGCACATCACCATTTTACAAGTGCCAGAGAGAATCTCTGAGCCAGCAGGCAAGAGGGACATTGCTGGAGGTCTGGATTCAGCTGATAGACCTTAAATGGACTGATGAGAGTTCAGTCAAAGTTAAGGTAAGAATACGTGGGCATCAGTCACGAACATGTACACACACACCTGTTACTGAGAAATTTAGCTGTGATTTGATCAGTTTTCTCCCAGTGGTTATAAGAGTTGACAACTAAGCCATGCAGCCCAGAAATATGCAGTCCCTGAGCTTTGCTGATTGCATGGTCTCCCAGGAGGGGTACTAAAAATGCTCTTGTGTTAGAGAGTGTAAAAGCCAGCGGGATTCCCAATGCCGATTGCTATCCAGTGACCCCTTGCTGGAAGCATATGCATGAATTTTTGGGCTTGACTGTGATTCTCCCCACATTTGAATAGTCCAGCAGTACACATCATCTAAGCAACAGCACATTGACTGAAGTAACAAAGAAGGCAAGGAATCATACCCCAGCAGGAAGTCAACACCTTCAGGGGAAGGGGAAGGAAGAGGAAAGTAAAGAGGAATAAGCCAATGTGACAATTCCTGGAAAGTGTTGAGCTAACGGATTCGCCCTCCTGGGGAGGGTTGCTAGGCCTCATTTGGCTTGAATTAACATCAACAGCCACACATCCAAGGACAGGCGCACCAACATCAGTGTCCTCGACCAGGCTAACATCCCCAGTATTGAAGCACTGACCACACTCGATCAGCTTCACTGGGCAGGCCACATAGTACGCATGCCAGATACGAGACTCCCTAAGCAAATGCTTTATGCGGAGTTCCTTCATGGTAAATGAGCCAAATGAGGACACCGGAAATGTTATAAGGGCACCCTCAAAGCCTCCCTGGTAAAGTGCAACATCACCACTGACACCTGGGAGACCCTGGCCGCAGACCGCCCGAGGTGGAGAAAGTCCATCCAGGAGGGCGTTGAACTCTTCGAGTCTCAACGCAAAGAGCATGAAGAGACCAAGCGCAGGCAGCGGAAGGAGCGCGCGGCAAACCAGCCCCACCCACTCCTTCCCTCGACGAATGTCTGTCCCACCTGGCCTGTGGCTCTCATATCGGTCTGTTCACCATCAAAGAACTCACTTTGGGAGTGGAAGCAAGTCCTCCTTGATTCTGAGAGACTGCCTATGATGATGATATGGAGCAATATTAATGGCCAATTTGGGACCTGTGGCACTTGGGCTCTTGTCTGAATTACCTCAAAAACACTTAACTTTCCTGGCATTCCTGCAAAGGTGATTTAATGAAGGAATGCTTATTTTAAAGGTTAATGGGATGAAAAATCTCTGAAGGTTAATTTGGAAATATGTTTTGGTTATTTTATAAAGTCTTTACTTAACTGTTACTTCACAGAACATATGCAACCATGTACATGTACTTTTAATTTTTCTAAGCAATGTTACCTGTAACAATAATCTGTTTGGAAAATATGTAAACATCTTTTATCTAATATTAATAACCATATATTCATAATGATATGTAATAATTAGCAAATTATTTATTTCAGTTATAAGTTAAATAAGGGAGGAAACTCCAGTGAGAGTTTAATTCCTTCTGATTACTCTTCAAATTGGCTACTCATTTAAACCCATCTTAACAGGACATATAATAAATAAAGTTGACTGAATAAACAGTGAATGTGATCTGTGCCCCTCGTGATAGACTGTGTGAAACAGAGATTTAAAACTCTGGTTAGAAGGTTTACATTACCTAAACACTTGCTTAAATTTATTTTGTTAAGACTGCTAGACTGACATTTGTCTGACTTTCTTTTACACAATCTCTCCTTGGCTGCACAATCACATTTTTATTTAATTTTCTATTTCCTGTGCAATATATCAGACTAGAGCTCCTCTTCTTACTGATAGTGCTCCTCCTGTGGCGCCGCTCACAGTAGGGACAAGTATTTTATTATGATAGCAATGTTACATTATGTAATATATAGTGTTCTGGAAAGTACCTAGTGGGCAAAACTTTATATTTACAGTCGGTGGACTACTACCGTTCAGGGATCACTCAGATGGAAAACAATCTGGAGAAATAGTTTGAACAGTCACTCAATTCCTGCTGTGTTTTTTCTGACCTTGTTTATAAGCATCTGCCAATCTACAAAGAAACAATTAAGAAAGAAAGACTTGGATTTATATAGTGCCTTTCACAACCATTGGACTTCTCAAAGCGCGTTGGAGCCAATGGAGTGGAGTCACTGTTGTAATGTAGGAAACGTGGCAGCCAATTTGTGCACAAGCAAGATCTGATATTGACCAGATAATCTGTATTTTTGTTATATTGATTGAAGGATAAATATTGGCCAGGACACTGGGGATAACTTCCCTGCTCATCTTCAAAGTAGTGCCATGGGATCTTTTATGTCCACTTGAGAGAGCAGACGGGGCCTCAGTTTAATATCTCATCCAAAAGATGGCACCTCTGACAGTGCAGCCTGGCCCGGAAATCGACGCGGTCCCAGCCTGCAAGGCCATCAGCAGACCGGGGCCATCAGAGGGGGCAGCGTGCGGCGGCATACCACTTCAGGAGGGCGACGGCTGCGAAGTCAGGTCGCTGATTGCAGTACAGGCAGACACAGCAGGAATTTGTAGAAGGAAGTGACCGGAGCCCAGGAAAGGCGAGGGGCAGCCCATACTGCTATATGTGTGCGCTCTCGGTCTGTGCAGCAGAGCTGGTCTCCAGTCGTCTTAGGTAATCCTTGCCACTGGATCAAGACCTAGCTCTGTCAAGCCCGTGTGATGGCTGGTGTGCAACGGCCACCACACATTAAAAAAAATCCACACACAGGCATCTTCCACCCTCCAAGATGTAGTTTGGGATCTGGAATGTTAGGTCCTTCATTGAAACAGCTGTGAACTCAGTCCTTTTTGGTGTGGAAGTAAGTCATTCTTGCTTTGAGGAACTGCCTATGATGATGATGCACTGGAGTGTCAGCTTATACATTTTTGTGCTCTAGTTCCTGGAGTGGGACTTTGAACTCACAACCTATTCTGACTTAGAGGCGAGTGTGCTACCCACTGAGCCACAGCTGACACTGTAATTACCTTTTAATCAACTTCAGGATATGTCTATTTAGAGCATTTATACCTTCTTGGCTTAAAGGATAGCATTTACATGTAGTATCACCTCAACAGCAGAATAATACATCATAGTTACATACTGTCTTTATAAAGCAGTGTACCCTTTGATTTACCATGAGCAATGGCATGAGTCTTTGGCTTAGTGGTAGTGGTAGTGGTTCAAACTCTGCTCGAGACAGTCCTGAGCTCCAGCTCTGAATTCTGGGTTGACATCCAGCAGGCTACTCGCACCCAGTGGCCTCTCACCTCATTCAAGGGAGCAGTCAGGTCCTCTCCACCAACACCTCAACCACTACTGCTCTTCAATTGGCTGCTGAGACACCCAGTGCCTTGAGGTGACATGTTCGTTTCCCTTTTAATTTCTGTTTTTGCCCTTCCTCCTTGGCGGGGAGCCATTTTGCCCAGCTAGCATCGCATAGCCTCTAACTGCAGCATAGCTACAAACAAATTAAAAGACTTCCATCAGGAAGGGAGAAAACGTGGAGCACACTTATTTGGAGCCAATATAATTCCCTGAAGCTAGAATGTTTCCTAATTCCATTTTCCCTGCTCTATTTTGTTTCTGGAAATAATACACTCATGAGTAGTAGAATAATGTACAATGGACACTTACTGAGCAACCCAGATCATGCAGGGAATCCCAGGCATGAATTTATCTCCTGCCATTCCATGCCATAACAAACTAGAGTGCCAACATACCGAGCCAGTACATTTCTAGCAGTCCTAGAATACAAGTCCGTGCCTGGGATTCCGGTGCAGCAAACTCTAGATCTGGGCTGCTTGGTAAGTATCCACTGTGCATTATTCTACTACTTGTGAGTTTCTCTCTCTTTGTGGCTTAGGAGTTCCAAGGCCAAATGTAGCACCTTCAGCATAATCAGCTCAGCACAGACTGGGATTTAAGCTTGGAGTTTTGTGCATAGTTCAGGTCCCCATGTTATAGAGGCACTGGTGAAGTTGCGAAAAGTATTGAGAAGGCTGATACCACAACTTAGAGGTTAAAACTATTGGCAAAGATTGAACAGGCTGGGGCTCTTTTTCACTAGAGAAGGACAAAGGGTCTTTAAAATTATGAAAGGTTCAATAGGGTAGATGTAGAGATGTTTCCACTTGCAGGGAAATCCAAAACTAAGGGCCATAAAGATAATATAGTCACTAATAAATCCAATAAGGAATTCAGGAGAAACTTCTTTACCCAGAGAATGGTTCGACTGTGGAACTGGCTACCACAAGGCATAGTTGAGACGAACAGCACACCTGCCTTTAAGAGAAAGCTAGATAAGTACATGAGGGAGAAAGGAATAGAAGGTTATGCTGATAGGGTGAGATGAAGTATGGTGGGAGGAGCATTAACATTGGCACAGACCAGTTGGAAAATAGCCTGTTTCTGTGCTGTAGAGTCCACATAAAACCTGGTCGGGATGGTTCAGTTCCACCTGAGGTGGTGTATCTACTAACTGAACCATCAGAGTAAGCCAAAAATAGAAAACAAGCCTAGGGATTTATCAACTAAATCAACATTACTTGTAACAGAGCATAACGGTCTCATATTTCCTCCTTGCTTGTAGTAATTCATCTTCTGCATAGTATTTATGAATCAACCTCCGGTCTCAAAGTCAATTCTTTGACATTGTCACAATGTAAGAAACAACACTTTTTAAAGACATTAACAGTTAGTTCTTGCAGATTCTGGTGCCTCCGCCCCCACCTCCCCTCAGTATCTGTGTGCCTTTGCCGTTACATTTTTAGAACAAGTTGAACTGAAATTTACAATACAAAAGTAAGTTGATGAGTAACATTATGCAGAGCCCTCTGAAGTTTCACTGAGTCTTTAATAATGTGAATTCCATCAAAGATCTGTCTGGATTAAACAATAATACCTAATGTGTTTCAGACTCCTTTTTCACTGTCAGCCCTGGTGCCTGATAACGTTTCTTTAAAACAATATACAGAGAAATGACTAAATTTATGATTTGTAATGCTTCCTTTCATTTTCTGAACAGATAATGCCAGGCACTGATTGTTGTTATAATAGTATCTGATATCTTGATAGATAAGGACGTTTCAAGAATGCATCTGCATCTAACAGATTATATCTAGCCCAGCTATAAAACTGTACGTTTGGATGCCACTGTGTCCAATTGCTTCTGACATTGGTTTATTCTAGTCTGATTGACTGCTTCTGGTTTGCTATAAAATGTAATATTAAAAAAGAAAGACTTGCATTTATATAGCACCTTTCACGAGCACCAGACATCTCAAAGTGCTTTACAGCCAATTTTGAAGTACTTTTTCGAATGTAGTCACTCTTGTAATGTGGGAAACACGGCAGCCAACTTGTGCACAAGAAAACTCCCACAAACAGCAATTGATTGAGGGATAAATATTGACCAGGACACTGATTACCATGCAATCTTTTATATCCACTTGAGAGGGTGGACAGGGCCTTAAATTAACAATTCATCTGTAAGACAGCACCTCCAACAGTGCAGCACTCCACTGGAGTCTCAGCCAAGATTCATGTGCTCAAATTTCTGAAGTCGTACTTGAACCCACAACCTTCTGACACAGGGATGAGTGTGCTACCCACTGAGCCACAGCTGACACTCAAATTGCATATCTTCTTGCGCCAGATCAGATTCTACTGCAAAGCCGGTCACCTCCCCTGTTTGATTTTCACAGATACCATTTTGGAGAGATGATCGGAGGGCAGAGGTCCCACCTCCAGAGCTCAACATTAATGTAAATGCATTTTTGGGGACATTTTGTATATTTATCCAAACATGCTTCCATGTTGGGTGGGAGGGCTTGATTTGAAATATCTCGCTCTGTAATTCTTGTTACGTATTTCAGCAGCTCTGGAGAAGAAAAAGAAAGACTTGCATTTATACAGCACCTTTCACGATCTCAGGACGTCTCAAAGTGCTTTACAGCCAATAAAGTACTTCTGAAGTATTGGGCCCAAGTTTCCACACGATAAAAAACGGGCGCCCCTCTGAGCTGGGCGCCCGTTTTTCGCGCCGAAAACGGCGCCGGAAAAAAAACTCGTGATTCTGGAGCGCCCTGCAGCTCCATGCCTACACTCGCGACGATTCTGTAAGTGGGAGGGGGCGGGTACCATTTAAATTAGTTTTTTTCCTGCCGGCAACGCTGCGCGTGCGCGTTGGAGCGTTCGCGCACGCGCAGTGCGAAGGAAACATTGGCACTCGGCCATTTTTGTAGTTCTTTGTAGCTGTTTAATTTTTGAACATTTTTTAATAAAAGCACATTGCCATCAGCACTGAGGCTTCTTGCAGCAGTGAGAAGGCTGCAGGAAGCCTCAGAAAGTTGAGGCAGCTGTTTTCCTCCTCCACCTCCCCCCCCCGCGGGAACGAACGGCTTCCTCCACCTCCCCCCCCCGCGGGAACGAACGGCTTCCTCCTTCCCCCCCCCCCCGCAGAATTCTCCCTGGCTGAAGCACTTTCACACAGGTAGGAAGATGGTTTATTTAATCTTTTCTTTGCTTATAAATTTTTATTCAGGTTGGATTTATTTGCATAATATTTGTATAAGTATAAATAAGGATTTATTATAGAATTTAATGACTTCCCTTCCCCCCCCCACCTCGTTCTGGACGCCTAATTTGTAACCTGCGCCTGATTTTTTAATGTGTAGAACAGGTTTTTTCAGTTCTACAAAAATCTTCACTTGCTCCATTCTAAGTTAGTTTGGAGTACGTTTTCACTGTGGAAACTTTCAAATCAGGCGTCAGTGGCCGGACACGCCCCCTTTTGAAGAAAAAATTCTGTTCCAAAGTAGAACTGTTCTACCTGACTAGAACTGCAGAAAAAAAAATGTGGAGAATTGCGATTTCTAAGATAGTCCGTTCTCCACCAGTTGCTCCTAAAAATCAGGCGCAAATCATGTGGAAACTTGGGCCCATAGTCATTAATGTAGCAAACGCGGCAGCAAGTTTGCGCACAGCAAGCGAGGAAACGTATACTTGTAATTAGTAACTGAAGCACAGCCGGAAATCAAATTGTTCTGGCTATGAATTCTGTGAATATTTGTGGCATGGTGCTTTTAGTTTCATACCATTCATTATCAGCTCCTCGGGATCAGCAGTAATATACAATGTTAAATGACTCTACTAAAATGTCAAAGAGCTACCCGTTTTGCCAGACCACTGAGGTCGGAAATTTATAGCTAACGAGCGAGAAGAGCAAGAGTTGAACTGGGTCAATTCACTCTCCCAGTCTGCGCTCTTCACATCCAGCACTTTGAATGGCGCAGGCTGTGGTTTAATTTCCCGAATACCAAAGATTTGTATCAAATTCGCCAAACGGCAGGCGGTCAGTTGTGACACCGAGCAGGAGGCCCTGCCAGGCAGAGCTAGATTTCCTATGGGCAGCACTGTTGCCCACTTGCTGGGATTTCTGTAACTGAAGAACATAAATATCAGGGCAGCTGGCTTTGTGTGTAGAGATGGCCATCTTAAATGTGCAGTAAGCTACAGAGGAGAGAAATGGCAAGTATATTTTGCTTGTGGCTTCATTCCCCGTTTGTTTTCTTTGTTCTCCTCAGGGTGCATTTACACGGCAACTTTAGCACCACAATTGTGTGTCATCTGTGGCTCGGTGGGTAGCACTCTTGCTCCCGAGACCAAAGGTTGTGGGTTCAATTCGGGGCAGATGGGTGGTTGCAATGGCAGTTGTGGAATTTGCGCTGTGTTCCCAATGCGTTTGCAGCTGCTGCCATTTTAACTGCCACATTTTCGACAGCATGGAGGCCACCCACCACAGGCAAGCTAGGAGCCTAATTAAACAGTAAGGGCCCAAGTTTCCACACGATAAAAAACGGGCGCCCCTCCAAGCTGGGCGTCCGTTTTTCGCGCCTAAAAAAAAACACACGATTCTCGAGCGCCTTGCAGCTCCATGTCTGCCTGGCGCGGCGTGCAGGGGGCGGAGCCTACCACTCGCGACGATTTTGTAAGTGGGAGGGGGCGGGTACCATTTAAATTAGTTTTTTTCCTGCCGGCAACCCTGCGCGTGCGCGTTGGAGCGTTGGAGTGTGAAGGAAACATTGGCACTCGGCCATTTTTGTAGTTCTTTGTAGCTGTTAAATCTTTGAACATTTTTTAATAAAAACTCATTGCCATCAGCACATCAGCACTAAGGCTTCCTGCAGCCTTCTCACTGTCTCCTTCCCGCCCGCCGTCTGGAACGACTTCCTCCCCCCCCCCCCCCCCCCCCGCTGCGTTCGGTCGATCGGGCCCGCACTCCCGCCCGCCCGCCGTCTGGAACGGCTTCCTCCCCCTCCGGTGCGGGCGGTCGGTCGGTCGGTCGGTCGGTCGGTCGGTCCCGCACTCCCTCCCTCCCGCCCGCCGTCGGGAACGGCTTCCTCCTCCCCCCCTGCCGTCGGGAGCGAACGAACGAACTTGTGAGGCTGGCTGAAGCACTTTCACACAGGTAGGAAGATGGTTTATTTAATCTTTTCTTTGCTTATAAATTTTTATTCAAGTTGGATTTATTTGTATAATATTTGTAGAAGTATAAATAAGGATTTATTGTAGAATTTAATGACTTCCCCCCCCCCCCCCCCCCCCGACACCTAATTTGTAACCTGCGCCTGATTTTTTAATGTGTAGAACAGGTTTTTTCAGGTCTACAAAAATCTTCACTTGCTCCATTCTAAGTTAGTTTGGAGTACGTTTTCACTGTGGAAACTTTGAAATCAGGCGTCAGTGGCCGGACACGCCCCCTTTTGAAGAAAAAATTCTGTTCCAAAGTAGAACTGCAGAAAAAAAATGTGGAGAATTGCTATTTCTAAGATAGTCCATTCTCCACCTGTTGCTCCTAAAAATCAGGCGCAAATCATGTGGAAACTTGGGCCCCATAAGTGGCGACCTGCTGACACCATTGGCGCCAACACTTGATTTGGGAAGCCCCACATGATGATAAAGCAGTGACAGCTGGCCTGAGGCAACGGTATGGTCAGCTGAGGCCTGGGTAAGTTAATTTTTGGAAGGGTCCCTTGAGAGCCAGGAATGCCTGCAAAGAATCCTTGGACCCACCCATCTGCGAACTTGCCTCTTCTTTCCCTGACCAGCATCTGTTCATTAAGCACCCCCTCTCCATCTCCCATCTCAGCACTTACCTCATGCTGAGGACCATTTCCTTGGGTACCCGGCGGCGTCCAGTTCCCGCCCTAATTCCCATTCCCTCCTGCCGAACTTGACGTCTGTAATAAAGTTCCAGCGAGGGGACTACTGCTCCAACTAGTGGTTTACTGTGATAATGAAACTAATGCTGTATATAATAAAGAAGTCAGGTCACCTGACAAATTCCTGTGTAATTGAATCATCTTAGGGCCTGTGTGTTTCCGAGGTCGTAAGGAATATATCACATTGGTGACAAGGATGGGATTCCTGAATACCCTAGCTGAAATTTTTGTTGGTGGATGATTCCAGCCAAACAACTAAGAGACTAGCGAGGTCTTTTGTTTGCAGAACAGCTAAAAATCCAAGGTAAATTACAAGCACACTTGGCTGAACTGCCAGAGTCCAGATGGCTGCACCTATGGGAATAATAAGGCGCTCGGGTGAATTCCATTGCGACCGTGAAACTTTCAGAGCATAGAATGGATAGAAATGTTTTTCACCACGAATAGTATCATCAAAGTCCCCGATGATGAAAACTGTAATCGGGTGACGTTAGAATGAAAACGGGCTGTTTTCCTAACTGAAGCAGGCCCTGAGGTGTATGAAATCCTGAAAAATGTGCTTGTTCACATCAAGTCAAAGGACACATCACTTAGGGAGATTCTAGGCAAGTTAGAACAGCACTACAATCCTAAGCCCCTGGAAATTGCTGAAAGTTATCGTTTTGGAACACGAGATCAGTTAATTGCCGAAACTTTCTGTTGTGTATGCATGCCTGTTTACTGTGTGATGTCTGTAACACTGTTATGCAACACTGAATGTACCCTTACATTGTACACACCTTAGCTGTACACCAGCGGGTACTGCTGCTGGAGACCTAAGGGTTACCTGCAACAGGTATCTGTTATAAACAAAAAGGCCTTGTGCATGTTGATGCAGGTGAGAGCCTTCGATGATTCTTCCAGTTCCTGTGTCATGTAGGCTGAAGTCAGATCCAGCTTCATGAACGTCTTTCCTCCCGCCAGCGTTGCAAAGAGGTCGTTGGCCTTTGGTAGTGGGTATTAATCCTGCAGGGAGAAACGATTGATAGTTACTTTATAATCGCCACAGATTCTGACAGTGCCGTCACCCTTGAGGACTGGGACAATAGAACTGGCCCACTCGCTGAACTCAATCGGTGAAATGACGCCTTCTCTTTGCAGCCAGTCTAGCTCGATCTCTACCCTTTCTCTTATCATGACAGTACTGCTCTCGCCTTGTGATGGATGGATTGCGCCCCTGGAATTAGGTGGATCTACACTTTTGCTCCTTGGAATTTCCCGATGCCTGGTTCGAACAGCGAAGGGAATTTGTTTAAGACCTGGGCACACGAAGTGTCGTCAGCGGGCAATAGCACTCGGATATCGTCCCAGTTCCAGCGTATCTTTCCCAGCCAGCTCCTGCTGAGCAGTGTGGGATCATCACCCAGTTCCACCCAGAGTGGTAGCTTGTGCACCGCTCCATCGTAGGAGACCTTTACGGTAGCACTGCCGATTACAGGAATCAGTTCTTTCGTGTAAGTTCTTAGTTTCTTGCGACCTGGAGTTAAGACTGGCCTTGAGGCCTTGTTGCACCACAGCCTTTTGAAAGTCTTTTTGCCCATGGTAGACTGGCTCACACCCGTGTCCAGCTCCATTGCCACCGGGAGTCCATTTAGTTCAATATTCAGCATTATCGGGGGACAATTCTTGGTGAATGTGTGCACCCCATGTACCACTGCCTCCTCTATCTGTGCTCTGGTTCGTCATGATCCTCCATGGATCTGTCCTCCTCTGCAGGTTTAACAGGCTTAGCAGCTCGCCTGCACACTCGTTGGAAGTGTCCCATTGTTCCACAGCCCTTGCAAATGTACTCTTTGAATCGGCATGAATGGAAATGATGATCACCTCCGCAGCGCCAACAAGGTGTTAATGGCCTAGCATTCATCACCCTTGATGGTGGACTCTGAGTCATCTGCGGACGTGCAGCTGCAGGTATGTGTGACCTGCCCTGTACGTTACAATTCGAAATCAACATCACTTTGTTCACCGTACTTGTAGCAGCACTTGTGTGCTGAGAGATTTGCTTCCTATCACTGGTGGCAATGAATGCCTGGGCAATCGCTATGATCTTACTCAAGGTTGGGGTCTCTATAGTCAAAAGTTTGCGAAGTATGGTTTCGTGGCCAATGCCAAGTATGAAAAAGTCTCCGAGCATGTGCTCCAAATGTCCTTCAAATTCGCAATGTCCTGCAAGGCATCTTAGCTCGGCAACATAACTCGCCAATTCCTGACCTTCAGACCTTTTGTAGGTGTAGAACCGGTACCTCGCCATCAGAACGCTTTCATTCGGGTTCAAATGCTCTCGGACCAGTGTGCACAAATCGTAGTATGATTTCTCTGTGGGTTTCGCTGGAGTGAGCAAATTCTTCAAGAGGCCATTCGTTGGTGCCCCACAGATGGTGAGGAGGATTGCATTTCATTTGACAGCACTCTCTTCCCCATCTAGCTCATTGGCCACAAAGTATTGGTCGAGTCGTTCCACAAAAGTTTCCCAATCATCTCCCTTCTGAAAATGTCTCCAGGATGCCCACTGTTCTCTGCATCTTTGAGGTTCGCTATCTGTATCTCGTCGCCAGTTGTTGTATATGGAGAAAGAGTCAGACTGAACATGTGAGCTCAAAGTAAAGTGTGACCTTAGTCTTTTATTGCAGGTCTCCAGAGTGCCTCTCCAACCTGTGAAGCCTCCTTCAATACCTGTGCTCCCAAGGGATTATGGGATCCCTTGGGACTCCAGGGGATGACCCCTCTGGAGCTGTATAGAGTAAATACAAGTCCACATATATAACACCTAATGTAACCATGTCTGTTGAAACCATGTCACCCAAAAGTGATGCAAATGATAGAATGTACAATGCAGGTTCAACTATGTGTGATCAGAACCAAGGTGTCATGTATACTGGTAGGACACTGCCAAATGACATTAGATCCTACAGGGACCAGCTGATGCCAATGGAATCCTCCTGTGGGAGACCCCCAGGTCCAGCAGGCTACCTGAACAAGTAGCCTGGACCTTTGGAACGAATGTGATGCCCCTTGCAGGACACACACACAGCCAGTGGGAACACACCCACTACAGGGACAGTGGTCAATGGGCAGCCCAGCCACCACCAATGGCAACCTGCACCAGACCAGCCCTACAACCCTTGGCCACCAAGGGCAACACCAGGAGCATGAGGCCAATACCCTCCCTGACAAACCCTGGGATGACCTGACCCTCATCCCAATTGGTGGACAAGGAGCCCACCCAGTCTTGTGGCCCTGCCCACCACCCCACAACTACCCACATCACAGTGTACACATACCACCCATTGCTGCAATGGCTACCCTCCCCCCCCACCCCCGAGTGATCCCACAACAGTGACACCCACTTGGTCTGTGTGTGAGGGAGGGGAAACATACGAGGCCAGCCTCAAGCACAGGGTTCACACCTGGCAACCACACATCCTTACCACAACCTCCCATAGCCCACCACTGATCACTTCCCCTGGTCATGATAATAAGGATATGAAAAATGCTTAGGGGGGAGTGTTGTTGTGTATGCATGCCTATTTACTGTGTGATGTCTGTAACACTGTTATGCAACACTGAATGTGCCCTTACACTGTATACACCTTACCTGTACACCAGCGAGTGCTGCTGCTGGTGACCTAAGGGTTACCTGCACACTGCAGGTAACCCAATATAAAAAGGAGCTCACAGCTTGCGGTCCTCACTCGAAGAGCTGCAAATAAAGGACTACAGGTCTACACAGTTTAAGTATCATACCCTGCCTCGTGGAGTAATTACTAAAGGTGCCTACATACACTACATTATCAGTGAGTAGAACATTGTAGCATTAAAGAAGCTATTCACTGTCATTTCAGAAACTTTCAGGACTGAGCATTGCATGGCCGCTTTGTTTGTGGGATGAAAAATGATGCAATCAGAAGAAAATTATTGACAACTCCTAACTTGACTTTTGATTTAGCTTGTCAGATGGATATGGCTGACAAATATTCCCGAGAATTTTGTACCATTTCCAGTCATCAGACAACCGAGGTGAATCTCCTTCACGTTAAAAGTAAAAGTCAGTTGAGCCTCAAGACCTCAGCAACTGGCCAATCTAACAATACATTGAAGTAATGCTGTCGGTGCCTGGGACAACACATTGCTCAAAGTTGTCCATATGCGAAGACAAAGTGTTCCTTCTGCAGAAAAACTGGGCATCTTGCGAAGGCATGCCAACTGAAGAGTAAACCAACTTTCAAGGCTATAGGTAGAAATCCCCAGAGACTACATAGTATGGAAGAAAGCAACCGGATG
The DNA here is from genome assembly GCF_044704955.1 of Pristiophorus japonicus. Taxonomy (NCBI): domain Eukaryota; kingdom Metazoa; phylum Chordata; class Chondrichthyes; family Pristiophoridae; genus Pristiophorus; species Pristiophorus japonicus. The sequence continues at coordinate 124,788,672 of NC_091990.1, read as the reverse complement.
AAGAGATACACGTCATCAGCAGCACGAGGATATCTAACAACGATTCAAAAAGTATCATTATCCACGTAGATGTTGCAGGAACCAAGATACCCATGGAAATTGACACTGGTGCATCCGTGAGCATAGTACCGGAATCACTAGATCGCGACAAATTGTGTGATTTCCCATTGGAGATATCCAAGGTAGAGCTGCAAGGCTACTCAGGCGAGCAAATTTCTGTGGTAGATCGTATCATTGTACCGGTGAAATACGAGGATCAATTTCAAGGCTTGCCTCTCTTAGTAATGGCAGGAGATAAGCCTGCCTTACTAGGAAGAAATTGGTTGAAATCACTGAAGCTGGATTGGAGTGAGATTTTTTGTGCTGAAACTAGATTTGCAACAAGGATGATGTAATCAAGAAGTATCCGAAGGTGTTCTGCAAAACAGGCAGTCCGATCCAAGGCTTAAAGGCAAATGTCAGGGTACAGAAGGACGCCGGACCAGTTTACTGCAAGCCACGTCCCGTACCATATGCACTCAAGGAGAAAGTTGAGCAAGAACTCAAAAGATTATTGTTATACCTAAGTCAGATTGATAAGGTAAGGTTGTGTGGTGATTATAAAGTAACAGTAAACCAGGTTCTAGAAGGTAATCTCCCCAATACATTGCCAAATGTAGAAGATTTGTTCACAATGCTGACAACGAAGTCAGATCTTTGCAAAGTTAGATCTCACAAATGCCTACTTACAACTTGAGCTTGATGAGGAGTCCAAGTCATGCTTGACTATAAATACTTGTCGAGGCCTATATCAATTTAATAGGCTACCATTTGGAGTGTCTTCCGCCCCCACCATATTCCAAGGTGTGATGAACCAGATTTTGCAAGGCATTGAAGGGTTAATATATTATTTAGATGACATTCTAATTTCAGCACCAAACACACAAATCCATAACCCTGGGAATCGATACAGAACTGATTGAATGGTACAAAGCCGCGAGTCCTCGTCAGAGGATTTAGAGTGGGGGGAGTATTGAGCGGGGTGTTCAGACCACTACTGTATTCCATTTACATAAATAACTTGGATTCAGAAACTCAATGCAAAGTTATAAAATTTGCTGATGATAACAAATTGAGAGGAGCAGTGGAAATGGAGGAAGCAGCTCTAAAGTTACAGAATGAGTTAGAAAGTAAAATCAAGGAAAACCCAAAGATGTTTTATAAATATATTATAGCAAGAGGATAACTAAAGAAAGGGTAGAGCCTATTAGAGACCATGAGGATAATCTGTGTGAAAGTAGAAGATGTGTGTATGGTTCTTAATGAATACTTTGCATCTGTTTTCACAAAAGAGAAGGGCGATGCAGACGCTACTATTGAGGAGGAGGAGGAGTGTGAAATATTAGATTAAATAAGCATAGTGAGAGAAGAGGTATTAAGGAATTTAGCAGCTTTGAAAGTGGATAAGTCCTTAGGCCCAGATGAAATGTATTCCAGATTGTTAAGGAAGCAAAAGAGGAAATAGCAGAGGCTTTGACCATCATTTTGTAATCCTCTCTGGCTTCAAGTGTGGTGCCACACGACTGGAGGACTGCTAATGTGGTACCTTTGTTTAAGAAGGGAGAAGTGGATAAACCAAGTAATTACAGGCCAGTCAGCCTAAACTCAGTGGTGGGAAAATTATTGGAAAATATTCTGAAGGACACGGATTAATCAAGGACAGTCAGCACGGATTTGTTAAGGGAAGGTCGTGTCTGACTAACTTGATTGAATTTTTCAAGGAGGTAACCAGGAGGGTCAATGAGGGCAAAGCGTATGATGTAGTGTATATGGATTTTTGCAAAGCTTTTAATAAGATCCCACATGGCAGACTGGTCACGAAAGTAAAAGCCTATGGGATCCAGGGCAAAGTGGCAAGTTGGATCCAAAATTGGCTCAGAGGCAGGAAGCAAAGGGTAATGATTGATGGGTGTTTTTGTGACTGGAAGGATGTTTCCAGTGGGGTTCCGCAGGGCTCAGCACTAGGTCCCTTGCCTTTTGTGATATACATCAATGATCTAGACTTGAATATAGAGGGTATGATTAAAAAGTTTGCATATGATACTAAAATTGGCTATGTGGTAGAAAATGAAGAAGAAAGCTGTAGAATGATCAGCTGGTCAAAACAGTGACAAATAGAATTTAATCCAGAGAAGTGTGAGGTAATGCATTTGGGGAAGGCTAACAAGGAAAGGGAATACACATTAAATGGTAGGACACTGAGAAGTGTAGAGGAACAAAGGGACCTTGGAGTGCATGTCCACAGATCCCTGAAAGTAGCAGACCAGGTAGATAAGGTGGTTAAGAAGGCATACAGAATGCTTGCCTTTATTAGCCGAAGCATAGAATACAAGAGCAGGGGGGGTTATGCTTGAACTCTATTAAAAAACTGGCTAGGCCACAGCTAGAGTACTGCGTGCAGTTCTGGTCACCGCATTATAGGAAGGACGTGATTGCACTGGAGAGAGTACAGAGGAGATTTATGAGAATGTTGCTGGGAGTGGAGAATCTTGGCTATGAGGACAGATTGGATAGGCTGGATTTGTTTTCCTTGGAACAGAGGAGGCTGAGGGGAAACCTCATTGAGTGTATAACATGATGAGGGGCCTAGATATAATGATTAGAAAGGGCATATTTCCCTTAGCAGAGGGGTCAACAATCAGGGGGCATAACTTTAAAGTAATTGGTAGAAGGTTTAGAGGTGAGTTGAGGGGAAATTTCTTCACGCAGAGAGTTGTGGGGATCTGGAACTCACTGCCTGAAAGTATGGTAATGGCAGAAACCATCACCACATTTAAAAAGTACTTGGATGTGCAACTGAGGTGTTGTAACCTGCAGGGTTATGGACCTAGAGCTGGAAAGTGGAATTAGGCTGGATAGCCTCTTGTTGGCCGGCACGGACATGATGGCCTGAAATGGACTCCTTCCAAGCTGTAATCTTCTATGATTCTATAATAACATATTGAATGAAGTGCTCAAATAGCTGGAGAAACACAGAGTATGAGTGGCTGCTCACAAGTGTGAGTTATTTCAAAACTCAGTGGAGTACTTAGGGCACAGAGTAGACAAAAATGGTTTACATCCAAATCCAAAGAAACGACAGTTGTCATTGGACCACAAATTGCCTAATTTTCTAATTACATATCGTAATAATACTCATACAACTACTGGTAGAACACCAGAAGAGTTGTTTCTCAAATGACAGCCATGAACCAGGTTCTCGTTGTTAAAGCCAAACTTGGCACAGTCAGTAGAAGAGAAACAATTAAGACAGAAAGAGAATCGTGATAGAGATAGAGTAAGAGAGAGAAGTGTGAAATTAAATCAGAAGGTAATTGAAGAACCATCACCATAAATGGTTAAAGTGGTTACCAGGAAGAATGGTGAAGATATGTGGACCTCGCACATATTTGGTCAATATGTTTGATCATGGACAGGTTAGGTTTGTTCACATTGATTATATTTTGCCTACAGATGTGGAAGGGGTTAGAAGTTGGAATGATTCGATTATTTCTGATGAATCAAATAGTCTTGTTACAAGTACAGTACCAGTAGCAAATCCTACATCAGATGTACTAGAAACAAGTCCAAAGGAAAGTCAGAATTTTAGTCTGAGTCCAGTCAGGCAGACAACCAGTCTGAAGTTGTAGAGAATTCAAATGTAGTTCAAGGGCAATCCTTGGGGACAAATTCTCCTCAGGATCAGCCTAGAATGAGTCTGAGTTCGACACCATGTTTGGAAGGTTCTGTTCGAGAGTGAAGGTATCCTTTTCGAAACAGAAAACCTGTGGTTAATTTTGATTTGTAAATATAGCAAAATAAGTCCATATATTTTGTTATGTATAACCATGCAAGTTATGTATGATGATTATTTGTTATAATTACTTCTTAATTAAGGAGGGAGAAGTGTAATATAGTTCCAGCTAGGGGACTACTGCTCCACCTAGTGGACTATTATGGTAATGCAACTAATGCTGTATAGAATAAAGAAGTCAGGTCACCTGACAAGTTCCTGTGTAATGGAGTCACCTTGGAGTCTGTGTGTTTGTAAGGTCGTTAGGAACATATCACAGTCATTCCCACCGGCTTCGGGCAGGAGACAAATCTCAACTATCACGATGAGGCCCGGGTGTTAAAATGGCCTCCAGTCTCCCGCCAACAAGTCTGTTGGGGAGTTTCCACTTACCTTGACCCCACCCTGCATCGAACCCGCCCCAGGTTAAAATTGGGGTTAAAAACAAAGCACCGTTCACTGAATTGAGTCGGATCCTACTGCAGATAGATTTCCGTTGCACTTATAGAGAAGAGTCCTGGATCTTGGGTATATCTCAGGAAGAATTCCTGCAGTAATTGAGCTTGCTAATTAAAAGGAGCTTCTTAGGGGGGAAAGAACTTAAAATCTGTTCAACGAACTAACCAGCAATATGGTGGAAATTACTTATCAAAAGCCTATCTGAGTCACTTTAAATGTGCTATAGCTCTTTGTTGCTCAAATCTATATGTACTTTATCTGAAGAACACTGACTGCAAATGAACAGTTTACAGAACACTGAGAAACTGGTGAACCCACAGGAAGACATAAGAAATAGGCCATTTGGTCCCTCGAGCATGCTCTGCCATTCAATAAAATCATGGCTGATCTGATCTTGGCCTCAACTTCACTTCCCTGCCCGCTCCCCATAACCCTTGACTCCCTTATCGCTCAAAAATCTGACTATCTCCACCTTCAATATATTCAATGACCCAGCCTCCACAGCTCTCTAGGGGTAGAGAATTCCAAAGATTCACGACCATCTGAGAGAAGAAATTCCTCCTCACTTCCGTCTTAAATGGGCCTGTTGGACAAAGCCTATAGGACTCTTCACAGCTCAGATAGAAGCCAAATTGCCTTCACATGTTCCAGTTCCAGATGGCAAGTTGTAAATACAATCCTGATGTGCATCCTGCAAAGACTTCTAGTAAAAAAACTGAACATGAAATTGCTGAAGTGCCACTCGCCTAATGACCCATCAGGTTTATACAGCTGAGGCATCAAATTTGCATGTGCTCAGTTGCCCCTAAGAACGAATACAGCCCCAGTACTTACACCCGCCAATTCAGTCCAGCATTGAGCCTGCTGGGTGTAATTTGCGAGTCACTATTATCACACTTACTGTCACTGGTATAGTGCAACTGCTGTGTAAAAGAAAGAAAGATTTGCATTCCTGTAACACCTTTCATGACCACTGGATGTCCCAAAGTGCTTTACAGCCAATGAAGTACTTTCTGAAGTGTAGTCACTGCTGTAATATAGGAAACACAGCAGCCAATTTGCCCACAGCAAGCTCCCACAAACAGCAATGTGATAATGACCAGATAATCTGCTTTTTTGTTATGTTAATTGAAGGATAAATATTGGCTAGGACACCAGGGATAAATTCCCTGATCTTCTTTGAAATAGTGGCATGGGATCTTTTACGTCCACCTGAGAGAGCAGACAAGGTCTCAGTTTAACGTCTCATCCAAAAGACAGCACTTTTGACAGTGCAGTGCTATACTGAGTGTCAGCCTAGATTTTGTTGTGCTCAAGTCCCTGGAGTGGGACTTTGAACCCATAACCTTCTGACTTAGAGGCAAGAGTACTACCCATTGAGCCACAGCTGACACGAAATAAAGTTGAGCATAAGTAGACTATACTGGCTTTAAACAGCCTTTACCAAATATGACTTAATACACTGGTGCCAGCCAGATATCAGCTGTCATAGATTGCTCGACTTGGAAGCAAGTTTGGCTTGGGGGGACAAAGAATAACCTGCGTATAGTTTCTGGTATCTCCAGAATTCATTTTAGGAAGTACAGGTCCAGGATTATCTGAAAATCCGCTCTAATTCTCGCAGTGCAACAACTGGACAACCCTATAGGGAACATCCAAAAGGCAACTACTGCCCTTGTCAAGTACATCAACAGCGAATTATGAGTTGTAAATCTCCTTTGACATTCCTTAGGCATCTCCACCATCTGCTGGAGACTTTAGAAACTTTTTACAAGCTAAAGTTCTTGGATCGATAAACACGCAGCACCGAAAAAAAGAGAAATGTTAATGTCCCAGGTTGAGATCTTCACTTTAGAGTTGAGAAGGGGCATGAGAGCCTCTTTTATAGAGTGGACCAAATCAAAGGGCAGAGAGAACGTCAGTGGGTAGGAACATAGGAACAGGACTGGGCGATTCCACCCCTCAAGCCAGTTCCGCCATTCAGTTAGATCATGGATAATCTGTACCTCCACTCCATTTACCTGCCTTAGCTCCATATCCCTTGATACTCTTTCCTAACAATGTGATTACCAACAGTACAGAAATACTAATTAATATTACAAAGTGGCAGTTAATGGGTTTAACACCATGTTTGGTCTCCCCAATATAGATAAAATAGCACCAGCAAATACAGTGTACTAGATTGGACCAAGTTCATATAAATTGCTGTCTCACATTGAAAAAGTGCACAAGACTCGGAATCATGATGTGGGAAGAAGCAACTTGATGCTCCATGGCCTCGCCCCCTTCCTATCTCTGTAACCTTCTCTTATCCTACAACCCTCGGCGCTCCTCCAATTCTGGCCTCATGCGCATCCCTGATTTCCTTCGATCCACAATTGGCAGCCATGCTGTGAGCTGTCTAGGCCCTAAAGCTTTGGAATTCCCTCCCTAAAATTCTTTGCCTCTCTACCGCTCTCTCCTCCTTCAAGTCACTATTTAAAATCTACTTCATTGACCAAGCTATTGGTCACCTGTCCTAATACCTCTTTAATAAAAATAGACAATGCTGGAAATACTCAGCAGGTCAGACAGCATCTGTGACAAGAGAAAAAGAGTTAACAGCCGCGATTTCGCCTACTGAGACAGGCCCAGTGCGGACAAGGTACGTGGCGGACTGCGACCCCGCTCCCGGCTCCATCTCGCTCTGTGAGAAGAACCTTTCATTGATGGGGCTTGTTAAGTCCGCCCTGCGAGGTTCCTGGCCAATTAAAAGGAAGTGGGGCCGATGATGTCACTTGATGGCACGTCATCAGCCTTAAAGGGATCTTGGCCACATTGATTTTGACAGTTGTGCTATCAGTGTTCTGGAGCATTGAGGTGCTGCAAACAATGACAATCATTGCACAGAGTTGCACGGCTGTACCCAGGCTCTCCCGTGACTCCCACCATATGCACACAGGGAGGTTCTTTTTCCTTCCAATGGGCGGAAGAGACCTCCCCAGGTTGCACATTGCACAGGAGGGCACAAACAGGGGTGCCTTCAGGTAGACCTGGCTGCAGTGGCGCAAACCTTTCAATGATCTCAGTAGATCTCGAAACGTCACTGCAAAGCCACATCCTGCTGTGCCACTCATCACATCCCCATCACTCTGCCTTCCCTACCTTACTCCTGCACATCCTTACTCACACCAATATACCTTGCACCTCCACCCATTTCTCTCTCTCTGTCTATATTATATCATCCCCATCTCACTAGCAACACCTTTCACTCACCCTCATCCTTCTCCAATCATACCAACTAACAACACACGAGGGTAGGCACTTGGGTCTTTTCGCCAATGTTAATGGCCATGAAATTCCGATGTCCCGGGTCCGTATGATGTTTCTACAGACCTGGGAAGGCATCGGAAAAGCCGGATTTCAGCACACAATGCGCATGCGCTGAAAACCGGCTTTTCCAATCTGTCAAGTTTCTGGCTTGACAGATCATCCACAGATCGGGAGCGAGGACACTTGCCGATATTTACAAATATCTTGCCCTGCAAATGTCCTTTAAAATCCTGCGCCTGAAAAAGCAAATGTATAGCCTACTTTTACAGGCGCAAGTGTTTAAAAATACACAGAAACATTTAAAAATAATGTTATAAAAACACATTTTATTTTTAAAAATTCTCCCCACTATGATAAGTTTATTTTAAGACATAATTAAAAAAACCTTTTAAAAAGTCGGGAAAATATATTTTTTATACGAACTTTAATTTAAATGAATGTTAAATATGTACTTTATTTTCTATTTTTTATTGTGTTTTTGGTGTTTGGGGGGGGGGGTTCTCATTCATAGTAATAGGAGTTCTGGACTTATGGAACTCCTATTACTATGAATGAGAATCTACACTTCACCTGATTGGCTGCTATCTCCAGCTCCCGGCCTGCGCACGTCCCCACGTGCACACGCTGCGACACGCAGTCCTCAGGCTTGGAAGTTTGAACAGGCGCAGCAGCAACAGGTAAGTGCGCATCTTTTTTCGTTTTTTCTGTCGTTTGCCCGCAGGAAGAGCTCAAACAGAATTTCAGGGCCATTGTAAAGTTTTTGTTGATGTATTGCCAAACATTGAAATCTTTATTTTCAACATTTTGCCTTCTTGGACAGATTTGTGTGCACCTTTGGAAGTGCCTTAGTGAGTTGTAGTGAATAGTGAGACATAATGGTATCCCCAGCAATGGTGATGAGTATGAAAGGAATGGCTTGGGCATTGTGGGGATGCTTTATGATGTTGGTGTGGGGTGGTGCCAACCTGGCACATCATGCGGCAGCTAGGGTGTACAGCACCAAGTGAAGTCAATCTGACCATGGTGAGGCCATCTCTGGCCTCCTGGTCAGCAATGTGGTCAGATGCTGATGCCCTGTGTCCTGTGCAGCTTCAGGTGATTGCAGAGAAGGTTGGTGATGGTGATGCTGATGTGTTTAGTGATGTTGGTGTTGTCATGTATCCTACATGGCTACTGTTGGTACTATTACAAGGTGTGCCACCAGAGGGCACAGCAGTGGGAGACTTGTAGGTTACCTGTACAGGTGTGCCTGGCCTAGTATAAAAGGCAGGCCACCAGGTGTGATCCTCACTCTGGAGTTAACTAATAAAGGACTACGGTCACTACAGTTCAAGTACAACACACTGTCTCATGGAATCGTTATTAGAGCATCTAAGGACACAATAGGTATTGGGGCTGCTCGTGGTGGTATTCTGAGGACCAAATTAAGATTTTATCAAGGGCACTGATGCTGCTGGAATAGATGGCAGCTGAAGTTGAGATGACAAAAGCGATCTGTCAGTGGTGAGAGAGGTTGTTCCAAGCCGGTGGGGAGGACGTGAAAGGGCAGGTGGTGCATTTCCTGCACTTGCATGGGAGGGTGCCATGAGAAAGGGAGTGGGTGTTGGGGATGATGAAAGATTGACCAGGATATCATGGATAGAGCAGTCCCTTTGGAATGCTGAAAGTGGAGGGGAGGGGAAGATGTATTTGGCCAATGTTTCCTTTAAGCTGCTCTGAAGCGCTCGCGCAGCCGGCTCACATTTTTTAAATAGGAAAAACTGTACATGCACGGTATTTTGAGTGGGCCACACAGCCCCTTAAAGGAGCCACGCGCCTACCCCTCACCACCCCCCCACCCTCCCCAACAAAAAAAGTAAAGGAAACATTAGTGATGGCATCACGCTGGAGGTGGAGGAAATGGCAGAGGATGGTCCATTGAATTGTGGGAGTCAGTGGGCTTATAGTAGGTCGAGGAAGGGAAGGAAAGAGTCCAAGATGGACCTTATTGATACACATTGGAAGAAAGGATGATGAAACTTTCCGGATCAGCGCGAGAGCAGGAAGAGGCACTGATAGTCATCCATGTCCCTGAGAGGGAGGGAACCTGAGTAGGGCTGGAACAAAGAATGTTCCACGTTTCCCACGCAATATCTCTTTTTGTGGCTCGGTGTGAAACCTTGTCTGATAATCGCTCCTCTGAAACGCCTTGGAATGTTTTACTACGTTAAAGGCACTATATAAATGTAAGTTGTTGGTGTTGTACTTGCCATGGTTGATGGAAAACCATCTGGAAAAGAACAGCTGGTAGTGGGGGTGATAGAAGATTCCCCCCCTCCCATGTTGGGAAATAGCGACACAGTATTACAAATGTTAATGTGCCTGAAATCTCACTCCCCATGGGGGCGTACAAGGTGTGAACACGCCCGTGGGGTCCCTAAAAGTTCCGGGTTAAGGTATGCGAAGCGTATGCGCCTAAACCCAGCACTTGCGATCTTTTGACAGATTTGCACGCATCCGAAACTCAACGGCCTCCACGGGCAGAGAATTACCCAACTTCTGCCCAGCGAATTTCCTTCAAATTCTTATGGCTGATAAAAGCAGACATAACCCCTAGCTTTTATCAGCATAAGACTTTTTAAAGTGCAGAAAAATACATTTAAAAAAATAATTTAAACCGTTTAAAATATGTACATTTATTTTTCAAAAAAATAAATTTTTGTTTTAAATAATTCATTAAATTAAATTTTTATTAATTTGAAATATGTGATTTTTTGTTGTTGTTATTTTCAGTGTTTCTGTGTTTTTGGGGAATTCCCATTCATAGTTATGGCAGATCCATGCATACCGAATTACTATAAGTATGAATGGGGATCCCCTACTCTGATAGGTTGGGCCGGCCCATGTGATCCCATTGATGCGTACGGAATTTACCCTCCTGGGATACGTGTGCCCTTATGAAGACCTTCACAGAGAGCCCTAGGACCCCAAGTTTCTGAACCTCTGGGACCACCGTAGAAAATTCGTAGAAATTTTTGTAGTAGGAGGCATCTGCCTGCGGGAAGCCTCCGACTGCAATTTCGGGGCCAATATCTCACCTAGCAACTACACACCTTGTCAAATCACCTTGTACTAGCTACTGACCTTGTCCAGAATTAGCAAAGATAAGATTGGTGGACACTGCCATAGAAATTGGCACGCATATCTGTGATTAAATTCTTGGTACCACAAACCACCAGAACACTGAGAGAAAGGAACATCACACGGTATTTGTTTATTGAGTCTAAATCTCTGAAAAGAGAACATGTCAGACTAATGGATAAAAGTAGCACATCACGGAAATCCTGAAAGATATTGGCCCAGAAATTCCTGTTTCTTCTTCCCGTGGACGTTCGACTAAAAGTAAGAGAAAAGATGCGCACTTACCTTTAGGTCAAATGTCCGCCCGAGATCCCGGATTTGAGGCTTCCTCTTCTTGCGCAACGGAGCGCATTCACGTTGGGACGTCCACAGGAGTCACTTGGGCCTAGACACCCAATCACGGGTAAGTATTTTCTCATTCATAATAACAGGAGTTTCGTAAATCTGAAACTCCTATTACTATGAATGTGAAACACCCCCAACCACCCAAACACTACATAAAACATTAAAAAAACAACTCACATAAATACACTAATAGAAATTAAAGTTGCTAGAAATGCTTTTTAAAGAAAAAAATTTGCCGATTTTTTAAAAAAGTTTTAATTATGGTTAAAAATAAATGTAACATATTGGGCAGGGTTTTTAAAAATAATATTTGTTTTTTTACTTTAATTTATTTATATTTTTGTATGTTTTTAAACTCTTACACCTGTAAAAGTAGGCTATGCGCCTGCTTTTATCAGGCGCAAGAGTTTTGAGGACATTTGCTGGGCAAGATATGCGTAAATCCCGCAATCTTGCCCGTGCAAATGTCCTCACTCCCGAGATACGGAGGATCTGTCAAGCCAGAAACTTGACAGATCAGAAAAGCCGGTTTTCAGCGCATGCGCATTACGAGCTGAAAACCGGATTTTCAGATGCCTTCCCGGGTCCTTAGACACTCCATATGGACTCGGGAGGCAGGAATTTCTGGCCCATTCTTTCTGAGATCTAAGCAAGCAAGACCCTCAACTCCTATTGTGAACTCAAATAACTTTAAATAAGCCACCAGTTACACTCCGTGCCATGAAAACGGCAAACACTTCAGCCCGCAATTTGCAGTCAACAGCAAAGCGAAGGCATTTGCCACTGGCCCTGAAATACACTCCGCACACGGATCTCGCGAGCCCTGTGTTGAGAACTTTGGATTTTCCGAACTTCAACTCAATTCAGCGGTGGTATAGTGGGGATTACCCAGTGCGAAGTGCTGTGACAGCTGCAAGCTGTCTAAGCAGCCAATCAAAAGGCAGTATTCTCACAGACAGGGATCAAGGAAGTGAGTAAGCCCTCAAAATTCTCACATTTTAAAAATGTTAGAGAGAGCAAAAGAAAGATGGAGCAAAAGGAAAAACAGAAATAAAAATGGACAAACATTTTTTTAAATTGTTAACATTTTTTGAAAAGTTTCTTAAAAATTTTAATTTTTATTAAAATGGACTCATTTCACACTGCACAAAATTAAAATCAGTTTTCCAGGCCCTTAACATTTATTTAGTAGTAATAACTGTCAAAAAGCCCAGTTACATCCAATCCCTTCGGGTCTAACTTTTAGTGGGGAACTTAATAGGGTAATTACTGCGGAAAAGCCGATGATTTGGCTGATTACACAGATTGCCGGCTCTGTGGGTAGGGGAGGAAGCACAGCACAGCCTGTGGAGGAGCTGTCAATGACAGACCGCAACGCCGGGATTTCCACATGCGCCAAATCCCAAAATTCCGGTCAGTTTCAAAGACCGAATGATGGCGAACACTGCCAGCTTGCCGTCATCCCGACCGCAAATTCCAGGCCATTAAAGGCAACTTTTTTTCGAGAATGGAATCAAATTCTGCATTGAGATGGTTGAACTCTGTAAGCACAAATTGGATTGAATCACAACACACCATTCATGAGTGAATGGAGAAGAACAGATCCTAAATACTCAAGCACGCAGTAGATTTTGTCTACCAGCAGATGGTGCTAATTTGGAAGCTGCTGTATTACTGATTCTTGCTTAAAGTAGGAGGTGGCGAGGCAAATTTTCCAGGGACAGTGCCTGTAATTTTCCAATTTGGGCAGAGGGTTCCACACCTCGACCAGTGCGTGCTCGGAAAAAGAGCTCCGATATCCTTGTCGCCGCAGAACAGTGACCAATATTTAAATACGCCTTTAATGTAAAAAGCAATCCAAGATACTGTACAGGAGATAGATTGAAGGTGATCTCGCAGGAGGTTGTAGAGAAGATGCGGGACATGACCAAAGCCACAGTCAATGTGTTAGGGTTTGAGGAAGATTTTAAAGGTAGGGAGAGAGTTGTTAGAAAGAGAATTGCAGAATACAGGAGCATGGTAGCTGAAAGATCTTCCATTAACATTGTAACTGGAGAGGAAGCAAGCACACAGTAAACCCGAATTGGAAGAGTAAAGGGTGCTGGTTGGGAAATGGACAAAATGTAAGCAAATTCCAGACAAACGAAATGGAGATTTTGTGCTATAATCAAGCATGTGTTTTCTAAAATAACATTGCCACAGTAAGATAGATATTGCTTGTTTTAAAATGATAGGAACATGATGGCATATAATACACTATTATTCTGCTGATAAGGTGAAGCTGTTAAAGGTGACTTGTCACTTTAAGGTGATAAATTAACATATCTGAGGTCAATGAAAGAGTTTAATTGCCTTGCTTTTCTTTTTCTTTTTAGATATATTTTCGATAAATTGAAGCACTGTCTGAAATGTGACGGACCCCTCCCCCTCTAAACATCTATGTAGAATAGATAGGTGGGTGTGCAATGGTCATCGTATATTAATAAAAGCATGTATGATCTTAACTGCATTATTCTATGAATTAACTGAAAAGGATAAACTTGAGTTAAATTTTACTACATAGCGGTGGCATGATATATAAAAAGACTGCAGAAACTGAGAGGTTTGAAACAACATGATGTGTATATGCTGTGGATATGAATATACATCACAAACCAGTCACTAAATAAAATATCAGTGCCATATTTCTCAGAGGCACCCACCTTGAGTGAGTTCAATTGATCACTAACCTGTATTCTATTTCCTGTATCCAATTTTAATCTGTCTTTGAAAGATGTTCAGGCACTGTCACTAGTTATTTATGGAGGGATGCATACGTTGGGACCAAGAACCTGGCAAGAATATTCATCGCGGACTCTGGAAAAGCCCTTAAACTCTTCATTTTAACTCCTCATCAAGAAACAATTTGGGATTTACCACCCCATCTATGACAAGGAATTAACGATGCCTAAATTTATCTCGCCAAACTATATTACATCAACCAGTTTGGACTACGTTAGCATTTACACCACCAACCTCCCTTCAAAATCCACACAAGCTATTACGTTTTTGATTATTAAATTATCTTAATTATTAAAGAAATCAGACAACAAAGTTATGAACTAACAGTTATTTTATTAACCTTAATAGTTAACAATGCCTTGATGCTGGGGATGTTAGCCTGAGTGAGAACACTGACGTTGGTGCGTCAATCCTCCCAGCTGATTTACAGGATTTTGCGGAGGCAGTGTTGGTGGTACTTCTCCAGCGCTTTGAGGTGTCTACTGTATATGTCTATCTGAGCCATATAGGAGGGTGTGTCTCAGACTGCCCTGTAGACCATAAGCTTGGTGCCAGATTTGAGGTCCTGGTCTTCAAACACTCTCTTCCTCAGGGGACCGAAGGCTGTGCTGGCACACTGGAGGCGGTGTCGGACCTTGTAGTCGATGTCTGCCCTTGCTGATAGTAGGTTCCTAAGGTATGGAAAATGGTCAACGTTGTCCAAGGCCGCGCCGTGAATTTTTATGACCAGCATCGAAGCACTGATCACACTCGACCAACTCCGTTGGGCGGGTCACATCGCCCGCATGCCTGACACGAGACTCCCAAAGAAGCGCTCTACTCGGAACTCCTACACGGCAAGCAAGCCCAAGGTGGGCAGAGGAAACATTTCAAGGACGCCCTCAAAGCCTCCTTGATAAAACATCCCCCCAGGCGCCTGGGAATCCCTGGCCCAAGACATCCCTAAGTGGAGGAAGAGCATCTGGGAGGGCGCTGAGCACCTCGAGTCTTGTTGTCGAGAGCATGCAGAAACCAAGCGCAGGCAGTGGAAGGAGTGTACGGCAAACCAGACTCCCCACCCAACCTTTCCTTCAACGACTCACTGTCCCACCTGTGACAGAGACTGTAATTCCCATATTGGACTGTACAGTCACCTGAGAACTCACTTTTAGAGTGGAAGCAAGTCTTTCTTGATTTCGAGTGACTGCCTATGATGGTGATGAATAGTTAACAGCAGTTACACTTAAATATTGAGTATGCAAATAATTATTAGAAGGAGTTAATTCACAAAATAAATGAGGTTACAGAGGAAGTTCAATTGTTTTATCGTAATTCTGTATTAACTGCTTACTGATTAAAATTTACCGTTGGTTTTAATCCTAAAATTAGAGCTAAGTCTGATACGTCCTTACTATACAGTAAAAATGCACACAAGGCCCATGCTTGGGAGAAGGTTAGTCTGTGACCTGTCCTTTATTCCTTAGCACTCAAGTGATGAAGGTGGGTGGAGCTTCCCCTTTTATACCTGAAGGTCCAGGTTAGGAGTGTCTCCCACCTAGTGGTCATTGTTCTCACGGTGTACAACTTAGGTCAGATTATATATGGGTTACAATGCTGGTTGAATACATGACATCACCTCCCCCCCAAAATCTTATTGGGATCACAGGTTGAGTCTCTCTGGTGGTTTACGCTCTCTTGTAGAGCGTTTGAGTTGGGGCTCCGGTTGTTGGGCGCTGGCCTGAGTGTCTGCTGTTTGCGGTGCCTCAGGCCTGTTCGGACTGCCCACAGTGATTGGGCTCTCCTCCCTTTGGTTCCGGTGTGCGGTCACCTGTGGTGGAGTGAACTCTACATCGTGTTCTTCCTCTGCTTCTTCTATGGGGTTGCTGAACCTCCTTTTTGTTTGATCCACGTGTTTGCGGCAGATATGTCCATTGGTAAGTTTAACTACCAGAATCCTATTTCTCTCTTTGGCATTCACAGTGCCTGCGAGCCATTTGGGCCCTGCAGCATAGTTGAGGACAAAAACAGGATCATTTACATCAATACATCGCGCCTTCGCATTCCTGTCATGGTAGTCATATTGTGGCTGGCGCCTGCTCTCGACAATTTATTTCATGGTGGGGTGTATAAGGGATAGCCGGGTTTTGAGCATCCTTTTCATTAGCAGCTCTGCGGGTGGAACCCCTGTGAGCGAGTGTGGTCGGGATCTATAGGCCAACAGGAGGCGTGATAAGCGCCTTTGTAGGGAACCCCCTTGTATTCTGAGTATCCCCTGTTTGATTATCTGCACTGCTCGTTCTGCCTGGCCATTTGAGGCCGGTTTGAACGGTGCCGTTCTGACATGGTTAATTCCATTGCCTGCCATGAAGTCCTGGAATTCAGTGCTTGTGAAGCACGGGCCATTGTCGCTGACCAAGACGTCCGTTAGACCGTGGGCGGCGAACATTGCCCGTAGACTTTTTACCGTGGCAGAGGATGTGCTTGAATTTAAAATGTCACACTCGATCCATTTGGAGTAGGCGTCTACGACAACAAAAAACATTTTTCCCATGAAAGGACCTGCGTAGTCCACATGGATGCGTGACCAAGGCTTGGCGGGCCATGGCCAGGGGCTAAGGAGGGCTTCCCTGGGCGCATTGCCCAGCTGGGCACACGTGTTGCACCTGCGAACACAAAGTTCCAGATCTGCATCTATCCCTGGCCATCAAACGTGTGAGCTGTTAATTGCCTTCATCGTGACAATGCCCGGGTGCTCATTGTGGAGTTCTCTGATGAACACCTCTCTGCCCATCTGGGGCATGACTATGCGGTTTCCCCACAGTAGGCAATCGGCCTGAATCGAGAGTTCATCTCTGCGTCTGTGAAATGGTTTAAATTCCTCAGGGCATGCCCTGTACGTGGCTGCCCAGTCCCCATTCAGGACACATTTCTTGACTAGAGACAATAGCGGGTCTCTATTTGTCCAGACTTTAATCTGACGGGCTGTCACGGGTGAGCCTTCACTTCCGAAAGCTTCAACAGCCATGACCATCTCAGCAGCATGCTCGGTAGCCCCCTCAGTGGTGGCTAGTGGGAGCCTGTTGAGTGCATCGGCGCAGTTTTCAGTGCCCGGTCTGTGCCGAATTGATAGTCATAGGCGGCTAACGTGAGTGCCCACCTCTGTATGCGGGCTGATGCGTTTGCATTTATGGCCTTGTTGTCGGCCAAAAGGGACGTTAGGGGTTTGTGATCCCTAGGGATCTGTCTCCAGCTCAAATTTCCTGCCAAACAGGTACTAGTGCATTTTCTTTACCGCATATACACATGCGAGCGCCTCCTTTTCTGCCTGGGACAGACTCCTGGAGGCATAAGCTACTGGCTGTAACTGACCCTTGACATTGACATGCTGCAACACACACCCAACACCATAGGACGATGCATCGCACGTTAACACAAGTTTCTTACATGGATCGTATACTGTTAACAGTATGTTGGAACATAACAAATTGCGTGCTCTATTAAAAGCCCTTTCCTGGCTGTCCCCCCAGACCCATTCACGACCTTTGCGTAGGAGCATGTGTAGCGGCTCTAGCAGCGTGCTCAATTTGGGAAGAAAGTTACCAAAATAGTTCAGGAGCCCCAGGAACGAACGCAGCTCCGTCGTGTTACGGGGTCTGGGTGCTCTCTGGATCGCTTCCGTCTTGGACGCAGTAGGGCTGATCCCGTCTGCTGCTTCCCTCATCCCCAGGAATTCTACCTCTGGAGCTAGGAAGACGCACGTCGCCTTTTTCAGTTGCAGCCCTACCCGGTCCAGTCTGCGTAGCACCTCCTCCAGGTTGTGGAGGTGTTCTTCAGTATCATAACCCGTGATGAGGATGTCGTCCTGAAAAACCACTGTCCCTGGACTCGACTTGAGGAGGCTTTCCATATTTCGTTGGAAGATCGCGGCGACCGAGCGAATCCCGAACGGACATCTGTTGTACTCAAACAGCCCCTTGTGTGTCGTGATGGTGGTCAGCTTCTTCGACTCACTCGCCAGCTCCTGGGTCATGTAAGCTGAGGTCAGGTCCAATTTTGAAAAAAGTTTGCCACCGGGTAGCGTCGCAAAGAGGTCCTCGGCTCTCGGTAGCGGGTACTGGTCTTGGAGTGACACCCGATTGACGGTGGCCTTGTAATCACCACATATCCTGACCGACCCATCCGCCTTGAACACCGGCACGATCGGGCTCGCCCAGTCACTGAATTCGACTGGCGAGATGATGCCTTCCCTCAGCAGGCGGTCCAATTCGCCTTCTATCTTTTCCCGTATCATGTACGGCACCACTCTGGCCTTGTGGTGTACTGGCCTGGCGTCCAGGGTTATGTGAATTACTACCTTGGCCCCCATGAAAGTGCCGATGCCGGGTTGAAATAATGAGTCAAATTTGTCCAGGATCTGTGAGCATGATACTCGCTCCACAGAGGAAATTGCATTGACATCGCCCCATTTCCAGTTCATGACAGCAAGCCAACTCATCCCCAGTAGTGCAGGACCGTCCCCTGGGACAATCCAGAGTGGCAGCCTGTTCTCCGAATCTTTGTGGGTCACGACTACCGTGGCGCTGCCTAGCACCGGAATGATCTGCTTTGTGTAAGTCTGTAGCTGTGCGTCAATCGGCGATAATTTTGGCCTCCTGACCTTGGACGCACACAACTTTTCGAACTGTTTGATACCCATCAGGGACTGGCTGGCCCCCGTGTCTAGCTCAATTGATACTGGGATGCCATTGAGGAGCCCTTTAATCATTATCGGTGGCATCCTGGTGTATGAACTGTATACGTGCTCCACATGAACTCGCTGAACTTCAGCTTCCAGCGATTTCCCCCAGCGTTCATTTCTGCAATTTCTGCAGGTATTTTGCTCATCTCTGCAAACTCCAGCTGAGTGTGTGCCTCCACGCCTCCAGCATGAGCTACTGTTGGAAACAAAAGGGCCCTTGCCAGTCGATTGTCCCTGACTGCCCCTGTGACTGTCCTTGAGTGCGCCATTAACAGGTGTTGATGGCCCTATTACTGGCCGCATTGTCCCTTGCAATGGCGTGAATCGCCGTTCAACTTGCCATTGTCTCTGTCGAACTCCCCCTATGGGTTCGACTACATGTTGGGGCATGCCCGACTGCCCTTGTCTGCCTGGAAAACTGTGTGCTGCTTTAACAATGTTGAATCTCTGTCGCAACCATTCCTTAACACAGTACCTCTCGTCTGTTCTGCTAGTGGCCATACTCGCGTGGTTTAAATCCCAGTTTCTCGTCGCCATTGATACGTCCTTACTATACAGTATAAATGCACATGAGGCCCATGCTTGAGAGAAGGTCAGTCTGTGACCTGTCCTTTATTCCTTAGCACTCAAGTGATGAAGGTGGGTGGAGCTTCCCCTTTTATACCTGAAGGTCCAGGTTAGGAGTGTCTCCCACCTCGTGGTCATTGTTCTCACAGTGTACAACTTAGGTCAGATTATACATGGGTTACAATGCTGGTTGAATACATGACAAAGACGTTCAGGGGTGATGTCAGGAAGCACTTCTTCACACAAAGAGCAGTGGAAATCTGGAACTCTCTTCCTTCAAAAAGCTGTCGAACCTGGGAGTCAATTGAAAATTTCAAAACTGAGATAGATAGATTTTTTTTTCGGCCAAGCTATTAAGGGTTCTGGAACTGAAGCAGATAAATGAAGTTAAGATACAGATCAGCCTTGATCTGATTGAATGGCGGAACAGGTTCGAAGCGGCTGAATGGCCTACTCCTGTTCCTGTGGGCATAATATGCAAGTGGGCAGAACAATGAGAGATTAAATTTAGTGCTTTTTATTTGTTCATGGGATTTGGGCATCATAGAAACATAGAAAATAGGTGCAGGAGTAGACCATTCGGCCCTTCGAGCCTGCACCACCATTCAATATCATCATGGCTGATCATTCACCTCAGTACCCCATTCCTGCTTTCTCTCCATACCTCTTGATCACTTTAGCCGTAAGGGCCACATCTAACTCCCTTTTGAATATATCTAACGAACTGGCCTCAACAACTTTCTGTGCTAGAGAATTCCACAGGTTCACAATT
Organism: Pristiophorus japonicus; assembly: GCF_044704955.1. NCBI lineage: Eukaryota > Metazoa > Chordata > Chondrichthyes > Pristiophoridae > Pristiophorus > Pristiophorus japonicus. The sequence goes on along the minus strand of NC_091990.1, from coordinate 124,768,788 downwards.
TTCTGAGTGAAGAAGTTTTTCCTCATCTCGGTCCTAGATGGCTTACCCCTTATCCTTAGATTGTGACCCCTGGTTCTGAACTTCCCTAACATCGGGAACATTCTTCCTGCATCTAAACTGTCCAATCCCGTCAGAATTTTATATGTTTCTATGAGATCCCCTCTCATTCTTCTAAATTCCAGTGAATATAAGCCTAGTCGATCCAGTCTTTCTTCATATGTCAGTCCTGCCATCCCTGGAATCGGTCTGGTGAACCTTCGCTGCACTCCCTCAATAGCAAGAATGTCCTTCCTCAGATTAGGAGATCAAAACTGTACACAATATTCAAAGTGTGGCCTCACCAAGGCCCTGTACAACTGTAGTAAGTCCCCCATGCTCCTATACTCAAATCCTCTCACTATGAAGGCCAACATGCCATTTGCCTTCTTCACCACCTGCTGTAACTGAATGCCAACTTTCAATGACTGATGTACCATGACACCCAGGTCTCGTTGCATCTCCCCTTTTCCTAATCTGTCACCATTCAGATAATATTCTGCCTTCCTGTTTTTGCCACCAAAGTGGATAACCTCACATTTATCTACATTATACTGCATCTGCCATGCATTTGCCCACCCACCCAACCTGTCCATGTCACCCTGCAGCCTCTTAGCATTCTCCTCACAGCTCATCTTGCCACCCAGCTTAGTGTCATCTGCAAACTTGGAGATATTACATTCAATTCCTTTGTCTAAATCATTAATATATATTGTAAATAGCTGGGGTCCCAGCACTGAACCTTGCAGTACCCCACTAGTCACTGCCTGCCATTCTGAAAAGGACCCATTTATTTCTACTCTTTGCTTCCTGTCTGCCAACCAGTTCTCTATCCATGTCAATACATTACCCCCAATACCATGTGCTTTAATTTTGCATACTAATCTCTTGTGGGAACTTGTCAAAAGCCTTTTGAAAGTCCAAATACACCACATCCACTGGTTCTCCCTGTAAGGGGGGGGAGGCGGTGGTGTGCGGTGTGGGTCTCTATGAGGGGGTCAGGTTCCCTTCTGACCAACTTGAGCGGTTTTGAATCGCTCCCCATCCCTTGGGTTCTGTATTCTGGATTTATTTGGGGGGTGTGACAGAAGTGCAGAGGACGCTGGTTTGATGCAAAGAACTTTGGTTTTATTACAGTCAGGCTTATTACTCTAGTAAGAAAATACACGGCCAAACTTACAATCACTCTAATAAAGAACAATACAAGGAAAGGTACAAGGTCAAACTTATAATCACTCTAATAAAGTACCATACACTACACATTCAAAGGGGGTTGCAGTAAAATTATACCTCCCACCTCCCAATACCTAATTCTAGCTAGGTTAGACTCCAGGGCAGGCAGGGACTTATGCTTACCAATCCTTTTGATAGTTAATGGTAGATGGTAATGTTCTTCCTTCCTTCAGGACTTCAAGACTTCGAGGCTGGAGAGTCTCTCCTCTCTCTCTCCTCTCTCTCTCCTCTCTCCTATCTCCTCCCTCTCTTCTCTCTCTAACATCTGTTGAAAACAGTGGCCAGTTATACGATTTCAGTGTTCTAATCTTGCCGCCCAATCTGTTCACAATCTTTTGTATAATTTTAGCAGGCTTGGTTCTTCTTCGTAATATTTTGTCGGGCTCGTTAAAGTTGATATGTCTTGGTTGGGTTGATGTTCAAAAAACTGTTTCCTGATGGAAATATTAGTCTGGTAATTGCAACGTCCTTTTGTGCTTAGTCTTTCGCATACAGGCTGGATTGGGCCTCTTTGTGATGTATATGCTGAAATGGTTTGTCCAGACCCATGTTGATGGGGAGCCACCTCTGATGGTAATGTCTCTTGTGGAGGAAGATTTCCAAATACTCATTCTTCCAGACAGGTTACCTTAGTCCTCACAACCAGTCAGTTCCAATAATCAAGTGGGCTTCTTTTGTTCCCTAGGTCCGCCCACAGGCTTGAATTTGTCTTGTAAAAGTTCATAATTCTATTAAAGTTCGTCGTTTCTTCGATAAGTACTTTAGAGTTCCAAACTTTTTGGTAGATAGTCCCAAATTAAATTTCCTTTCGAATGAGCCCAAACACAGGGGGGGGGGGGGGGTTCTGGTGAATTTTGCTCTCTGCATCCCTTATCCACTCTACTAGTTACATCCTCAAAAAATTCTAGAAAATTTGTCAAGCATGATTTCCCTTTCATAAATCCACGCTGACTTGGACCGTCACTGCTTTCCAAATGTGCTGCTATTACATCTTTAATAATTTATTACAACATTTTCCCCACTACCGATGTCAGGCTAACCGGTCTATAATTCCCTGTTTTCTCTCTCCTTCCTTTTTTATAAAGTGGGGTTACATTAGCTACCCTCCAATCCATAGGAACTGATCCAGAGTCTATAGAATATTGGAAAATGACCAGCAATGCATCCACTATTTCTAGGGCCATTTCCTAAGTACTCTGGGATGCAGACTATCAGGCCCTGGGGATTTATCGGCCTTCAATCCCATCAATTTCCCGAACACAATTTCCTGACAATAAGGATTTCCTTCAGTTCCTCCTTCTCGCTAGACCCTCGGTCCCCTAGTATTTCCGGAAGGTTATTTGTGTCTTCCTTCGTGAAGACAGAACCAAAGTATTTGTTCAATTGGTCTGGCATTTATTTGTTCCCCATTATAAATTCACCTGATTCTGGCTGCAAGGGACCAACATTTGTCTTCACTAATCTTTTTCTCTTCGCATATCTATAGAACCTTTTGCAGTCAGTTTTTATATTCCCTGCAAGCTTCCTCTCATACTCTATTTTCCCCCTCCAAATTAAACCCTTTGTCCTCCTCTGCTGAATTCTAAATTTCTCCCAGTCCTCAGGTTTGCTGCTTTTTCTTGCCAATTTATAAGCCTCTTCCTTGGATTTAACACTATCTCTAATTTCTCTTGTTAGTCACGGTTGAGCCACTTTCCCCGTTTTCTTTTTACACCAATCAGAGATGTACAATTGTTGAAGTTTGTCCATGTGATCTTTAAATGTCTGCCATTGCCTATCCACCACCAACTCTTTAAGTATCATTCGCCAGTCTATCCTAGCCAATTCACGTCTCATACCATCAAAGTTACCTTTTTTTAAGTTCAGGACCTTAGTCTCTGAATTAATTGTGTCACTCTCCATCTTAATAAAGAATTCTACCATATTATGGTCACTCTTCCCCAAGGGGCCTCGCACAACAAGATTGCTAATTAATCCTCTCTCATTACACAAGATCCAGTCTAGGATGGCCAGCTCTCTAGTTGGTTCCTCGACATATTGGTCTAGAAAACCATCCCTTATACACTCCAGGAAATCCTCCTCCACTGTATTGCTACCAGTTTGGTTAGCCCAATCTATATGTAGATTAAAGTCACGCATGATAACTGCTGTACGTTTATTGCACACATCCCTCATTTCCTGTTTGGTGCCATCCCCAACCTCACTACTACTGTTTGGTGGTCTGTACACAACTCCCACTAGCGTTTTCTGCCCTTTGGTGTTCCGCAGCTCTACCCATACAGATTCCACATCATCCAAGCTCATGTCCTTCCTTACTATTGCGTTAATCTCCTTTTTAACCAGCAACGTTACCCCACTTCCTTTTCATTTCTGTCTATCCTTCCTGAATATTGAATACCCCTGGATGTTGAGATCCCGGCCTTGGTCACCCTGGAGCCATGTCTCTGTAATCCCAATTACATCATATCCGTTAACAGCTATCTGCGCAGTTAATTCATCCACCTTATTAAGAATGCTCCCCGCATTGAGAAATAGAGCTTTCAGACTTATTTTTTTTATCACTCTTTGTCCTTTTAGAATTATGTAATGAGGCCCTTTTTGATTTTTGCCTTTGATTTCTCTGCCCTCCACTTTTCCTTATCTCCTTTCTACCTTTTGCTTCTGCCCCCATTTTACTTTCCTCTGTCTCCCTGCATAGATATCTATCCCCCTGCCATATTAGTTTAAACCCTCCCCAGCAGCACTAGCAAACACTCCCCCTAGGACATTGATTCCAGTCTTGCCCAGGTGCAGACCGTCCGTTTTGTACTGGTCCCACCTCCCCCAGAACCAGTTTCAAATATCCCAGGAATTTGAATCCCTCCCTCTTGCACCATTCCTCAAGCCACGTATTCATCTTAGCTATCCTGCCATTCCTACTCTGACGAGCACGTGGCATTGATAGCAATCTTGAGATTGCTACCTTTGAGGCCCTATTTTTTAATTTAACTCCTAGCTTCCTAAATTCAGCTTGTAGGACCTCAGCCCATTTTTTTACCTTTATCGTTGATACCTATATGCACCATGACAACTAGCTGTTCACCCTTCCCCTTCAGAATGCCCTGCAGCCGCTCCGAGACATCCTTGACCCTTGCACCAAGAAGGCAACATACCATCCTGGAGTCTCGATTGCGGCCACAGAAATGCCTATCTATTCCCCTTACCATAGAATCCCCTACCACTATAGCTCTCCCACTCTTTTTCCTACCCTGCTGTGCAGCAGAGCTACCCATGGTGCCATGAACTTGGCTGCTGCTGCCTTCCCCTGATGAGCCATCTCCCCCAACAGTATCCTACTCCTGCTCTACCTGATGGTCACCCATTCCCTATCTGCCTTTGTAACCTTTACCTGTGGTGTGACCAACTCACTAAACGTGCTATTCACGACATCCTCAGCATCGCTGATGCTCCAGAGTGAATCCATGCGCAGCTCCAGTGCCGCAATGCGGTCTGACAGGAGCTGCAGCTGGATACATTTCCCTGATTTCCCACATAGCACAGAAGGAGCATGACACGGGTCTGGGCTCTCCCGTCATGACTTAACCCTTAAATTAACTTAATTTGGCAACAATGCCAAAGGTTTCCTACTGATAAGAAAAGAAAAAGAAAAAGATAAAATACTCACCAATCCACCACTTACCCACTTGGCTGTGACGTCACACTTTGATTTCTTTTTACTTCTTTGTTTTACTGTCGGCCTCGATCTCCCGCTCCCACTGCTGTGGCTCCTCCCGAACTCCGCGCCCTTTTTATGGGCCTCTCAATCTCCTGCTCCCACTGCTGGCAAGGCCAGCACTTATTGCCCATCCCGAATTGCCCTAGAGAAGGTGGTGGTGGTGAGCTGCCTTCTTGAACCACTGCAGTCTGTGTGATGAAGGTACTCCCACAGTGCTGTTAGAGAGGGATTTCCAGGATTTTGACCCAGCGACGATGAAGACAATGTACTTCCAAGTCAGGATGGTGCGTGACTTGGAGGGGAACATGGAGGTGATGGTGTTCCCATGCGCCTGCTGCCCTTGTCCTTCTAGGGGTAGTGGTATGGATTTGGGAGGTGCTGCCGAAGAAGCCTTGGCGAGTTGCTGCAGTGCATCTTGTAGATGGTACACACTGCAGCCAGTGGTGGAGGGAGTGAATATTTAAGATGTTGGATGGGGTGCCAATCAAGCGGGCTGCTTTGTCCTGGATGGTGTCGAGCTTCTTGAGTGTTGTTGGAGCTGCACTCTTCCAGCCAAGTGGAGACTATTCCATCAAACTCCTGATGTGCCTTGTAGATGGTGGAAAGGCATTGTGGAGTCAGGAGGTGAGACACTCACCGCAGAATACCCAGCCTCTGACCTGCTCTTGTTGCCACATTATTTATGTCGCTGGTCTAGTTAAGTTTCAGGTCAATGGTGACCCCCAGGATTTTGATGGTGTGGTATTCGGTGATGGTAATGCCATTGAATGTCAAGTCGCGGTGGTTAGGACTCTTACTTGTTGGAGATAGTCAATGCCTGGCACTTGTGTGGTGTGAATATTACTTGCCACTTATCAACCCAAGCCTGAATGTCATCCAGGTCTTGCTGCATGTGGGCATAGACTGCTTCATTATCTGGGAGTTGTGAGTGGCACTGAATACTGTGCAGTCATCAGCGAACATCCTCACTTCGGTCCTTATGATGGAAGGAAGGTCATTGATGAAGAAGAACTGAAGATGGTTGGGCCAAGGACACCACCACAACTGGATGTGGCAGGACTGCAGAGTTTTGATCTGAACCATTATTGTGGTATCGCTTAGCCAAGTCTATAGCATGCTGCTTTCACTATTTAGCATGTATATAGTCTTGTGTTGCAGCTTCCCCAGGTTGGCACCTCATTCTTAGCTACACCACGTGCTGCTTCTGGCATGCACTTCTACACTCCTCATTGAACCAGGATTGGTCCCCTGGCTTGATGGTAATGGTAGAGTGAGGGATATGCCAGGCCATGAGGTTGCAGATTGTGTGGAATACAATTCTGCTGCTACTGATGGCCCACAGCACTTCATGGATGCCCAGCTTTGAGCTGCTAGATCTGTTCTGAATCTATCTCATTTGGCATGGTGGTAGTGCCACACAACACGATGGAGGGTGTCCTCAGTGTGAAGACGGGACTTTGTCTCCACAAGGACTGTGCGGTGGTCAGTGATACCAATGCTGTCATGGACAGATGCAGCTGTGACAGGTAGATTGGTTAGGACGAGGTTAAATAGGTTTTCCCTCATGTTGGTTCTCTCACTACCCGACACAGACCCGGTCTGGCAGCTATGTCCTTCAGGGCTCGGCCAGCTCGGTAGGTAGTGGTGCTACCGAGCCACTATTGATGATGGACATTGAAGTTCCCCCACCCAGAGTACTTTCTGTGCCCTTGCTATCCTCAACGCTTTTTCCAAGTGTTGATCAACATGGAGGAGGACTGATTCAGCAGCTGAGAGAGGGCAGTAGGTGGTAATCAGCAGGAGGTTTCCTTGCCCATGCTTGACCTGAAGCCATGAGACTTCATGGGGTCCAGAGTCAATGTTGAGGATTTCCAAGGCCATTCCCTCTTGATTGTAAACCACTGCGCTGCCACCCCTGGTGGGTCTGTCCTGCCGGTGGGAGGGGACATACCCAAGGATGGTGATGGAGGAGACCGGAACATTGGTTGAAAGGTATGATTCTGTGAGTATGACTATGTCAGGCTGTTGCTTGACTAGTCTGTGGGACAGCTCTCCCAATTTTGGCACAAGTCCCCAGATGTTAGTGAGAAGGACTTTGCAGGGTCGACTAGGCTGGGTGTGCCGTTGTCATGTCTGGTGTTGATACCGAGGTCAATAGCAGGTAGTCCAGCCGTTTTTTAAATTCTTATTGCTTCTTGTAGAGGTTTGTTACAACCGAATGGCTCGCTCGGCCATTTCAGAGGGCAGTTACGAGTCAACCACATTGCTGTGGGTCTGGAGTCACATATAGGCCAGACCAGGTAAAGACGGCAGATTTCCTTCCCTAAAGAACATTAGTGAACCAGATGGGTTTTTACAACAATCCAGTAGTTTCATGGTCACCATTACTGACACTAGCTTTTTATTCCAGATTTATTTAATTTAATTAATTTAATTTAAATTCCCCAACTGTATTGATGGTATTTGAACTTATGTCTCTGGATCATTAGTCCAAGCCTCTGGATTGCTAGTCCAGTAATATTATCACTCTGCTTCTGTCCCCATGCCTGCTGACCGATGTGAAAAGCTACATATAGGAAGAATGAAGCAAATGGGGTATATTTTATTTAAAGTGTTTAATATACAGGGAAATAAGTGATGACCTCTAGACTTGACTATTCCATGTTGTCAATTTTTGTTTGATAACACTCCTGTGAAGTGCCTTAGGATGCAAAATTATCATTCTTGTTTTCAAATCTCTCAATGGCCTCGCCCATCCCTAACTCGGTTATCTCCTCCAGCCTCACAACCACAACAACTTGTATTTATATAGCACATTTAACATAGTGAAACGTCCCAAGGTGCTTCACAGGAATATTATGCAATAAAAATTTGACACCGAGCCGCATAAGTAGAAATTAGTGCAGGTGACAAGAGGTAGGGTTATTGGAGCGTTTTGAAGGAGGAATGAGAGGTAGAGAGGCAGAGAGGTTTAGGCAAGGAGCTCCAGAGCTTGGGGCCTTGGCAACAGAAGGCACGGCCACCAATGGTTGAGCGATTTACAATCGGGGATGCTCAGGAGGGCAGAATTAGAGGAGCGCAGACATTTTGGGGGGTTGTGAGGCTGGAGGAGATTACAGAGATAGGGAGGGAGCCTATGGAGGGATTTGAAAATAAGGTTGAGAATTTTGAAATCGAGGCATTGCTTAACCGGAAGCCAATATAGGTCAGTAAGTATGGGTGATGGGTGAGCGGGACTTCGTGCAAGTTAGGATCACCTCTAGTTTACGTAGGGTAGAATGTGGGAGGCCAGCCAACGTTGGAATAGTCAAGTCTAGAGGTAACAAAGGCATGGATGAGGGCTTCAGCAGCAGATGAGCTGAGGCAAGGGCGGAGACAGTCAATGTTACGGAGGTGGAAATAGGCTGTCTTAGTTATGATGCGGATATGTGGCCGAAAACTCAATTCAGAGTCAAATATGACACCAAGGTTGCGAACAGTCTGGTTCAGCCTCAGACACCTCCCGATGAGATATCTGAGCTCCTCAAATTCTACTCTCTTGAGCATCTCTGATTATAATCGCTCAACCATTGGTGTCAAATTTTTGTCTTGTAATACTCCTGCACCTTGGGACGTTTTACTGCGTTAAAAATGCTATATAAATACAAGTTGTTGTTGCGAAAACAGTAAGTCCTTGGTAGCCATAACAACAGCAATTTCCATTATTGTTGTTTTAGTATGTTGAAGGCGCTATATAACTGCAAGTAGTTGTTGCGATGACTGACGTATCCCAGCTGTGAGGCGCCGCCTCTCCTGCAGGGGGCGAGCTGCAGCGTCACCGCCCGGCCGCTGGGTGGGGCGCTGCCGGAAGTGAATGAGTGAGAGAGAGTGGCAGGCTGCGGCTCGCTGACCGTTCGTCTGTCACACCCGGAAATTATAGCCCCCGGGCCGGCCCGGGGACACGAAACCCGCTGAGGCTCAGGTTTCAACTCAAAGCCCCGGCTCCAGGCCGAGGTTCCAAACTCAGGCCCCAGCTCCAGGCTCCAGGCTCGGGCCCGAAGCTCCAGGCTGAGGCTCTATCTAGACGGCCTCCAGGGAGACATGGCCATGGACCAAGCGGAGATGAGGTTCAACGTGCTGCTCAACGATATCTCGCAGAACCTGTCTAAAGAGAACCTGGAGAGCCTGAAGTTTCTGTGCAAGCCGAGCATTGGCAAGAAGAAGCTGGAAAGCATCACCAGCGGGAACCAGCTGTTCCAGGTGCTGGAGGAGCTCGACCAGCTCTCCTCTAAATACCCCGACGAGCTGTTTGTGCTGCTGGGCAACATTAAACGTCCCGACCTGCAGAATAAACTCTCTGCTTTCCAGCAGGGAAATGGCCATCTGCAGCATCCTGTTTGTGAAGTTGGAGGAATCACAGGTAAAGAGGTTTGAAGCTAACTTTTTAAAGGTGGAGGGGCAGCATTTCCATGGAAAAAAGGGTTGGATAAACCTCCTTCCTTGCAAGAAAGTCTTGCATTTATATAGCGCCTGTCACAACCTCAGGACATCCCAAAGTGCTTTACAGCCAATGAAGTATTTTATGAAGTATAGTCACTTTTAATGTAGGGAACGCAGCAGCCAATTTGTGCACGGCAAGCTCCCACAAACATGGATGTAAAAGATCCCATGCCCTTATTCAGAGAAAAGCAGGGGTGTCCTTTTCAATATTTATCCGTCAACCAACATCGCTAAAACACAGATAACCTGATCATTATTTCATTGCTATTTTTGGGACCTTGCTGTGTGCAATTTGCCAGTCGAATTTCCTTACATTACAGCAGTATTTGATTGGACGCGAAGTACTTTGGGCCATCCTGACGATAACATAAGAACATAAGAATTAGGAACAGGAGTAGGCCATCTAGCCCCTCGAGCCTGCTCCGCCATTCAATAAGATCCTGGCTGATCTGGTCGTGGACTCAGCTCCACTTACCCGCCCTCTCCCCGTAACCCTTAATTCCCTTATTGCTTAAAAATCTATCTATCTTTGACTTGAAAACATTCAATGAGCTTGCCTCAACTGCTTCCTTGGGCAGAGAATTCCACAGATTCACAACCCTCTGGGAGAAGAAATTCCTTCTCAACTCGGTTTTAAATTGGCTCCTCCGTATTTTGAGGCTGTGCCCCCTCGTTCTAGTCTCCCCGACCAGTGGAAACAACCTCTCCGCCTCTATCTTGTCTATCCCTTTCATTATTTTAAATGTTTCTATAAGATCACCCCTCATCCTTCTGAACTCCAAGGAGTAAAGACCCAGTCTACTCAATCTATCATAAGGTAACCACCTCATCTCTGGAATCAGCCTAGTGAATCGTCTCTGTACCCCCTCCAAAGCTAGTATATCCTTCCTTAAGTAAGGCGACCAAAACTGCACGCAGTACTCCAGGTGCGGCCTTACCAATACTCTATACAGTTGCAGCAGGACCTCCCTGCTTTTGTACTCCATCCCTCTCGCAATGAAGGCCAACATTCCATTTGCCTTCCTGATTACCTGCTGAACCTGCAAACTAACTTTTTGGGATTCATGCACAAGGAGAATTCCTCATCGGCGCCAAACCCCGGAACCTCCCTCGGGGGCCGGCGCCTCACAACTTGAGCCGCCTCGGGGAAATCCCCTCCGTGCCTTTCAGTTCCGCGCGGAGGGGTTTCCTGTACGGGCTGCTCCTGCACACCCTCAACTTTGCCATCCTCGCCGGCCGTCCGGACACGCCATGGCGTGCCATCTTGCCGTCCGGAGGAGGCGGGGGTCCCCGATGGAGGGCACTCTACGCAGGGGTCCTCCCACTATTCATCGGGGACTTGGCCTGGAGGATGGTGCACGGAGCAGTGCCGTGCAACAAATTTTTAAGCCGGTTCACGGACTCCCAGGCCGCCTGCAATTTCTGCGGTCTGGAAGAGTCCGTGTTCCATGTTTTTATGGAATGCACAAGGTTGCAGCCCCTGTTTTATTATTTGAAGGGGCTGCTCCTGAAATTCTGGCTGCACTTCAGTCCCACTCTCCTGATCTTTGGGCACCCTGTGCGGAGGGGAGCGGGTAGGTCCGAAGGCCTCCTCGTAGGACTGCTCCTGGGCACGGCCAAGGGTGCCATCAGCCGGTCCAGGCAGCAGGGGGTCGTTCAACCTGACTGCCTGCCTCTCTTCCGCTCTTACATCCGGTCCAGGGTGTCCTTGGAGATGGAGCACGCGGTGTCCACCGGTACGCTCGCGGCCTTCCGCGAGAGGTGGGCACCGGAGGGACTGGAGTGCATCATCACGCCCGGCAACCAAATTTTAATTTGATTTTACGTTTTTAAGTTTAATTTGTTTTAATTGCCGGTGCTTTTAGTGTCCCTTTCCCTTTTATAGGGGGCACTGGAAAAATGTGATTTTAGCGCCCAAAAAAAAGGAAAAAAGGGCCTTGTAAATGTCTGGTGTGTCACCCAGGTCGGGTGGCACGGTTTAATGTTTTATGTTTTTGCAGGTGAACTCCAAAAAGAGTTTCATGCACAAGGACCCCCCAGGTCCCTCTGCACCGCAGCATGTTGTAATTTCTCCCCATTCAAATAATAATGTGACAGATGTTTTTAAATGCAAGTTCTTTAAGTTATGGCAAGAGAAATCCAAAGCTGAACTGTGTATTAAAAGAGATGGCGGAAGTTATAGCAGATGCATTCATTATAATCTACCAAATTTCTCAGGACTCTGGGGAGGTACTAGCGGATTGGAAAGCAGCTAATGTAACGCCTCTGTTTAAAAAAGGGGCAGACAAAAGGCAGGTAACTATAGGCCGGTTAATTTAACATCTGTAGTGGGGAAAATGCTTGAAGCTATCATTAAGGAAGAAATAGCGGGACATCTAGATAGGAATAGTGCAATCAAGCAGACGCAGCATTGATTCATGAAGGGGAAATCATGTTTAACTAATTTACTGGAGTTCTTTGCGGATATAACGAGCATGGTGGATAGAGGTGTACCGATGGATGTGGTGTATTTAGATTTCCAAAAGGTATTCGATAAGGTGCCACACAAAAGGTTACTGCAGAAGATAGAGGTACGCGGAGTCAGAGGAAATGTATTAGCATGGGTAGAGAATTGGCTGGCGAACAGAAAGCAGAGAGTCGGGATAAATGGGTCCTTTTCGGGTTGGAAATCGGTGGTTAGTGGTGTGCCACAGGGATCGGTGTTGGGACCACAACTGTTTACAATATACATAGATGACCTGGAAGAGGGGACAGAGTGTAGTGTAACAACATTTGTAGATGACACAAAGATTAGTGGGAAAGCGGGTTATGTAGAGGACACACACAGGCTGCAAAGAGATTTGGATAGGTTAAGCGAATGGGCTAAGGTTTGGCAGATGGAATACAATGTCGGAAAGTGTGAGGTCATTCACCTTGGGGAAAAAAACAGTAAAAGGGAATATTATTTGAATGGGGAGAAATTACAACATGCTGAGGTGCAGAGGGACCTGGGGGCCCTTGTGCATGAAACTCTTTTAGAGTTTATCTGTAAAACAAAACATTAAACCGTGCCACCCGACCTGGGTGACACACCAGACATTTACAAGGCCCTATTTTTTTCCTTTTTTTTTGTGTTTTACTTTTTTTTTTGGTTTTTTTTTGGCACTAAAATCACAATTTTTCCCCAGTGCCCCCTATAAAAGGGAAGGGGACACTAAAAGCACCGGCAATTAAAACAAATTAAACTTTAAAACGTAAAATCAAATTAAAATTTGGTTGCCGGGCGTGATGATGCACTCCAGTCCCTCCGGTGCCCACCTCTCGGGGAAGGCCGCGAGCGTACCGGTGGACACCGCGTGCTCCATCTCCAAGGACACCCTGGACCGGATGTAAGAGCGGAAGAGAGGCAGGCAGTCATGTTGTTCGACCCCCTCGACCGCCCGCTGCCTGGACCGGCTCCTTGTGCATGAAACTCTTTTGAGTTTACCTGAAAAAAAACATAAACATTAAACCGTGCCACCCGCCCTGGATGACACAGCAGACATTTTCAAGGCCCCTTTTGTTTCCCTTTTTTGTGGGTTTTTTTTGAGTTTTTCTTTTTTTTTTCTTTTTTTTGGGCACTAAAATCACAATTTTCCAGTGCCCCCTATAAAAGGGAAGGGGACACTAAAAGCACCGGCATTTAAAACAAATTAAACTTTAAAACGTAAAATCAAATTAAAATTTGGTTGCCGGGCGTGATGATGCACTCCAGTCCCTCCGGTGCCCACCTCTCGCGGAAGGCCGCGAGCGTACCGGTGGACACCGCGTGCTCCATCTCCAAGGACACCCTGGACCGGATGTAAGAGCGGAAGAGAGGCAGGCAGTCAGGTTGAACGACCCCCTCGACCGCCCACTGCCTGGACCGGCTCCTTGTGCATGAAACTCTTTTGAGTTTACCTGCAAAACATAAAAACATTAAACGGTGCCACCCGACCTGGGTGACATTCCAGACATTTACAAGGCCCTTTTTTTTTTTTCCCCCCTTTTTTTTGTTTTTCTTTTTTTTTTTTTTTTTTTTTTTTTGGGCACTAAAATCACAATTTTCCCCAGTGCCCCCTATAAAAGGGAAGGGGGACACTAAAAGCACCGGCAATTAAGACAAATTAAACTTAAAAAAACGTAAAATCAAATTAAAATTTGGTTGCCGGGCGTGATGATGCACTCCAGTCCCTCCGGTGCCCACCTCTCGCGGAAGGCCGCGAGCGTACCGGTGGACACCGCGTGCTCCATCTCCAAGGACACCCTGGACCGGATGTAAGAGCGGAAGAGAGGCAGGCAGTCAGGTTGAACGACCCCCTCGACCGCCCGCTGCCTGGACCGGCTCCTTGTGCATGAAACTCTTTTGAGTTCCTTGTGCATGAATCCCAAAAAGTTAGTTTGCAGGTGCAGCAGGTAATCAGGAAGGCGAATGGAATGTTGGCCTTCATTGCGAGAGGAATGGAGTACAAAAGCAGGGGAGGTCCTGCTGCAACTGTATAGGGTACTGGTGAGGCCGCACCTGGAGTACTGCGTGTAGTTTTGGTCACCTTACTTAAGGAAGGATATACTGGCTTTGGAGGGGGTACAGAGACGATTCACTCGGCTGATTCCGGAGATGAGGGGGTTACCTTATGATAGATTGAGTAGACTGGGTCTTTACTCGTTGGAGTTCAGAAGGATGAGGGGTGATCTTATGGAAGCATTTAAAATCATGAAAGGGATAGACAAGATAGAGGCAGAGAGGTTGTTTCCACTGGTAGGGGAGACTAGAACTAGGGGGCACAGCCTTAAAATACAGAGGAGCCAATTTAAAACCGAGTTGAGAAGGAATTTCTTCTCCTAGAGGGTTGTGAATCTGTGGAATTCTCTGCCCAAGGAAGCACTTGAGGCTAGCTCATTGAATGTATTCAAGTCACAGATAGATAGATTTTTAACCAATAAGGGAATTAAGGGTTACGGGGAGCGGGCGGGTAAGTGGAGCTGAGTCCATGGCCAGATCAGCCATGATCTTGTTGAATGGCGGAGCGGGCTCGATGGCCTACTCCTGTTCCTAATTCTTATGTTCTTATGTAAGAAAAGATTGGTGGTAGGGGGTCAGCGGTAGGTGTAACTCATCCAGGTCTTGAAAATTCTGAGAGGCTTTGATAATGTTTATGTAAGTAAGCTACTTGGCAGTGCAGAATTATAGATTGTCCCTACTACATTAATTTCCAGCTTGTTTATTGCTCAGAGCAGTTGGTATGTGGAGCAGACTTCCAGCAGAGGATTATTGCAGTGTCATTTTAACACCTTCAACAAAAGGTCTGGCTGGAAATCTGGCTTGGCAGAAAGTTAGATAAGGTATAGATAGAGGGAATTCTTCATAAGGTCACATAGGATATACAGCACAGAAACAGACCATTCAGCCCAACCAGTCCATGCCGGTGTTTATGCTCTACTCGAGCCTCCTCCTGTCTTATCTCATCCAACTTTATCAGCATAATCTTCTATTCACTTCTCCTTCATATGCTTATCTAGCTTCCCCTTAAGTGCATCTGTACAATTCTCTTCAACCACTCCCTTTGGTAGCAAGTTCCACATTCTCACCGCTCTGGGTAAAGAAGTTTCTTCTGAATTCCCTATTTGATTTCTTGGTGACCATCTTATATCGATGGCCTCTAGTTTTGCTCTTCACAAGTGGAAACGCACACTCTGTTTCTACTCTTAACGAAACCTTTCATAATTTTAAAGACCTCTATTAGGTCATCCTTCAGCCTTCTCTTTACAAGAGAAAAAATATCCAGCTGGTTCATCCTTTCCTGACAGGTATACGCTCGCATTTCTGGTATCATCCTTGTAAATCTCTTTTGCACCCACTCCAGTGTCTCTATATCTTTTTTATAAAATGGCGACCAGAATTGCACACAGTACTCCAAGTGTGGTCTAACCGAGGTTCGATACAAGTTTATCAGAACTTCTTTACTTTTGAATTCAGTCTCTGTGTAGAAATAAACCCTAATGCTTGGTTTGCTTTTGGTATGGCCTTGTTAACCTGTATCGTTACTTTCAGTGATTTGTGTATTTGTACTCCGAGATCCCTTTGCTCCTCTATTCCACTTAGATTCTTATTTTCCATGTAATATGTCACCTCTCTCTTTTTCTTACCAAAATATTATACCTCACATTTATCTGTCCATAGAACACAATGCTAATGAGACACCACAAAAACATGTCATGCGTGGATGGCAACCAACCAATGTAAATGTGGGAATGGATAGACATTCGAGAAGTTTGATTGCCCTTCAGATCAGGTAGAAATTATGCAGGGCTTTACCTCCGGGGATTAGATGAACAGGATAGAAAGAAAGAAAGAAAGACTTGCATTTATATAGCGCCTTTAGCAACCACTGGAAGTTTCAAAGCGCTTTATAGCCAATTAAGTACTTTTGAAGGTGGTCTGCACAGAGCGGGATTAAATGGAGTGCACTTAAACAAAGTATTCTATTTGGAAAGAGTGGGAATTCAGAGAAGAACGGGAATATAGGGCTCATGGGATTGGGGTTGATAAAGGAGCATGGATTGAGGATTGGTTAACAGACAGAAAACAGAGAGTAGGAATAAATGGGTCATTTTTGGGTTGGCAGGCTGTGTAACTAGTGGGGTACCACAAGGATTGGTGTTCGGGCCCCAGTTATTCACAATCTATCATTGATTTGGATGAGGGGACCAAATGTAATACAGCATTCTGACTCCGGGACCGAGGCCGTTCTGGATTTTGCAGATATTCAAGACAGAGGTCGTTAGATTTTTGGTTATTAAAGGTATCAAGGGATTGTAGGGATAATGTAGGAAAGTGGAGTTGAGGTAGAATATCAGCCATGATCTTATTGAATGACAGAGCAGGCTCGAGGGGCCAAATGGCCACTTCCTGCTCCTCTTATTTTCTTTATGAAGTGTAGTCACTGTTGTAATGTAGCAGCCAATTTACGCACAGCAAGCTCTCACGAACAGCAATGTGATAATGACCAGATAATCTGTTTTTGTGATGTTGATTGAGTGATAAATATTGGCAGGATGTCCACTGAATGATCTGTGAGATATCAGATCGAAATGATCTGTAGTCATTCTGCATTTTCTTACATTCTAACCTCAAATGTGATTTCTAGATATAGAGATTCTAGATATCTAGATGTGATTTCTAGATATAGGACAGGAAAAGACCAGTTGGTCCTTTGAGCCTGTCCTATATTGTCACTGTGTGACTTACAAAAAATAATTCCTGGAATGTAGGCGTCGCTGGCATTTATTGCCCATCCCTAATTGCCCTTGATAAGGTGGTGGTGAGATGCTGCCGTAAACTGCTGCAGTCCGTGTGGTGAAGGTACTCCCACGGTGCTGTTGGGGAGGGAGTTCCAGGATTTTGACCCAGCGACGATGAAGGAACGGCGATGTGTTTCTAAGTCAGGATGGTTTCTAACTTCTACAACCATCATCCCCATCAGCCCTCCCAGCCACCGTTCAGGCAATCTTCCGGGAGAGGTTGGAAAAAAACTATGGGTGTATTTACACTATAACTGTAGCTAGTATTGGTGCACAATAATTTTTGCTTTGCACTGATGCTGCAGTTGGCGTAAATGCAGCGCGAATCCAGATTCGGGGTCTGTTCTCATACACACACACCGCCCCTGTGCTCGCTAACCTACACTGGCTCGTGGGCTGACAACGCCTCGATTTTAAAATTCTCATCCTTGTTTTCAAATCCTTCCATGGTCTCACCCCTCCCTATCTCTCTAACATCCACAACTCTAACGCCTACAACAACAACAACTTATATTTAAATAGCGCCTTTAATGTAGTAAAATGTCCCAAGGCGCTTCACAGGAGCATCATAAAAAAAAATTTGACACTGAGCCACATGAGACATTAGAGCAGGTGACAACAAGCTTGGTCAAAGTGGTAGATTTTAAGGAGCGCCTTAAAGGAGGAAAGAGGTTTAGACAGGGAATTCCAGAGCTTAGGGCCTTGGCAGCTGAAGGTTCAGCAACCAATGGTTGAGCGATTATAATCAGGGATGCTCAAGAGGCCAAAATTAGAGGAGCGCAGATATCTCGGAGGGTTGTGGGGCTGATGGAGATTAGAGATGGGGAGGGGCAAGGCCATGGAGGGATTTCAAAACGAGGATGAAAATTAAAAAATCAAAGTGTTGCTTAACCGGGAGCTGCTGTAGGTCAACGAGCACAGGGGTGATGGGTGAACGGGACTTGGTGCGAGTTTTGGATGACCAAGTTTACGGAGAAGCACGTCAGAGTAGTCAAGTCTAGAGGTGATAAAGGCATGGATGAGGGTTTCAGCAGCACATGAGCTGAGGCAGGGGCTGAGACGGGCGATGTTCCAGAGATGGAAATATCTGGTCCTCGTGATGGCGTGGATATGTGGTCAGAAGCTCTTCTCTGCAAAGAGGTTATTCTGATTCACTTTCTGATTTTAAACTCGCAGTATTAATGTCACTACTCCTAGGGCAGGTACAACATGGGTTAGACACAGAGTACAGTTCACTCTATAGTGCCTCATCAAACACTCCCACAGCAGGAACAAAAAGATTGAAATTAGTTGGAGCTTTTTTCTTTAGGAAAGAGAATACTTGGAGGTGACCTGATGGAGGTCTCTAAAATTAGGAATGAGAATGGCAGGGTGGATGTGGAGAGAATGTTTCCACTTGTTGGAGAATCCTAAGCTAAGGGCCATACATACAAGTTAGTTACTAATAAAATGCTAAATTTTTTTACTCGGAGTGGAGAGAATGTGTATCTCACTACCACAGGAAGTGGTTGAAGTAAATAGCTTTCAAAAGGAAGCCAGACGAATACATGAAAGAAATGGGAATAGAAAAACCTGCTGAAAGACTGAGATGAGGGAGATGGAATAGTGGGGGAGACTCGTGTGGTGTATAAACACTGGCACCGATTAGTTGGCCCGAATGGTTTGTTTCTGTGCTGTGTAGTCTATGCAACCTTCCAAAATCTCTGTGCCCCTCCGATTCTGGCCTCATGAGCATCCCCGATTTTAATCACTCCACCACTGGCGGCCGTACCTTCAGCTGCCTAGGCCCTAAACTCTAAAATTCCCTCCCTCAACCTCTCCGCCTCTCTACCACTCTCTCCCCCTTTAAGGTGCTCTGTAAACTACCTCTCTGACCAAGCTTTTGGTCAGCAATCCTAATAGTGCCTTACGTGGCTCAGTGTCAAATTTGATTTGATAATGCGCCTTGGGCCATTTTATTACGTTAAAGGTTCTGTTTAAATGCAAGTTGTTGCAATAAACAGGATGAGACTCCCTGGAGGAAGGATTTTCGCTGTACTTTGCTGTGGAGTTAGATTGGGCCCTGACTCCCGTTTACACTGCTGTCCTTCAACGTTAGGCGTGTAGCGTGGATGAATGAGAAGCTAACCACTGTTGCTACGCTTTGAAATCATGGGGCCATAAATTGCGGTCTCTCCGGGTGTATACGATGTGTGCACGCGCCCGAAGAGGCCCCACAAGCGCATGCGCCTAGATCGCAAGTGCCGGGTTTATCAATTTTTTTTTTGACAGATTACGCACCTCCCCGGGAGAAGGGCCTTCGCGGGCAGAGATTTGGGTTATTTGCCCAACTCTTGCCCAGCTATTGTCCTTCAAATTCTTACGCCTGAAAACAGCAAGCGTAAACCAGCGTAAGAGTTTTAAAAGATAGAAAAAATAAATGTTATTACTTTTATATTAACCCTGCCCATGAAGGTAAGTTTTTGTTTAACACAATTAAAACATTAAAAAAAAATTAGAAATTTTTTTTTGTAATAAAACATTGAACTTAATTTAATTTCTATTAAGTTTTTTTTTAATTTATGTGTGCGTTTTTTTTTGTTTTTAGTGGTATTCTCATTGATAGGAATGTGAACTCGGAGCTCCCATTACTATGAATGAGAATATTACATTGTGATTGGTGGTCCAGGCCCATGTGATTCCAGGATGCGCCTCTGTGCTGAGCTGCGCAGCTAGAACATAAGAACATAAGAATTAGGAACAGGAGTAGGCCATCTAGCCCCTCGAGCCTGCTCCGCCATTCAACAAGATCATGGCTAATCTGGCCGTGGACTCAGCTCCACATACCCGCCCGCTCCCCGTAACCCTTAATTCCCTTATTGGTTAAAAATTTATCTATCTGTGACTTGAATACATTCATTGAGCTAGCCTCAACTGCTTCCTTGGGCAGAGAATTCCACAGATTCACAACCCTCTGGGAAAAGAAATTCCTTCTCAACTCTGTTTTAAATTGGTTCCCCCGTACGTTGAGGCTGTGCCCCCTAGTTCTAATCTCCCCGACCAGTGGAAACAACCTCTCCGCCTCTATCTTGTCTATCTCTTTCATTATTTTAAATGTTTCTATAAGATCACCCCTCATCTTTCTGAACTCCAACGAGTAAAGACCCAGTCTACTCAATCTATCATCATAAGGTAACCCTCTCATCTCCGGAATCAACCTAGTGAATCGTCTCTGTACCCACTCCAAAGCTAGTATATCCTTCCTTAAGTAAGGTGACCAAAACTGCACGCAGTACTCCAGGTGCGGCCTCACCAATACCCTATACAGTTGCAGCAGGACCTCCCTGCTTTTGTACTCCATCCCTCTCTCAATGAAGGCCAACATTCCATTCGCCTTCCTGATTACCTACTGCACCTGCAAACTAACTTTTTGGGATTCATGCACAAGGACCCCCAGGTCCCTCTGCACCGCAGCATGTTGTAATTTCTCCCCATTCAAATAATATTCCCTTTTACTGTTTTTTTTTCCCAAGGTGGATGATCTCACATTTTCCGACATTGTATTCCATCTGCCAAACCTTAGCCCATTCGCTTAACCTATCTAAATCTCTTTGCAGCCTCTCCGTGTCCTCTACACAACCCGCTTTCCCACTAATCTTTGTGTCATCTGCAAATTTTGTTACACTACACTCTCTCCCCTCTTCCAGGTCATCTATGTATATTGTAAACAGTTGTGGTCCCAGCACCGATTTCCAACCTGAAAAGGACCCATTTATCCCGACTCTCTGCTTTCTGTTAGCCAGCCAATTCTCTATCCATGCTAATACATTTACTCTGACTCCGCGTACTTTTATCTTCTGCAGTAACCTTTTGTGTGGCACCTTATTGAATGCCTTTTGGAAATCTAAATAGACCACATCCATCGGTACACCTCTGTCCACCATGCTCGTTATATCCTCAAAGAATTCCAGTAAATTAGTTAAACATGATTTCCCCTTCATGAATCCATGTTGCGTCTGCTTGATTGCACTATTCCTATATTCCTATCTAGATGTCCCGTTATTTCTTCCTTAATGATAGCTTCAAGCATTTTCCCCACTACAGATGTTAAACTAACCGGCCTATAGTTACCTGCCTTTTGTCTTCCCCCCTTTTTTAAACAGAGGCGTTACTTAGCTGCTTACCAATCCGCTGGTACCTCCCCAGAGTCCAGAGAATTTTGGTAGATTATAATGAATGCATCTGCTATAACTTCCGCCATTCCTTTTAATACCCTGGGATGCATTTCATCAGGACCAGGGGACTTGTCATTGAATCCCATTAGCCTGTCCAGCACTACCCCACTAGTGATGGTGATTATCTCAAGGTCCTTCCTTCCCACATTCCCGTGACCAGCAATTCTTGGCATGGTTTTTGTGTCTTCCACTGTGAAGACCGCAGCAAAATAATTGTTTAAGATCTCAGCCATTTCCACATTTCCCATTACTAAATCCCCCTTCTCATCTTCTCCGGGACCAACATTTACTTTAGTCACTCTTTTCCGTTTTATATATCGGTAAAAGCTTTTACTATCTGTTTTTATGTTTTGCGCAAGTTTACTTTCGTAATCTATCTTTCCTTTCTTTATTGCTTTCTTAGTCATTCTTTGCTGTCGTTTAAAATTTTCCCAATCTTCTAGTTTCCCACTAACCTTGGCCACCTTATACGCATTGGTTTTTAATTTGATATTCTCCCTTATTTCCTTGGTTATCCACGGCTGGTTATCCCTTCTCTTACCTCCCTTTTTCACTTTAATATATTTTTGTTGAGCACTATGAAAGAGCTCCTTAAAAATCCTCCACTGTTCCTCAATTGTGCCACCGTTTAGTCTGTGTTTCCAGTCTACTTTAGCCAACTCTGCCCTCATCCCACTGTAGTCCCTCGGAGCGCAAGTGTTAGTTCCTCCGGGACTACCAGGTACTTCCGTTTAAAAAAATAAATAAATAAATAAATTGGTCGGAGGTGTCCGCCCGCAGGAAGCCTCTAATCACAATTTCTGGCCCGAGATTTTTTTAGTTCAAAACTGAGCTTCGTTTTAAGTATTCACTTTTATTTTCTAGAACGTCTGAACGTTGCATTTAACGTGATCTGCGATGGCGTTGGAAAAGATTGGCGGATGGTCGCAAGAACACTTGGGCACAAAGAAGCACTACTTCAGCAAATTGAATACAAATATCCGTTCAACATGCGGGAACAGATCCGGCAAGCTCTGATAGAATGGCAGAAGACCAAAGGAAAGGAAGCCACTGAAGACAATCTGGTAAAAGTCCTACGTCGCTGCAATCTTAACCTGGTAGCCGATACTGTCGAAGAAGCGGTGTCCAAGATTGATTGACTTTTAAACTGAGAACACAAACTATTCTCATTGGCAACATTGTATATTTCAAAAATGCTCTGGGCATCAAAGCAAAATTTCTGTTCCTTCTGAAGGTTAAAACGAAACCTTTTCTCGTGTGGTGGCCTTTTACCCAATTCTGTAATCAGCATCGTACTTGTTTTCGACTAGTA
Organism: Pristiophorus japonicus; assembly: GCF_044704955.1. Taxonomy (NCBI): domain Eukaryota; kingdom Metazoa; phylum Chordata; class Chondrichthyes; family Pristiophoridae; genus Pristiophorus; species Pristiophorus japonicus. Next base: position 124,746,500 of record NC_091990.1, on the reverse strand, counting down.
CCCTCGGAGTCTCCTATTCCATTGAAAATGACTGGTGTATGTTTTAGGTTTGATAGTGGCATTCAGGATTCAAAGGCTTGCTGTGTTGTTCATCATCTAAGCAAGGGTGCATTCACACTGTCGGCTTGGTGTCGTGGTTTCGGCTTCACACCCAGTGCTCACCTCGTGGAGTGTGAATTGGGTGTGAAGCTCCAAACTGCCTGTGGTGCAAAGCAGAGTGACTGCCTCCTCCAGGAATGATGGTTTCTCTTAAGGTCAGGCCCTGATCTACACATTCAGGCCGCTGTAACTTCTTAGGCAGTCCCCTTGGAGTCGACGATGGCTTGCTTCCACATTAAAAATGAGTTCTCAGGTGACCGATGAGATTTTCTCAGGTGACCGATGAGATTTTAACAGTGGAAAATGGCTGTACATGAATTATTTTAACGTGGGCTGGCTGTTGCACACCAGCTACCACTCGAGCTTGACAGAGCAAGGTCTTGGTCCAGTGACAAGAGGATCCAAGACGACTGGAGTCCGCTGCATGGGCCTAGTGCATAGACAAAAACATACTCCTGAAACTAGGATCGGTGAAAAATAAAACCTCTTCACCACAGGTCATAGTGTGAATGCACCCCCAATCAAGATTTATACTACATTTGGATCAACTATTTCTCAGGCTATTTTAAAATATTGTGGACAAAAAGAGCACTGATAATGTCTGAATTTGTTGCAATTTCTTTTGTGCAAACATTAATCCCACTTAAAAAAAAACATTTTTATAGTAGATTTTATTTGCTTGATACATCGCCAGCTATAGAATATTGAACTATTTCCGTTTGTTTTTATTCATGTTGAAGAGAGCTTGCACATGACTCCACGGGTAAATTAGTGATGTAAACTGTTGTCCCTGTATCCTGCTTACCAAGGTGATGAATTGACAGGATTGACCAGTGGGGCATTCTGGTTTTTGCATTTGTTGACCGCAGGAACTCCAATCAGGTTTAGTACAAGTCGCAGCAACACAAGGCTGATCCTATTCTGCCTGCATCTTGACTTCAGCACTGATTGTGTTTGCTAGTTTCCCACCCAACGAGGACTATTGCTCACCAACGACTGGGGGGGGGGATGAGTACTCGATAGCAATATTTTCTCCCATAAGGCTAGATCTAGGTTAGATGTCAGGAGGTGGTTCTTTTCACGGAGAATAGTGGACCTCTGGAACAAGCTGCCCTCTCGTGGTGGATGCAGACTCGCTAAATTCCTTAAAGCAAAAGCTGGATTTGTTTCTGGCTGCGGCGGAGATGACCTCTTCCAGAAGGTAGTTACTGCAGGGAATTAAATGGCCGGAGTGATCTCCTGGACTAATTTCGATTGCCTAGATGGGTCGGAGAGGAATTTCACAGATTTATTCCCCCAAATTGGCTTGGGTTTTTTCTGTTTCTTGGCCTCTCCCAGGAGATCACGTGGTTTCGGGTGGGGTGCAGTGTATATGTTGTGATACACAAGGTATCGCAATTATGTGGGACAGGCTCAGTGGACCTGATCTTTACCTGTCAGTCATTTTTCGTATGTTCTTTTATCTCCTCCTCCTGCTAGCCTTCCTCTCCAGTCAGGATACACCTGGCGATGGTGGGGATCCTTTACTGACCTGAGCACAGATGTTTCTAGTGAAAGGCCTTGCCTTCATGCATTCTTTCTAGAGTCCCCAATAAGACTGGGTGCATGGCTCCGTGACCTCTAACACGTACGTACATTGCCATTTTGCAAACAAACAAGGAAGGAACTTGCAGCACCTTTCATGATCTCGGGACATCCCAAGGTGCTTTACAGCAAATGAATTACTTTTGAATTGTAGTCTCTCTATTGTTGTGTCGGCAAATGCGACAGCCAGTTTGCACATAGCAAGATCCCACATACAGCTTATGAGAGAAATGCCCCAGGTGATCTGTGTTTGGGGTGTTGGTCAAGGAGTAAATGTCGGCCAGGACACCTGGCGAACGCGCCCGCTGCTCTTCGAATAGTGACAAGGGATTTTTAAATCCACGCAAGAGCAGAGGATTCTGTTTAACCTCTCATCCAAGAGACAATGCAGTCTAGATTATATAAGCAGAAATTGCTGGAAATACTCAGCAGGTCAGACAGCATCTATGGAGATGGAAACCGAGTTAATGTTTCAGCTCAGTGACCCTTCATCAGAACTGGAAAATGTTACACATTCAGCATGTTTTAAGCAACTGCAGAGGCAGGGAAAGGAGAGGAAAGGTCTGTGATTGGGTGGAAGGCTGGAGTGATTGAATGATAAAAGGGATGACGGGGCAGGTAAAGAAACAAAAGATGGGGCTAGAGGAGCTGTAAATGGCAACAGCAAAATCATTACCAGCAGCTGCTGTCTGGGATAAAATGGGAGCAATGTGCTCAAGTTCTGGAGTGGGGCTTGAACTGACAACTTTTTCCAGTTTGAGGTGAGCGTGCTGCCATTGAGTCAAGGCTGATGCCACCCTGCCCCATACCTATTCTGGAGCATTCCATGTAAAGACCACAGCTCCTGTTTCTTCACTTTTATACGGTCAGAAGCACCTTCCCTCCATACTGTTTGCTTTTATCTGCTTGCTTCAGAGGGTGGTCAAGTCTGAGGGCATTCTGATGGATCTGTCCTAGGTGTGGCATAATCTGCCATTCATGGGCACGAGATCATGTGTGGAGTGTTTTCCTCATCGCCTGGCCAGGTCTTAATATTTGGTGCATGATGTGATGAACCGAGAAAACCTGGAATGGTGAGCACCACATGGCATATACTGTCCAGTCGTACCCAATTTCACTGGTATAAGTTAAATAATTACTCTATATTCAATTTCAGAGCATAACCTTTCGGAAAAGACCCCCAGGCCTAACCAGTTCACCCCTTATTGAAAGATCAACCTATCGGCATTCTCACGTATTCTTCAATTCCTTCTAATTGCCTCTTAACCCCATTGTTATCTGCTGCAGTGGTCTTCCCTTGTGGCCTATTCCTCAAATCTATTACTTTTGGGTGAAGAAATTCTGCCTGACTTCCCTTCGCAACCTAACTTCCTCATTTTTAAATTGAGATCCCTGGTATTCGAATCCTTCTCCACAGCAAATAGTTTGCTTTTATCAACATCCCTTCATGATCTTGAAAACTTCAATGACGTTACCTTGAAATCTCTATGAAAGATAAAAAGCTCAACTTCCATATCTACCTTTTCGTATTAATATAAATTCTTCATGCTTCAATCATCTATCTTTATATCATCAAGGACAAAAATATCCTTGCTGTAAGACCACAACTTGCATACTAAAGTCTAGATTGTGGTGTTACATTTTTTTTTTCTCCCCTTCTGACTCTTAAGTATTTTAGTTCCTGTATTTTCCTACATTACGACAGTGACTACACTTCGAAGAGTACTTCATTGGCTGTAAAGCGCTTTGGGATGTCCAGTGGTTGTCCAAAGGTGCTATATAAATGCAAGTCTTTTTTTTTAAATTGCTCTTATAAGTGAGTCTTAAGAGTATCTTAAGACTGGCCCTGATAATCAAGTAAGTTTTTTTTAAAAGGGGTCTAGTATAATGCACAGAAAACCTTTCTGGAATTGCTTTAGTTGCAGCATCTATTTCATATCTGAACACGGCCTTTCTTGCATACTCGCCAAGCAGTAGGCCTCATTTCAGACTTTTAACAAGTTCATTTTTGAACCATAGATAAATAACTGACTATCTAAACGTAATATGATCAACATCTGCATAATATATTTACAATGGTCATAGTAACCAGATCTTTGAACAAAAGACTAATAGTTGAAATCTAGGTAAACTATCCCTCCTCGTCCTCCTTGACCTGTCTGCAGCCTTTGACACGATTGACCACTCCATCCTCCTCCACTGTCGTCCAGCTGGGTGGGACTGCACTCGCCTTGTTCCATTCTTATCTATCTAATCGTAGCCAGAGAATCACCTACAATGGTTTCTCTTCCCGCTCCCGCATCGTTACATCTGGTCCCCCCCCCAAGGATCTATCCTTGGCCCCCTCCTATTTCTCATCTACATGCTGCCTCTTGGTGACATAATTGGAAAACACAACCACAGTTTCCACATGTATACTAATAACATCCAGCTCTACCTCACCACCACCTCTCTCGGCCCCTCCACGGTCTCTAAATTGTCATACTGCTTGTCCGACATCCTGTTCTGGATGAGCAGAAATTTTCTCCAATTAAATATTGGGAAGTCCGAAGCCATTGTTTTCGGTCCCCGCTCGAGCTTCCTGAACTTCTGTAGCTACATTCAAAGGTAATAGTCACTGAGGCGAATCATGCAGCGTGCGTTTGTTTGAATGTGGCATGGGTCCTCCTTCAAGCTTTTGAAACGGGCAATAAATACTCTCAGCATCTGTTATTGAACTCTGTGGCCCAGATTTTCTGTTCGTAAATAAGTAGAAAGAAAGACTTGCATTTATATAGTGCCTTTCACGATCTTGGGACATCTCCGTGCTTTACAGCCTTTAAAGTACTTTTTGAAACCTAGTCACTGTTGTAATAAAGGAACTAAGAATGAATGGGTTATCCTTGGCATTACGATTGTAAAATGGAGGTCTTTATGACTTAAGTTAAAGACTAAGACTAGACCAAACACATGCTTCATTTTTGTTGCACAAGATTTGACCAGTGCCCTACAGGGTAACAGTATAGCCTTTCAATGTGTAATCAGTTTGTCTCGTAATGTAATCACGTTATGAGAGGAGGAGGTGCTGACATTCTTGGAAGGGTGATGAGTTGACCCCTATTGTTCTCAGCGGGGGGTGATTGTTGCAGTTCAAAACAACGTGCCAGATGTTCCTGCTTGCATCATGTCGTGGATGCCCATCACCCCACCTGTCATTGCTGACCTATACTAGCTCTTCCCCAACACCACCACCACCTGCGCATTAAATCAAATCCCTTCACTGCGATATGTGTGTGTACTAGGTCCATGCAGCAGAGCTGGTCTCCAGTTGTCTTGGTTAATCCTTGCCACAGGACCAAGACCTAACTCTGTCAAGCCCATGTGGTGGCTGGTGTGCAACGGCCACCACGTTTTAAAAAAAATCCACACACAGGCATCTTCCACCCTTTAACCTGTAGCTTGGGACCTGGAATATCAGGTCCTTTATTGAAACACCTGTGAACTTATCCCTTTTTGAAGCAAATCAGCCTCTATACGAGGGACCGCCTAAGAAGATATAGAGCACTGGTTCTGGCCCAGCTGGAGTATTGTGTCCAATTCCGGGCACCATACTTTAGGAAGGCTTTGGAGAGAGGGTACATTTACTAGCATGGTTTCAGGATGAGGGATTGCAGTTACATAGACAAACTGGAGAAGCTAGGGGTTCTCCTTCGAGCAGAGAAGGCTAAGAGGAGATTTGAAAGAGGTGTTTAAAATCCTGAAAGGTTTAGATCGAGTAAATAAAGAGAAACTGTTTCCAATGGTTGAAGGGTTGATAACCAGAGAGCACCGATTTAAGGTGATTGGCAAAAAATCCAGAGGCAACATGAGGTAAAACCTTTTTACGCAGCGATTTGGTTAGTGTGATATTTTCCTTACGCATCACAAAGACACAGACTACAAGATGGCTCTACAGGAACTTGACATGTGACCTTGTCACATGATGCTTTTATTATATACATCAGCAGTAGGTGCATTACCGCAGTAGCCCACTAGGTAGAGCAGTAGTCCATGCCACTCTGTCTATGTGTGTGTGTGCGCCTGTTAGAGACATTGATTCCGAGGAATCATGGGAGTTCAGGTGAAAGTGAAGCCCTATATTACACTTCTCCCTCCTTAATGAAGAAATAATCAGAACAAAATAATCATCATACATAACTTGCATGGTTTACACAACAAAAGATACGGACTTATATTTACAAATTAAATTTAACCACTGGTTTTCTGTTTCAAAGAGGATACCTTCGCGTCAAACTTAGACTCATTCTAGGCTGAGCCTGAGGAGAGTTTTCCTCTGAGGGCAATCCTTGATCTATATTTTGACTCTACAACTTCAGACTGTTTGTCTGCCTGACTCAGCCTCCAACTTAAATTCTGACTTTCTCTTGGACTTGTTTCTAATACATCTGATGTAGGATTTGCTACTGGTACTCTACTTGTAACAAGACTATCTGGCTTATCAGAAATAATCGAATCATTCCAACTTTCAATTCCTTCCACATCTGTAGGTAAAATATGATCAATGTAAACAAACCTAACCTTTCCATTATCAAACATCTTGACCAAATATGTGCAAGGGCCATATATCTTCATTACTCTTCCTGGTAACCATTTTAACCATTTATGGTGGTGGTTCTTCACTCTAACCTTCTGATTCAATTTCACACCTCTCTTACTCTATCTCTTATGATTTCATTGCAATTTTTACTCTGCTGCATCATTTGAAGCAGGTTGGTATGGTGGAGCTTTGGTATGTTTCACACATTTCTGCTCATGAACTGTTTAAATTCTTCTGAACAAAATTGCAACCCATTATCAGACACAATTAGTCTGGGAGGCCATATGAAGAAAACAATCTTCATAAATTGTCTACTGTATTACTTGTTTTCCACATTGGAAACACCTCTACTCACTTCGAATGACTATCAATCACAATGAACAATTGTTTTCCTTCTAGCTCACAAAATCTATATGTAACCTTTGCCACACCTTGAGAGACCATTTCCATGGCTGTAATGGTACTGATGGTAGTTTTTTGCTTACCAATTGACATGTTGTACACTGACTAACGATGTATTCTATATGTTTATCTAAACCTGGCCACCATAAGTAACTGCACGCAAAACTCTTAGTCAAGCATATTCCCAAGTGCTGGTCATGAAGATCTCCAAACAATTTTGACCTGAATCTATTTGGAATAACCACCAAGTCTTCAAATAACATGGAATAGTGCCATGAGATCTTTTACGTCCACTTGTGAGAGCAGACAGGGCCTCGGTTTAACGTCCCATCCGAATGACAGCACCTCTGACAGTGCATTGCTCCCTCAGCACTGCACAGAAGTGTCAGCCTAGATTTTTTTTGTGCTCAAGTATCGAGTGGGACTTGAGCCCATAATCTTCTAACTCAGAGGCAAGAGTGCTACCCACTGAGCCACAGCTGTATACAGGCCTAAACATTAATAGATATCCAAGGTCCTGACAAAAGTACGAAGAATAGCTACTCAAGTGATTCTCTGCACAGGATACTTCATTGAACTTGATTGACAGTTCTTTATTCAGATGCCTTTGGGCTGGAACATATAGCAGAGATGTCTTGTGTTTCCCACTTCAGTTTAGTCTAATAGACAGCTGCAGTGGGTGGAAATTTCATACCAGCTACATCTAACTAACGCACTCTGAAGGACTTTAACCGTTTCATCCAAAAATCATGTATAGAATTGTGCAAGGTATACATTCTGGAAAAGGAGGTTTAAATCCCTTGTGGACAGATGCCATCTTCATTATTTTTTTTAAGCATTTGCTCAATCAATAATTTACTGTTATTCCTTTTATGCAATTAATCTTACTTGCAAATAAATCTATTAGTTTTACCATGAACGTAATGCTCCACATTGTGGCATTTACTATCTTTTGGAGAAGGTGGCGGACGTCCTATTTAAACTCTGATGGTCTTCTATCATAAAGGGGTAATTGTTAGTCCAGGGGCGCACCAGCCCACTCACGGCAGGGATAAAGGTGCAAATGTTAGCTCGTAGCAAGCACACTCAGTCTGCTGAGGGACATTGGGCCCAAATTTCCCTAACCTCTTTTTCTGGCGCCCTCACTCGAGCTGCGCTGCCTTTGCCCGCCTCCAAGTGCGCCGAAAAAAGACCTCAGTATTTTGGCTGCTCCTCAGCCTCTCCTCCGTCATGGTGTAGCGTGGTCCAATGGATTGGGGCGGAGCCAGGTCCCGGCACTGAAAACCGTGCTGGACCTCTGCACATTCGCGCTAGAGTCTGCGCGCATGTGCAGTAGCTCCTGGCAGGCCATTTCTGCAAACGTGCGCTGCAGGCTGTGTGGGAGGGGCCGAAGCATGCTGTCCCTAGCCCTGGCCAAATGGGCTCCCTCATCGGCGGCCCGCTGCATTCCCTAAGGTAGGACTTCTATTTTTTATTTGTTATTTACTGATTAATTTTGGTGCTTTAGGTGCAGGATTCCTTCTATTTTTTTTAATTATTTATTAATTGCTCATTACTTTGGTCTTGGTGCTTTAGGGGCAGGATTCCTTCTGTTTTATTTAATTAATTAATTGCTTATTACTTTTTGTGCTTTGTTTGGTGCTTGGTGCTGCTTTAAATGTAGTTACTTGCGCCGCTCCTTAACTATAAGTAAGGTCTTTCTGTGCGGACAAAAGTGGACATATACGCTGCCCTAAGTTAGTTTAGTACAACTTTTTTCTGGCCAAATTGGCATAAATGGTGTAAGTGGCTGGGAACACCCCTTTTTGGAAAAAAAAACTGACCTAACAAAAAAACCTAACTAACTCATTTACACTGGCGCAAATTAAATGGCCATATTTGCAACTAAAAAGATACACCAGAAAAATCAAGTTACACCAAAAAAGACGGTGCAACTCATGGGGAAATTTGGGCCCTCTGTCTCTGCTGCGAGCGCAAGATGAAAATGTTGGAAGAAGCGTATCTTTAACAATGGGTGATGAATTGTGGAAGTGTAACGAACATTGTGTGTGTCTGTTTCTAGTCATTACTGCATCTGGATGGGTCAAGTTGTGAATAAAGCTAATGTCAATTGAAAAATAAACAGCAGGAATAAACAATCCACAATAAACATTTACATGGGGTGATACCGGAAATACAAGGGTATATATATCAGGAAAGGATGAACAGGCTGGGTCCCTTTTCTCTTGGGGGGGGGGGGGGGGGAAGAAGGCTGAGGGGTGACCTAATAGAGGTCTTTAAAATTATGGAAAGTTTTGATAGAGTGGATAGAGAGAGAGAATGTTTCCACTTGTGGGGAAGAACATAACTAGAGGTCATCAATATAAGATAGTCACCAAGAAATCCAATGGGGAATTCAGAAGAAACTTCTTTACCCAAAGAGTGGTGAGAATATGGAACTCGCTACCACAGGGAGGGATTGAAGCGAATAGTATAGATGCATTTAAGGGGAGGCTAGACAAACATATGAGGGAGAAGGGAATAGAGGGCTAAGTGGATAGATTTAGATGAGGAAAGACGGGAGGAGGCTCGAGTGGAGCATAAACGCCGGCATTGACTGGTAGGGCCGAATGGCCTGTTTCTCTACCGTATATCCTATGTAAGTTATATATTAAAACAATTTAGACAAGTAGAAATTTTTTTTAAAGGGGAAAACAACTTGCATTTATACTGTGCCTTTAAAGTAGTAAAATGTCCCAAGGTGCTTCACAGGAGTGATTATCAAACAAAATGTGACATCGAGCCGCATAAGGAGATATTAGGACAGGCAAGGTAGGTTTTAAGGAGCATCTTTAAAGGAGGTAGAGAGATGTAGGAGGGAATTCCAGAGCTTAGGAACACTGCTTTGGGGTCTGGGAGTCACACCAGATTATCCAGTCATCTGTGGAAAACTAGCTTTAATCTAATAGGATAATGGGATGAGCATCTCTATCTGCTAACTATAAAAACTGAAATTAATCTGTAGTCTCAGCCCAGTTGGCAGTATTGTCGTGCATAGCACAAATTTGCTTATAATCCAGCACTAATTGCCAGTATCACTCAGATAGAACATAGGATGGCAGGTGCAGATATGGCATCCGATTAGCCGTGACCTCACTGAATGGCAGAACAAGCTCGGGGGGTGCTAAATGGCCTACTCCTGACCCTATGTGCAGGGAAAAGCAATGTCACTGATGTAGGAGGTGCTCAATTCTGGCACTTGCAGCCAAAAGTAGCAAAAGCGTTCAGATCTCCAACACCAACGTCCTTCACTTTTATGACCAAAAGATATTTTTAAATATGTGGAAAACTGTTCCATGCCCCAGAATGAGCATCCCTTCACTTTGATGAACTCAAAATCTTTATTAACAGAGAGAAGAAAACCCCGCAGAGAATGGAGACAGCCTGGCTAGTTAACATAGGCCCCAGGAGGGAACGAGTTTCAATCCCCGGTCTGCGCTGAATCAATTGATCTCAGCTGGGGTTTGTTATAGGCTCGTTCCAGTTGGCATTAGGACCTGTGGGTTAGACAGGACAATGATAATCAACAATAATAATTTGCACTTGTATAGCGCCTTCAATAGAAGCAAACATCTCCAGTCGCTTTACAAATGTAAATAGACAAAGAATCATGGAGACAGAGACTGCAAGGGAGCTGATCAAAAGCCTGGACAAAAAAATGTGGGTTTTGAGAATGTTTTTAAGGGGAAGAGATTAGAGATTGAAGGTTTTAGAATGAGTTCCAGAGATCAACGTCAAGGTGGTTGAAGATTCTGCCATGGGGGAAAAACGAGAGGGTGCACCAAAGCTCAGAGCTAGAGGACTGAAGGGAGTGGGGGGATTATTAGGCTGGAGGAGGTTCCAGAGATATGATGGGGTAAACCCATAGAATCATAGAATAGTACAGCACAGGAGTCCATTCGGCCCATCGAGTCTGTGCCGGCTCTTTCGATGAGCAATCCAGTTGGTCCAACTCCCTGGTTGATTCCCCATATCCTGCAATTTTTTTCATCTTCAAGTATTTATCCAGTATGTTTTTGGAAACTACTATTGAATCGGTTTCCAGCACCCCATCAGGCAGTGCAGTCCAAATCCTAACTGTGGAGCTCCCCCTAGTGGACTACTGTGGTAATGCAACTACTGCTGATGTATATAATAAAAGCATCATGTGACAAGGTTACATGACAAGTTTCTGTAGAGCCATCTTGTGTAGTGTGCTTAGTGATGTCGTAAAGAAGGTGTTGAGGATAAGAAAATCAGTTTTCCAGTCGAAATTTTTGTCCGTGCATGTTCCAGCGAAACAATAGAGAGACTTTGTAAGGTTCTTTGTTTTGCAGCACAACTAAAAATCGAAGGTAAATTTCAAGCACACTGTTGGCATTGCTAGAGTCCAGATGGCCGCGCCTATAATAATAGGGTGCTTGCGTGAGTTCCATCATGACCAAGAGACTTTCGGAGCATATATGGAGCGACTAGAAATGTTTTTCACCGCAAATAGTATAATTGAAGTACCCAATGATGAAAACCATAACCGGGTGATGTTAGAAAGATAACGGGCTATTTTCCTAATTGAAGCAAGGCCCCGAGGTGTCTGATACCCTGAAAACTGTGCTTCTTCCATCAAGCCAAAGGACACGCCACTGACCGAGATTCTAACCAAGTTAGAACAGCACTGAGCATCTGGCAATTGCTGAAACATATTCCAATCGTTGGAATAAGAGATCAATTACCCGATTAAAGTATTAGTGAGTACATTGTAGCTTTAAAAAAGCTATCCATTCACTATCATTTCGGAAACGTTCAGGACCGAGCATTGTGTGACCACTTTGTGAGATGAAAAATTAAGCAATCAGAAGAAAGTTGTTGACAACCCCTAACTTGACTTTTGATTTAGCTTGTCAGACAGCTATGTCGATGGATATAGCCGACTAATACTCGAGAATTTCACGGCATTTCCAGTCATCAGACAACCAAGGTGAATTGGCTTCAGGTTAAAAGTAAAAGGCAGTTGGGCCCCAAGGCCTCAGCAACTGGCCAAGGTAACATAGAAACATAGAAAATAGGTGCAGGAGTAGGCCATTTGGCCCTTCAAACCTGCAGCACCATTCAATAAGATCATGGCTGATTATTACCTCAGTACCCCTTCCCTGCTTTCTCTCCATACCCCTTGATCCCTTTAGCTGTAAGGGCCATATCTAACTCCCTCTTGAATATATCCAACGAACTGGCATCAACAATTCTCTGCGGCAGAGAATTCTACAGGTTATCAACTCTCTGTACATTCAAGTCATGCTATCAATGCCTGGGACAACACATTGCTCAAAACTGTCCATATGTGAAGGCGGAGTGTTGCTTCTGCAAGAAATCTAGGCATCTTGCGAAGATATTCCAACTGAAAAGTAAAGCAACTTTCAATGCTAGAGGTAGAAAACAGCAGACACTAAATGGCACTGAAGAGAAGCAACAGGATGAAGAGGTTCTGGAGATACACATCATCTGGAGCACAAGGGTACCTAACAATGATTCGCAAAGTATCGTCATCCAAGATGTTACAGGAACCAGGATACCCATGGAAATCGACACTGGTGCATCTGTGAGCGTAGTACCGGAATCGCTATATCTCGACAAGCTGAGTGATTTTTCACTGGAGAAGTCGAAGATAGAGCTGCGAGGCTACTCTGGAGAGCCAATCCCTGTGGTAGGACGTATCACCGTACCTGTGAAATACAAGGATCAGTTTCAGAGCTTGCTCTCAGTAGTGGCAGGAGACAAGCCTGTCTTAATCGGTAGAAATTGGTTGGGATCACTGAAGCTGGGTTGGAATGAGATTTTTCATGTTGAAACGATATTTGCATCAAAGGATGATGTCATCAAGCAATATCCGAAGGTGTTCCCTTGAAACAGGCAGTCTGATCCAAGGTTTCAAGATGAGTGTCAGAGTACAGAAGGACGCTAGACCAGTTTACTGCAAGCTACATCCCGTACCATACGCACAGCCAATGTGGAATTGATTTGGAGGTGTAGACACTGTTTTATATATCTGTAAAAGCTTTTACTATCTGTTTTTATGTTTTGCGCAAGTTTACTTTCGTAATCTATCTTTCCTTTCTTTATTGCTTTCTTAGTCATTCTTTGCTGTCGTTTAAAATTTTCCCAATCTTCTAGTTTCCCACTAACCTTGGCCACCTTATACGCATTGGTTTTTAATTTGATAGTCTCCTTTATTTCCTTGGTTATCCACGGCTGGTTATCCCTTCTCTTACCGCTCTTCTTTTTCACTGGAATATATTTTTGTTGAACACTATGAAAGAGCTTAAAAGTCCTCCACTGTTCCTCAATTGTGCCACTGTTTAGTCTGTGTTTCCAGCCTACTTTAGCCAACTCTGCCCTCATCCCACTGTAGTCCCCTTTGTTTAAGTATAGTATGCTCCCAGAACGTCCCAAAGCGCTTTACAGAAAATGGAGTACTTTTGAAGTGTAGTCACTGTTGTAATTTTGGAAATGTGGCAGCCAATTTGCATACATACAAGGTATGTTGTCGAGCTACAGTACGCGGGTTACGCTTGCATCTGCGTACATTCAGAGACTGAACTCCAAGTCATTGTCAACATTTTCACTGAGGCATACGAAAGCATAGGCCTTACACTAAACATCCGTAAGATAAAGGTCCTCCACCAACCTGACCCCGCCACACAGCACTGCCCCCCAAGATCAAGATCCACAGCTCGCCCCTGGACAACGTGAATCACTTTCCATACCTCGGGAACCTATTATCAGCAAGGGCAGACATCGACGACAAGGTTCAACACCGTCTCCAGTGCGCCAGCGCAGCCTTTGGCTGCCTGAGGAAGAGAGTGTTCGATGATCAGGCTCTCAAATCTGGCACCAAGCTCATGGTCTATAGGGCTGCAGTGATACCCGCCCTCCTGTATGGCGCAGAGACATAGACCATATACAGTAGACACCTCAAATTGCTGGAGAAATACCACCAACGATGTCTTTGCAAGATCGTGCAAATCCCCTGGGAGGACAGACGCACCAACGTTAGCGTCCTCGATCAGGCCAACATCCTCAGCATCGAAGCACTGACCACACTCGGCCAGCTCCGCTGGGTGGGCCACATTGTTCGCATGCCTGACACAAGACTCCCAAAGCAAGCGTTCCAGTCGGAACTCCTACACGGCAAGCGAGCTCAAGGTGGGCAGAGGAAACGTTTCAAGGACACCCTCAACGCCTCCTTGATAAAATGCAACATCCCCACCAACACCTGGGAGTCCCTGGCCAAAGACTGCCATAAGTGGAGGAAGGGCATCCAGGAGGGCGCTGAGCACCTCGAGTCTCATCGCCGAGAGCATGCAGAAAGCAAACGCAGGCAGCGTGCAGCAAACAAGACTCCCCACCCACCCTTTCCTTCAACCACTGTCTGTCCCACCTGTGACAAAGACTGTAATTCCTGTATTGGACTGTTCAGTTACCTGAGAACTCACTTTTAGAGCGGCTACCTATGATGATGATGATGATGATACAAGCTCCCACAAACAGCAAAATCACCTGTTTTTAGGTGTTGGTTGAAGGATAAATATCATCTCGGACTTTGAGGAGAACTGCCCTGCTGTCCACCTGAGAGAGCAGATGTGGCTTCGGTTTAATACCATCATCCGAAAAATTACTCCTCCAACAGTGCAGCACTCCCTCAGCACTGCACTGGAGTGTCAGCCTAGATTTTTGGGCTCAAGTCCCAAAAATGAGTGGGACTTGACACCCATTAGCTTCTGACTCATAAAGGCGAGAGTGCTACCCACAGAGCCACAGCTGGCACAGTATTAAAGGAACAAGACATGAAATAGACTCTGGTTTAAAAAAAGAATGGATCTGCAAGGCATGTCATTTAAAATGTAGTTTGAAAATTGTGAATGTGCTAAAAATAAAACCGATGGATAATAACTACACTTTTTGATTTGAGCCTGTAATTCATTCATGCATGTATCAATTTCGAACTCTTAGTTCTGATGCCACTCCTGGTTCACATCCCATGCAACAACCCACCACGTATCCTATTCATAATTAAGCATCAAAGCTAGTACTTTTGAAGGCAGCGCACATGATCAGATTTAAAGTTGGAAAACTGAAGCAAATTCAATGGCCCAGAAATTGAAGTCGGAGGCTTCTCCGGTCTTCCAAAAGGTAGTAAACGCCATTATGTCGGAGCATTATATTCATGGTAAATCTAATACATTTATTTGCAAGTAAGATTAATTGCATAAAAGAATTATGGTAAGTTATTGATTGTGCAAGTGCTTAAAAAATAATTAAGGTGGCATCAGTCCACAAGGGATTAAAATCTCCTTTTCCAGAATATATACCTTGCACACTTCTATGTGACTTTTGGATGATATGATTAAAGACCTTCAGAATCGTTAGTTAGATGTAGCTGGTATGAAATTTCCACCAACTGCAGCTGTCTGAGATTGAACTGAAGTTGGAGGCATAAGACATCTCTATTATATGTTCCAACCCAAAGAACCATCAATCAATCAAGTTCAATGAAATACCCTGCGCAGAGAATCTGACCTGAAAAATTTCTATGAATTTACCTGGTGGTCCCGGAGGTTCGGAGACTTGTGGTCCCAGAGGTTCGGAGACTTGTGGTCCTGGGCCTCTACGCGAAGGCCTGCGTAAAGATCCACGTATCTCGGGGACTTGGGCACTTCCCATGCGTCCCTGGGATCAGCTGGGCCGGCCCAACCAATCATAGTAGGGGGATTTCCATTCATACTTGTGGTGAGTTCCGTATGTACACAATTACCATAAGTATGAATGGGAATACCGCCCAAAACACACAAACACTTAAAATAATTTTTTTCCAATCACATATTTAAAATTAATCAAAATGGAATTTAATTAATTATTCAAAACAATTTTAATTTAAATATTTTTTACATCATTTAAAAGGTCTAAAATAAACTTACCTTATTTAACAGGATTTTAAATGTTTAAATTATTGGAAAAAAAATATTTTTCTGGTCCTTTTAACAGTTTTGCGCTGATAAGAGCACCTATGGCTGCTTTTATCAATCATAAGAATTTCACAGGCATTTGCTGGGCAGAAGTTGGACAAACAGCGCAACTCGTCGTCCGCAGAGGCCTTTACTTTCGGATGTGTGCGATCTGTTAAGAGGATTCTTTGACAGATCGCAAGTTCCGGGTTTCGGCGCATGCGCAATGCATGTCTAAACCCAGAACTTGTGGGGCCACTACAGGCGCATGCGCACCTCATACACGCCCATAGGGGCCGCAAATTCAGGGCCAATGATTTTAAGTGCTGAAGTACCATCTTATTTCAACCGTTTCAAAAGTTGTAAACGCAATATAAAAATTAATCAGCTTTCTGGAATATAAAAGGCGAGGCCACCTTACAGTTTGAAACAACCTTGTCAACCAATCAGTTCGCAGTGTTTACATAGGTCTGAGAAAATTAATAATTAAGCCTGGTAGTACAGTAACACCCATTGATTATCTGCAAAGTATAATAACATGTTCAAATGTTGGTTCACTGAGCATTATCTTGTCACTGTTAATTTGGCCCGGCTTTTAAATTAACGGTATGCAGTGCAGAGTAAGCATAAAGACTGTGTTTAGCACTGTCAGTAAATTAGCATACACTTCCATTACAAATGTCTAAAATTTCTACATTTCTATTGCTGTTTTATCTCACGTGCTTTCAACACAGTTCAATAATGTACTCACATGCATATCTCCCTTTCCATAAGACTTTATAATCATTCTTGTCATATTTATCAATATGTATGAGTAGAATTAATTTTAAAATAATAATTTTGCCTCTGGTCATAACAGGTTAAATGTATTCACGTACCCAATGTGAGAGATCATTTATTTAGTTACATTTTGTTAAATGATGTTCCTAATTATTAATACAATCAAGTACATACTGCCTATATAATGTGTATGTTTATGTATGTTCTCCACATGTAGGTTATACAAGACACTCTAGATTCAGGGCATGTACCCTCAGAAGGTGATAACTATAAACGTTTATATTTTATTACTGTGTCAAGATGTTCTGCAAAGCTGTAAAGAGATGGGTGTCAAACCAGATAGCAAGAGATGTTATGGGATGACCTAAACCGTAGTCGATGTTGAAAGAGGCTGAGGTGTGCTGTCATCAATGGTGGGACAAAGGATTGAGACCAGGTTCCACAAAGACCAAGAGGAAGGAGGAATTCAGCAATACGTGGCTGGAGGGGATTGCAGAGACAAGATGGCAGATTCTCCTTTCCTGCTGTATCTCCAGTGGGCAAGGGCAGAACATGGGGCAAGGGACGCCTTCTGTCAACTCCCTGCGGCTCGCTGGAGCTTCCAGGTGGCCATCGAATGTGGGCAAACATATTCCAATGATATGTCAATGACGGATATATTTCCCATTATTAACTCCATAGCAACACTGGACCCCCTTTAAAATTGTACCATTTAGTTTATATTGCCTCCCCTTAATCTTGCTTCCAAAATGCATCACTTCACACTAACCCTGTATTCAATTTCATCTGCTATGTGTCTGCCCATTTCACCAGTCTGGCTACAATCTATTGTGCTCTGCTACTGTGCTCTTCACTGTTTACTACATTTCTACAAGTTTAGTGTCAGCTTGCACAGTTCCTTTTGAAGTAAAAACATTTTGCAAGGTGCTTTACAGAGGTGTGAGCTAACCAACGAAGGAGAGATTGGGAGGTGTTACCAAAAGCTTGGTCAAAAGAGGTAGGATTCAAGGAGAATTTTAAAAGAGGAGAGAAAATTGGAGGGGTTTAGGGAGTGAATTCCAAATTGTGGGGCATAGGCAGTTAAAGGCAGGATTGTCAGTCTTGGGGCAAAGAGGCAGGAAGTACAACACTCCTGAGTCAAAGAATGGAGAGTTCGGGGAGACCCGAGGAGGTTACAGAGGGGTAAATTCATGGAGGGATTTGAAGACAAGGACAGAAATTTTAAATTTGAGGCCTTAGGAGACTAATGTACAGCAGCAAAAGAAAGAAAAGAAAGACTTGGATTTATATGGCGCCTTTCACGACCACCGGATGTTTACAGCCAATGAAGTACTTTAGGAGTGTAGTCACTGTTGTAATGTAGGAAATGTGGCAGCCAATTTGTGCATAGGCGAACTCCCACAAACTGCAATGTGATAATGACCAGATAATCGGTTTTTTTTGTTACGTTGATTGAGGGATAAATATTGGCCAGGACATCGGGGATAACTCCCCTGCTCTTCAAGGATGGGATTGATGGGCAAGTATGACTTGGAGTGGGATAGGATACAGGCAGATGTCTTCACAAAAGAGAGGGGCGATGCAGGCATTGCTATCGGGGAGGAGGAGTGTGAAATATTAGATGAAGTAAACATAGTGAGAGAGGAGGAATTAAGGGGTTTAGCAGCTTTGAAAGTGGCTCAGTCCTCAGGCCCAAATGAAATATATCCCAGGCTGTTAAGTGAAGCAAAAGTGTAAATGGCAGAGGCTCTGACCATCATTTTCCAATCCTCTTTGGCTTCAGGACTGGAGGACTGCTAATGTGGTATCTTTGTTTAAGAAGGGAGAAAGGGATAGATCAAGTAATTAAAGGCCAGTCAGTCTAACTTCGGTGGTGGGAAAATTATTGGAAAAAGTTCTGAAGGACAGGATAAATCTTCATTTAGAAAGATATGGATTAATCAAGGATAGTCAGCATGGATTTGTTACGGGAAGGTCGTGTCTGACTATCTTGATTCAATTTTTTGAGGAAGTAACAAGGAGTGTCAATGAGGATAGTACGTTTGATGTAGTGTATACAGATTTTAGCAAGGCTTTTGATAAGGTTCCACATGGCTGACTGATCACAAAAGTAAAAGCCCATGGGATTCAGGGCAAAGTGGCAAGTTGGATCCAAAATTGGCTCTAAAGGCAGGACGCAGAGGATAATGGTTGATGGGTGTTTTTGTGACTGACAGACTGTTTCCAGTGGGGTTCTGCAGGGCTCAGTACTAGGTCCCTTGCTTTTGTGGCGTACATCATTGATTTAGACTTGAATATAGGGGGTATGATTAAAAAGTTTGCAGATGATACTAAAATCGGCAGGGTGATTGATAATGAAGAAGAAAGCTGTAGACTGTAGGAAGATATCAATCAACTGGTCAGGTGGGCAGAACAGTGGCAAATGGAATTCAATCTGGAGAAGTGTGAGGTAATGCATCTGGGGAGGGCTATCAAGGCAAGGGAATACACATTAAATGGTAGGACACTGAGAAGTGTAGAGGAACAAAGGGACCTTGGAGTGCAGGAACAAAGGGACCTTGGAGTGCAGGTCCACAGATCCCTGAAGGCCAGCTAGATAAGGTGGTTAAGAAGGCATACGGAATGCTTGCCTTTATTAGCCAAGGTATAGAATACAGGAGCAGGGGGGTTATATTTGAACTGTATAAAATACTAGTTAGGCCACAGCTAGAGTACTGCGTGCAGTTTTGGTCACTGCATTACAGGAAGGATGTGATTGCACTGGAGAGGGTACAGAGGAGATTTATGAGGATGTTGCCGGGAGTGGAGAATCTTAGTAATGAGGACAGATTGGATAGGGGCTGGGTTTGTTTTCCTTGGAACAAGAGGAGGCTGAGGGGAGACCTCATTGAGGTATATATAATTATGAGAGGCCTCGTTATAGTGGACAGAAAGGGTCTAATTCACTTAACAGTGGGGTCAACTACCAGAGGGCATAAATTTAAAGTAAATTTAAAGGTTTAGAAGGGATTTGAGGGGAAATCTTTTTCACCCAGAGGGTGGTGGGGGTCTGGAATTCACTGCCTGAAATGGTAATAGAGGCAGAAACCCTCATCACCTTTAAAAAATACTTGGATGTGTAATTAAAGTGCTGTAACCTGCAGGGCTATGGACCTAGAGCTGGAAAGTGGGATTAGGCTGGATAGTTTCTTGTTGGCCGGCATGGACACGGTGTGCCAAAATGGCCACCTTCCGTGCTGTAAATTTCTGATTCTAACAGAGATTTTGATGAGCAGAGGTTTATGGAGAATGGGAGGCCAGCTCAGAGAGCAGCGGAGTAATCGAGTTTGGGGGTGGCAAAGGCAGTGGTGATGGTCCCAGCAGCCGACAGGCTGAGGTCAAGGTGGAGGTGGAGGTGGCGGCGGTTGAGAGTACAGAGATGCTGGTAGGCAGTCTTGGTGATATGGGGTCGGAAATTCAGCTCTGAGTCAAACAGGATGCTCAGGTTGTGAACAATCCGGTTCAGCCTGAGCAAGTGGCTAGGAAGGAGGATGGAGTCAGCAGCGAACAAGCGGAGGTTGTGGCGGGACCGGCGGGCGATCACTTTGATCATGGCGATATTTAGTTGGAGGAAGTTAAGGCTCATCTAATGCTGAAAGTTGAACAAGCAGTCTGACAGCATAGCTACATTCTACAAAGTATTTTGCGGTATTGGGTCTGACAGACAGTTTGAATTAAATCCTAATTTCTTTTTACACTGTAAGCCATCCAGATCAGATTTTGATTGAAAGGCTTTTATCCGGGCCCAGCATCGTACTACATCCGCTATTTCTAAATTAATTTATCATGGGCTGGTTTCAGGGGGTGTCATTTTCCTTCATGGCCTTTAGGAATCTAAACTTATGATGCTGACATCATTCAATACGGGGAAAATCGTACAATGTAACAGACTGTGACAGAACACGATCCCTCTCAATGTTACCTTGTCCTCTCTGAAGGAAGATCAAAATGTTTATAGGAACTTGGAGCATGAACTTTGAGTTGACTCAGCACTGGACGTTATCAGATACGCATCAGGAAAAGCTGCTGGTGATTAACAGCAGTTTGGGAGCATTTACAGCTGAACTTTATAAGCCAGCATGCAAGCAACTTCCTTAGCTGTCTTAAAATAAACACTCTGCTTCAAATTTCACTTGTTCTCGTAACATTCATCTTTAGCTACAGAACAACAGTGTCTACACCTCCAAATCAATTCCACATTGGTTGTGAAGCGTTTTGGAACATCCTGAGGATGTGGAAAGTACTATTTAAATCCTTTACAACAGTGACTGCACTTCAAAAGTACTTCACTGGCTGTAAAGCGCTTTGTGACATCCGGTGGTCGTGAAAGGCACTATATAAATGCAAGTCTTTCTTTTTTTTTCTTTCTTTACATAGAATTGACAGGCCATTCGGCCCAACTGGTCCATGCCGGTGTTTACGCTCCACACGGGCCTCCGCCCACCTCTTGTCATCGAACTCTATCAGCACATCCTTCTGTTCCTTTCTCCCACATGTGTTTATCCAACCTCTCCTCAAAGGCATCTTCTTCCTCTTTTTGCTCACCACAATATTTGTAGGTGCCTCCGCTGCACTCCCAGTTGCTCCTAAATGCTGCATTAGTTGTAGGATCGCCAGAGGCTCACTGCCCAGCAACTAGGTGTGTCCTGCCATAAAAACAGAAAATGCTGGAAATCTTAGCAGGTCAGGCAGCATCTTGGAGAGAAACAGAGTTAATGTTTCAGGTCAATGATCCTTCGTCAGGACTGGCAAATGTTCGCAATATACAGATTATTAAGGAGCACTGAAAGGGGGGGGAGGGAAGAAAAGAATAAAAGGGAAGGTCTGTGATAGGGTGGAAGCCAGGAGAGATTAGAGAGACAAAAGGGATGAAATGGTAATGGCAGAAGTTACAAAAAGGTTAGTCTAGATATGGTGTGAATGGCGGAATAATTAGCAGTTGCCAGGAGAGACGGAAAGAAAAAATACATAAGATCGGAGTGGGGGGGGAGGGGAGGGTGTTAAAAAATGGAAGAAAGAGAACAAAATATGGGCAGTGGTTATGGTCTGAAATTGTTGAACTATATGTTGAGTTCAGAGGCTGTAAAGTTCCGAAACGAAAGATGAGGTGCTGTTCCTCGAGCTAGTGTTGAGCTTCATTGGAACAGTGTAAGAGGCCGAGGACGGAGATGTCGGAGTGGGAGTGGAGTGGAGAATTAAAGTGACAGGCAACTGGAAGCTCGGGGTCACACTTAAGGACTGAACAGAGGTGTTCCGCAAAACGGTCACCCAATCTATGCTTGCTCTCCCCAATTTTGAGGAGGCCACATTGTGAGCAGCGAATACAGTATACTAAGTTGAAAGAAGTACAAGTAAATCGCTGTTTCGCCTGGAAGAAGTATTTCGGGCCCTGGAAAGGGGGAATAGGAGGTAAAAGAGCAGGTGTTGCAAGGGAAGGTGCCATACTAACTGGAGGGGGTGCTGGGGGTTTTAGTGTCCCTGCACCTTACTACAAACTCATACGCGGCATGGATATATCAGACATGGTCACTCTGTGACCTTCACCTTTATTGCCAGGACCAATGAGTGCTGACCCTGGGTGGGACCTCCCCTTTTATACCTGGAAACCCAAGTGAGGAGTGTTTCCCGCAAGTTCACCCCCTGTGGTCAGGGTGTGCATTTCTATGGTACAGGTACAGTGTACATGAGTTACAGTTACATGACTATGTCATTGCAAGATGGTTAAATACATGACATCACCTTCCCCCTTAAGTCTTTTTGTTTCAGAGGTTAAGTCTGTCAGGTGGTCGATGCTCTCTCGTGGAGCGCCGCAGTTGTGGCTCTGGTGGCTGAGCCTCGGCACGCGTCTCTGTCACTTGAGGTGATTCCGGCCTGTCCGGGCTGGCCGCAGGGACTGTGCATGCTGAGGGCTGTCTTTGTTGCTCGTCCGCTGGCAGTGGTGTGGGTGCCATCTCATGCTCTTCTTCAGGTTTCTCCGTGTCTATGCTGAACCTTTTCTTTACTTGGTCCAAGTGTTTGCGGCACATCTGCCCATTGTTTAGTCGGACCACCATGACTCTATTTCCTTCTTTGCCAATTACGGTGCCCTCAAGCCACTTGGGTCCCAAAGCATGGTTAAGAACAAATACCAGGTCATCTATTTCTATACACCTCCCCCTTGAGTTTCAATCATGGAGCTCGGTTTGGGACTGGCCTCAACAATGTCTGCCAGGGCTGGGTGAATGAGGGACAGCCGCATCTTGAGCGTGCGTTTCATGAGGAGTTCCGCTGGCGGGACTCCCGTGAGCGAGTGCGGGCAGGACCTTTAGGCCAGCAGGAGGCACGATAGGCGGTATTGAAGGGAGGGTCCTTGGATGCGTAGCATGCCCTGTTTTATGACTTGGACCGTCCGTTCCGCCTGGCCATTGGAAACCGGCTTGAACGGCGCTGTCCGGACGTGCTTGATACCATTGCCTGACATAAACTCCTGGAATTCATGGCTGGTGAAACACGGGCCATTGTCGCTGACCAGGATGTCCGGCAAGCCATGGGTCGCGAAAACCGTATGCAGACTCTCCACGGTAATGGATGTCGTGCACGAGTTCAATATGATGCACTCGATCCACTTCGAGTATGCATCGACAACGATCAGGAACATTTTCCCCATGAACGGGCCCGGATAGTCTACGTGAATACGTGACCATGGTCTGGTGGACCAGGGCCACGGGCTGAGTGGGGCCTCCCTGGGGGCATTGCCCAGCTGGGCACACGTCGTGCACCTGCGAACCCAGTATTCCAGGTCTGAGTCAATCCCCGGCCACCATACACGTGACCGGGCAATGGCCTTCATTAACACGATGCCAGGGTGCTCGCTGTGGAGTTCCCTGATGAAAGCTTCTCTTCCTTTCTGGGGCATGACCACCCGGCTGCTCCATAGCAGGCAGTCGACTTGGATGGAGAGCTCATCCATCCGTCTCTGAAACGGCCTGACTTCCTCGGGGCGCGCCCTGTGTGCGGGCGCCCAATCCCTAGTCAGGACATATTTCTTTATCATGGATAGGAGGGGTTCCCTGTTGGTCCAGAGTTTGATCTGGCGGGCAGTGTCAAAAGCCTCAACAGTCATGACCATCTCGCCGCTCTGCTCCGACGCCCCCTTGGCCGTGGCCAGTGGGAGGCTGCTGAGCGCGTCAGCGCAATTTTCAGTGCCTGGCCAGTGCCATATGGTGTAGTCATATGCAGCCAGCGTGAGGGCCCAGCGCTGTATGCGAGCTGACGCATTGGCTTGTGGTCCGTCTCTAGCTCGAACTGTCTACCAAAAAGGTACTGGTACATCTTTTTCACACCGTAAACACATGTGAATGCTTCCTTCTCGACCACGCTGTATCCACGCTCTGCCTGGGAGAGCGACCTGGAGGCGTAAGCCACCGGTTGGAGTCGGCCGTCATCGTTACCCTGCTACAATACAACCCCGTAGGATGACGCATCGCATGTTAAAACCAGTTTTTTACAAGGGTCATACAAAGTCAACAGTTTGTTGGAACACAGCAGGTTCCTCACCTTATTGAAAGCCTGTTCTTGACAGTCCCCCAAAAACCATTCACAATCTTTACGCAGGAGAATGTGTAACGGCTCCAACAATGTGCTTAAGTTCGGCAGAAAGTTCCCAAAATAGTTCAAAAGTCCCAGGATTGATCGCAACTCTGACGTGTTGCCGGGCCTGGGCGCCTGGCGGATCGCCTCCGTTTTTGATTCAGTGGGCTGGATCCCGTATGCAGCAACCCTCCTGCCCAAAAACCCGACCTCTGGGGCCAAAAACACACACTTGGCCTTTTTCAGCCGCAAGCCTACCCGATCCAATCGGCGTAGCACCTCCTCCAGGTTGTGGAGATGTTCCTCGGTGTCTCGACCCATTATGAGAATGTCGTCTTGGAATATGACCATTCTAGGAATGGATTTGAGCAAGCTTTCCATGTTTCTCTGAAAGACGGCTGCTGCCAAACGAATGCCAAACGGACACCTGTTGTAGGCAAATAATCCTTTGTGTGTCGTGATGGTGCTCAGAAGCTTGGATTCTTCAGCCAGTCCCTGAGTCATGTAGGCCGAAGTGAGGTCCAGCTTCGTGAATAGCTTGCCACCTGCCAGCGTGGCAAAAAGATCCTCCGCTCTCGGAAGCGGGTATTGGTCTTGCAGCGATACTCAGTTGATGGTGGCTTTGTAGTCGCCACAAATCCGAACCGAGCCATCTGCTTTGAGGACGGGAATGATGGGACTTGCCCAGTCGCTGAATTCAACGGCCAAAATTATGCCCTCTCTGAGCAGCCTGTCCAGTTCACATTCAATTTTTTCACGCATCACATACGGCACCGCTCTGGCTTAGTGGTTCACTGGTCTGGCATCCGGAGTGATGGGTATCACTACTTTATAGTGTCCTTGAACGTTCCGACACCAGGTTGAAACAGTGATCCGAATTTTTGCAGGACCTGTGAGCATGAACTTCACTCCATGGATGAAATGGCATGCACATCCCCCCATTTCCAATTCATCTCAGCAAGCCAACTCCTTCCCAAAAGCGCAGGGCCATTTCCCGGAACGATCCAGAGTGGCAGCCGGTTCTGTAATCCATTATGTGTTACCACCAAGTTTGCACTGCCCAGAACTGGGATGATCTCTTTGGTGTACGTCCGTAGCTGCGTCTCAATGCATTCCAGTTTGGGCCTGCTAGCTCTGTGTGGCCATAGTCTCTCAAATTGCTGGGCGCTCATGAGTGACTGGCTAGCTCCCATATCCAGCTCCATGTGCACCATGATGCCATTCAGTAAGACTTGCATCATCATAGTTGTATGAGCTGTGGACGTCAGCCACATGAACCCGCTGAACTTCAGCATCTATGGCTTTACCCCAGGCCTCATCCTGCATTGCAGACCCCCTCGTCTACCTCTGTCTGCCAGATTAGCCTCGCTACTGCCATTTTGCACATCCTGGCCAAGTATTACTGACATTACAAATCCTACAGGTATATTGCTGGAACCTGCAGCTTCTCACAGTATGTCTACCCCCGCATCTCCAGCATGAGCTGAGATTGAGATTGCTGTTAACAAAAGGACTATTACCAGGCATTCCTCTCTAATTGCCCATTTGGCTGTTTCTAAGCACTCTGATGGTGGGTGTTAATGGTCCCATCGTGGGACGCATTGTTCCTCGAGATGGCGTGAATTGCCGATCCCCTTTCCATTGTCCTTGTTGCAGGCCCACCCTAGAGCCTGTTGCTGCCTGGGCGGTTTCAAAATGCCCTTGCCTGTCTGCGGGGTCCCGAGCCGCGTTCACCATGTTAACTTCCTGGTCCGTCGCCATGTTTGGACCAGGGCTGCATGCGTAAATTAGCTTGGTCTCCTCTTCCCCTGCCATAAAGGTCTGAGCTATCAATGCCGACCCTTCTAAAGTCAAGTCCTTAGTCTTTATGAGCTTCCTGAAAATGCCGGCATGATTAATGCCCTCGATGAAAAAGTTCCTTAACATCTCCCCCCTGCAGGCATCGGAGAACTTACAGAGACTGGCCAAGCGCCGCAGTTCCGCCACGAAGTCCGAGACGTTTCGTCCCTACCGACGCCAGTGAAAGTAGAACCGGTGCCGGGCCATGTGTACGCTACTCGCCGGTTTGAGATGCTCACTGATGCTGGCTGAGCTCTTCAAAGGACTTGTCCGCTGGCTTTTGGGGTGCGAGCAGGTCTTTCATCAGCGCATACGTCTGTGGTCCGCAGCTGGTCAGTAGATGCGCCCTCCGCTTGTCAGCCACTGTCCCTTCCAGCCAGTCCTTTGTGACAAAGCTCTGCTGGAGTCTTTCCACGAAGTCGTCCCAATCCTCACCCACACAGTAACGTTCGTCTTTGTCACCGGTGGCCATCCTCGTGGTTCGGTGATTCCCGTTTCTCGTCGCCAAATGTAGTGTCCCTGCACCTTACTACAAACTCACACGAGACATGGATATAGAAACATAGAAACATAGAAACATAGAAAATAGGTGCAGGAGTAGGCCATTCGGCCCTTCTAGCCTGCACCGCCATTCAATGAGTTCATGGCTGAACATTCAACTTCAGTACCCCATTCCTGCTTTCTCGCCATACCCCTTGATCCCCCTAGTAGTAAGGACCTCATCTAACTCCTTTTTGAATATATTTAGTGAATTAGCCTCAACAACTTTCTGTGGTAGAGAATTCCACAGGTTCACCACTCTCTGGGTGAAGAAGTTCCTCCGCATCTCGGTCCTAAATGGCTTACCCCTTATCCTTAGACTGTGACCTCTGGTTCTGGACTTCCCCAACATTGGGAACATTCTTCCTGCATCTAACCTGTCTAACCCCGTCAGAATTTTAAATGTTTCTATGAGGTCCCCTCTCATTCTTCTGAACTCCAGTGAATACAAGCCCAGTTGATCCAGTCTTTCTTGATAGGTCAGTCCCGCCATCCCGGGAATCAGTCTGGTGAACCTTCGCTGCACTCCCTCAATAGCAAGAATGTCCTTCCTCAGGTTAGGAGACCAAAACTGTACACAATACTCCAGGTGTGGCCTCACCAATGCCCTGTACAACTGTAGCAACACCTCCCTGCCCCTGTACTCAAATCCCCTTGCTATGAAGGCCAACATGCCATTTGCTTTCTTAACCGCCTGCTGCACCTGCATGCCAACCTTCAATGACTGATGTACCATGACACCCAGGTCTCGTTGCACCTCCCCTTTTCCTAATCTGTCACCATTCAGATAATAGTCTGTCTCTCTGTTTTTACCACCAAAGTGGATAACCTCACATTTATCCACATTATACTTCATCTGCCATGCATTTGCCCACTCACCTAACCTATCCAAGTCGCTCTGCAGCCTCACAGCATCCTCCTAGCAGCTCACACTGCCACCCAACTTAGTGTCATCCGCAAATTTGGAGATACTACATTTAATCCCCTCATCTAAATCATTAATGTACAGTGTAAACAGCTGGGGCCCCAGCACAGAACCTTGCGGTACCCCACTAGTCACTGCCTGCCATTCTGAAAAGTACCCATTTAAACCTACTCTTTGCTTCCTGTCTGACAACCAGTTCTCAATCCATGTCAGTACACTGCCCCCAATCCCATGTGCTCTAACTTTGCACATCAATCTCTTGTGTGGGACCTTGTCGAACGCCTTCTGAAAATCCAAATATACCACATCAACTGGTTCTCCCTTATCCACTCTACTGGAAACATCCTCAAAAAATTCCAGAAGATTTGTCAAGCATGATTTCCCTTTCACAAATCCATGCTGACTTGGACCTATCATGTCACCTCTTTCCAAATGCACTGCTATGACATCCTTAATAATTGATTCCATCATTTTACCCACTACCGATGTCAGGCTGACCGGTCTATAATTCCCTGTTTTCTCTCTCCCTCCTTTTTTAAAAAGTGGGGTTACATTGGCTACCCTCCACTCCATAGGAACTGATCCAGAGTCAATGGAATGTTGGAAAATGACTGTCAACGCATCCACTATTTCCAAGGCCACCTCCTTAAGTACTCTGGGATGCAGTCCATCAGGCCCTGGGGATTTATCGGCCTTCAATCCCATCAATTTCCCCAACACAATTTCCCGGCTAATAAGGATTTCCCTCAGTTCCTCCTCCTTACTAGACCCCCCGACCCCTTTTATAACCGGAAGGTTGTTCGTGTCCTCCTTCGTGAATACCGAACCAAAGTACTTGTTCAATTGGTCTGCCATTTCTTTGTTCCCCGTTATGACTTCCCCTGATTCTGACTGCAGGGGACCTACGTTTGTCTTTACTAACCTTTTTCTCTTTACATATCTATAGAAACTTTTGCAATCCGTCTTAATGTTCCCTGCAAGCTTCTTCTCATACTCCATTTTCCCTGCCCTAATCAAACCCTTTGTCCTCCTCTGCTGAGTTCTAAATTTCTCCCAGTCCCCAGGTTCGCTGCTATTTCTGGCCAATTTGTATGCCACTTCCTTGGCTTTAATACTATCCCTGATTTCCCTTGATAGCCACGGTTGAGCCACCTTCCCTTTTTTATTTTTATGCCAGACAGGAATGTACAATTGTTGTAGTTCATCCATGCGGTCTCTAAATGTCTGCCATTGCCCATCCACAGTCAACCCCTTAAGTATCATTCGCCAATCCATCCCAGCCAATTCACGCCTCATACCTTCAAAGTTAGCCTTCTTTAAGTTCTGGACCATGGTCTCTGAATTAACTGTTTCATTCTCCATCCCAATGCAAATTCCACCATATTATGGTCACTCTTCCCCAAGGGGCCTCGCACAACGAGATTGCTAATTAATCCTCTCTCATTACATAACACCCAGTCTAAGATGGCCTCCCTCCCTAGTTGGTTCCTCGACATATTGGTCTAAAAAACCATCCCTTATGCACTCCAGAAAATCCTCCTCCACCGTATTGCTTCCAGTTTGGTTAGCCCAATCTATGTGCATATTAAAGTCATCCATTATACCTGCTGCACCTTTATTGCACACACCCCTAATTTCATGTTTGATGCCCTCCCCAACATCACTACTACTGTTTGGAGGTCTGTACACAACTCCCACTAACGTTTTTTGCCCTTTGGTGTTCTGCAGCTCTACCCATATAGATTCCACATCATCCAAGCTAATGTCCTTCCTAACTATTGCCTTAATCTCCTCCTTAACCAGCAATGCTACCCCACCTCCTTTTCCTTTTATTCTATCCTTCCTGAATGTTGAATACCCCTGGATGTTGAGTTCCCAGCCCTGATCATCCTGGAGCCACGTCTCCGTAATCCCAATCACATCATATTTGTTAACATCTATTTGCACAGTTAATTCATCCACCTTATTGCGGATACTCCTTGCATTAAGACACAAAGCCTTTAGGCTTGTTTTTTTAACACCCTCTGTCCTTTTAGAATTTTGCTGTACAATGGCCCTTTTTGTTCTTTGCCTTGGGTTTCTCTGCCCTCCACTTTTCCTCATCTCCTTTCTGTCTTTTGTTTTTGCCTCCTTTTTGTTTCCCTCTATCTCCCTGCATTGGTTCCCATCCCCCTGCCATATTAGTTTAACTCCTCCCCAACAGCACTAGCAAACACTCCCCCGAGGACATTGGTTCCGATTCTGCCCAGGTGCAGACCGTCCGGATTGTACTGGTCCCACCTCCCCCAGAACCGGTTCCAATGCCCCAGGAATTTGAATCCCTCCCTGCTGCACCATTGCTCAAGCCACGTATTCATCTGAGCTATCCTGCGATTCCTACTCTGACTAGCACGTGGCACTGGTAGCAATCCCGAGATTACTACTTTTGAGGTCCTACTTTTTAATTTAGCTCCTAGCTCCTTAAATTCATTTCGTAGGAACTCATCCCTTTTTTTACCTATGTCATTGGTACCAACGTGCACCACGACAACTGGCTGTTCTCCCTCCCTTTTTAGAATGTCCTGCACCCGCTCCGAGACATCCTTGACCCTTGCACCAGGGAGGCAACATACCATCCTGGAGTCTCGGTTGCGGCCGCAGAAACGCCTATCTATTCCCCTTACAATTGAATCCCCTATCACTATCGCTCGCCCACTCTTTTTCCTGCCCTCCTGTGCAACAGAGCCAGCCACGGTGCCATGAACTTGGCTGCTGCTGCCCGCTCCTGATGAGTCATCCCCCTCAACAGCACTCAAAGCAGTGTATCTGTTTTGCAGTGGGATGACCACAGGGGACCCCTGCACTACCTTCCTTGCACTACTCTTCCTGCTGGTCTTCCATTCCCTCGCTGGCTGTGGACCCTTCTCCTGCGGTAAGACCAACTCGCTACACGTGATACTCACGTCATTCTCAGCATCGTGTATGCTCCAGAGTGAATCCACCTTCAGCTCCAACTCCGCAACGCGGACCGTCAGTAGCCGGAGGTGGACACACTTCCCGCACATGTAGTCGTCAGGGACACTGGTGTTGTCCCCGTGTTCCCACATGGTACAGGAGGAGCATATCACGTGACCGAGCTGTCCTGCCATGACTTAACCCTTAGATACACTTAAATTGCCGACAACAATGTTAAAAGTTACTGACTAATAAAGAAAAAGAAAAACTACTCACCAATCAGCAGCCAATCACTTACCACGTTGGCTGTGACGTCACCTTTTGATTTCTTTCTACTTCTTTTTTGACTTCTCTCAGCTGGAGCTGCACAAGTACGCCTCTCTCGACTCCCGCCTCTCTCGACGCTCCCCGGACTGCTGAGCCTTTTATAGGCCGCTGCCTCTCTCGACTCCCGCCTCTCTCGACGCTCCCCGGACTGCTGAGCCTTTTATAGGCCGCTGCCTCGCTCGACTCCCGCCTCTCTCGACGCTCCCCGGACTGCTTAGCCTTTTATAGACACGGTCACTCTGTGACCTTCACCTTTATTGCCAGGACCAAGGAGTGTGGACCCTGGGTGGGACCTCCCCTTTTATACCTGGAAACCCAGGTGAGGAGTGTCTCCCGCAAGTTCACCTCCTGTGGTCAGGGTGTGCATTTCTATGGTACAGCTACAGTGTACATGACTTACAGTTACATGACTATGTCATTGCAAGATGGTTAAATACATGACAGGGGTGACTGCGGAATGGACCAGGCTGTTGCAGAGGGAGCGGTCCCTTCGGAACGCTGAGAGGGGAGGGGAAGGGAAGATGTGATTGGTGGTGGGATCACGCTGGAGGTGGCGGAAATGGCGGAGGATGATCCGTTGAACGTGGAGGCTGGTGGGGTGAAAGCTGAGGACAAGGGAAACCCAGTCATGGTGCTGAGAGGGAGGGAAAGGGTGTCCTGCCAGTTGTGGATCAAGCCCCCAGTGTGCAGGTGCTACAGGTTTTGTTTCTTCCTATGCTTAAACCTTCAAACGCTTGGAGATACCGTGTAGGTTTTCCTCCTGCTAAGCGAAGGAACGTTAAAAAATAGGAGCAGGAGTAGGCCATCCGACTCCTCGCGCCTGCTCCGCCACTTCCACTTCCCTGCCCGCTCCCCATAACCCCTGATTCCCTTATCGGTTGAGAAACTGTCTACCTCTGTCTTATAGAACAAAACTGTACAAAATATTGGGGTAAAAATTGGGTGTCCACCCGTTTCCGAATGAAGAACGGTCAGCAAGCATGAGGAGGCCGATTGCGGTGAGCTGCCGATCTCAGTCAGTCCTCCAGAGGCAGCTGGTTGGTCACCTTGGGCCAATATCAGGCCCCTCGCCTTGCCGGCAGCAGCCCTCAGGTAAGTACTGGAGAGGGGGAGTGAGGAGAATGAGTGGTGGGGAGGGGGTTGGGGAGGGTGGCTGGGTATGGCCATCAACAGTCCGCAGTACTGCTATAGAGAACTCTTGCTCCTCCCAGCTCCACGTAAAGGTAAGTATAAAAAAAATATCTACTTACAATTTTGTTGTGGCCTCCTGCAGCTCAGCTCCAGGCAGACAGATTTCTGGCAGGGGTCCTCAATAAGGGGCTAGGCCCCTGATTTGTATAGGCAAGGAGACTAATGTCTGTTTGAGGTGGGTGGCAGCAATGCCTCAAGCAAGTGCAGCTGGCACATGGGACATTGAGCCCGATAATTGGTCCTTTTATCCCACTAATTTCTTCCCCCTTTGTGCGCAATTGTATCCCAAACAAAACTAGTGGAGGTCCTAAAGATAGGGCAATATTATTCTCAAATCGGATGTAAATATTTATAAATGCACATGGAATTATTGACTGCTAATTTCCAGTCAATCGGGGACTTGGACCTACGGCATAAAACTGCCCTGGTTTGGTATTAATTGGTAATAAATTGACAATCTCAGTCAGGGTGACCGCACTATGACTAGTGTGGGAAATGGGAAAATATCCCGCTGCTTAAGTAGAGAGCTAGGCTTCTGAAGTTCGTGCTTAGGCATAGTGTTGGGCCAGAGTAGATTAGATTGAGACCACCCAAGCTAAGTTTATGTAGGATCCTTACAACCACTAGCTAGATGAGGGCCTAGAAATTTGACCGGTCTTTGACAGCACCCGCTTTTAAGGCACTAGACAGCCTCCTAAACCTCCACTATGGCGGACAGGACCTGTGCTCATTACGAGCCGGAAGCACACCGCCTACCATATTGGTACAGGCAAATATGTAGGCGTCCTGTGCCCACGCCTGAAACAGACCAATTAGGTGTCTACAGCTGGCTGGTATAATTTAAATGAGGACCGAGGCCCAATATCAGGTGACCCTCAGCCCTACTTGTCAGGCTCAGGGTTTGATCCATGCCCCAAGGTATTCGCCCTGTCAGCCTGCCTGGGTTTGAGGTTTCCCGAGTCTCAGTGCCGGAACTTGTAAACATGATGTTTACTCTGTATTTAACCATGCTGTCCCTGATGTGGGAGTAGGGTTGCCAACCCTCCAGGATTGCCCTGGTGTCACCAGGAACTAAAGATTCATCTCCTGGACAGTGTTGGACCCATCCACCTCCACGGAGGTGTGTGTGGGGGGCCTGACCCATCCACCTCCATGGCACGAACCTGGTATTGCAGTACTTCCAGGAACGGTGCAGTGGCTCTAGGCCTTTTGGCTAAGAGCATTGGCGCAGAGTAATCCTTGATGTGTGCAAGGTGATCTCTGGCGTTTGTGATTTGACAAAGAATTGGAAAGATTGGCAAAGAATTAAAAAAAAATTAAAAAAAAATTTTTTTAAAAACACCTGGGAGAAAAATCATAGAAGCATTATAAAAAAAATGTTTTTTTCATTTGCTTGGAACTGTTATTAGTTTAGTGTCAGCTGTGGCTCAGTGGGCAGCACACTCGCCTCTGGGTCAGAAGTTTGTGGGTTCAAGGCCCACTCCAGGGACAAAAATGAAAGCTTGCACTCCCAGTGCAGTGCTGAGGGAGTGCTGCACTGTAGGAGGAGCCATCTTTCAGATGAGACATTAAACCGAGGTCCCATCTGCTCTCTCAGGTGGACGTAAATGATTCCAATGGCACTATTTTGAAAAAGAGCAGGAGAGTTCTCCCCAATGTCCTGGCTAATATTTATCCCGCAATCTACATCACTAAAACAGATTACCTGGTCATTATCACATTGCTGCTTGTGGGAGCTTGCTGTGCACAAATTGTCTGCTGCATTTCCTATATTACAACAGTGACTATTCTTCAGAAAGAACTTCATTGGCTATAAGGCGCTTCGGGACATCCTGAGGTCGTAAAAGGCGCTATATGAATGCAAGTCTTTCTTTTTATAAAATTTTTGGAGATGGGATAAAAAAGGCTAACACAAAATCAAAATACTGCGGATGCTGGAAATCTGAAATAGAAAGAGGACATTCTGGAAACACTCAGCGGGTCAGGCAGCATCTGTGGAAAGAGAAATAGAGTTAACGTTTCAGGTCGATGACCTTTCGTCAGAACTGGATAAAAGAGGCTGTTTGACTAGCTGGGCGGATAGATGACGTTTAATGATAGCTCCAGGAATACGTGAAACCAGAGTTGGCAACCTTCTGTGGGAGTGTTGACGGGAATGGAAAGTGCATTACATCTCTCACCCTGACGAACATAAAAATTCACATCGAAAAAAACAAACCTTATCAGGATTTAGCGGGGACCTGCTATTTTAAAGTGTAGAATTATTTTTTAAATGAGATAAATGAGAGACTGCAAGCACAATTAAGGGGTAGTGGAAGGGGAGGGGGGGCATTGCATTAGCGTAGGAACTTTTTTCTCCCTTTCCCCAGGGTAAATGATATTTTCACCTTGCCATTTTGGAAAATATTCGACCCACACTAAGCAGCAAAGTGTGTTTCAACTTACGCAGCGAAACAGGTGATGAATGAACCATGGGAAATGTGAGGAGGTCAGATGCTGGGAAAATGGCGGGGGGTGGGGACCATATTTCTGGATTGCCTGGGGGCTGCACTGTGAAATATACTGCAGCTAAACAAACACTGTACAGCTTGCTCAAATTCACAAACGTTTTATGCCACTGCTGTTTCTGAGGAATTCCGAGCTGATTTTTATCTCATTCTTTCCACCGCCCGGTAACAAGAGCACTTTCTAAAAGAGCTTGATGTTTCCAAAGGGAGCACAGAAGTCTATCAGCTTAAATGAAGAGAGAGTTTTCCACATGGAAGAAAGAAATAATTTTCATTTCACTAAGAAATGTACGGAAAATCTGCCGAGACTAACTGTGGGCATGAGATGCTCAATGAGCCCAGGTTCCTGTCTCAGCGGCAATTATTCAGCCCTCAGAAGCAATGATCTGTGTTCTGTTTCGAATCATAGCAAATGATTTCAGCAGCTGTTCTCCTGCTACAAAATTTGAACTAGGATTATGATTGCTTGCCTTGAATGACGTTAGATAACAATGCTTTGAATGAAAATATGAGTGAGAAAAATCTTGTTGCTCGTATTTGAGTTTTGTAACTATTGACTAAAACTTGCTGTAATTTCTTAATTGGCTATCATGTACCGTACTGTGAGAATCACATTACTTATGCTCTAAATGAAGCAATGTTGAATGTCTCCACAATGTATTAAGAGCCATACTTACTAAGAGCCCAAGAAAGCTTGATTTAACACTCACGTTGCAGCATACAGTTTAAATAACAGAAAACAGATGGTCACACCAGATCTATGTCATAGAAATGGCAGGTTTATCTTGACGTTTGGATCCACTACTGATGGTGCAGTGCATTGGTCACGAGCATTCTGCAGCAGAGTTAAGATCTGCTTTTCCCCCAAAAGTAAGGAATTCCCCGTCTTGGCTGGTCCATCTGGAAGGGCACAAAGAAGTGAGGCAGTTCCATAGAAAGACAGAAGAAATGGCCATAGTTTGCAATGTCCATACTGCTCTTATACCAGCCAGTTCAGAGAACCACCTGTTTCATCAATAGAACATGGTGCAGTGGAGGAAATAAAATGGATAAAATATAATTAGGCGGGAAAAAATTATTTTTACTTAGTGCCTTATCATGTCTCTCAGAAATACACTTTACGAAGAATAAGAACATAAGAACATAAGAAATAGGAACAGGAGTAGGCCATTCGGCCCCTCGAGCCTGCTCTGCCATTCAATAAGATCATGGCTGATCTGATCATGGACTCAGCTCCACTTTCCCGCCCGCTTCCCATAACCCCTTATCCCCTTATCACTCAAGAAACTGTCTATTCATGTCTTAAATTTATTCAATGTCCCAGCTTCTACAGCTCTCTGAGGCAGCAAATTCCACAGATTTACAACCCTCTGAAAGATGAAATTCCCCCTCATCTCTGTTTTAAATGGGTGGCCCCCTATTCTAAGATTATGCCCTCTAGTTCTAGTCTCCCCCATCAGCGGAAACATCCTCTCTGCATCCACCTTGTCAAGCCCCCTCATAATCTTATACGTTTCAATAAGATCACCTCTCATTCTTCTGAACTCCAATGAGTAGAGGCCCAACCTACTCAACCTTTCCTCATAAGTCAACCTCCTCATCCCCGGAATCAACCAAGTGAACCTTCTCTGAACTGCCTCCAAAGCAAGTATATCCTTTCGTAAATATGGAAACCAAAACTGCACGCAGTATTCCAGGTGTGGCCTCACCAATACCTTATATAGCTGTAGTAAGACTTCCCTCCTTTTATACTCCATCCCCTTTGCAATAAAGACCAAGATACCATTGGCCTTCCTGATCACTTGCTGTACCTGCATACTATCCTTTTGTGTTTCATGCACAAGTACCCCCAGGTCCCGCAGTACTGCAGCACTTTGCAATCTTTCTCCATTTAAATAATAACTTGCTCTTTGATTTTTTTTCTGCCAAAGTGCATGACCTCACACTTTTCAACATTATACTCCATCTGCCAAATTTTTGCCTGTCTATGTCCTTTTGCAGATTTTTTGTGTCCTCCTCACATTTTGCTTTTCCTCCCATCTTTGTATCATCAGCAAACTTGGCTACGTTACACTCAGTCCCTTCTTCCAAGTCGTTAATATAGATTGTAAATAGTTGGGGTCCCAGCACTGATCCCTGCAGCACCCCACTAGTTACTGATTGCCAATCAGAGAATGAACCATTTATCCCGACTCTCTGTTTTCTGTTAGTTAGCCAATCCTCTATCTATGCTAATATATTACCCCCAACCCCATGAACTTTTATCTTGTACAGTAAACCTTTTATGTGGCACCTTGTCAAATGACTTCTGGAAGTCCAAATGTACTACATCCACTGGTTCCCTTTATCCACCCTGTACGATATATCCTCAAATAACTCCAGCAAATTTGTCAAACATGACTTCTCCTTCATAAATCCATGCTGACTCTGCCTGACCAAATTTTGCTTATCCAAATGTCCTGCTACTGCTTCTTTAATAATGGACTCCAACATTTTCCCAACCACAAATGTTAGGCTAACTAGTCCATAGTTTCCTGCTTTTTGTCTGCCGCCTTTTTTAAATAAGGGCGTTACATTTGCAGGTTTCCAATCTGCTGGGACCTCCCCAGAATCCAAGGAATTTTGGTAAATTACAACCAATGCATCCACAATCCCTGCCACTACTTCTCTTAAGACCCCAGGATGCAAGCCATCAGGTCCAGGGGATTTATCTGCCTTTAGTCCCATTATCTTACTGAGTACTATCTCCTTAGTGATTGTGATTGTGTTAAGTTCCTCCCCCCCTTCAGCCCCTTGACTATCCACTGTTGGGATATTGTTAGTGTCCTCTACCGTAAAGACTGATACAAAATATTTGTTCAGAGTTTCTGCCGTCTCCGTGTTCCCATTACAAGTTCCCCGGTCTCGTCATTTAAGGGACCAACATTTATTTTAGCCACTCTTTTCCTTTTTATATACCTATAGAAACTCTTGCTATCTGTTTATATATTTTGTGCTAGTTTACTTTCATAGTCTATCTTCCCTTTTCATAAACATTTTTTTAGTCGTTCTTTGCTGGCTTTTAACAGCTTCCCAGTCTTCTGTCCTCCCAGAAGTTTTGGCCACTTTGTATGCCCTTGTTTTTAATTGGGTACCGTCTTTTATTTCTTTAGTTAGCCACGGATGGCTATCTTTTCTCTTATACCCTTTCCTCCTCACTGGAATATATTTTTCTTGAGAGTTGTGAAATATCTCCTTAAATGTACACCACTGTTCATCAACCGTCCTACACTTTAACCTATTTTCCCAGTCCACTTTACCCAACTCTGTCCTCATACCTTCATAGTCTCCTTTATTTAAGCTTAGTCCGCTGGTTAGAGATCTCATTCTCCATCTGAATTTGAAATTCAATCATGCTATGATCACTCATTTCAAGGGGATCTTTTACTCGGAGATTGTTTATTAATCCTGTCTCATTACACAGGACCAGATCGAAGATAGTCTGTCCCCTGGTTGGTCCCGTTACATACTGCTCAAGGAACCCGTCCCTTATGCACTCTATGAACTCCTCCTCAAGGCTACCCTGACCAATTTGATTTGTCCAATCAATATGGAGGTTAAAATCACCCATGATTATTGCTGTTCCCTTTTTACAACCCCCACTATTTCCTGGTTTATGCTCCGACCAACAGAGTTTCTACTGTTAGGGGGCCTATAGACTACACCCACCAATAACTTTTTCCCCTTATTGTTCCTTACCTCCACCTAAACTGTTTCAACACCCTTATCATTTGAGCCAATATAAGAAAGGGTTTGCATTTATATAGCGCTTTTCGCTTCCTTTGGACGTCCCAAAGTGCTTTAAGAACATAAGAAATAGGAGCAGAAGTAGGCCGTTCGGCCCCTCAAGCCTGCTCTGCCATTCAATAAGATCATGGCTGATCTTCAACCTCAACTCCACTTTCTTGCACTATCCCCATATCCCTTGATTCCCTTAATATCCAAAAATCTATCGATTTCTGTCTTGACTATACTCAATGACTGATCATCCACAGCCCTCTGGGTAGAAAATTTGCAACCAATGAAGTACTCTTGTAGTGTAGTCACTGTTGTAATGTAGAGAAATGTAACAGCCAAGATCCCACAAACAGCCATGAGATAAATGACTAGATATTAGGGTAGAAATTAGAGCCAGTCCATTTTCGGCGCAACACGCACCCTGCACTACGAGGCCTGAAGATGGTTATTAATTGATCCTTGGGCCTGGTCTAAATAATTGGGCTGAGCTGCTTGCACTGCTTGGGCCCCACAGGTAGCTCGCCTGACAGGGGAACAAAACATTTCAAAAACTTACTTTTTGTTGGCGGCTACTCATCAGGAACTAATTTTGAAAAGAGGTCCTTTAAAACATAATAAGAACATAAGAAATAGGAGCAGAAATAGGCCATTTTGTCCCTGCAGCCTGCTCCGCCATTCAATAAGATCATGGCTGATCTGATCTTGGGCTCAGCTCCACTTCCCTAACCGCTCCCCATAACCCTTTATTCCCTTATCGCTCAAAATTTCTGCTCGTCCAGTACTGGATGTTGAACAAGAAACGTGACAAATCAGAAGCAGTGGCAAGATTGGAGCTGGGTGTCGTCAACGTAGAATCATATGAGGTAGACTTTCCACTTCACATCGCTGGGCTAGTGCCCATATATTGCCTAAAACAGCCTGCTGTCGCCCATTTTGACTGAAAAGTGGAAAGTTGGGCTGGAACATCGCCAAAAAATTGTCCTCCCAACTTTCGGCACATCACCGGGCTGATCGCTCACCAAGAACATTGCTGGAGAATAGTTGCTTTTCCCGGGCCTTCCTCACAGAACTCGGTCCTACAGGCGCCATTTTGGATGTCGGAGGAAGGGGCTTATAATTTGTGAGTTATTTAAGAGTCTTTTACAGATAGATCCACTCACATTTATACTTATATTTATAATTATAATTGCATTTATTTTAGGTAGAAAGGGTAGTTTAGTAGTAGAAAGGGCATTTATATCAACAATGATAATAATAGTGATAGTGATAATAGTGATGGGGCCTGCAGCTTCTCTACCCTTACTTGTAACTGCTCACATGCTGGCGTCTGAGGTTGAGTTAAGTGAAGGGGCCGATCGAAGAAGTGGCAGACTAATGCGGAGGTGGAGAAGGAGAACGTACAGCCGACAAAGGTACAAGGAAAAGCAATCTTACCTCAACCTGTCTGATAACACGTGTCTAAGGAGGCTGCGTTTCCAGAAGGAGGTCATCGATGAGATATGCCAGCTCATCAAGGGGGATCTGCAGCCTATCCGGCACCAGCAGGATCACACTGCCCATTGGGGTAAAGGTTACTGCGGCACTATCTTTTTATGCATCTGGCTCCTTTTAGGCTTCAGCTGGCGACAACTGTGGTATCTCTCAGCACGCCACACACTGCTCCGTTCGACAGGTGACTGAAGCCCTTTACGCTCACAGCATGGACTTTTTAAACTTCCCTATGACCAGGGAGGCACAGACCGAGAGGGCTTTGGGTTTCTCGAGAATAGCAAACTTCCCCAAGGTACAGGGAGCAATAGACTGCACGCACATCACCCCAAAAGCCCCTTTACAGAACGTGGAGGTGTTTCATAACCGAAAGGATTCCACTCCCTGAATGTGCAGCTCGTTGTTGACCACAACTAAATAATCATGGCAGTAAATGCTACATTTCCAGGCAGCATCCATGATGCGCACATCCTGCGTGAGAGTGCTATCTCGGACCTGTTTGACAGCCAGAAGGTCTGGATGCTGGGGGATAAAGGATATGGCCTTGCCAGTTGGCTCATAACTCCCCCTGCGTAATCCCCAGAAGGAAGCCAAGAAGCATCACAACAAAAACCACATAGCTACACGTACACAATATCGTCGAAAAGACAATTGGAGTTCTGAAGCAGTCTTCAGATGCCTGGACCACTCTAGAAGCAGCCTACAGTACCACCCTCACCAGGTCACTGAGTTTATTGTGGTGTGCTGCATGTTGCATAACCTAGCTATAAGGAGAGGATAACAAATGCCAGATGGAGCTGCCGGTCCACCACTGGAAGGAGTGGAGGCAGAAGAGGCAGGCAACAAAGAGCTGGAGGTGGAGGAGGCTGGTGAGGACCTCGGGAAGGACAATCAGCCCCCTGGAAGACTGGAGAAATCCCGTGGGAGTTACATGGCTGTAAAGCTGTTGTGCCAGCAGCTCATAAATGAACGCTTTGCATGAACTTACATTGGGGACAGTCACAGTTACAGTTACAGTTAGACAACAGTTGCATTTGCGTTGAGTTGCATTTTATCCTTGCCTGCTCTGGCCTGGCCTGGCCATTGTTGTACAACAGTTGCATTAATGTTTTAACTTAATTTAACTTATGTGATTAGGAGACAATGTACAACAATTATAAAATTCAATAAAAATGTTTATTAATTTAACAAAATCATTTTTTAACAACCCCCCCCTATGCCACCCCCCCCCCCACCACACCCCCAACTAGAAACCAGCAATGAATTTAAAAACAGTAACAACAACAGTAACAGCAATAAGAAAAAAAACACAACAATAACAATAACAATAATAACACCCCCCTCCCAATTGTGGCCACGTTTCCCTCCAGATCCTGGCAATCCTCGTGTCCTAGCCCCACCTGCCCGTTTAGGTCCCCGGGTACAGAGACGAGTCTGGCGTGTGGCGGGCCATGGCAAGACTTCTTGCCGTGGTGGGGGTGATGATTGCGCGGTCAGCTGTTGGGGGGCAGGGTAGAAACATAGAAACATAGAAACATAGAAAATAGATGCAGGAGTAGGCCATTCGGCCTTTCTAGCCTGCACCGCCATTCAATGAGTTCATGGCTGAACATGCAACTT
Organism: Pristiophorus japonicus; assembly: GCF_044704955.1. Lineage (NCBI taxonomy): Eukaryota > Metazoa > Chordata > Chondrichthyes > Pristiophoridae > Pristiophorus > Pristiophorus japonicus. The sequence goes on along the minus strand of NC_091990.1, from coordinate 124,705,289 downwards.
CAGTACCCCATTCCTGCTTTCTCGCCATACCCCTTGATCCCCCGAGTAGTAAGGACTTCATCTAATTCCTTTTTGAATATATTTAGTGAATTGGCCTCAACTACTTTCTGTGGTAGAGAATTCTACAGGTTCACCACTCTCTGGGTGAAGAAGTTTCTCCTCATCTCGGTCCTAAATGGCTTACCCCTTATCCTTAGACTGTGTCCCCTGGTTCTGGACTTCCCCAACATTGGGAACATTCTTCCTGCATCTAACCTGTCTAAACCCATCAGAATTTTAAACGTTTCTATGAGGTCCCCTCTCATTCTTCTGAACTCCAGTGAATACAAGCCCAGTTGATCCAGTCTTTCTTGATAGGTCAGTCCTGCCATCCCGGGAATCAGTCTGGTGAACCTTCGCTGCACTCCCTCAATAGCAAGAATGTCCTTCCTCAGGTTAGGAGACCAAAACTGTACACAATACTCCAGGTGTGGCCTCACCAAGGCCCTGTACAACTGTAGCAACACCTCCCTGCCCCTGTACTCAAAGCCCCTCGCTATGAAGGCCAACATGCCATTTGCTTTCTTAACCGCCTGCTGTACCTGCATGCCAACCTTCAATGACTGATGTACCATGACACCCAGGTCTCGTTGCACCTCCCCTTTTCCTAATCTGTCACCATTCAGATAATAGTCTGTCTCTCTGTTTTTACCACCAAAGTGGATAACCTCACATTTATCCACATTATACTTCATCTGCCATGCATTTGCCCACTCACCTAACCTATCCAAGTCGCTCAACAGCCTCATAGCATCCTCCTCGCAGCTCACACTGCCACCCAATTTAGTGTCATCCGCAAATTTGGAGATACTACATTTAATCCCCTCGTCTAAATCATTAATATACAGTGTAAACAGCTGGGGCCCCAGCACAGAACCTTGCGGTACCCCACTAGTCACTGCCTGCCATTCTGAAAAGTCCCCATTTACTCCTACTCTTTGCTTCCTGTCTGACAACCAGTTCTCTATCCATGTCAGCACACTACCCCCAATCCCATGTGCTTTAACTTTGCACATTAATCTCTTGTGTGGGACCTTGTCGAAAGCCTTCTGAAAGTCCAAATATACCACATCAACTGGTTCTCCCTTGTCCACTCTACTGGAAACATCCTCAAAAAATTCCAGAAGATTTATCAAGCATGATTTCCCTTTCACAAATCCATGCTGACTTGGACCTATCATATCACCTCTTTCCAAATGCACTATGACATCCTTAATAATTGATTCCATCATTTTACCCACTACCGATGTCAGGCTGACCGGTCTATAATTCCCTGTTATCTCTCTCCCTCCTTTTTTAAAAAGTGGGGTTACATTGGCTACCCTCCACTCCATAGGAACTGATCCAGAGTCAATGGAATGTTGGAAAATGACTGTCAATGCATCCACTATTTCCAAGGCCACCTCCTTAAGTACTCTGGGATGCAGTCCATCAGGCCCTGGGGATTTATCGGCCTTCAATCCCATCAATCTCCCCAACACAATTTCCCGACTAATAAGGATTTCCCTCAGTTCCTCCTCCTTACTAGACCCTCCGACCCCTTTTATATCCGGAAGGTTGTTTGTGTCCTCCTCAGTGAATACCGAACCAAAGTACTTGTTCAATTGGTCCGCCATTTCTTTGTTCCCTGTTATGACTTCCCCTGATTCTGACTGCAGGGGACCTACGTTTGTCTTTACTAACCTTTTTCTCTTTACATATCTATAGAAACTTTTGCAATCCGTCTTAATGTTCCCTGCAAGCTTCTTCTCGTACTCCATTTTCCCTGCCCTAATCAAACCCTTTGTCCTCCTCTGCTGAGTTCTAAATTTCTCCCAGTCCCCGGGTGCGCTGCTATTTCTGGCCAATTTGTATGCCACTTCCTTGGCTTTAATACTATCCCTGATTTCCCTTGATAGCCACGGTTGAGCCACCTTCCCTTTTTTATTTTTACGTCAGACAGGAATGTACAATTGTTGTAGTTCATCCATGCGGTCTCTAAATGTCTGCCATTGCCCATCCACAGTCAACCCCTTCAGTATCATTCGCCAATCTATCCTAGCCAATTCACGCCTCATACCTTCAAAGTTACCCTTCTTTAAGTTCTGGACCGTGGTCTCTGAATTAACTGTTTCATTCTCCATCCTAATGCAGAATTCCACCATATTATGGTCACTCTTCCCCAAGGGGCCTCGCACAACGAGATTGCTAATTAATCCTCTCTCATTACACAACACCCAGTCTAAGATGGCCTCTCCCCTAATTGGTTCCTCGACATATTGGTCTAGAAAACCATCCCTTATGCACTCCAGGAAATCCTCCTCCACCGTATTGCTTCCAGTTTAGTTAACCCAATCTATGTGCATATTAAAGTCACCCATTATAACTGCTGCACCTTTATTGCACGCACCCCTAATTTCCTGTTTGATGCCCTCCCCAACATCACTACTACTGTTTGGAGGTCTGTACACAACTCCCACTAACGTTTTTTGCCCTTTGGTGTTCTGCAGCTCTAACAATATAGATTCCACATCATCCAAGCTAATGTCCTTCCGAACTATTGCCTTAATTTGCTCCTTAACCAGCAATGCTACCCCACCTCCTTTTCCTTTTATTCTATCTTTCCTGAATGTTGAATACCCCTGGATGTTGAGTTCCCAGCCCTGATCATCCTGGAGCCACGTCTCCGTAATCCCAATCACATCATATTTGTTAACATCTATTTGCACAGTTAATTCATCCACCTTATTGCGGAGGGGAAGACGAAGCTGGAGCATCGTCTTCCGAGTTAGAAGGAAGTGCTACCTCCTGACTCGCTTGTGCACTGAAGCTTGTACTAGGACCGATCACGGCACCTTGGGGTGCCGCGCCGTGCTCAGCCAACAATGCATGCCGCAAGGCATTGGTGGCAATGGTCTGCGCACGCATCTCTGTGAGCATCTGCTGCGCTGCCTCCGCTTGAGCAGCAGACACCTGAGAAAAGTCCCATGTGAATTGCACAACCGCCTGGAGATGCTCGCGATTAATCGCGACCGTCTCCTCGCACAGGGAGATAAAGCCCTCTAACCGATCATCCATTGGAGGCAAGTGCTGAACTTGCTGACCTGTGGGGTTGGCGTGCGCACTGTAAAGTGCCTTGGCATTGCCGGCTGCACACCTTTTGGTCCCGGTGCCTCTTTGATCGCAGAGTGATTTCCAAAGTGACCACAGGTTCATCCCCCTCTGTGGCTTCCATAACTTCTTCCTCCTCCTCCTCTGGATCGATGATTGTGTACTTCTCCTCCTGTTCCTCATCGGTGAATGACACCTGCATAGGTACAGATGCAGGTGTGTCTCTAGTTGACCTTCAAAGCACACTTGAGCTTATTGAGCTTATTAGAACAGAAGGGTACACATTACCGAGAGATGATACATATGAATGCATTATGTGGATTTCACTGCCCCAGAAAGCTGTCGCGGCTGCATCAGTCGCAGATGGACAGAATAAGGGAGTGAGGGTTTATGGGGAGCTCACAGAGAAGGGGACAGATAGCCAGATGACCTTACCCTGCTCTCATTGCTTCATTATGTTGTCAACCTGAGAGTAGCACAGAGGCTGCATGCATGACATGACATGACATGACATCATTCATATATTGCATTCTAATTAAATGACATTACATTACTTTAAAACTGTTTGATACATTACTCACGTGATGCATGGGAGGGTTCCACAACACCACGGGTGGTGGCCGAGCAACTGTCCGCCCCACCAGTGCCTCCAGGTCGGTCAGCGTCTGCACCTGAGCAGTGCCCCCTCCGGTGCGCCTCTGCTCCGACCGGTTGTTAGATATCTTCTTCTGCAAACAAGAAAAGAGCATGGCATAAGCTAATTGACTAGGTAGTATCATGGAAACACAACAGTTTCAAACGTTACTTGCAAATAGGATCAACAATTGATGCACGGTTGTAACAAAGCTCAGCATGTTTAGGAGCTAAAGCTTGACACATACATCTCTCTATATTGCAGCAGTCAGAGAGACTTTAAAAGGGCACAGGTTCATTGCCCTGTTCAGATCTTAGCAGGGAATATATATATATATATATTATATATATCTATATGTATGTATGCATGTAAGAATTTACAAAATTAATTCAATCCAGGAGATTTGCTATTATAATTATAATTACAATCTTCATCAATACAATATAAAACCTGTACTTGCTCTTGCTGACACCACAAGGCTGTTCCAGCGCTTCCGGCACTGGTTGGGCCCCCTTGCCTCGTGGGACGCCGAGGAGACGACGTTCGCGATCTGCCCCCAAATTTTCCGGAGTACGCCCGGGGTGAAGATTTCCCACTGCCACCCTGGGTTAATTCGGCCCACCTGGAGTGCACCTCCTGGACAAGGGCCTCGTTGGCCTCATCAGAAAATGGCTTTGCCCTCTTCCTACCCCCCTCCACGCTATCTGATGATGACATTGTTCTCTTCGCTTGTTTTTTCTCCTTTATTTATTTGGAATCTGTCACAATCTCTCGAACTATGCTTTTATCTCTTTTTTCTCTATTTTCTTCCAATCTCTGACTCTCTCGAACTGCTTTTATCTCTTTTTTCTCTATTTGCTTCTCTCTCAAACTCTGCTTTCCTCCTCCATTTTCTCTCTCCTCTCTCTCTCCCCCTCCGCAACAGCCTTCTGCGCATGTGTGGATGACCCCTGACCTCCTGAAACACAGGAAAAGCTGTCCACCAAAAAAAAAACACATGCACAGAAGGCCGTTGCTAGGGAAGCTTTGCCTTCCACATCGCTGGGCTTCGCTGGCCTATCGCTTTGCCCATTTCACTTCCCTGGGCTATCACTGAGCCAAAAGTCGCAGTCCAAAAAATAGGCGATGTGCCAGTGATCATGAAGGCTAACACATTGTCAAGGCTGGAACATTGCCCATTTTTGGGGCAATAGCCAGCAAAGTGGAAAGTCTAGCCCTCTGTTTTCTGTTAGTGAGCCAATCCTCTATCCATGCTAATATATTACCCCAAACCCATGAGCTCTTATCTTGTGCAGTAATCTTTTATGTGGCACATTATCGGATGCCTTCTGGAAATCAAAATACACTACATCTACTAGTTCTGCTTTATCCACTCTGCTTGTTACATCCTCAAAGAATTCTAGCAAATTTGTCAAACATGATTTCCCTTTCATAAAACCATAGTTTAGCAGACATGAGGACCCTCATTAACATATTTAAGGGACCTCACACCTGGTTTAGATGTCACCCGGGACGCCTTAAAAATGGACCCACAGGTTTAGCAGTGGGACCAACGCAGATTGGGAGCAAGCTGCCCCATTGCTAAATTGGTATGCTTCGCGCCAAATTTACATCCAAAAAACGGGCACAACGCATACCATTTTACTGATGTTGGTTGAGGTTTAAATATTGGTCACAAACCAGGGAGAATTCCCCTACTCTTCTTCTAATAGTGCCGTGGGATCATTTACATCCACCTAAGTGGGCAGAAGGGACCTGGGTTTAACATCGCATCTGAAAAATCTCCAACAATGCAGCACTCCCTCAATACTGCACTGAAGTCAGCCTAGATTATATATTCAAGTGTCTAGAGTAAAGAGTGCTACCAAGTGAGCCCAGGCTGACACTAACTTACATTGTACCATTTCTGTTGTTATGTAGGGAAAGATAGCAGTCAGTTTATTCACAGTAAGGTCCCGCTAACAGCGATAAGATGAATTACCTTTATTCGAGTAAAAGAAAAGGACTTGCCTTGATGTTGTGCCTTTCATGACTTCAGGATGTCCCAAAGCGTTTAACAGCCAATGATGTGTAGTCACTGTTGTATCTCATAGAACAGGTTGAACTATTTCATGTAATATATTTTTACAATGTCACGACAAACGGATCATCACAAAAGGCCTTTAAAAGGTAACAAAATTATTTCCTCGCCGCCCCCCAACTCCCCCTGTCACTGAATGGCCCGGTATATAAATGCACCATGTGGTGTGGTTCTGAGCTTTACAGATCAGGAAGGCTCATGCTTAGAATCAGAGGCCCTGACACTGATCAAAGTACCACGCACATCCGCCAAGGTTCCGCCCAAAGATACAATTTTTGAGGAAAAGCCTCAGGGCCCGCCAATGTGCCGCCCAGGTCCCACCCGGCGGGAGTTTAATCGGGGAAATACCGCCGGTGGAACTTCCTGCTGCCCGCCCATGCCGGAGTCTGAAAAATCGAGATTTTGGTGGCTATGATCCTCTAAGATCCTGCTCCCGCCTGCCAGAACAGCCGCTGGGAAAAGGTGGTCTGAGCTGTCTGTAAATCAGGCGGGAGAGACAATTGGGCAGAGTGGTCCATTGGTGCACATCCCGGCTCACATACATATGCTGGACCCGTATAACACCCTCAGAATGAGTTCACAGATGAAAATTACACTGCTCAGAGAGACTTTTCACGGGGAAATGAAAAGTGCTCCGTTGAAGGGCTGGTGTGGTATAGGAAGCGGAAATGAAGTGGGACAGTCACTAAAGATACCAGGGAGATGTGTTGTAAGGGTTTTGAAACCATTGCACAAGAACAGTTAGTGAGACAATGTGAGTGTACACATGGTATGAGGTAATGTAAAAAAAAAGCAAAAATTAAATCCTGTGTGGTTCTGTTAGGTGGCAGGATGTGATCCTGAGAATAACATGAGCTCAAGTGCAGAAGACGGAAAACTACCTATAATGGATTGCGATGTGACTGAACAACATGTCATGTCGGGGGTGTGGCTCGGCAATGTTGCACTTACGACAATGAGGACTCAAATGCCAGCCTTAATGTCTGCTCTCCAAGTTCTGCAATTATCTGTGATTCAGTGGGAGCCTTCCTGCATTGGTGACCTAAATTGCCTGATGTCAGGACCCATTATAGAGTCGCATCATATGTGGACGGCCAGATATTGCTCCGAGACCTGTCCACTTGATGGAGATTTGTCTGTTTCTCAGCACATACCCCAGAATATCTAAAAGTGAAACACTGACCAAGAATTGGTAAAAAATGTGTCTGTATTGATTTGTCCAAAGTGACAGAACATGCAAACATGTGAAGCCAAATCTTTTACATTATTTCAAAAACCATTAAAGTGACAATCAACAGGAGCCATGTGAAACATCAGTGACAACATTAACAAGATTTAACATCACCAGCACCAACACCCAACCCTCTACCCACTTCCACCTCCCCTCCATGTGCGGCCCATTGTCCTCTTCATGGCTCCGCCATCACCACGGCGACCCGTTGAGAAGGAATTTCTTCTCCCAGAGGGTTGTGAATCTGTGGAATTCTCTGCCCAAGGAAGCAGTTGAGGCTAGCTCATTGAATGTATTCAAGTCACAGATAGATAGATTTTTAACCAATAAGAGAATTAAGGGTTACGGGGAGAGGGCGGGTAAGTGGAGCTAAGTCCATGGCCAGATCAGCCATGATCTTATTGAATGGCCTACTCCTGTTCCTAATTCTTATGTTCTTATGAAATGTCCACACAAGCAGACTGCCTCCAATGGGGTAATCGGGTCGTGGTGCCAAAAAAGGGCAGGGACACCTTCATTAGTGATCTCCACAGCACCCACACAGGCATCGTAATGATGAAAGCAATAGCCAGTTTCCACATAGAAACATAGAAACATAGAAAATAGGTGCAGGAGTAGGCCATTCGGCCCTTCTAGCCTGCACCGCCATTCAATGAGTTCATGGCTGAACATGCAACTTCAGTACCCCATTCCTGCTTTCTTGCCATACCCCTTGATCCCCTTAGTAGTAAGGACTACATCTAACTCCTTTTTGAATATATTTAGTGAATTGGCCTCAACAACTTTCTGTGGTAGAGAATTCCACAGGTTCACCACTCTCTGGGTGAAGAAGTTTCTCCTCATCTCGGTCCTAAATGGCTTACCCCTTATCCTTAGACTGTGACCCCTGGTTCTGGACTTCACCAACATTGTGAACATTCTTCCTGCATCTAACCTGTCTAACCCCGTCAGAATTTTAAACGTTTCTATAAGGTCCCCTCTCATTCTTCTGAACTCCAGTGAATACAAGCCCAGTTGATTCAGTCTTTCTTGATAGGTCAGTCCCGCCATCCCGGGAATCAGTCTGGTGAACCTTCGCTGCACTCCCTCAATAACAAGAATGTCCTTCCTCAGGTTAGGAGACCAAAACTGTACATAATACTCCAGGTGTGGCCTCACCAAGGCCCTGTACAACTGTAGCAACACCTCCCTGCCCCTGTACTCAAATCCCCTCGCTATGAAGGCCAACATGCCATTTGCTTTCTTAACCGCATGCTGTACCTGCATGCCAACCTTCAATGACTGATGTACCATGACACCCAGGTCTCGTTGCACCTCCCCTTTTCCTAATCTGTCACCATTCAGATAATAGTCTGTCTCTCTGTTTTTACCACCAAAGTGGACAACCTCACATTTATCCGCATTATACTTCATCTGCCATGCATTTGCCCACTCACCTAACCTATCCAAGTCGCTCTGCAGCCTCATAGCATCCTCCTCGCAGCTCACACTGCCACCTAACTTAGTGTCATCCGCAAATTTGGAGATACTACATTTAATCCCCTCGTCTAAATCATTAATATACAGTGTAAACAGTTGGGGCCCCAGCACAGAACTTTGCGGCACCCCACTAGTCACTGCCTGCCATTCTGAAAAGTACCCATTTACTCCTACTCTTTGCTTCCTGTCTGACAACCATTTCTCAATCCATGTCAGCACACTACCCCCAATCCCATGTGCTTTAACTTTGCACATTAATCTCTTGTGTGGAACCTTGTCGAAAGCCTTCTGAAAGTCCAAATATACCACATCAAATGGTTCTCCCTTGTCCACTCTACTGGAAACATCCTCAAAAAATTCCAGAAGATTTGTCAAGCATGATTTCCCTTTCACAAATCCATGCTGACGTGGACCTATCATGTCACCTCTTTCCAAATGCGCTGCTATGACATCCTTAATAATTGATTCCATCATCTTACCCACTACCGATGTCAGGCTGACCGGTCTATAATTCCCTGTTTTCTCTTTCCCTCCTTTTTTAAAAAGTGGGGTTACATTGGCTACCCTCCACTCGATAGGAACTGATCCAGAGTCAATGGAATTCTGGAAAATGACTGTCAATGCATCCGCTATTTCCAAGGCCACCTCCTTAAGTACTCTGGGATGCAGTCCATCAGGCCCTGGAGATTTATCGGCCCTCAATCCCATCAATTTCCACAACACAATTTCCCGACTAATAAGGATTTCCCTCAGTTCCTCCTCATTATTAGACCCTCTGACCCTTCTTATATCCGGAATGTTGTTAGTGTCCTCCTTAGTGAATACCGAACCAAAGTACTTGTTCAATTGGTCCGCCATTTCTTTGTTCCCCGTTATGACTTCCCCTGATTCTGACTGCAGGGGACCTACGTTTATCTTTACTAACCTTTTTCTCTTTACATATCTATAGAAACTTTTGCAATCCGTCTTAATGTTCCCTGCAAGCTTCCTCTCGTACTCTATTTTCCCTGCCCTAATCAAACCCTTCGTCCTCCTCTGCTGAGTTCTAAATTTCTCCCAGTCTCTGGGTTCGCTGCTATTTCTGGCCAATTTGTATGCCACTTCCTTGGCTTTAATACTATCCCTGATTTCCCTTGATAGCCACGGTTGAGCCACCTTCGCTTTTTTATTTTTATGCCAGACAGGAATGTACAATTGTTGTCGTTCATCCATGCGGTCTCTAAATGTCTGCCATTGCCCATCCACAGTCAACCCCTCAAGTATCATTCGCCAATCAATCCTAGCCAATTCACGCCTCATACCTTCAAAGTTACCCTTCTTTAAGTTCTGGACCATGGTCTCTGAATTAACTGTTTCATTCTCCATCCTAATGCAGAATTCCACCATATTATGGTCACTCTTCCCCAAGGGGCCTCGCACAACGAGATTGCTAATTAATCCTCTCTCATTACACAACACCCAGTCTAATATGGCCTCTCCCCTAGTTGGTTCCTCGACATATTGGTCTAGAAAACCATCCCTTATGCACTCCAGGAAATCCTCTTCCATCGTATTGCTTCCAGTTTGGTTAGCCCAATCTATGTGCATATTAAAGTCACCCATTATAACTGCTGCACCCTTATTGCATGCACCCATAATTTTCTGTTTGATGCCCTCCCCAACATCACTACTACTGTTTGGAGGTCTGTACACAACTCCCACTAACGTTTTTTGCCCTTTGGTGTTCTGCAGCTCTACCCATATAGATTCCACATCATTCAAGCTAATGTCATTCCTAATTATTGTATTAATCTCCTCTTTAACCAGCAATGCTACCCCACCTCCTTTTCCTTTTATTCTATCCTTCCTGAATGTTGAATACCCCTGGATGTTGAGTTCCCAGCCCTGATCATCCTGGAGCCACGTCTCTGTAATCCCAATCACATCATATTTGTTAACATCTATTTGCACAGTTAATTCATCCACCTTATTACGGATACTCCTTGCATTAAGACACAAAGCCTTCAGGCTTGTTTTTTTAACACCCTTTGTCCTTTTAGAATTTTGTTGTACAGTGGCCCTTTTTTTCTTTGTCTTGCGTTTCTCTGCCCTCCACTTTTTCTCATCTCCTTTCTGTTTTTTGCTTTTATCTCCTTTTTGTTTCCCTCTGTCTCCCTCCATTGGTTCCCTTCCCCCTGCCATATTAGTTTAACTCCTCCCCAACAGTACTAGCAAACAATCCCCCGAGGACATTGGTTCCGGTCCTGCCCGGGTGTAGACCGTCCGGATTGTACTGGTCCCACCTCCCCCAGAACCGGTTCCAATGCCCCAGGAATTTGAATCCCTCCCTGCTGCACCACTGCTCAAGCCACGTATTCATCTGAGCTATCCTGCAATTCCTACTCTGACTAGCACGTGGTATTGGTAGCAATCCCGAGATTACTACTTTTGAGGTCCTACTTTTTAATTTACCACCTAGCTCCTTAAATTTGTTTCGTAGGATCTCATTCCTTTTTTTACCTATGTCGTTGGTACCAATGTGCACCACGACAACTGGCTGTTTTCCCTCCCTTTTTAGAATGTCCTGCACCCACTCCGAGACATCCTTGACCCTTGCACCAGGGAGGCAACATACTATCCTGGAGTCTCGGTTGCTGCTGCAGAAACGCCTATCTATTCCCTTAACAATTGAATCCCCTATCACTATCGCTCTCCCATTCTTGTTCCTGCCCTCCTGTGTAACAGAGCCAGCCACGGTGCCATGAACTTGGCTGCTCCTGCCCTCCCCTGATGAGTCATCTCCCTCAACAGTACCCAAAGCAGTGTATCTGTTTTGCAGGGGGATGACCACAGGGGACCCTTGCACTACCTTCTTTGCACTGCTCTTCCTGCTGGTCTTCCATTCCCTATCTAGCTGTGGACCCTTCTCTTGTGGTATGACCAACTCGCTACACGTGCTACTCATGTCATTCTCAGCATCATGGATGCTCCAGAGTGAATCCAACATGTGGTGGCCCGGTATCGATGCAGACTTGGAGTCCTGCGAGCACAAATGTAATACATGTTCCCAGTTAAGCAATGCATCCAGGGAGGCGCCACTAAGTTTATGATCCTGGCCCGCCAAACCATGGAGGCCCATTCTTGGGAAAAATGTTCTTAGTGATTGTAGATGCGTACTGCAAATGGATTGAATATGTGATAATGTCGGCAAGCACGTCCACTGCCACCATTGAAAGCCTGCGGGCCATGTTTGCCATGCACGGCCTGCCTGATGTCCTTGTAAGTGGCAATGGGCCGTGCTTTACCAATGCCGAGTTCAAGGAATTCATGACCTGCAATGGGATCAAACATGTCACGACTGCCCCATTTAAACCAGCGTCCAACGGTCAGGCAGAACGAGCAGTTCAAACAATCAAGCACAGCTTGAAAAGGGTAACTGAAGGCCCACTGCAGACTCGCTTATCCCGAGTCCTGCTTAGTTACCGCACAAGACCCCATTCGCTCACTGGGGTTCCTCCCACTGAACTGCTCATAAAAAGGGCACTTAAGACAAGGCTCTCGTTAGTCCACCCTGATCTACACGAACAGGTAGAAAGCAGGCAGCTTCAACAGAATACATATCATGATCGCGCAAATGTGTCGCCCAAAATTGAGATAAATGATCCTGCATTTGTGTTGAACTATTGACAAGGTTCCAAGTGGCTTCCCGGCACTGTTTTGGCCAAAGAGGGGAGTAGGGTGTTTGTGGTCAAACTCTCAAATGGACTCACCTGCAGGAAACACTTGGACCAAACCAAACTCAGATTGATGGACTATCCAAAACAACCCACAATAGACTCAACCTTTTTCGACCCTCCAACACACAGGACTCGCCATCCCCAGCAGCCCAGCAAGGCCAGCTGTGCAGCAGCCCAGCGAGGGCCCAACAAACGATTCACCAACACGAACATTTGCACCGAGACGATCAACCAGGGAAAGGAAAGCAGCAGATCGACTCAGATTGTAAATAGTTACACTATTGACGTTGGAGGGGTGGGGCGGGTGGAGTGTTGTTATGTATGCAAACCTGTAAATACCATGTCTAACCACCAGAGGGCTTATCCCCTGGAGCCCCAAGGAATCCTACAATCCCTTGGGAGCACCTGCATATAAGGAGGCCTCACAGGCTGGAGAGGCACTCTGAGATCTGTAATAAAGGACTACGGTTGCACCTTACTTTGAGCTTGCAGTATCTAGTCTGACTCTTTATTCAAGACATAACACTTACCATCCTCTAGCACGGATCAGCACCACCATGTGTAGTGGCACGGGGGTGGTGAGCCACCAACGCCAATGCACGCTGCTCTATGTTAGTCACCTCAATGACATCTGGTGGGCCCCCTCCCGTGCCACTCTGCTTTGATGTATTGGCTGCTCTTTTCTCCTGCAGAAATAAAAGTTGCAGCCTTTACGCCTTTTGCACATGCAACACACACACACACACACACACACACACACACACAACGGCCACAGAAACTTTTTGAGTAGTACGAAAGTGCATCAATAAGATGTTTACTTACTCTTGCTGACGCAACCACATTGTTCCATCTTTTCCTGCACAGGTCTCCATACCACACAGTGTTGCCCAGTGAATACACGACCTCACCAATCTCCCGCCAAATGCGTCTATATTCAGGTGGGGCAGGCTTGCCACGACCATCCCGGGTGAGGCCTTTATAACGGCACTCCACCTCTGAGACAAGTGCCTCCAGCTCAACCTCAGTAAACCAGGGAGCTCTGGGCCTCCTTCTATTAGACTTCTTGGCAACTTTTCTTTCACTCATGCCAGCTTTGGTGGATGTCTGATGATAATATTGCTTCTCACTCTCTAAATTAGACCACTCTACAACTAGCAGGTGCAAGTGAGTAACCAGCTTATGTGTATGTGCAGCTGAGCCCTCATCCACAATCGCGGTAAAAGTGATGTAATCGGCCACAAGAAACTACAAAAAAAAAAATTCTAAATCTCGCGCATGTTCAGTGCACGGCCTCCAATGTTTGCTGAGTCAAGAGGTCTGCACCTACCGCCCACTGCTGCTGCCGCCCGCTCCCACCTATTGACTTCCGCTGCCTGCCGCTCCCGCTGCCACCAACAGAAGCGCCTGGCCTCAGCGGCAGTGGGCAGCAAAAACTGACGTTCCGCCCGGGACCGCCGAGAAACAGGCGGCCCAAAGCTTGCACAAAGTTCGGGGCCATAGAATCTTACAGCACAAATGAAGGCCATTTGGCATGTTGTGCCTGTGCCAGCTCTTTGAAAGAGCTATCGAATTTAGTCCCACACCCCAGTATTTTCCCCATAACCCTGCAAATTAGTCTTCTTCGAGTACATGTCCAATTGCCTTGTGAAAGCATCTATAGAATCTGATTCCACCACACTTTCAGGTAGTGCGTTCCTGATCTTAACGACCCTCCGTGTGAAGACATTTCTCCTCTTTTCCCCTGTAGTTCTTTTGCCGATTAGATCCCTCAACTGCGGTGACTTAACCATTGTCAGCCAAACAGCAATGGGTGCTACAATTAGTCTTGGCACTCTTGGGCCCAAGGTGGGAATATTCAGCCAGAGCTGCTGTTCATGGTTGTCATCGAACTAACCCTATTAGAAGTACACGTGCGGATCTGAGCAAAGGACGAGGTCAGGCTTGGCTGTGATGCTGCTGTGATAAAACGCCCTGATACGTCCTTACTATACAGTATAAATGCACACGAGGCCCATGCTTGAGAGAAGGTCAGTCTGTGACCTGTCCTTTATTCCTTAGCACTCAAGTGATGAAGGTGGGTGGAGCTTCCCCTTTTAAACCTGAAGGTCCAGGTTAGGAGTGTCTCCCACCTAGTGGTCATTGTTCTCACAGTGTACAACTTAGGTCAGATGATACATGGGTTACAATGCTGGTTGAATACATGACATCACCTCCCCCCCAAAGTCTTATTGGGATCACAGGTTGAGTCTCTCTGGTGGTTTACGCTCTCTTGTAGAGCGCCTGAGTTGGGGCTCCGGTTGTTGGGCGCTGGCCTGAGTGTCTGCTGTTTGCGGTGCCTCAGGCCTATCCAGACTACCCACAGTGATTGGGCTCTCCTCCCTTTGGTTCCGGTGTGCGGTCACCTGTGGTGGAGTGAACTCTACATCGTGTTCTTCCTCTGCTTCTTCTATGGGGTTGCTGAACCTCCTTTTTGTTTGATCCACGTGTTTGCGGTAGATTTGTCCATTGGTAAATTTAATTACCAGAATCCTATTGTCCTCTTTGGCAATCACAGTGCCTGCGAGCCATTTGGGCCCTGCAGCATAGTTGAGGACAAAAACAGAATCATTTACATCAATACATCGCACCATCATGGTAGTCATATTGTGGCTGGCGCCTGCTCTCGACAATTTCTTTCACGGTGGGGTGTATAAGGGATAGCCGGGTTTTGAGCGTCCTTTTCATTAGCAGCTCTGCGGGTGGAACCCCTGTGAGCGAGTGTGGTCGGGATCTATAGGCCAACAGGAGGCGTGATGAGCGTCTTTGTAGGGAACCCCCTTGGATTCTGAGCATCCCCTGTTTGATTATCTGCACTGCTCATTCTGCCTGGCCGTTTGAGGCCGGCTTGAACGGTGCCGTTCTGACATGGTTAATTCTTGCCTGCCATGAAGTCCTGGAATTCAGTGCTTGTGAAGCACGGGCCATTGTCGCTGACCAAGACGTCCGGTAGACCGTGGGCGGCGAACATTGCCCGTAAACTTTCTACCGTGGCAGAGGATGTGCTTGAATTTAAAATGTTACACTCGATCCATTTGGAGTAGGCGCCTACTACAACCAAAAACATTTTCCCCATGAAAGGACCTGCGTAGTCCACATGGATGCGTGACCAAGGCTTGGCGGGCCATGGCCAGGTGCTAAGGGGGGCTTCCCTGGGCGCATTGCCCAGCTGGGCACACGTGTTGCACCTGCGAAAACAAAGTTCCAGATCTGCGTCTATCCCTGGCCACCAAATGTGTGACCTGGCAATTGCCTTCATCATGACAATGCCCGGGTGCTCGTTGTGGAGTTCTCTGATGAACACCTCTCTGCCCATCTGGGGCATGATTACCCATTCCCCACAGTAGGCAATCGGCCTGAATCGAGAGTTCATCCCTGCACCTGTGAAATGGTTTAAATTCCTCAGGGCATGCCCTGTACGTGGCTGCCCAGTCCCCATTCAGGACACATTTCTTGACTAGAGATAATAGCGGGTCTCTATTTGTCCAGACTTTAATCTGACGGTCTGTCACGGGTGAGCCTTCGCTTCCGAAAGCTTCAACAGACATGACCATCTCAGCAGCATGCTCGGTAGCCCCCTCAGTGGTGACTAGTGGGAGCCTGCTGAGTGCATCGGCGCAGTTTTCGGTGCCCGGTCTGTGCCGAATTGTATAGTCATAGGCGGCTAACGTGAGTGCCCACCTCTGTATGCGGGCCGATGCGTTTGCATTTATGGTCTTGTTGTCGGCCAAAAGGGACGTTAGGGGTTTGTGATCTGTCTCCAGCTCAAATTTCCTGCCAAACAGGTACTGGTGCATTTTGTTTACCACATTTACACATGCGAGCGCCTCCTTTTCTACCAACCCATAACTCCTTTTTGCCTGGGACAGACTCCTGGAGGCATATGCTACCGGCTGTAACTGACCCTTGACATTGACATGCTGCAACACACGTAGGACGACGCATCGCACGTTAACACAAGTTTCTTACATGGGTCGTATAGTGTTAACAGAGTATTGGAACATAACAAATTGCGTGCTCTATTAAAAGCCCTTTCCTGGCTGTCCCCCCAGACCCATTCGCAACCTTTGCGTAGGAGCACATGTAGCGGCTCTAGCAGCGTGCTCAATTTGGGAAGAAAGTTACCAAAATAGTTCAGGAGCCCCAGGAACGAATGCAGCTCTATCGTGTTACGGGGTCTGGGTGCTCTCTGGATCGCTTCCGTCTTGGACGCAGTAGGGCTGACCCGTCTGCTGCTACCCTCATCCCCAGGAATTCTACCTCTGGAGCTATGAAGACACACTTTGCCTTTTTCAGTCGCAGCCCTATCCGGTCCAGTCTGCGTAGCACCTCCTCCAGGTTGTGGAGGTGTTCTTCAGTATCGTAACCCGTGATGAGGATGTTGTCCTGAAAAACCACCGTCCATGGAATCGACTTGAGGAGGCTTTCCATATTTCGTTGGAAGATCACAGCGGCCAAGCGAATCCCAAACGGACATCTGTTGTACTCAAACAACCCCTTGTGTGTCGTGATGGTGGTCAGTTTCTTCGACTCACTCGCCAGCTCCTGGGTCATGTAAGCTGAGGTCAGGTCCAATTTTGAAATAAGTTTGCCACCGGATAGCGTCGCAAAGAGGTCCTCGGCTCTCGGTAGCGGGTACTGGTCTTGGAGTGACACCCGATTGATGGTGGCCTTGTAATCACCACATATCCTGACCAACCCATCCGCCTTGAGCACCGGCACGCACAGGCTCGCCCAGTCACTGAATTCGACTGGCGAGATGATGCCTTCCCTCAGCAGGCGGTCCAATTCGCCTTCTATCTTTTCCTGCATCATGTACAGCACCGCTCTGGCCTTGTGGTGTACTGGCCTGGCGTCCGGGTTTATGTGAATCACTACCTTGGCCCCCATGAAAGTGCCGATGCCGGATTGAAATAATGAGTCCAATTTGTCCAGGATCTGTGAGCATGATACTCGCTCCACAGAGGAAATTGCATTGACATCGCCCCATTTCCAGCAAGCCAACTCCTCCCCAGTAGTGCGGGACCGTCCCCTGGGACAATCCAGAGTGGCAACCTGTTCTCCGAATCTTTGTGGGTCACGATTACCGTGGCGCTGCCTAGCACCGGAATGATCTGCTTTGTGTAAGTCCGTAGCTATGCGTCAATCGGCGATAATTTTGGCCTCCTGGCCTTGAACGCCCACAACTTTTCGAACTGTTTGATACCTATCAGGGACTGGCTGACCCCCGTATCTAGCTCAATTGATACTGGGATGCCATTGAGGAGCACTTTCATCATTATCGGTGGCGTCCTGGTGTATGAACTGTATACGTGCTCCACATGAACTCGCTGAACTTCAGCTTCCAGTGATTTCCCCCAGCGTTCATTTCTGCAATTTCTGCAGGTATTTTGCTCACCTCTGCAAACTCCGGCTGAGTGTGTGCCTCCACGCCTCCAACATGAGCTGCTGTTGGAAACAAAAGGTCCCTTGCCAGTCAATCGTCCCTGACTGCCCCTGTTATTGCCCTTGAGTGCGCCATTAACAGGTGTTGATGGCCCCATTACTGGCCGCATTGTCCCTTGCAATGGCGTGAATCACCGTTCAACTTGCCATTTTCTCTGTCGAACTCCCCCTCTGGGTTCGACTACATGTTGGGGCATGCCCGACTGCCCTTGTCTGCCTGGAGAACTGTGTGTTGCTTTAACAATGTTGAATCTCTGTCCTAACCATTCCTTAACACAGTACCTCTCGTCTGTTCTGCTAGTGGCCATGCTCGCGTGGTTTAAATCCCAGTTTCTCGTCGCCATTGATACGTCCTTACTATACAGTATAAATGCATACGAGGCCCATGCTTGAGAGAAGGTCAGTCTGTGACCTGTTCTTTATTCCTTAGCACTCAAGTGATGAAGGTGGGTGGAGCTTCCTCTTTTATATCTGAAGGTCCAGGTTAGGAGTGTCTCCCACCTAGTGGTCATTGTTCTCACAGTGTACAACGTTCTCACAGTGTACAACTTAGGTCAGATTATACATGGGTTACAATGCTGGAATACATGACACAACCCATCAACATACATTAGTCATATATGAAATTTAGCTGTTTGAGAAAGAAAAAGAGAAAGCCTTCATCAGGATATCCCAAAGTGCTCTACAGCCAATGAAGTACTTTTGAAATGTAGTCACTGTTGTAATGTAGGAAACGCAGTAGCCAAATTGGACACAGCAAGCTTTCACAGACAGCAATGTGATAATGACCAGGTAATCTGTTTTAGTGATGTTAGTTGAGGGATAAATATTGGCCAGGAAGGAGAGCTTCAAAATTGTGCCATAGGATCTTTTACTTCCACCTGAGAGGGTAAACAAGGCCTCGGAAGACGGTGCCTTCTGACAGTGCAGCTCTCCCTCAGTACTGCACTGGAGTACAGGCCTAGATTTTGTGCTCAAAGAACTTGAACCCATGGCCATTCTGAATTGGAGGCAAGAGTGTAACCAGCTGAGCTGCTGGTGACACACATAAAGTAATGGACAGTCCCCACTGTCTGTGGAACTGTGTACCCCAGTATGACGAGCTTCCTTGAGAATGGGAGAGAGACGTGCAGGTAAGGGCAGGGAACAATTGGAGGATTTTCTAGCCATGATCTGCAATATAAAGTCCTTACTCTACAGTATGAATCCACACGAGGCACGTTCTGGAGACAAGGTCACTCTGTGACCTTAACTCTTTATTCACAGGACTCCAAAAACAATGACCCTGCGTGGGACCTCCCTTTTTATACCTGTGTGATCAGGTAAGGAGTGTCTCCCACACGTTCACCCCTTGTGGTCAAGGTGTGCATCTAGGTTGAGTATATACAGTAATACAGTGGTGTTACATTGTGGTCACATACATGACATCACCTCCCCCGCCAAAGTCTTATTGGGATCATAGGTTTAGTCTTTCAGGTGGTCTACGCTCCCTCGTGGAGCGCCGCAGTTGGGGCTCTGGTTATTGGACACTGACGTGAGTGTCTGTCACCTGTGGTGATTCTGGCCTGTCCAGGCTGACTGCAGGGACTGTGCATTCTTTTGATTGCTCTTGTTGCTCATTCACTGGCGGTGCTCTGAGCTCCATCTCATGGTTTTCTTCAGGTTCCTCCGTGTCGATGCTGAACCTTTTTTTTTACTTGGTCCAGATGCTTACGGCATATCTGACCATTGTTGAGTTTAACCACGATGACCCTATTCCCCTCTTTGTCAATTACAGTGCCCTCAAGCCATTTGGGCCCCATGGCATGATTGAGGACGAATACAGGATCATTTATTTCTATACATTTCTCCTTCGAATTACATAGAAACATAAAAATAGGTGCAGGAGTAGGCCATTCATCCCTTCGAGCCTGCACCGCCATTTAATGAGTCATTGTACTCGTTTTGTGACTTGTGCTTGCCCTCAACTATGTCGGTCAGGACTGGGTGAATTAGGGACATCCGAGTTTTGAGTGTCCATTTCATTAGTAGCTCTGCGGGCGGACCCCCGTGAGCGAATGCGGTCGGGATCTATAGGCCAGTAGGAGACGCGATAGGCAGCATTGTAGGGAGGGTCCTTGAATCCTGAGCATACCTTGCTTAATGATTTGGAACGCACGTTCCGCCTGGTCATTGGAGGCCGGTTTGAATGGCGCAGTCCTGACGTGGTTGATGCCATTGCCTAACATAAACTCTCGGAATTCGTAGCTTGTGAAACATGGTCCATTATCACTAACCAGGATGTCCGGCAAGCCATGGGTTGCAAAGATCGCACGTAGGCTTTCCACGGTGGTGGATGACGTGCATGAATTCAGAATGATGCACTCGATCCATTTCGAGTACGCATCTACCACAATAAGGAACATCTTTCCCATGAACGGGCCCGCGTAGTCAACATGAATGCGTGACCATGGCCTGGTAGGCCAGGACCACGGGCTGAGCGGGGCCTTCCTGGGGGCATTACCCAGCTGGGCACACGTTGTGCACCTGCGAACACAGTGTTCCAGGTCTGAATCAATTCCAGGCCACCAAATGTGTGACCGGGCAATGGCCTTCATCAGTACAATGTCTGGATGCTCGCTGTGGAGTTCCCTGATGAATGCCACCCTGCCCTTCTGGTGCATAACTACCCGGCTGCCCCATAGTAGGCAGTCAGCATGGATGGAGAGCTCATCCATCCGTCTGTGGAACGGTCTGACCTCCTCAGGGCATGCTCCGTGTGTGGGCGCCCAATCCCCAGTCAGGACACATTTCTTAATCAGGGATAGGAGGGGATCTCTGCTTGTCCAGATTTTGATCTGGCGGGCTGTGATGGGGAAGCCTGTGCTGTCAAAGGCATCGACAGCCATGACCATTTCAGTGCTTTGCTCCACTGCCCCCTCAGTGGTGTCCAGTGGAAGCCTGCTGAGCGCGTCAGCGCAATTATCAGTGCCGGGCCTGTGCCGGATGGAGTAGTCATAAGCACCCAGCATTAGAGCCCATCGCTGTATGCGAGCTGATGCGTTGGCATTGATAGCCTTGCTGTCTGACAACAGGGATGTTAATGTCTCTAATTCAAACTTTCTACCGAAGAGATACTGATGCATTTTTTTTACACCATAGACACATGCAAGCGCTTCTTTCTCGACCATCCCATATCCCCGTTCTGCTTGAGATTGCGGCCTGGAGGCATAAGCCACAGGTTGTAGTTGACCCTCAGCATTGTCCTGCTGCAACACGCACCCAACCCCATAAGACGATGCATCACATGTCAGAACCAATTTTTTACAGGGGTCGTACAGGGTCAACAACTTGTTTGAACAAAGTAGGTTTCGCGCCCGATCAAAAGCCCGTTCCTGACAGTCCCCCCAAAACCAATCGTAACCCTTACGCAGGATCACGTGTAGCAGCTCCAACAACGTGCTCAAGTTCGGCAGAAAGTTCCCGAAATAGTTCTACAGTCCCAGGAATGAACGCAAATCCGATGTGTTGCAGGGCCTGGGTGCTCGTCGAATCGCCTCTGTTTTGGATTCGTTGGGCCGAATCCCATCTACAGCAACCCTCCTGCCCAGAAACTCAACCTCAGGCGCTAAGAACACACATTTAGACTCCTTGAGTCGCAGGCCTACCCGGTCCAGTCGACGTAGCACCTCGTGGAGGTGTTCCTCGGTGTCTCGACCCGTGATGAGGATGTCATCCTGGAATATGATTATTCCAGGAATGGATTTAAGCAGGCTTTCCATGTTTCTTTGAAAAATCGCGGCCGCTGATCAAATGCCAAACGGGAACCTGTTATAAACGAACAGTCCCTTGTGCGTGGTGATGGTGGTCAGTAGTTTAGATTCGTCGGCCAGTTCCTGGGTCATATAGGCTGAAGTGAGGTCCAACTTGGTGAACAGCTTGCTGCCTGCCTGTGGCGAAGAGGTCCTCCGCTCTCGGGAGCGGGTATTGATCTTGGAGGGACACCCGTTTGATGGTGGCCTTGTAGTCGCCACAGATCCTGACAGAGCCATCCGCTTTTAGGACGGGAACGATGGGGCTCGCCCAGTCACTGCATTCAACAGGCGAGATGATGCCCTCTCTCAACAGTCAGTCGAATTCGCTCTCGATCTTTTCCCGCATCACATACGGCACCAGGGTGATGTGTATCACTACTTTAGTGCCTTTGAAAGTCCCGACGCCAGGTTGGAATAGTGAATCGAATTGTTGTAGGACTTGTGAGCACGAACTTCGCTCCACATTGCATGAACATCCCCCCATTTCCAGTTCATCTCAGCTAACCAGCTCCTCCCCAACAGTGCGGGACCATTGCCCAGGACAATCCAGAGCAGCCACCGATTTACTAACCCATTGTGTGTGACAGCCAACATTGCACTGCCTAGCACTGGAATGATTTCTTTAGTATAAATCCGTAATTGTGTCTCAATACGTGCTAATTTGGATCTACTGGCTTTAAGTGGCCATAACTTCTCAAATTGCTGAACACCCATGAGTGACTGGCTGGCCCCAGTGTCCAGTTCCATGTGTACTGGAATACTGTTTAATAAAACCCTCATCATCATCGGTGGCGTTTTGGTGTATGAACTGTGAATATTCGCCACATGGACCCGCTGAACCTCGGCATCCATCGATTTGCCTCAAAAGTCATCCTGCCTCAAAGAACCCTCTTCTGGTCCATCCGCCTCATATATTATTCTGGTTGCAGACTTCCTGCACATTCGAGCTAAGTGGCCACTGAGATTGCAGTTCCTGCAGACAAACTTTTGAAATCTGCAAGATCTAGCTGAGTGTTTTCCTCCATACTTCCAGCATGAGTTAAAGTTTCCATTGTTGGGAACAAAGGGACTATGGCAAGACATTCCGCGTTGACTGTCCCTTTGACTGCTCTTAAGTACCCTATTAGTGGGTGTCAATGGCCCCATCCCAGGCCGCATTGTCCACTGTGATGGTGTGAATGTCCGTTCAGCCTGCCATTGTCTCTGTTGAAGTCCTACTCTGGGGTCTGTTGCTGCCTGGGGAGCGTCGGACTGCCCCTGCCTGCCTGCGGGGCTCTGAGTCGCATTGATGATGTTGACTCCCTGATCCATCGCCGCGTTAGAGGCAGAATTGCACGTGTATATTATTTTCGTCTCTTCCTCCCCCGCCATGAAAGTTTGAGCTATCAACGTCGCCGCTTACAAGGTCAAATCCTTGGTTTCAATTAATTTGCGGAAAATTCCCACATGACAGATGCCCTCGATAAAGAAGTCCCTTAGCATCTCCCCCCGTAGGCATCTGTGAACGTACAGAGGCTGGCCAAACGGCAGAGGTCCGCTATGAAGTCCGGTATGCTCTGTCTTTCACGACGTCGGTGGGTGTAGAATCTGTGTCGGGCCATATGTATGCTACTCGCCGGTTTGAGGTGCTCCCCGATCAATTTGCTAAGTACGTCAAAGGTTTTGTCCACCGGCTTTTCGGGTGCTAGTAAGTCCTTCATGAGCGCGTAAGTCTTTGGTCCGCAGCTGGTCAGGAGATGAGTCCTTCGCTTGTCGGCCGCTGCATCCCCCAGCCATTCTTTCGTAACAAAGCTTTGCTGAAGCCTCTCGACAAAATCGTCCCAGTCTTCCCCAACACAGTACCATTCCTCTGTGCTACCGGTGACCATTCTCGTGGGTCGTGAGTTCCCGTTTCTCGTCGCCAATGTAAAGTCTTACTCTACAGTATGAAACCACACGAGGCACATTCTGGAGACAAGGTCACTCTGTGACCTTAACTCTTTATTCACAGGACTCCAAAATCGATGACCTTACGTGGGACCTTCCTTTTTACACCTGTGTGATCAGGTAAGGAATGTCTCCCACAAGTTCACCCCTTGTGGTCAAGGTGTGCATCTAGGTTGAGTGTATACAGTAATACAGTGGTGTTACATTGTGGTTACATACATGACATGCAAAGTGGCCAAGGATGGCGGGGGGGGGAATCTAGAACTAGGGGGCATAGTTTCAGAATAAGTGGTCGCCAATTTAAACCGGAGATTAGGAGGAATTTCTTCTCTCAGAGGGCTGTGAATCTTTGGAATTCTCTACCCCAGAGAGCTGTGGAGGCTGGGTCATTGAATATTTTTAAGGTGGCGATAGACAGATTTTTGAACGATAAGGGAGTCAAGGGTTATATGGAACCGGCGGGGAAGTAGAGTTGAGGCCAGGACCAGATCAGCCATGATCTGATTGAATGGTGGAGCAGGTTCGAGGGGCCAAATGTCCTACTCCTGCTCCTATTTCTTATATTCTGATGTTCTTTTTTAAAGATGAGTTAACTAAATTGTACGGTGAGTCTGGGTTGCAGAGAGGCAGTGAAATATTGTTGGAATTTTTCAAGTTTCATTCTTGTAACACGCACACATATGTAATACAATATGCTGAAAAGGATACATGGACTGTTTAAATTCACACTGATGTTTATGTGGATATTAATCCATTCCCTCTCACTGGCACTCTCCACTCTTGGTTAAAAATGTACACACACCCAAGCTGAGATTGCAATAAAAACATTCTAAATCTTTTCTTTTCCATTTTAACACACTGACTGTTAGGATAACCTCCAGCTTTGACAAACATGCTCATACATTAACAAAATGCTGTGCGATTCATTTCTAGCATTTACTTGGTGGTGATGTGTCGATTTGACTGCCTACCATACTTCAAGTAAATGGTGTGGCATGCAGTATCTAAACACTTCCTACAGATGGAAACTGTCAAGTCATATCACTGAGGATATCTTCCAGTTCATATCACAGAGACTAAGCAAGACGACGGACACAACATTTTTCTCTCAAAATGCACAGCGTGAAAAATGCGCGCGGAGTCTTTGAGCTGCTGTAACTTTAATATCCGGTTACTGACCATTAAAGGCAAAGGTACTCCATTGCTCAATCTCACCAGTCAGATTCCATTCTTTTCCTTTTGCTAATGCTGTCAGGTAAGACTCGGTTGTGTATGTTCTATGTTCTATAGTTCCAGGCACAGTGTAAAATGAAACGTAACACTAAATGTGCTTGAGTGACCTAACCACCGACTGTCAAAACTTTACATTACAGCCCATACAATATCTCAATGTACAAGAAACAAAGAAGAACGAAAGACTTGCATTGATACAGCACCTTTCATGACCACCAGATGTCTCAAAGCGCTTTACAGCCAATGAAGTACTTTTGGAGTGTAGTCACTGTTGTAATGTGGGAAACGTGGCAGCCAAATTACGCACAGCAAGCTCCCACAAACAGCAATGTGGTAATGACCAGATCATCTGTTTTATGTTGATTGATGTAAAGGGTGAAGCTTATCACCGCGAGCTCTTAAAGACCATGAATATTTTAAATGTTTGTGGCAGAAAAAAAAAGGACTTTTGTGTCTATTTTAATATGTCGAACTATTATCGGGATGATTTTGATGAGTAAATTCTAGAATGACTTTGTATTTTGAGGCCAGGTCCTCCCATATAAGCTGGCCAGTCATTGCAAAGGGGCTGCCTGTGTGACATAGAGTTGCACAAAAAGTTCTGCTGGAGTCTTTAAGTCCGCTTAATTGCACAGTTCACGCCAAGGCGAATATTCTTGCTGATTAAAGGAGCAAATTCCACTCTCAAAAAACAATGGCTTATTCTTTTACTTTTGTAACTGATTGATTTCTGAGTACCCGCCTAATTCTACCTCTGTCAGTCAAGTAACAGCAACTCATTTGTTCCTTTCACTGGATGAACTTGCATAAATGGCAAAATTCCTTCATACCACAATCTGTGAGAATCATAAAATCTTACAGCATCGAAGGAGGCCATTCGGCTCATCTTGCCTGTGCTGGCTCTTTGGTAGAGCTATCCAATTAGTCCCACTCCCTGGCTCTTTCCATTGGCATGCAAATTTTTCCTTTTCAAGTATATATCCAATTCCCTTTTGAAAGTTACTATTCAACCTGCTTCCACCGCACTTTCAGACAGCGTATTCCAGATCATAACAACTCGCTGCGTTAAAAAAAAATCTCCTCATCTCCCCTCGGGTTCCAATGCCAATTTTCATAAATCGGTGTCCTCTGGTTACTGACTTTCCCACCAGTGGAAACAGTTTCTCCTTATGTACTCTATTAAAACCCCACATAATTTTGACCAACTTTATTAAATCTCTGCTTAACCTTCTCTGCTCTAAGGAGAACAATCCCAGCTTCTCTGGTCTCGCCACATAACTGAAGTCCCCCATCACTGGTACCAATCTAGTAAATCTCCTCTGCACCTTCTGCAAGGCCTTGACATCCTTCCTAAAGTACGATGCCCCTCCCCATCCCCCCATTTACTGGTGCCCCTCCCCTATCCCCCATTTATTGGTGCCCCTCCCCTATCCCCCATTTACTGGTGCCCCTCCCCATCCCCCCATTTACTGGTGCCCTGCCCCCATTCCCCCATTTACTGGTGCCCCGCCCCCATTCCCCCACTTACTGGTGCCCCTCCCCTATCCCCCATTTAATGGTGCCTCTCCCCAAAATTAAAGCAATGGTCAGTTTAGACAGTAACTTGTCATGATATTTGTGAGTGAAAGAAGGTCAGAATGTTTTCATGGGTTAAAAATAGAAATAAGGAGCTTCCCCTGATGGCTAAGTTGGTAGATGCTAGACCACGCAGATTAGGAAAATCAGAGGTACAATGCCTGGTTAAGTTTGCTGATCGCGAGTCAGGATAACAGTAATTGCGCTAAGAGGCCAGCAGTGAGGTGGGGACCCAAGGCCAGTATACATGTGGTAACCAACCATCAAAGCATGAGTGGCTGGAGGGAGAGCGGAAAAACGCAGCAGAGCCTTTGCATGGAGAGCAGCGTGCTGGAGCTGAAGTCGGGGGGCCTGGGGTACAGGGCCTTTCGGGGTACCCGTGAGTAGAGGCTCACTTATCTCAGGGATGCATGCGGTTCGCAAGCATCCCTGGGATCACATGGTCCAGCCCAGCCAATAAAATCATACTTATGGGGATTCTGTATGTATGGAATGGGAATACCCCCAAAAATACATCTACACTTCAAATAAATGTTTTAAAAAACATTACAGATTTAAAATGAATTAAAGGGGCACTTAATTAAATATTTAAAACAAAAATTACATTTTTTGAAAAATACATTTACATGTTTTAACAGGGCTAAAAATAAACTTACCTTATTGCACAATGTTTTTAATGTATAAATGATTGTTAAAATGTTATATTTATACTTTATAAAACTCTTACGCTGGTAAAAGCAGAATTTCACGGGCATTCGCTGACCAGAAGTTGAGCAAACAGCCCAACTCTCCGCCCGTGGATGTCCTTTTCCCGGGGATGTATGGAATTCCTTGACAGATCGCAAGTTCTGGGTTTTCACGCAGGTGCTTCATGCATAAAAACCCGGAATTTCAGCGGCCCTTCCAAGCGCGTGTGTACCTCTTACGCACCCATAGGGGCCGCAATTATGCCCAATGTGTGCATTCCGCTTTCACTGTACGTCTAACAGATCCTCTGGGCTGGATTTTGCATCATCAACCGGTTTCCTTAAAGGGATCATGGCCAAATTTAATTTGATATTTGTGCTGTCATTGTTCTACAGCATTGTTGTGCTCCAAACACAGACAATCACTGCACAAAGGTACAGGGCTTCACCCAGGTTCTCCCATGACTCCATCCATATGTTTATGCAAGGGAGTCACAGCATACAGCGAGGTCCTCTTCTCTTCCCATGGATGGAAGAGACCTCTCCAGGAAATCAACACAACCTGCTTGCACATTGTACAGGAGGGCACAAGCAGGGATGTGGTCAGGAGGACCAGGCTGTAGTGCTACAAACGTTTCAATTATATCAGTTGATCACGAAACGTTAGTACAAACCACATTCAACCTCATCCTGCTGTGCCTATCAGCACATCCCCATTACTTTGCCTTTTCTATCCTACTCCTGCACATCCTTACTCACCTAATTTACCTTGCATCTCCGTTCATCCCTTTCTCTCTATCTACATTATCACATCCCCATCTCACTAGCCACCCCTCACACTCATCCTCATCCTAGTCCAATCATGCCGACTAGCAATACACAAGGGTCGGCACTTGGGTGTTTTATGCGATGTCGATGTAAAGTTTCTGTTATGTGGTGTCAAACATTGAAACCTTTATTTTCAACACTTTGCGTTCTTGAACAGATTTCTATGCAACTTTGGAAGTGGATTAGTGAGTTGCAGTGAATGATGAGACATAACGATACCCCTTGCAATGGTGAGAGTGTGAAAGGAATGGCTTGGGTATTGTAGGTATGCTTTATGGTGTCGGTGTGGATTGGTGCCAACCTATCGTGTGGCAGCCAGGGGGTACAGCGCCAAGTGAAGTAAATCTGACCATGGTGAGGCCATCCCTGGCCTCCTGGGCAGCAATGTGGTCGGGTGCTGATGCCCTGTGTCCTGTACAGTATCAGTTGATTGCAGTTGGTGTTGTTGTTGGTGCCGCTGGTGTGCCTGGTGTTGCTGGTGATCGGGCTGATTTGGTGGGATTCGGAGGACCAAGGTGGGAGTATAAAGTGCACTGATGATGATGGAATAGATGGCAGATGAAGTCCAGATGACAGAAGCGATCTGTCAATGGTGGGAGAGGTAATGAAGTCAGACTGGATGGAGATTTGTGTAAAGAGCAGCATTCTGCAAAAAGCAAAAAACAAAAAGCAGGAAACTATAGACCAGTTAGCCTAACATCTGTCATTGAGAAAATACTGGAATCCATTATTAAGGAAGCAGTAGCAGGACATTTGGAAAAGCATGATTCAATCAAGCAGATTCGGCATGGTTTTATGAAAGGGAAATCACGTTTGACAAATTTGCTGGAATTCTTTGTGGATGTAACAAACAGGATGGATAAGAGGGAACCAGTGGATATGGTGTATTTGGATTACCAGAAGACATTCGATAAGGTGCCACATAAAAGGTTACTGCACAAGATAAAAGCTCACGGGTTGGGGGTAATATATTAGCATGGATAGAGGATTGGTTAACTAACAGAAAACAGAAAGTCGGGATAAATAGGTCATTTTCCAGTTGGCAAACTGTAGCTAGTGGGGTTCCGCAGGGATTGGTGCTCAGTCCTCAACTATTTACAATCTATATTAATGACTTGGGTGAAAGGACTGAGTGTAATGTAGCCAAGTTTGCTGATGATGCAAAGATTGGTGGGAAAGCAAATTGTGAGAAGGAAACAATCTACAAAGGAATATAGACAGGCTAAATGAGTGGGCAAAAATTTGGCAGATAGAGTATAATGTGGGAAAATGTGAGGTTATCCACTTTGGCAGAAATAATAGAAAAGCAAATTATACTTTAAATGGAGAAAAATTGCAAAGTGCTGCAGTACAGAAAGACCTGGGGGCCCTTGTGCATGAAACACAAAAAGTTAGTATGCAAGTACAGCTAGTAATCAGGAAGGCAATGGAATGTTGGCCTGTATTGCAAGGTGGGTAGAGTATAAAAGCAGAGAAGTCCTGCTACAACTGTACAGGGTATTGGTGAGGCAACACCTGGAGTACTGCATACAGTTTAGGTCTCCGTATTTAAGGAAGGATATACTTGCATTGGAGGGTGTTCAGAGACGGTTCACTTGGTTGATTCCGGAGATGAGGTGGTTGACTTATGAAGGTAGGTTGAGTAGGTTGGGCCTATACTCATTGGAGTTCAGAAACATAGAAACATAGAAAATAGGTGCAGGAGCAGGGCATTCGGCCCTTCGAGCCTGCACCGCCATTCAATATGATCATGGCTGATCATGCAACCTCAGTACCCCACACCTGCCTTCTCTCCATATCCCCTGATCCCTTTAGCTGTGAGGGCCACATCTAACTCCCTTTTGAATATGTCCAACGAACTGGACTCAACAACTTTCTGTGGCAGAGAATTCCACAGGTTCACAACTCTCTGGGTGAAAAAGTTTCTCCTCATCTCGGTCCTATATAGCTTACCCCTTATCCTTAGACTGTGACCCCTGGTTCTGGACTTCCCCAACATCGGGAACATTCTTCCTGCCTCTAACCTGTACAGTCTCGTCAGAATTTTATAAGTTTCTGTGAGATCCCCTCTCATTCTTCTAAATTCCAGTGAGTATAAGCCTAGCAATCCAGTATTTCTTCATATGTCAGTCCTGCCATCCAGGGAATCAACCTGGTGAACCTTTGCTGTACTCCCTCAATAGCAAGCACATCCTTTCTCAGATTAGGAGACCAAAACTGCACACAATACTCAAGGTGCGGTCTCACCAAGGTCCCGTACAACTGCAGTAAGACCTCCCTGCTCCTAGACTCAAATCCCCTCACTATGAAAGCCAGCACGTTATTTGCTTTCTTTACTGCCTGCTGTACCTGCATGCCTACCTTCAATGACTGATATACCATGACACCCAGGTCTCATTGCACCTCCCCTTTTACTAATCTGTCACATAGAAACATAGAAACATAGAAAATAGGTGCAGGAGTAGGCCATTCGGCCCTTCTAGCCTGCACCGCCATTCAATGAGTTCATGGCTGAACATTCAACTTCAGTACCTCATTCCTGCTTTCTCGCCATACCCCTTGATCCCCCTAGTAGTAAGGACCTCATCTAACTCCTTTTTGAATATATTTAGTGAATTGGCCTCAACAACTTTCTGTGGTAGAGAATTCCACAGGTTCACCACTCTCTGGGTGAAGAAGTTCCTCCGCATCTCGGTCCTAAATGGCTTACCCCTTATCCTTAGACTGTGACCTCTGGTTCTGGACTTCCCCAACATTGGGAACATTCTTCCTGAATCTAACCTGTCTAACCCCGTCAGAATTTTAAATGTTTCTATGAGGTCCCCTCTCATTCTTCTGAACTCCAGTGAATACAAGCCCAGTTGATCCAGTATTTCTTGATAGGTCAGTCCCGCCATCCCGGGAATCAGTCTGGTGAACCTTCGCTGCACTCCCTCAATAGCAAGAATGTCCTTCCTCAGGTTAGGAGACCAAAACTGTACACAATACTCCAGGTGTGGCCTCACCAATGCCCTGTACAACTGTAGCAACACCTCCCTGCCCCTGTACTCAAATCCCCTTGCTATGAAGGCCAACATGCCATTTGCTTTCTTAACCGCCTGCTGCACCTGCATGCCAACCTTCAATGACTGATGTACCATGACACCCAGGTCTCTTTGCACCTCCCCTTTTCCTAATCTGTCACCATTCAGATAACAATCTGCCTTCCTGTTTTTGCCACCAAAATGGATAACCTCACATTTATCCACATTATACTGCATCTGCCATGCATTTGCCCATTCACCTAACCTGTCCAAGTCCCCCTGCATCCTCTTAGCATCCTCCTCACAGTTCGTACTGCCACCCAGCTTAGTATCATCTGCAACCGTGGAGATATTACATTCAATTCCTCCGTCTAAATCATTAATATATATTGTAAATAGCTGGGGTCTCAGCACTGAACCTTGCGGTACCCCACTAGTCACTGCCTGCCATTCTGAAAAGGACCCGTTTATTCCTACTCTTTGCTTCCTGTCTGCCAACCAGTGCTCTATCCACGTCAGTATATTACCCCCAATACCATGTGCCTTAATTTTAAACAATAATCTCTTGTGTGGGACCTTGTCAAAAGCCTTTTGAAAGTCCAAATACACCACATCTACTGGTTCTCCCTTATCAACTCTACTAATTACATCCTCAAAAAATGAGAGGTGATCTTATTGAAACTTATAAGATAAAGAGGGGGCTCGGCAAGGTGGATGCAGAGAGGATATTTCCACTCATGGAGAATCTAAAACTAGGGGACATAGTCTTAGAATAAGAGGCCGACCATTTAAAACTGAGATGAGGAGAAATTTCTTCTCTCAAGGGTTATAATTCTGTGGAATTCTCTGCCCCAGAAAGCTGTGGAGGCTGGTCATTGAATATATCTGAGGCGGAAATAGACAGATTTTTGAGCGATAAGGAAGTAAAGGGTTATGGGGAGTGGGCAGGGAAGTAGAGCTGAGTTCATGATCAGATCAGCCATGATCTTATTGAATGGCGGAGTAGGCTCGAGGACAAAATGGCTTTCTCCTGCTCCTATTTCTTATGTTCTTACGTTCTTATACTCTGAATCTGTAGTAGAAATGCAGTTTAGAGAAGCTAGTAGCTAAGGGAACATTTCTCAATCAGCTGGGAGCTTTGATGACATTTGAAGCTGTCAACACATCAGCTGAAACAATGGCCAGTGAGCTCCGGCCTCAGCTTCACAGACAAGGTCTAGGCACAGCAGGAAACCAGTGGGCAATTTGTCAAATTCAAAATGCTGGGAAAAAAAGCATTGTTCAGTGTCTAAAAAACAAGCCAGTCATGATTTTAATTGCCTCTCCCAACGCTGCCTGCCGGGGCTGCTCAGCGCTGGCAGATCAGACATTTAGTAAAGGTGCATGGTGGCGGGTTGACAGCAGTGTCCTGACCCGCTGGGGGGAGAAACCACTTTCCCACCCGACCTGCCACTGATCGTGCCCGCTGACCCCCTGGAAAATTCCCCCCTCTGTGTCTCATTCCATTAAAGATATAGCCATTCTTTTAGAAAGAAGAACTTGCTAATCACCTGCAGAAGTTCTGTACCGGGACACTCAGCAAAAAAACATCCAATAATGATTCTGACTGTGCAGCCTTGCTGGATGCTATTGCACTTCTCACCTCAATTATTAATAATCTATTATTGCAATGTCCCAGCCTCAATTTTCAGGGGGCAAGACTCTGAGCGAAATAGTTGTTGCCAACACTGAATCATTCTTGAATCGTAACTCTTGTAATGAGCTCTCAACCTTCAGTCATTAATTTGCTTGACTTTTAGCAACCTTCATGTTAATTATGGCTGTGATCAGGTGACATTGCAGCAAATGGCTGAAACTAATGCAAGTAGGGAGGCATGTGGCAAATAAAACTCAACGCAGATATAAGTGCAAGGTTATATACATTGGGAAATGTGTGAGAGGCACAGTTACGTAGTCAGTAATGTTGAAAGATCTGGAGAAAAGGTCAAAAGTGATCTGGGAGTGGTCAACTTAGCATGCTCGGTCATTGTGAGCAGCAGTCAATAAAGCTAACGAGTGCTGTGCCATATTGGATCAGTAGAATAAGAAAGAAAGACTTGCATTTATAAAGTGGCTTTCACAATCTCAAGACTTCCCAAAGTGCTTTACAACCAATGGGGTACTTAAATGTAGTCATTGTTATAATTTAGGAAAGGCAGCACCCAGCAAAGTCCCAGAAACAGCAATGCAATAATGACCAGATAATCTGTTTCCTAGTGATGTTGGTTGAGGAAAAGATATTGGCCAGGACACCGGGCAGAAATCCCCTGCTCGTCTTTGAAATAGTGCCATGGGATTTATTTACGTCCAGCTGAGAGGGCAGACGGGACCTCAGTATAACGTCTCATCCAAAAGACGACACCTCTGACTGTGCAGCACACCCTCAGAACTGTATTGGAGTATCAGCCTATATTTTGTGCTCAGGTGGGACTAGTACAAACCGGACGGTCTGTACCTGGGCAGGACCGGAACCAATGTCCTAGGGGAGTGTTTGCTAGTGCTGTTGGGGAGGAGTTAAACTAATATGGCAGGGGGATGGGAACCAATGCAGGGAGACAGAGGGAAACAAAAAGGAGACAAAAGCAAAAGACAGAAAGGAGATGAGAAAAAGTGGAGGGCAGAGAAACACAAGGCAAAGAACAAAAAGGGCCACTGTACAGCAAAATTCTAAAAGGACAAAGGGTGTTAAAAAAACAAGCCTGAAGGCTTTGTGTCTTAATGCAAGGAGTATCCGTAATAAAGTGGATGAATTAACTGTGCAAATAGATGTTAACAAATATGATGTGATTGGGATTACAGAGACGTGGCTCCAGGATGATCAGGGCTGGGAACTCAACATCCAGGGGTATCCAACATTCAGGAAGGATAGAATAAAAGGAAAAGGAGGTGGGGTAGCATTGCTGGTTAAAGAGCAGATTAATGCAATAGTTAGGAAGGATATTAGCTTGGATGATATGGAATCTATATTGTTAGAGCTGCAGAACACTAAAGGGCAAAAAACATTAGTGGGAGTTGTGTACAGACCTCCAAAGAGTAGTAGTGATGTTGGGGAGGGAATAAAACAGTAAATTAGGGGTGCATGCAATAAAGGTGCAGCAGTTATAATGGGTGACTTTAATATGCACATAGATTGGGCTAACCAAACTGGAAGCAATACGGTGGAGGAGGATTTCCTGGAGTGCATAAGGGATGGTTTTCTAGACCAATATGTTGAGGAACCAACTAGGGGGAGGCCATCTTAGACTGGGTGTTGTGTAATGAGAGAGGATTAATTAGCAATCTCGTTGGAATTCTGCATTAGGATGGAGAATGAAACAGTTAATTCAGAGACCATGGTCCAGAACTTAAAGAAGGGTAACTTTGAAGGTATGAGGCGTGAATTGGCTAGGATTGATTGACGAATGATACTTGAGGGGTTGACTGTGGATGGGCAATGGCAGACATTTAGAGACCGCATGGATGAACGACAACAATTGTACATTCCTGACTGGCGTAAAAATAAAAAAGGGAAGGTAGCTCAACCGTGGCTATCAAGGGAAATCAGGGATAGTATTAAAGCTAAGGAAGTGGCATACAAATTGGCCAGAAATAGCAGCAAACCCGGGACTGGGAGAAATTTAGAACTCAGCAGAGGAGGACAAAGAGTTTGATTAGGGCAGAGTACGAGAAGAAGCTTGCAGGGAACATTAAGACCGATTGCAAAAGTTTCTATAGATATGTAAAGAGAAAAAGGTTAGTAAAGACAAACGTAGGTCCCCTGCAGTCAGAATCAGGGGAAGTCATAACGGGGAACAAAGAAATGGCAGACCAATTGAACAAGTACTTTGGTTCGGTATTCACTAAGGAGGACAAAAACAACCTTCCGGATATAAAAGGGGTCAGAGGGTCTAGTATGGAGGAGGAACTGAGGGAAATCCTTATTAGTCGGGAAATTGTGTTGGGGAAATTGATGGGATTGAAGGCCGATAAATCCCCACGGCCTGATGGACTGCATCCCAGAGTACTTAAGGAGGTGGCCTTGGAAATAGCGGATGCATTGACAGTCATTTTCCAACATTCCATTGACTCTGGATCAGTTCCTATGGAGTGAAGGGTAGCCAATGTAACCCCACTTTTTAAAAAAGGAGGGAGAGAGAAAATAGGGAATTATAGACCGGTCAGCCTGACCTCAGTAGTGGGTAAAATGATGGAATCAATTATTAAGGATGTCATAGCAGCGCATTTGGAAAGAGGTGACATGATAGGTCCAAGTCAGCATGGATTTGTGAAAGGGAAATCATGCTTGACAAATCTTCTGGAATTTTTTGAGGATGTTTCCAGTAGAGTGGACAAGGGAGAACCAGTTGATGTGATATATTTGGACTTTCAGAAGGCTTTCGACATGGTCCCACATAAGAGATTAATGTGCAAAGTTAAAGCACATGGGATTGAGGGTAGTGTGCTAACATGGATTGAGAACTGGTTGTCAGACAGGAAGCAAAGAGTAGGAGTAAATGGGTACTTTTCAGAATGGCAGGCAGTGACTAGTGAGGTACCGCAAGGTTCTGTGCTGGGGCCCCAGCTGTTTACACTGTACATTAATGATTTAGACGATGGGATTAAATGTAGTATCTCCAAATTTGCGGTTGACACTAAGTGTGAGCTGTGAGGAGGATGCTATGAGGTTGCAGAGTGACTTGGATAAGTTAGGTGAGTGGGCAAATGTATGGCAGATGAAGTATAATGTGGATAAATGTGAGGTTATCCACTTTGGTGGTAAAAACAGAGAGACAGACTATTATCTGAATGGTGACAGATTAGGAAAAGGGGAGATGCAACGAGACCTGGGTGTCATGGTACATCAGTCATTGAAGGTTGGCATGCAGCTACAGCAGGCGGTTAAGAAAGCAAATGGCATGTTGGCCTTCATAGCGAGGGGATTTGAGTACAGGGGCAGGGAGGTGTTGCTACAGTTGTACAGGGCCTTGGTGAGGCCACACCTGGAGTATTGTGTACAGTTTTGGTCTCCTAACTTGAGGAAGGACATGCTTGCTATTGAGGGAGTGCAGCGAAGGTTCACCAGACTGATTCCAGGGATGGCGGGACTGACCTATCAAGAAAGACTGGATCAACTGGGCTTGTATTCACTGGAGTTCAGAAGAATGAGAGGGGACCTCATAGAAGCGTTTAAAATTCTGATGGGTTCAGACAGGTTAGATGCAGGAAGAATGTTCCCAATGTTGGGGAAGTCCAGAACCAGGGGTCACAGTCTAAGGATAAGGGGTAAGCCATTTAGGACCGAGATGAGGAGAAACTTCTTCATCCAGAGAGTGGTGAACCTGTGGAATTCTCTACCACAGAAAGTTGTTGAGGCCAATTCACTAAATATATTCAAAAAGGAGTTAGATGTAGTCCTTACTACTAGGGGGAATCAAGGGGTATGGCGAGAAAGCAGGAATGGGGTACTGAAGTTGCATGTTCAGCCATGAACTCATTGAATGGCGCTGCAAGCTAGAAGGGCTGAATGATCTACTCCTGCACCTATTTTCTATGTTTCTATGTTTCTATGTTTCTAAGTCTTGCATTTCTGACTCAGAGGAGAGAGTCTATGATCTTAAAATTCTCTAGGAGTTCTTCCTTAAATCTAGGCGTTTTCAGACATTCACACTATTTCTCTGAGGATTCCTCCAGTCTCTCGCTGAAGTTTTGGCTGGAGACCAGGAGAGCCCCTGCAGAATATCCGTGCCTACACGTCTGAGACTGTAATACTGAAACTTGTGGTGCTCTGGTCATTCCAAGCTGTGAAAACTGCATATATTTCTGATTACTGAGGCACACCCACTCGGGAAATAAACTCTGGAATGATTCACGAGGCAGT
The DNA here is from genome assembly GCF_044704955.1 of Pristiophorus japonicus. Classification (NCBI taxonomy): domain Eukaryota; kingdom Metazoa; phylum Chordata; class Chondrichthyes; family Pristiophoridae; genus Pristiophorus; species Pristiophorus japonicus. The sequence goes on along the minus strand of NC_091990.1, from coordinate 124,668,578 downwards.
TCGATGCTGTGTTGGGGAAACCTATAAGTTCCACGGAAGGATGAACTAGATTAGGTACTAGATAGTCTAGATTAGTTACTTAAATCCTGGGATAGGTGAGCACCCCATTTTTCCTTCCAATGTGTCATCCCAATGAATCCACAATTATCTGGAATTGAATTTCTTTTTCCATAATGCTGCCCACATGCAAATTTTGTGTTGGTCCTTTTGTACTTGGCTACTTCATCAGATACAGCTGCCCTCAATTTAGCATCATCTGCAAAACTGGCCAACTTGCATTGCTTTTCTGAATCCAGATTATTTATGTAGGAGCCCCTACATGGTCTCAGTAAGGCATCTCTGGGGCACTCCATTTACTACAGCTTTCCCTTAACTTGCCACATCCGATTACAAAAGCAAGGAGGTCATGCTAAGCCTTTATAAACCACTGGTTAGGCCACCTGCGGGAGTACTGTATCCAATTCTGGGCACCACACTTTCGGAAGGATGTCAAGGTCTTAGAAAGGATGCAGAGGAGATTTATTAGAATGGTACCAGGGATGAAAGACTTCCATTACATGGAGAGGCTAAAGAAGCAGGGATTGTTCTTCTTAGAGCAGAGAAGGTTAAGAGGAGAATTGATAAATATGTTCAACATCATGAAGGGTTTTGACAGAGTAAATAAGGAGAAACTATTTCCAGTGGCAGAAGGGTTGGGAATCAGAGGACACAGATTTAAGGTAATCGGCAAAGGAGAAGGAGGGGAGAAGAGGAGAATTTTTTTTTACGCAGCAAGTTGTTACGATCTGAAATGCCTGAAAGGGCAGTGGAAGCAGATTCAACAATAAGTTTCAAAAGGGAATTGGATTAATACTTGAAGGGAGAAAATTTGCAGAGCTACAGGGAAAGAGCGGGGGAGTGGGCCTAATTGGACAGCTCTACCAAAGAGCCGGCACAGGCACGATCTGTATAATATCATTCTATGATTCTACGAAGTCATTGGTTAATCTGGGCATCCCATTATAGGAAGGATATTAGAGCCATGGAAAGAATACACCCAAAATTCACTAGAACAATACCAGGAAGTAGAGACTAATATTCGGAAGATAGGCTGGGGAAAAAGTCCCTCCCCCTTTCAAATGGAGAAGGTTAGGGGAGGGAAATCTAAGAGAGGTTTTCACAATTATGAAAGTATTGAGACAGAAAGTAGTGAAATATTATTCCCACTAGTTAACAGATTGATAATTAAAAGGATGTGGGGAAGGGTAGGGTACTAGGAATACAGCAGATACTTCCAATTAAAGAGCTTGCATTGGCAAGGCCACCTCATGGACTGTAACTTCTAAGATATCTGCTGAAGGAGAAGAATGAGATAGGAAACCTTCAATACCATCTAGAATAACACCAGTCACCTCACTGGCACAGGCAGACGGATCAGAGGAGTGAAAGCAGAACTTGGACCGAGGAGAAGAAGAAGCAAAGAATCCCCAAATGTCGTCTCATTTGGCTGATGGAGCCAAACAAGACAGGTTTGGTTTACAGAGTGGGGGATTGGGCCCATCTTCATTCCTGATACATGGTGATGTCCTGATATATGGAGGTTCTCTCCAAGTGCCAAGATTATATTTTATATAACTGACAGTGGTATAGCTAATACTGTTTTATGCAAGTCTAATGCTGTGGATTCCATGCAGATATTCACAATCTGTATATAATGTTCGCTGAAACCATTACTGATATCCCAACATACGGGCCGCTTCATTGGTTTTGCTAGACATGGATCTGATTTACAAGTTCTGATTTGTGTGTGTAAACATTCACTACTTTCAGAACTATGTACTTCCCTGCCCCCGCCCACACATTCACATGCTTCTATCAAATGTTTTCGAGTATGTTGCCCCCAGCACAGTTTTGAGTGCCTTTGCCAGAAACTTCTAATTACTTCCAATTGATGGAGCAAAGATCTGCACTAGGCCTCCTGAATTGATGCAAATTAAATGTGTTCTCAGCATACATTCCATCGCCATAAAAGATCCCGTGGCACTATTCCGAAGAATAGTTTTTTCTTACAGTTTTTTACCATTCCTGGGATGAGAATGCTGTCTTATGATGAGAGATTGTGTAGAATGGGCCTATACTCTCTGGAGTTTATAAGAATGAGAGGTGATCTCTGTTGTGTATCTGTAAAGCATGTATTCCCATGTTCCGCCACCAGGGAGTTCATCCCCTGAAGTCCCAAGGGATCCCAGCATCCCTTGGGAGAACAGTATGTAAGCCGGCCCCTAAGGCCTGTTCCTCTGGAGTGTCTTATTAAAGACGAGGTCACTGTTACTTTAACCTCCCTATGTGCAGCCTCATCTGTGTTAGGAACACAATAATCTCATTGAACCATACAAGTTTCTGAAGGGGATTGACAGGGTAGATGCTGAGAGGTTGCTTCCCCTGATTGGAGTGTCTAGAACTAGGCGGCACAGTCTCAGAATAAGGAGTCGGCCATTTAAGACAGAAATGAGGAGGAATTTCTTCACTCACAGGTTTGTGAATTTTTGGAATTCTCTACCCTGGAGGACTGTGGATGCTGAGTCTCTGAATACATTCAAGGCTGAGATCGATAGATTTTTGAAGTCTAGGGGAATCAAGGGATATGGAGATCGGGCGGGAAAGTGGAATTGAGGTCGATGATCAGACATGATCTTGTTGAATGGCGGAGCAGGCTCGAGGGACCGTATGGCCTACTCCTGCTCCTATTTCTATATTCCTATGTTCTTAAGAGTTCTCCCTGGCATCCTGGCCAATATTTATCCCTCAACCAACATCACTAAAACGGATTATCTAGTCATTATCACATTGCTGTTTGTGAAAGCTTGCTGTGTGCAAATGAGCTGCTGTGTTTCCTGCATTACAACAGTAAACTCACGTCAACAAAAAAGTACATTGGCTGTAAAGCGCTTTGGGACGTCAGGTAGTCATGAGAAGCGCATTATAAATGCAAGTCTTTCTGTCGCCGCACAAGAATCGTATCCGAATGCCAGAGAGAACATGAACTTATGGCACAAGAAGGTATTAAAAAAAGGACATTCCCTAGGCTGATCATAGAGACTTTATCTGCGGATAATGGCACTAATGTTATTTTGCTACTGCTATGAGCACACAGACAGCCTCATCTGGGTAAGAACGTCGCAATCAAATTGAAGTTATTTCGCACAAAGTTAGAATGCAGGCAATGTACTGCATTTGAGTGAAAAGCAGAAAACTGTAGAGGCTGGAAATTAAAACAAAAACAGCAAATTCTGTCAAAGGTGGGACGGGTGGGGGGGGGGGGAAGTGGGTCCATGTCTGAAACGTTCATTCATCTGATCTGTCCACGGAGGCTGCCTGACCTGCTCGCTGTTTCCGTCTTTTGCTGCATAAATGTTTTCCTGTCAGTATTACTCTGGCTATCAATCGTGTTAAATGCGGTGGAGGGAGGGCCACGGAGGGTTTGGGTTCAAGCCAGTAACGTTTATGTTTGGAAGAATTTGTTCACATCCCTGAGATATCATATTCTGAGGAATCACTGTTAAAACATGTATCTGATCTGGGACTCGGTTTAAAACAACACAGCACGCAGTCTGGATTGAACGTTTGCCGGTTCTCTCAGTTTCAATCAAATCAAGGTGTCCCAAAACATAACATTACAGACATGAGATCAGAATTATTCATTCTCTACCCACCCCGCTCCCACATCCTACCATTTGATTTCCTACATTACAACAGTGACTGCACTTCTAGAGTACTTCATTGGCTGTCAAGCGCTTTGGGACGTCCTGAGGTTGTGAAAGGTGCTATAAGAACATAAGAACATAAGAATTAGGAACAGGAGTAGGCCATCTAGCCCCTCGAGCCTGCTCCGCCATTCAACAAGATCATGGCTGATCTGGCCATGGACTCAGCTCCAGTTACCCGCCCTCTCCCCGTAACCCTTAATTCCCTTATTGGTTAAAAATCTATCTATCTGTGACTTGAATACATTCAATGAGCTAGCCTCAACTGCTTCCTTGGGCAGAGAATTCCACAGATTCACAACCCTCTGGGAGAAGAAATTCCTTCTCAACTCGGTTTTAAATTGGCTCCCCCGTATTTTGAGGCTGTGCCCCCTAGTTCTAGTCTCCCCGACCAGTGGAAACAACCTCTCTGCCTCTATCTTGTCTATCCCTTTCATTATTTTAAATGTTTCTATAAGACCACCCCTCATCCTTCTGAACTTCAACGAGTAAAGACCCAGTCTACTCAATCTATCATCAAAAGGTAACCCCCTCATCTCCGGAATCAACCTAGTGAATCGTCTCTGTACCCCCTCCAAAGCCAGTATATCCTTCCTTAAGTAAGGCGACCAAAACTGCATGCAGTACTCCAGGTGCGGCCTCAACAATACCCTATACAGTTGCAGCAGGACCTCCCTGCTTTTGTACCCCATCCCTCTCTCAATGAAGGACAACATTCCATTCGCCTTCCTGATTACCTGCTGCACCTGAAAACTAACTTTTTGGGATTCATGCACAAGGACCCCCAGGTCCCTCTGCACCGCAGCATGTTGTAATTTCTCCCCATTCAAATAGTATTCCCTTTTTTTGTTTTTTTCCCCAAGGTGGATGACCTCACACTTTCCGACATTGTATTCCATCTGCCAAACCTTAGCCCATTCGCTTAACCGATCTAAATCTCTTTGCAGCCTCTCTGTGTCCCCTGCACAACCCGTTTTCCCACTAATCTTTATGTCATCTGCAAATTTTATTACACTACACTCTGTCCCCTCTTCCAGGTCATCTATGTATATTGTAAACAGTTGTGGTCCCAGCACCGATCCCTGTGGCACACCACTAACCACCGATTTCCAACCCGAAAAGGATCCATTTATCCCGACTCTCTGCTTTCTGTTAGCCAGCCAATTCTCTATCCATGCTAATACATTTCCTCTGACTCCGCGTACCTTTATCTTCTGCAGTAACCTTTTGTGTGGCACCTTATCGAATGCCTTTTGAAAATCCAAATACACCATATCCATCGGTACACCTCTATCCACCATGCTCATTATATCCGCAAAGAATTCCAGTAAATTAGTTAAACATGATTTCCCCTTCATGAATCCATGCTGCGTCTGCTTGATTTCACTATTCCTATCTAGATGTCCCGCTATTTCTTCCTTAATGATAGTTTCAAGCATTTTCCCCACTACAGATGTTAAACTAACCGGCCTATAGTTACCTGCCTTTTGTCTGTCCCCTTTTTTAAACAGAGGCGTTACATTAGCTGCTTACCAATCCGCTGGTACCTCCCCAGAGTCCAGAGAATTTTGGTAGATTATAATGAATGCATCTGCTATAACTTCTGCCATCTCTTTTAATACCCTGGGATGCATTTCATCAGGACCAGGGGACTTGTCTACCTTGAGTCCCATTAGCCTGTCCAGCACTACCCCCCTAGTGATAGTGATTGTCTCCAGGTCCTCCCTTCCCACATTCCTGTGACCAGCAATTTCTGGCATGGTTTCTGTGTCTTCCACTGTGAAGACCGAAGCAAAATAATTGTTTACGGTCTCAGCCATTTCCACATTTCCCATTATTAAATCCCCCTTCTCATCTTCTAAGGGACCAACATTTATTTTAGTCACTCTTTTCCGTTTTATATATCTGTAAAAGCTTTTACTATCCGTTTTTATGTTTTGCGCAAGTTTACCTTCGTAATCTATCTTTCCTTTCTTTATTGCTTTCTTAGTCATTCTTTGCTGTCGTTTAAAATGTAAGTCTTCTTTTATTCTTTTGGTGCTGTAATGGATTCCAAATTGTTAATCATGGCAGCATCGCATGTGCTGGGATACAGTATATCAGTAACGCGAGACATGGCACGTGGTAAGTGTAGCCTGTTTGGGAGGAAGCAGGTGACTTTGGACCTATGGTTCCCAAAGCTCTCCACCATTGGGATTTTCTTTGCATCTTGTCTGGGTCTATTGTAGACTCATTGATAAAGAGTGATTGCTGTCATTAGTCAACATCTTAATTATCCTTGAATCGAGCAACTACCAGGATGGTAGAAGGCGAACTAGATGGACCTTGATGTTTTCTTCATTTTTCAATTGCTATATTCCTGTTCTGTCACTGAAACTGGCTGCACAAGTTGCCTTCCAGCTTTATATTGAACAAGTTTGACATTCTTGTTACTTGAACTGATTTCTAAAACTCTATTGTAGGCACAGACTGTATGGAGCACAACTAAGATAGCGTTTCTACCACGGCGCGCGGAGTCCGTTAACTGATGGCTGACATGGTTGTCATGCCAATAAAACCATTTGTGTCATCGTATAAACATGAACTTCCAGTATTGAAATCAAAAATCACTGATTCTCTTAGTTTCAATCAAATCGAGGTGCCCCAAAACATAACATTACAGACATGAGACCACAATTATTCATTCTCTACCCACGCCTGCCCACCCCCTACCATTTGGTTTCCTATATTACAACAGTGACTACATGACAAAAATTGGCTGAGACGTCCGGTGGTCGTGAAAGGCGCTATATAAATCCAAGTCTTTCTTTCTTTAAAATGTTTCGAAACAGCCAGAATTTGTCATGCAAGTGTATTGTCAGGTACCAGCTGTGACTCAGTGGGTAACACACTTGCCTGTGGGGTCAGAATGGTGTGGGTTCAAGTCCCACTCCAGAGACTTGAGCAGAAAATCCAGGCTGAGTGCAGCACTGTCGGAGGTAGAGTCTTTCAGATCTGAATTTAAATGCCTGATAAAAGGTCAGCGAACTGAAACGTTAACTCTATTTCTCTCTCCACAGATGCTGCTTGACCTGCTGAGTATTTTCTGTTTTTATTACAGTTTAAGTTTTGTCTGCAGAAAAACAGCTGAAAAGCGCTGGAGAGAAGCAAAATGGAAGCTTGTCCATATATGGGTTAAATGGGCTGCAGTGTCACTGATTGGCTGAGAGTGGGTGATGTCCTGGTCATGTGGATACCGCATGGCGTGTGGGGGTATATAAAGAAGAGCCTTAAGGGGGAACAGTAGACCAGGAGCAAAGAGCAGGCAGTTTCAACATATGATCACCTGTTCGCCAAAAGATTGGGGGTAAAAGCCATATGCCTTATAGTTAGTTGTACTGTATTCACCAATGTTATTGGTCCCACTGTATTGCTAGTCTTGTTGAACTGATCTACAGATGGATGGTGCTTCCAGTGGAAACTCAAGCAAATGATCCGGGGTTTCAAAAATGAAGCCCATAATATAAGGATCAATGCCACAAATTTGTAGTTTTCAGAGAAAAATGTATGGGATCACAGAATATGATTCCCAACATAAAATGTCAGTATCCCTGTAATAAGATGGAGTGTGATTTACCCAGCCATAGTACAACAGTGATAAGAGCTCATGTAAAATGGCACTCAGCATAAACAAAAGATAAGATGAGAAAGTATTGGAAAGATAAAAACCAAGAATAAAAAAGAGAAAGGAAGGTAAGTATTTTTTATTCGTTCCTGGGATGTGGGCATTTGGCAAAGCCAGCATTTATTGCCCATCCCTAATTGCCCTTGAGAAGATGGTGGTGAGCCGCCTTCTTGAACTGCTGCAGTCCGTGTGGTGAGGGTACTCCCACAGTTCTGTTAGGGAGGGAGTTCCAGGATTTTGATCCAGCGTCGATGAAGGAACGGTGATATACTGCCACATCAGGTTGGTGTGTAATTGCAGGGGGAATTTGGAGGCGATGGTGCTCCCATGCGCCTGCTGCCCTTGGCCGCGGGTTTGGGAGGTGCTGCCGAAGAAGTTGTGGTAAGTTGCTGCAGTGCATCTTGTAGATGCTACACACTGCAACCACGTTACGCTGGTGGTGGAGGGTGTGAATGTTTAAGGTGGTGGATGGGATGCCGATCAAGCGGGCTACTTTGTCCTGGATTATGACGAGTTTCGTAAGTGTTGTTGGAGCTGCAAGTGGAGAGTATTCCATCACATGCCTGACTTGTGCCTTGTAGATGGTAGAAAGGCTTTGAGGAGTCAGGAGGTGAGACACTCGCCACAGAATACCCAGCCTCTGACCTGCTCTTGTTGCCACAGTATTTATGTGGCTGATCCAGTTAAGTTTCTGGTCAATGATGACCACCAGGATGTTGATGGTGGGGGATTCGGCGATGGTAATGCCATTGAATATCAAGGGGAGATAGTTAGACTCTCGTTTATTGGAGATGGTCATTGCCTGACACTTGTGTGGCACAAATGGTACTTGCCACTTATCGGCTCAAGCCTGAATGTCGTCCAGGTCTTGTTGCATGCGTGCATGGACTGCTTCATTTCCTGAGGAGCTGCGAATGGAACTGAACACTGCAATCATCAGCGAACATCCCCACTTCTGACCTTATGATGGAAGGAAGGTCATTGATGAAGCAGCTGAAGATGTTTGGGCTGAGGACACTGCCCTGGGAAACTTCTGCAGCGTTGTCCTGGGGCTGTGATAATTGACCTCCAACCACCACAAACATCTTCCTTTGTGCTAGGTATGACTCCAACCAGTGGAGAGTATTACCCCTGATTCCCATTGACTTCAGTTTTACTCGGGCTCCTTGATGCCACACTCAGTCAAATGCTGCCTTGATGTCAAGGGCAGTCACTCTCACCTCACCTCTGGAATCCAGGTGTTTTGTCCATGTTTGCACCAAGGCTGTAAGGAGGTCTCGAGCCGAGTGGTTCTGGCGGAACCCAAACTGAGCATCAGTGAGCTGGTCATTGGTGCCGCTTGATAACACTGTCGACGACACCTTCCATCACTTTGCTGATGATTGAGTGTAGACTGATGGGGTGGTAATTGGCCGGATTGGATTTGTCCTGCTTTTTATGGACAGAACATACCTGGGCAGTCTTCCACATTGTCGGCTAGATGCCAGTGTTGTAGCTGTACTGGAACAGCTTGGCGAGAGGCATGGCTAGTTCTGGAGTACAAGTCTTCAGCACGACAGCCGGGATGTTGTTGGGGCCCATAGTCTTTGCTGTATCCAGTGCGCTCGGCCGTTTCTTGATATCACGTGGAGTGAATCGAATTGGCTGAAGACTGGCTTCTGTGATGGTGGGGACCTCAGGAGGAGGACGAGATGGATCATCCACTCGGCACTTCTGGTGCAAATGTTTGCAAATGCTTCAGCCTTGTCTTTTGCACTTGTGTGCTGGGCTCTGCCATCATTGAGGATGGGGATATTCATGGAACCTCCTCCTCCTGTTAGTTGTTTAATGGTCTACCACCATTCATGACCGGATGTGGCAGGACTGCAGAACTTTGATCTGATCCATTGATTGTGGGATTGCTTAGCTCTCTTTATAGCATGCTGCTTCCACTGCTTAGCATGCATGTGGTCCTGTGTTGTAGCTTACCAGGTTGGTACCTCATTTTTAGATACATCTTGTGCTGCTCCTAGCATGCTCTTCTGCACTCCTCATTGAACCAGTGTTGGTCCCCTAGCTTGATGATAATGATTGTTGTGGAAAAATATTTCCGAGACTGTATAATATATATAAAAAGAGGTTTATTAAATCGGAGACAAAGCTTTGGGAGGAGTGTTAAAGACCCCTGTCTTTGAACCACTTCTCAAATTGGTATCTGCAGTGAAGTTCTTTTATCTTACAAATTACGTCACTTTACAACACATGCTTTAGCACTACAAAGCTTTGACTATCGAAGGCTAAGCTTTTGATATAACCCATCCTGCATTGTGACAGGGCAGTATAAACAAGTGCAGGCTTTTGACACCGGTATAAACAAACATATCCAGCACTTAACTTTCCACTGTTCATTGTCTCATTTTCCTATCTCCATTAACTCAAGGCCAGCCTACCTTAAAGTCTAACTGTTTAAAGCATAATGCATCAGTATTGTCCCTTACAAAATCCATTTAAAGGGGAAAATAAAACAAATGTTTGGTCCCGTATACAATCAAGTATATGTCCAAAATTCCGCTCCAACATGGTAGAGTGAGGGATATGTCAGGCCATGAGGTTACAAATTGTAGTGGAGTACAATTCTGTTGCTGCTGATGGCCCACAGTGCCTCATGGATGCCCAGTTTTGAGCTGCTAGATCTGTTCTGAATTTATCCCATTTAGCATGGTGGCAGTGCCACACAACATAATGGAGGGTGTACTCAGTGTGAAGACAGAACTTTGTCTCCAAAATGACTCTATGACAGGTAGATTGGTGAGGATGAGGTCAAGTAGGTTCTTCTCTCATGTTGGTTCTCTCACCACCTGTCGCAGGCCCAGCCTGGCAGTTATGTCCTTCAGGACTCGGCCAGCTCGGTCAGTAGTGGTGCTACCGAGCCACTCTTGGTGATGGACATTGAAGTCCCCCACCCAGAGTACAATCTGTGTTCTTGCTTCCATCAGTGCTTCTTCCAAGTGGTGTTCAACATGGAGGAGTACTGATTCATCAGCTGAGGGACGGCAGTTTGTGGTAATAAGCAGGTTTCCTTGCCCATGCTTGACCTGAAGCCTTGAGACTTCATGGGGTCAGGAGTCAATGTTGAGGACTCCCAGGATCACTCCGTCCCAACTGTATACCACTGTGCCACCACCTCTGGTGGGTCTGTCCTGCCGGTGGAACATGACATACCTAGGGATGGTGATGGAGGAATCTAGGACATTGGCTGCAAGTTATGATTCTGTGAGTATGTCTATGTCAGGCTGTTGCTTAATTCATCTATGGGACAGCTCTCCCAATTTTCCTGTGAACTAACCCCAATAAATGAAGAACATTGCAAACAGAAAATGCTGGAAATACTCAGCGGTTCCGGCAGCATCTGTGAAGAGAGAAACAGAATTAACGTTTCAGGTCGATGACCCTTCGTCAGAACAGGATATCTGGTCCTGTACTCATTTAAAGTTCTGATAAAAGATTATCGACCTGGAATGTTAACTCTATTTCTCTCTCCACAGCCTGACCTGCTGAGTATTTCCAGCATTTTCTGTTTCTATTTCAGATTTCCAGCATCCGTCAGTATTTTGCTTTTGAATGAAGAAAATTATTGAACTGATGGCAAAATGGTAAATGTGGTAAATGAAAGTGAACAAGAGTGACTCTGGAACGGTCTTCTCTACAATTCAATTAGAAAATCATTTTCTTAAGAACTCTGCTCAAAGAAAGACTTGCATTTATATAATGTCTTTCACGACCTCAGGACATCCCAATGCGCCTTCCAGCCAATTAAGTGCTTTTGAAGTGTAGGATGTAGGAAACACGGCTGCCAATTTGCACACAGCAGGGTCCCACAAACTGCAATATGATAATGACCAAATACTCTGCTTGTAGCGATGTTGATTCAGGAATAAATATTGGCCAGGACACCGCGGATAACTTCCCCTGCTCTTCTTTGAAATAGTGCCATGGAATCTATTGCACCGTAGAGGGCAGACGGGGCCTGGGTTTAATATCTTATCTGAAAGACGACACCTCCGACAGTGCATCATTTCCTCAGCACTGCACTGGAGTGAAAGCCTAGATTTATGTGCTCAAGTCTCTGAAGTGGGACTTGACCACACAACCTCCTGACCCAGAAGCAAGCATGCTGCCCACTGAGCCATGACTGACACTGTAGAGCACCAAGCAATAATTCTTTAGTTTTACGACTGACTTCTTTTCATTTGTTTAAAATAATGCGATGATGCTTACATTAATAACGTAGCTTTAGTTAAGTAATAAAGGTGAAGTCATTTAAAGATTTTAGAAATTCATTCAGGGGTGTTGTTGGCAAGACCAGCATTTATTGCCCATCCTTAATTGCCCATGAGAAGGTGGTGCCTTCTTGAACCGCTGCAGTCCGTATGGTGAAAATATTCCAATAGTGCTGTTAGGGAGGGAGTTCCTGGATTTTAACCCAGCGACGATGAAGGAACAGCGATATATTTCCACATCAGGATGGTGTGTGACTTGGAGTGGAACTTGGAGGTGATGGTGTCCCCATGTGCCTGCTGCCCTTGTCCTTCAAGGTGGTAGAGGTCGCGGGTATGCGAGGTGCTGTTGAAGAAGCCTTGGCGAGTTGCTGCAGTGCATTTTGTAGATGGTACACACTGAAGCCACGGTGTGCTGGTGGTGGAGGGAGTGAATGTTTGAGATATTGGATGGGATGCCAATCCAGCGGGCTGCCTTGTCCTGGATGGTGTCGAGTTGCTTGAGTGTTGTTGGAGCTGCACTCATCCAACAAATAAAACAGAATGGGAAAAATACCATTGCCCACACATGGAAACAAATGAAGATGGGCGTCAGACAATATAATATGAGCTTTAACTGTGTGTTATGGCAACCCTTTACGATCTGATGTGAGCCCCTTGCTTTCTATTTACTTGAGTTCCAATTACCAGTACACTGAAGTTCCAATAATTATAATGACTACAAACTCTGCCTGGACAACATTACTTTGGATGTGACTGTCCCCCACTTAAACAACCTGAAAATAATATAAAAATAGGTCATTTACATTTCGTACATGCCCAATAGCTAGCTTGTTGCACTAATGCGTGTTTTCATCCTGGAACATAGCAATGGGATCAAAGGAACAGGAGGAGGTCATTCAGACCCCTTGAGGCTATTCCACCATTCAGTTAGATCATGGCTGATCTGAATCTTAACTCCATCTACCCGCCTTGGTTCCGTAGTCCTTACTATCCTTGCCTAACATAAGAACATAAGAAATAGGAGCAGGAGTAGGCCAATTGGCCCCTCGAGTCTGCTCCACCATTCAATAAGATCATGGCTGATCTGATCATGGACTCAGCTCCACTTCCCTGCCCACTCCCCATAACCCTGGACTCCCTTATCGCTCAAAAATCTGTCTATCTCCGCTTTAAATATATTGAATGACCCAGCCTCCACAGCTCTCTGGGGCAGAGAATTCCATAGATTTACAACCCTCTGAGAGAATAAATTTCTCCTCATCTCAGTTTTAAATGGGCAGCCCCTTATTCTGAGACTATGCCCCCTAGTTTTAGTTTCCCCTATGAGTGGAAATATCCTCTCTGCATCCACCTTGTCGAGCCCTCTCATTTTCTTATATGTTTTGATAAGATCACCTCTCATTCTTCTGAACTCCAATGTGTATAGGCCCAACCTACTCAACCTATCCTCATAAGTTAACCCCCTCATCTCCGGAAAGTCTGTGCCACACTGAAGATGCCGTTTGGTCTGTTGGGCCTCTCCCTGCTATCGCACAGCAGCAACCACACAGATGATCTGCATGTTAGTTGCTTCAGGGTATGGCATAAAAAGGGCATCGCTGAGTAGGATAAGATGCCTCACTAGGGCCATTTGGTTACCAAATTACTGATACAGATAGCCCCCCCACCTCTCCTGCAACAACCCCCCTCCCCCATCCCATGCCTCCAGACATGAATTTACCCTGGCCTGACACAAGCCACCCCTCACCCTGATTTACAGAGCATATAGAAAACCATTATTGTACATAGCTGTAAATATTTTTAATTCATATCATAGCATGTGATCTGTGTCAAACCAACTCCTGAGAAAGTGTGTAACCTTTTTGTATATAAAATAAAATAGATATGTATTTGTCACGGTTCTGAATGATAAGCTGATGAGGTATTGAACTGAAAGACACAGAGGACATTGCAACTCTGTGTCACACAACAGATTCCCTTACCAGCGACAATAACCAACAACAACAACATTTATATAGCAGCTTTAATGTATTAAAATGTCTCAAGGCGCGTCACAGTAGCGTTATTCACACAGAATTTGACACCGAGCCACATAAAGGGATATTGGGACAGTGGTGAAGAAGGTAGGTTTTAAGGAGAGTCTTAAAGGAGGAGAGTGAGGTAAAGAAGCAGAGAGGTTTAGGGAGGAACTTCTAGAAGTTAGGACCTAGGCATAAGAGCATAGGATATAGGAGCAGGAGTAGGCCATACCCAAGCCTGCACCGCCATTCAATAAGATCAAGTCTGATCTTCAACTTCAACTCCACTTTCTCGAACAATCCCCATATACCTTGATTCCCTTAACGTCCAAAAATCTATCGATCTCAGCCTTGAATATACTCAACGACTGAGCATCACAGCCCTCTGGGGTAGAGAATTCTAAAGATTCACAACCCCTGAGTGAAGAAATTTCTCCTCATCTCAGCTCTAAATGGCCGACTCCTTACCCTGAGACGATGCCCCCTAGTTCTAGACTCTCCAGCCAGGGGAAAGAGTCTCTCAGCATTTACCCTGTCACACCCTCTCAGAATTTTATTCGTTTCAATTAGATCACCTCTCATTCATCTCCACTCCAGAGAGTATAGGCAGTTGAAAGCACAAGCGCTAATGGTGCAGCAATTAAAACAGGGGATACACAAGAATTGGATGAGTGCCGAGATATCGGAGGATAGTTGGGCCGGAGGAGGTTACAAAGAGACGGAAGTCCTAATTTACCTATTATGTAAGACTAATTTTTTTCTTAAGCTAATCTGTGATCAACTACCTAAGCAGCCGAATCCTGTGAGATCCATCAGAACTAGGCTGTTTTGAGTGTGCAGAAGCAGTTTGCCTCATATCAACACAGACAGATACCAAAAATCTCCCAAATTACCAGCTTCTGACAGTAGTTCCACTAAAGCATGATATCATTCCCTACTCTTCACATACACAAAAAAACTTGATGAAATGGAAGTGTTAACGTGTTAAAATATTCATGTCAGAAAACCTGACTCCCAAACATCTTCACAGATTTCAAGTTGAACAATTTCCTGGTACAGGCAGGGTGTAAAAACTGAATGAATCATCATCTGTTCTAAAGTCAAATGAAGGCTCTCCTGCTCCATGAATGCTGTTAAAGCTTTTACCAATTGTTCGTGATTTTTACAGAGGTGAATCAATGACCACTTTTTCTGCCAGATACCAGCAACTTTAACATTCAGACAAGGGCAATGGAAAATGAATGAGTGCTTCAGGCTGACATTGCTTCTTAATTTAACTGTGCCCGAGACTCATCATCATTCTCTGTGTGATGTGTGTCTTATTACTTCTGGTGTTATAAAGCACAAATGAATGAGTTATGTCTGCTTGGTGAGAAAAGTGTGGTACATTGCTATTTTTATGGCACAGTAGTCACTTTTGTATGAGTTTCTGAGATGCTTCTATGCCTCAAAACATAGCGATCATTCAGTGAAAATCAAGCATTTGCATAATGTACTTCCTATTATCAGGGAGCATTACTGGCCAATTGTTTGCAAGAAAATTACACATGCATATTAGATCCATGCCTGAGTTCTTAAACTGAGACAGTGGGCTGCGATTATTATCTTAATGAAAGAAAGTCCAGATTTCACCGTTTACACGCATGATTTTATTTTGTCTTATGTTAGATCAGAATCAGAGAAACATAAACTTAAGTAAAAGGATAAGCAAGATGTTGCCATTACTAGGAAACAGTAGTGAAAATGCTCCCTATGTAGGGAGATCAGAGTGACTAGGTCATTGATACAGAACTATGACCCTGCAGATCGCCCAAAAATGGGCGTTATTTCCGGTGTGGGCAGTAAAATTGGGTTTTCAGATCATTTGCTTTTCGCCCATTTTCAAAGCCCCTAGTCTCCATTTTAAAAATTGGGCAATATGAAATGGGCGTTAGTGTTAAATCTCTGTGACCTTCTGCCGTAAAGTGTCGCCATCCTTAGCAACGGCATGGCAGCGCTCATTTCCCGCGATTCAGGAGGTCATGGGTCATCATTACATGCGCAGAAGAGGAGACAGAGAGAGAGGGAGCAGAGAGGGAGTGCAAGCGTGTGTGGATGTGGTGTGTGCTTGTTTGGCTGTTGTGGGAGGCAGAAGGGAGATACACCAGCAGCAAAAGGCCTACTAAGCACCAAGAACATAGTTGGAACCAAGTTTTTGTCCAACAAATAATAATATAACATGGAAGGGATGGAGGAGGCCCTGCAGCTGTTAGCCAGGAACATTGGTCGCAGAGGCCTCCCAGTGGTCCCAGAGCACAGCACAGCACCCCCATTGCCAACGACATATGAGAGCCAGGAGCAGCATCTTGCTTCTGGCTCTGAGCAAGTTCCCACCTTGGAACCATCCTCTCCTATATCCGTCCAAGCAGCGGTTCAGCCGTCACCCCCCCAATGAAGTAGCGCCTGAGGAGCTCCTCGGCCACGCGGCTTGGAGTCAGCAGGGGAAGGGGAAGGGGTAGAGGTGGGGATGTGAAGCAGTGAGGGGAGTTGGTTTTTATAGAAATACTTATGATTTCAGACAAATGGTCAGTTTAAATGTTTTTTATTTAACATAACCTTGTTGCGCATTGGCTCAGATAGTTGCACCGTTACACGCTGGTGATTCCTTAACATCAAAAAGGGTATAATTACACTTAACTTCAATTAACTTAAACTTTAACTGTCACCAAGATGATGCACACCATTGATGTCTGACCTGCGCACCCAGCAGTGTGTCAGCTTTGTAAATACCACTAACGTTCTTTCAGACAAAGTGCTCATTTATGAGCTCCTGACGTAAGAGTCTTGCAGCTATGATGCCACCACGGGCCCATTCCTGATTGTGTGGCCCGAGGTCAGCATCCACCTCCTCGTCCTCCTCTTCCTCTCCTGAGATGGACCGTCACACCCTTCTGGCAATTCTTGTCCCCTCCTGATAGCCAAGTTGTGCAGCATGGAGCACACCACCACAAATTGAGTTACTGGAGCTCGCCTCCTGAGTGGTCCAGGCATCTAAAGTGTTGCTTAAGCACTCTAATGGTTCTCTCCACGATATTGCAAGTGGCTCTGTGGCTCTCGTATCGCTTCTCGGCTTCGGTGTGGGTGTCGCGCAGGGGGGTCATCAGCTAGGTGGCGAGACCATATCCTTTGTCACCAAGCATCCAGCATTGACCTTGTGGCTGATTGTTGTCAGCGGTGCAGGCTAGAAGGGCCGAATGGCCTACTCCTGCACCTATTTTCTATGTTTTTTAAGTCAGATATAGTGCTCTCACGCAGGATGTGAGCATCATGGATGCTGCCCAGAAATTTAGCATTCACTGCCATAATAATTTGCTGGTGGTCGACAACGAGTTGCACATTCAGGGAGTGGAATCCCTTGCGGTTCCTGAAAACCTCTGCATCCTGAAAAGGTGCCCGCATCGCGATGTGCATACAGTCTATTGCTCCCTGCACCTTGGGGAAGTTAGCAATTCAGTAGAATCCTAAAGCCCTCTCAGTCTGAGCCTCCCTGGTCATAGGGAAGCTGATAAAGTCCATCCTGCATGCGTACAGGGCTTCAGTGAGCTGTCTAATGCAGCAATGTGTGGCATGCTGAGACATACCACAAATGTCGCCAGCTGAGGCCTGAAAAGAACCCGATGCGTAGAACGACAGTGCCACGGTGACTTTGACCTCGTCGGACAGTGCGGTCCTGATGGTGCTGGCAGGCTGAAGATCTCCCCTGATGAGCTGGCATACCTCAGTGATAACTTCTTTGTGGAAGCACAATCTCCAAAGGCAGGTGGTGTCAGACAAGTTGAGGTAAGACTGCTTCTCCCTGTACTTGCAGGGGGTGTAACATCTGGTCCTCCTCATCAGTCTGGTACGTCTTACATTGGGCACATAATGCTGTCAAGCGTATCTTCTGCCATCTCGTGTCTGCAGCATATAATCAGTCATCAAGAGAGGGTGAGAAAGGACAGGGCCCATTCCAATAGCTATCTGTTTTCTACTGATTGGTCACAAAGAATGAATTTCTCCACTCAGACATCTATTAAATTCCAATCGTCCACAGTATGATAAAGATGTTTGTTCTGATGTTCACATCACCTCCAAAGACCTCCAGAGTACATCCGAACTCCCCCGAGGTTGAAGCAGAGCAGCCTTTTAAATGATGCGACATGTGATTTAGAACATGGCGTCCATACCGTTGTGAGTAGTTCCGGTTAGTTCCACTTTTTCCCGGTGTTTTTTTTCGGCGAGCGATATTGTGGGTGAGATGTGTGCGAGGTGCCGAAAGTAAGGATGGGCGATCTCCTTGGTGTTAGTTTCGACAAATTTGATCTTTACGACAAGAAACAATGGCCAGGCGGTATTATTAAATCTCGGCGTTAATTACGTGCCGAAAGTAATGCTGGGCGCTATTATGGTCGTTGGGATCGCCCATTCTGATGAATCCGCCCCAAAAAAGTGGGCGGGCGGTATGATTTTTTTTCGGCGTTACACACATGCGGAAAGTAACGCTTGTCGATAAGTGACCGAGAAATGGGCGTCAGTTTCCATTTGGTGGCTAAATGGCGATATCTGGGCATTACATATCAGTTCAGCGTTAAAATGAACGTTAAGTGGGTGTTATGCATGCAAAAATAATGGAAAATCTAGCCCTATAGAATGTTTCAGTACAAAAAGAGGCCATTTGACCCATCAAGCTTGTGCTTGTGTTTTCTCTACATGAGCCACCTATTCTAATCCCATTCTCCATGCTCCCCATACCCTTTAATATTCCTTTTTTTTCAAGCAAATATCTAAATCCCTGTTAAACGTGCACCCAGCTATTTATACTAACTGTACACCTGTGGAATTCTCTACCACAGAAAGTTGTTGAGGCCAGTTCGTGAGATATATCCAAAAGAGAGTTAGATGTGGCCCTTATGGTTAAAGGGATCAAGGAGTATGGAGAGAAAACAGGAATGGGGTACTGAAGTTGCATAATCAGCCATGATCATATTGAATGGTGGTGCAGGCTCGAAGGGCCGAATGGCCTACTCCTGCACCTATTTTCTATGTTTCTATGTTTCTAACTGAATGGTCACTGTTTCTCTGATTGGCTCTCCATTATCACATGACCTATCGCTGATTGGTCCCCTTGGAGGATAAGCCACACTCTGTTTCTCTGAAATGTGTAACTGGAACCGCCCAGCCTAAGATCTGACTGACTTTGCAAATTGTAATATGATACTTTCTGACTTCAGAAGCCAGAACGGACACATCTCGAACAACATCATCATCATCATCATAGGCAGTCCCTTGGAATTGAGGAAGACTTGCTTCTACTCTTAAAAATAAGTCCTTAGGTGGCTGAACAGTCCAATATGAGAACCACAGTACCTGTCACAGGTGGGACAGATAGTCGTTGAGGGTAAGGGAGGGTGTGAAAGGTTTGTCGCATGCTCTTTCCGCTGCCTGCGCTTGATTTTTGCATGCTCCCGGCGATGAGACTTGAGGTGCTCAGCACCCGCCCGGATGCACGTCCTCCACTTAGGGCGGTCTTTGGCCAGGGACTCCCAAGTGTCAGTGGGGATGTTGCACTTTATCTGGGAGGCTTTGAGGGTGTCCTTGTAACATTTCCTCTGCCCACCTTTGGCTCGCTTGCCGTGAAGGAGTTCTGAGTAGAGCGCTTGCTTTGGGAGCCTTGTGTCTGGCATGCAAACAATGTGGCCTGCCAGCGGAACTGATCAAGTGTGGTCAGTGCACCAGGATGTTGGCCTGGTCGAGGACGCTAATGTTGGTGCGTCTGTCCTCCCAGGGGATTTGTAGGATCTTGCAGAGACAACGTTGGTGGTATTTTTTCAGCGACTTGAGGTGTCTACTGTATATGGTCCATGTCTCTGAGCCATACATCTCGAACAACCCAGCAAAAGCCAACAAGTCTTAGCCAAAGTCCCAATTGCAAGTGCTGCCTGCCCCAGCCGAAGTCCCTTACCCCAGCGCAAGTGCATGACCTTACCACCTCCCCGTTCCCCCCCCCCCCCCCCACCCCCCGCTATCCGTTTATTGGGTATGAAGTGAATAGTGACAGTGTTGTGACTTCTGGATTTCATCCACTCCAACGATGTCCCTTGTAACACATGCACCGAGCTTTCTGAGAAATCAGGTGTGGGTGTAAAGGGGGTTGGAAGAACATGAGCTGTCTTCCCTGAGTTCCCTCTCTCACCTCCAATCCTCCCCACCTGTGTCCCTCTCTTCTCCCCCAATGCATCTCTCTCTCTCCCCCACCCTAGGCTCTCTTGCACTCTCCCCCCCCCTCTCCCAGGCTCTCTCTTTCTCCCCCCCCCCCCCCCCCCACCGCCCCAAAGGCTCTCTCTCCTTCCCTCGGCTGCCTGCTGCTGCCGCCACCTCTCTCGCCGCTGCGGCTCAGCGGGAGGCTCGGGGCTCGGAGCTCGGCAGTTTGTGGCTCAGTTGGACAACATGAACGTTCAGAATGAACGTTTTTGGGGCCCCACTTCGAGTTGAGGGGCTGGGGGCGGTGTCGGGAGTGGTTAGTGCAAATAGTTACTCATGTTAAACATAGGAACAGGAGTAGGCCAATCAGCCCTTCGAGCCTGTTCCATTATCATGGCTGATCTGTAACTTAATTCCATTTACCGCCTTGGTTCCATAGCCCTTCGTACCCCTACCTGATAAAAAAATCTATCAATCTCAGTGTTGACATTTTTAATTGATCGAGCCTCAACAGCTTTGAGGGGGTGAGAGTTCCACGTTTCCACTACCTTTTGTGTGAGGAAGTGGTTCCTGAGGACTGCAGGAAGATATCAATGTACTGGTCAGGTGGGCAAATGGAATTCAATCTGGATAAGTGTGAGGTAATGCATTTCGGGAGGTCAAACAAGGTAAGGGAATACACATTAAATGGTACGACACTGAAAAGTGTAGAGGTACAAAGGGACCTTGGAGTGCAGGTTCACAGATCCCTGAAGGTAGCAGGCCAGGTAGATAAGGTGGTTAAGAAGGCATACGGAATACTTGCCTTTATTAGTCGAGACATGGAATATAAGAGCAAGGAAGTTAAGCTTGCACTGTATAAAACACTGGTTAGGCCTCAGTTACGGTACTATGTGCAGTTCTGGTCACATTACAGGAAAGATGTGATTGCACTGGACAAGATGCAGAGGAGATTTACAAGAATGTGGCATGGACTGGAGAATTTTGGCTATGAGGAAAGATTGGAGATGCTGGGTCTATTTTCTTTGAAACAGAGGAAACTAAGGGGGGACCTGATTGAGATGTATAAAATTATGAGGGGCCTGGATAGAGTGGATAGGAAGGACCTGTTTCACTTGGCAGAAAGGTCAACAACCAGGGGGCATAGATTTAAAGTAATTGTGGGGAGGTTTAGAGGGGATTTGAGGGGAATGTTTTTCACCCAGAGGCTGGTGGGGGTCTGAAACTCACTGCCTGAAAGAGTGGTAGAGGCAGAAACCCTCACCACATTTAAAAAGTACTTGGATGTGCACTTGAAGTGCTGTAACCTACAGGGCTATGGATCACGAGCTGGAAAGTGGGATTAGGCTGGATAGCTCTTTATCGGCCGGTGTGGACACGATGGGTCAAAATTGCCTCCTTCCGTGCTGTAAATTTCTATGATTCTATGATGTCAAAAGTTGCCTTCATTTCAATGCACTTCAATTTTTTTTGAACAGTCACAGGCACCTTGTCACATGCCTTCTGGAAGTCCATATAAATAACATCCATAGATACTCGCTTATCTACCATTTTAGTAATTTCCTCAAAAAATCAACTAGGTCAGTTAGACATTACAAATCTATGCTGACTCGCTCTGATCAGTTTGCATTTGTCCAAATGCTGACACTCTGTCCCTAATGACAGATTCTAGTAACTTCCCCAAAGTTGTTGCATTATGAGTCACAAATTCCTTATAATTACTTAATTGCTATTTATATTACTAATGCATTCATGTTCAATTTTCCCATGTCTTCAGTTTGTGTGAACATATTATGACTAAATTATGATGGTTTCAAGAACATAAGAACAGAAGACTTAGGAGCAGGAGTAGGCCATATGGCCCCTTGAGTCTGTTCCACCATTCAATAAGATTATGGCTGATCTTCGACCTCAACTCCACTTTCCTGCCTGATCCCCATATCTCTTGATTCCCTTAGAGTCCAAAGATCTATCGACTCAGTCTTGAATATACTCAATGACTGAGCATCCACAGCCCTTTGAGGTAGAGAATTCTAAAGTTTCACAATTCTCTGAGTGAAGAAATTCCTCCTCATCTCAGCCCTGAATGGCCAACCCCTTATCCTGAGACTAGTTCTAGACTCTCCAGCCAGAGGAAACATCCTCTCAGCATCTACCCTGTCAAGCCCTTTCAGAATCTTACATGGTTCAATGAGATCACCTCTCATTCTTCTAAACTCCAGAGAGTATAAGTTCTTTCTACTCAATCTCTCCTCACAGGACAACCCTCTCATCCCAGGAATCAATCTAATGAGCCATTAAGCATTTGTCAAGTTAACCATATAAATTTGCTATCTAACAGGAATTAGGTTACCTTATATATTGCAAAAGAAATCACTGACAAATTGATTTGATTGCATTTGTACAAAAATAGGGAAAAAATTATTGTTATGGGATATATTACCCCTCTCTGCTATTTAATGAAGATGTTGATCTGTTTATACTGAGTTGGCACCTCCATTGAAATAACAGAGGAACTCGATACAATAACATCGCTGAAGATTATTTCCAGGCTTATAAAACATTGCAAAATAGTAGCATTTCTTTGAGAAAAATGTAACATTTTGAACTCCAAATAAAGGTGTACCACATTTACTTCCAGTTTATTCAGACATTTTTAATGAAGATGTATTCATTTATTTTGTACATTCTTTCTACTAAATGCTGCTTTTGGAAATGTTAGTTCCTAGAAAATGCCTGTTTATCTTCAATGGTATATGAGAAATTATGTTTATTTGATTTGACCTCTTTTTCTAAAATAACAAATATATGTGGGGCTGGATTTTGATTAGCCTTTCCGCTGCGTTTTTCGGCGGTATTCCTCTCTTCCATTGATAAACCACCCGGTGGTAATTTTATTAAAGTGTTCTGCCGGCGGTTTTGAAATACCGCTGGGGAGCGGACCGCCGGTGTGCAACACTGAAAAAAACGCTTCAGCCCGAGTTTGGTGGTAGTGGTGATCCGTAGCTGTGGGGGGGAAAAAAACGCTGAAGAGAAACCAGCCGGAGCAGCCCTTCAATCGGCGGTAGGTATGAAACCCTGCAAAAAAAGTAAGGTTTAAAAAAATTCTTTTGCAGCGATGCACTGGAAAAGGGTCCAGTGAATGTTTTCTGATTTTTTTATATTTTGTTTTTTTGAAAAATATTGTTTGTGTTTTCCCCTCTCTCTAGGCCCAACTCGTAGACTCAGACTAAATTTGACCAGGATCGCATTTTCCGCCAAGAATCTACGTGGAACACCGGGTGGATTTTTTGGGGGACCTATTATCGAGTAATTACTGATTCCATTAAATCACAGGTAGAACTTTGAGTAATTAATTCCAGTTATAGGAAATTATATCTAAAAAATGATCTAGAAATAGCAGCAAACACAAGATTATTATTTTTCAATGTGGTTATTAAGCACTAAAAGGGTTTGTGAATGGCCCCATGTTCCTCTTTACACTGATACAAACTTGGACAACAATTTGAATAAGTTACCTCTGGAAAGCAGAGACTACAAAGCAGGTCCACATTTAACACCATTTATTATTATTGTTATTGTTTACAGTATGCATTGCTTAACATTACAGATTTCTCACCTATCTGAGATTCTATGAGTAAATTCAGCTTCAGTTTCATTTTACATAGGATTACATAGGATATGCAACACAGAAACAGGCCATTCAGCCCAACCAGTCGGCATGACCCTCGATTCCCTTCTTTCTCATACACTTATCTAATCTCCCCTTAAATGCATCGATCCTATTTGCTTCAACCAATCCCTGTGATAGTGAGTTCCATATTCTCACTGCTCTCTAGGTAAAGAAGTACCTTCTGAATTCCCTGTTTGATTTCTTGGGGACTATCTTATATTGATGACCTCTAGTTTTGCTCTTCCCCATAAGTGGAAACACTCTCTCTGTATCTATTCTATCAAAACTTTTCATAATTTTAAAGATTTCTATTAGGTCAACCCTCAGCCTTCAGTTTTCAAGAGAAAAGAGACCCAGCCTTTTTATGCTTTCTTGATAGGTATACCCTTTCAGTTCCTTGTAAATCTGATTTAACTGTGACGATTCTACCATGTATGATACTAAGGCAATCAAGAGATATGAGGATTGGGCAGGAAAGTGGAGTTGAGATTGAAGATCAGCCATGATCTTATAGAATGGCAGAGGGACCAAGTGGCCTGCTCCTGTTCCTATTTCTTATGTTCAGAAGTTGAAAGGTAATGTACAATTAACCGCCTGATACAGACTAACAATAGGCCAGAATTTACTGGGATAATGCACATACCATTATTAGTGTTTAAAATAAGCAGCAACCTGTGGTGAGGAAGAGATACGCCGTAAGTTGCGAAAGACCACATTGATTGCTGGACGATCAGCGTCGCTCTGACGTTAGCCTCGCAAAAACGAGAGCTCACGTCAACCTCCCCATGAGTTTCAAGAAATTGCTGCATTTCTGCAGTTAAAACAAATTAAACTGACCTCAGAAAGTTAGGGCTGATATTTAACAACTTAAGGACATTTTAAATGATGAGATTTATGTTCCTACAATGGCACTCAACCTCTCCAGCCCAGAAAGGGAACAATTGAAAATATGGCGCTTCATTCTTGCAGGCAATAAATTGTTCCTGGAGCTTTTTAATATTTACAATTCTTACTTATTCCTTCTGTCCCTTTTTCCTCTCTTTCTTAATCCAATTTTTCTTTTGCTGTCCTTATTTCTCTCTTTGTACCTAATCTGACTCGAATTAACCCTATTTCCTGCTCCGTCATTCCTCTGTTTCCTTCTCTATCCATAATCTCGTAATCTCATTGGTTAAGGAGATAGATTGTTGGTCCTGTTGTTCACCAAGGTCGCAGATTCCCTGTTGCCTATTGTCATGCTGTTTAAAAACTCCCACTTCCAGCAATTTGGGGCACAAAAATTTTTTGAGCTGTGAAATGTGAGAGGAAAAAAATCTTAACAACCAGGCACGTCACAAGCTGCCTCACACAGGCACAATCTTGGCCAACATGGCAGTAGGAGCTCATCCTGGTTTGGGCAGATCTGTGGGTTCTATTACAGTGTGCAGAAGAGACTGTATTTCTTTAATTACAGTGACATTTATATCATTAAAACGTTCAACAGAAAACACAACAGAAGATTTTCCCACAAACTGACAGCAGCCAAACACAAGACGCATTGTAGCCTTTCAATTTATTGCTGGGCTCCAACAACACTGCCTCTGTGTAATTGTTTCAAGGTGTCCTCCCTCCCGGCACCCCTCACCCTCCCAGTTATAATCCCATAAGCAAAACATGGCGGTTAGGAGCAAATCAAACTGCAGCACCTGTAAAATAGAGAAAATAGCTCCAAAATTTGGAAAGTAAATACTTTGGTCTGTCAGTGTCCTAAAGCATATCATTACAAGTCACATTAAGAAAATAAAATGCACCAAATAATTTTGGAGTAATTCATGACACAAGCATAACTTCTGATCATGTAAATTGCGGCTTGGGAATTCAGCACAGCATAATGGACAAACCTCTTCTTTCATATGCTGCTGTACATATTGCTCAACAAAATTTGAAGAGAATATTAATGAGACCCAATGATTTGAATCCTTATTACTTCCGAAGGTTTGCTCCAATGCGCTATTTTTGTAGCAAACAATATCTGTAGTTACAGAGGAAAATCGAAGCATTTAAATTATAATCATACAGAGATTAATTTACAAAGGGAATTGCTGCTAAATGTTTAACAGGAGACCATCGCTCTGAATGTGTTCAGTTGCTGTATTCTGGAGATAAGGAGCAAAGCCAGGAAAGGCAGCAAGTGGGCAGCTGGACCACTACATTCAATGAGAATGTGGTATTTCTATACATTTCAGAAATATTTCCCAGGGATTTTATTATTATCTGTACGTTATTCTTTGTTTTCTTTTTCAATTTTTGCAGAAAATTGAATTAATTCCTGCATAAAGCACAATAATCAAATCCAGGTTCACTAGACCTGCGACCTGTTCATCCAGCAACACATCCAAAGCACTACCCAGATTTTATTTCCCTCACACTTCAGCTCAAAAAAAATTTGCGCCCCAAATAGTTATAAAGTGGGCGTTGTTAACAGTAGTGATGGGTAACAGGGCATCTTGGACCTTGGTGAACAACAGGACCAAGAGTCTATCTCCTTAACCAATGAGATTACGGATCGAGAAAGAAACAGAGGAAGAGCACTATGCTCTACCCAGTCTGCTACTTACATAAGCGAGGAATAATAAACTTTGGGACCACTATCTCACTCTCTATGATTCTTCAATCATCAAATATATGATTCATAACAAGATGCCAGAAATAGGTCTGTTGTTCAAAAAGAAAGAAAGATTTGCATTTATATAGCGTCTTTCACGACCACCGGACATCCCAAAACACTTTACAGCCAATTAAGTACTTTTTGAAGTGCAGTCACTGTTGTAATGTGGGAAACGTGACAGCCAATCTGCACACAGCAAGCTTCAAGTTGATAAAGCTGTTTAAAAAGGCATACAGGATCCTTGGCTTTATAAATAGAGGCATGGAGTACTTTGCTTTGTCCTGACACCTTCAAAGTTTGTGACCTCCAGGTCTCTCTATTCCTGCACCCACTTTAAAATTAGACCATTTAGTTTATATTGCTTCTCTTCTCTGTTCAAAATACATCGATTCAATCTTTTCTCCGTTAAATTTCATCTGCCTTGTGTCTGCCTATTTCACCAGTCTAGGTTCTCCTGAAGTCTGATATTATCCTCCTCACTGTTTACTACATTTCCAAGCTTTGTGCTGTCTGCTTTATATTCTGCCTTTTTTCCACTTTCTCTCTCTCAAGTGTCAGCTTCACTCAGATGCTGCCTGACCCACTGAGATCTCCAGCATTTTCTGTTTTTATCTCAGTTGGAAGTATTCTTGGCTCTGAGTCCAAAGATTATGGTTTCAAACTCCACAACAGACTTAAGCACATAATGTAGGCTGAAAATCCAGGGCAGTGCTGAGGGACTACAACATTGTGTTGTCTCTAATGATAGGAGTATTAAGGTTTTGGATACCAGATAATCAAGCTCACAACAACATTTTGGGGGAGAAATTGGGTGCCTTTGCACCTCCCATTAGTGCCCCTGGGACACAAATGGCTTTGCGATCGAATGCGGCGCTGACATCAACTCCTGCCATATTGGGTGGGAGTTTTGCGGCGGCTCTACGGCTGTGTGCCCAGGGATGGATGTGAATGGGAGTAGGGGGCCCATGGCCAGGGGCAGTACCTTGGCCATGGGCCCCCTACTCCCATTCACATCCTGCAGTAAATGACATTAGTGAGCTTAGTCACAGGGCACTATACTGAGTATGCATCTGGTCAAGATCAGGTCAGGACTGCATCTCAGGTTTCCAAACAATCAAACAGATACCTTGATGAAACCCTGTATAAACAGTAAACAACAACGCTTTAATAAAAACAATCTTTACTTTTTTAAACTAAATCGGCAATGACAACAATTTAGAACAAGACAGCGCAATTTTTTTGGAGAACTATCATTTGTCATTTGCATTACATTTTCTCCACAGAGGCAACTACAAGTATAACATTACATTAGTCTTATCCTAGATTTTTGTCGGTTAAACTCATCAATGATTTTCGAGAAGTCAAGTCCTCTCAGCACTTCGCTTTCGATGCTCATGATTGAAAGTCGATCTTGTCTCATTCGGTTTCTGACCTCTTCCCTGATACGTTTTAGTTTCGAGAAGGACCGCTCGCCACTGCAATTTGATACCATCATCAACAGATATATCTGAAGAGCTACTTCAATGTTAGAAAAGGTTTGGGTGAGGGCGTGTGACTGGAGGAATTGGTACATTTTCAGCTCTGCTGACTTAGTTTGTATGACACAAATTGAGATCTGAACCTAGGTTGAGGATGCCACCAAGCTAGAAAACTGGATGAATTCACTTTCAATCATAGGTTCCAGATCTTTGGGATAGGAGCAGGCAAGATTTGCTGTGGCCTGCTTGATCTCATGAGTCGAGAGAGCGGCTAGCTTGGACAGGAATCCAAACTTACAGTTGATTTCCTTGTATGCTTCAAGATGGTGTTTCAAGGTACTGATTAGTTGATCAATGATGACAAGGGACACTTCAGTTTTGAATTTCTCCTTGGGTTTTCACAGTGTTTGCAGTATCTCCATTGTCATTGCCGCGGTTGCATACCCAGATGCGCCTCTGAACTGAATTGTACTCGTTGTGACCATACAGTTTAATCCCGAGGTCTCCGAAGTACTCAAACTCTATCCGCTGGGTCTTCACAAAATCGACAAGGGACTCGAGTAAGGACACCATGATATTCAGATTCAAAACGGTCTCTTGAAGCGAGAGATTGTTTGGGTGAAGCTTCAAGATTGTGTTTCAAATAACAATGAGAATAGCTGAATCCAGTTTTCTCAGTTTGTCGAGGATCAACTGAGCTTCATTTCAGCATTCAACTTTCTGTTCCACTTCAGTTGCCAGGGATTCCAATACTTCGCATATGGGAGTGTAACCTTTGAGCAGGGCTGACACTACTTCATACCTTGCTGACTATCGAGTAGCAGAAAGCTGTTTGACAACAGACAGCCCTAAAGGCTTTAGTTTTGCATAAAGCAGTTACCAGCGATAAGTCGATGCAGAGAGAAAAGTGTACAACTTTTGTACAACGTCAAAAAATCTGACAATCACTGGGCTGCATTCAGCACTGTTTTTCCCCCCAGGGTTGAGTGAATGAGCTGTGCATGGTATAAACGTCGCGTATGGGCATTGCTCTTTGATGATGGTTTGGACACCAATGTATTTCCCACTCATATTTGAAGCATTATCATAAGATTGCCCATGACAATTTTGTATGTCGATCCCGTTCTCATCCAGAAAGGCCAGTATTCTGTTATTTCTTGTCCAGTATGATCGATTATCAGCAAGAACTTTAGGAACCTTTCCTCAGGACCAGTCGGTAGAACATAGCGGAGACAAATGTCAGCTGATCTGAGTGTGTGACATCTGGCATTGAATCAACAGATATTGAATAGAACTTCGCTAATTTCAATTCCTGGATAATCATCTCAAGTACTTTGCCACCCATCAGACTAATCAGTTCTTCACAAGTGGTGGAAGACAAGTATGAAGTATGCCCCTTGCTTTTGTTGGCGAACCGCTTGATGTGTTCAGCAAGAAATGCATCATAGTTTGCAAGAACTTCCAACACACCCAGATAATTACCATTATTTGGAGACCCAATGATTTCGTCTCTGCCTAGCAATAAAAGACCTAATTCACAGAGAAATGTTATCACATAGACAGCCTGCTCCAGCACCTTGCCCCAGTACTGCCGTTCATTTTCAAACTGGAAGACAGACAATATGACCATCCACACAACCAGTACCTGCTTGTCTAGTGCACATTACTATCATGGCTTCTCTATGCTGGTGGCTGTTTACATGAGATGAAATTCTCTCATCTCCATGCTTCCAATCATTAAACCCATGAGTAAAGTGGCTACTTGTTTGTGCTGTGACCTTGCATGCAAAGTAGTATACTCTACCGTTTGAAGGTGAATAACAGAACTACGTTCACTCCACACCTTCCCCTGTCAGCGGGTGCACACGTGTGAAGAAGGACTTCGAGCAGTATCGGCGACATCCTTCCTTGGCATGAATCACGCCAGACTTTTGGAAGTCTTTATCACAGTTTCGCAGTCCTCACTACCTTTTGCAATCCAATGACTTTGCCCAAGAGTGAGGCCCATACAGGGTTGGATTAAGGGTAAGGGTAAACAGTATTGACATAAGTGACGTAGCACGAGCAGAGCAAAGCCGCGAGGGCTCAGACTTGATGTATCAGACACTTGATGCATTTTTGCTAGAGATGCATTCTACACACAAATCGGGGCGAAAAAAAAGAAAAGAGCACCAGCTACACAAGGAGCAAAAGGAACGAGAAGTAGCTAAACTGCTGAAACTAGATAATTTTTTCCAACTAAAAACTCAAGATTATGAAGATGAAGGCCAAGATGACGCTGTGCAGTCAACTTCAACAACGAAACCACTAGTGGCACCAGACCCGGAGTTGGCCGAGTTGGAGCTCCAAGTCCAAAAAGTTGGAGAAGATGAAAACCAACTGGCGCATACTGAGCTGAAAGAGGCGCAACTTATGAGTGACATTGGGCTGTGGGGAGACACTATCTTCTGATCGCACGGGATCACCGCTGCTTTGGTGGTCCAGGTCAGTCCCTTTTTAGATTGCAGCGATAGCCCTTCCCTTTAAGGGAGGGAAGGATACTTTGTAAGCGGCAGCACCCAGTGTGCAGCACAGTTTAGGTCTCCGCCCCGCCTGCTGCCAGTAGCGCTCCAAGAAGGAAATGGGGCGCTTGATTTTGCACTCCACTTCCTTCTTGGAGTGCAAACGGCAAATTTTTTTAAAGTTTGAAATTGTTTCTTTCGAATTTTTTTTAATTAGTGCCCCAAACAGGGTGATATTGAATTTCTGTCCTTGCTTTATAAGACATTTTTAATAGCACCACAAAATACAGAAACTATACTATTACCAATCTGCAGAACAAAAGTATAGTGGCTTCAGTCTGTTCTGCCAGACCCCAGCTATGCCATCTATTTGGTGCTTATTGTGCTCGCTGAACTACATTGGCTTCTGGACCAAAAACACCTCTTTTAAAATTTTCATCCTTGTTTTCAAATCTCTCCCTGGCCTCACCCCTTCCTATTTCTGTAACCTACATCCCTACAACCTTCTGAGCTATCTGCGCATCTCGATTCTGGCATTTTGAATATCCCCGATTTTAATCGTTCCACCATTGGTGGCTGTGCCTTCAGCTGCCTAGGCCCTAAGGTATAGAATTCCCTCCCTAACTCTCTCCACCACTCTACCTCTCTTTCCTCCTTTAAGACACTCCTTAACACTTGCCTCTTTGACCAAGCTTTTGGTCACCTGTCCTAATATCTCATAAGAACATAAGAAATAGGAGCAGAAGGCCATTTGGCCCCTCAAGCCTGCTCCGCCATTTAAAAAGATCATGGTTGATCTGATCATGGACTCAACGCCACCTCCTTCCCCGCTCCCCATAACCCTTTATTCCCTTATCTCCTTTTATTGCTCAATGTCAAATTCTGTTCAATAACATTCCTGTGAAGCACCTTGGGACATTTTACTATGTTAAAGGTCCTATATAAATGCAAGTTGTTATTTTTTACATTTCAGGAAATGTAGTTGTCTTTATTTGTCTGTAGACCCCCTCTTCATCTTTTGCTTACTCATGGGAATGTTTGTATATCTGTGTGTTACTTCCCAACTGTAATGTATTTGCTTCATGGGTTTCTTGCTTAAGTATTCAGAGCAACACATTGCTATTAAGAACTAATTGGTTTATTAGCAAAAGTTTAACAATGACACTGCACTGCAGCAGTTCATCCACCAGGCTCACAACCACCCGCCTCATCATGGCTCCCCCGAGCCCAACTGGCTGGGGTTTTATTAAGTCTTGTGAACATCACGTGACAGGCTAAGTCACTCCTAACTCAACAGCTCTGCAAACCTGTGAGCATACTCACTGGTGCATACATTATACCAACCACATTGTCTTTGTTTAAGACCGAGACATTACCCCTTACAGTATCAGCGTGTCATCCTATATCTTCCAATTATATCCCAAATGTTAACTTTCCACTATAGCACATCCCCTTTCTATACAATTGTAATATATTTCCTATTAAAATTCAAACGAGGCCCTAACGTGAAAATGGTTGATGCCACCCTCCCAACTTTTCGCCCATTTTGGGCTGAAGATATAAACCCCTCCTGTGTCTTGCAGAATTTAAAACCACCACC
Source organism: Pristiophorus japonicus (assembly GCF_044704955.1). Classification (NCBI taxonomy): domain Eukaryota; kingdom Metazoa; phylum Chordata; class Chondrichthyes; family Pristiophoridae; genus Pristiophorus; species Pristiophorus japonicus. The sequence goes on along the minus strand of NC_091990.1, from coordinate 124,636,776 downwards.
ACAGTTTGTCCTAAAAATTCCAGAGCACTGGAAAACTCCTGCAGTTAACGGCCACCGAAATTGAAGTGCTGACAGCACCAGTATATTGGTGATGCTTGCTAATTAACATTAGTGCAGCATGAAACTTATTATGTAAGGCCAATTTTCGGGTGGTAATCTCAGCAGGAGGCCCAAATGCAGCATGGCCATAGTGTCATTGCAGCAAAAACAGCCTTCTCTTAAAGCAAGGCTGTCATTTTATAAAACAGTGTCAGTCCCTTAAAGGGGAACTGCCTTCTAAAATGAAAACATAAACATGATTTAAAAATAGTCCGTTTTTAGCCCTCAGAGCTCAACTGCCTTCTGAAAAAAATACTTTAAAAAAAATTCCCAAATGGCAGTCTTCAGCTCTTAAAGCTGAATTGCTTTCCACACCTAAAAAAAATGGGAAAATTGCTTCAGCACTAACACAAATGGCTCAGCAAGTCAGGGAAAGGGCACCCAGGGTCTCACACTCAGTACTTCAGCTTTGTGCAGGGAGCCAGGAGGTCCTCCAGAAAGAAAGATGTGGGACCAATCACCAAGACCATCACTGCCAGCAGTGATGTCCCCACGACCTGACTCCAGTGCCCAAAGAAGCTTTATAACCTCAGACCAGTGGTCAAGGTCAGTGAATGCATATTCTCCTACCAACTGCACAACTAGCCTCACACACTGCTCAAGGCATGACCTCATGTCCTCAATCACTCATCTATCAACAATCTGTACCAAATACAAGGCATACCTCCCATTCCTAGCTTCACCTCGCCCCCTTGGAAGAGATGGTGCTGATCATTCTTGGAAGGGGCATGGCTGAGCACTTGGCCTGTTGCAGGGCTGAAAAGATACAAAATGCTGGTATCCTCATACGTTATTCTCCTTCTTGAATGCATCTCTTGCTTTCCTGCCGTTCCCTCACCACAACTCCACCCTTGTACCTTCCTCATTTCACACACCTAAGAAATGCAGCCTGCCCAGCCAGTGTGTGACCAAGAAGATGGAAAGGAGAGTGAAGAAGAATAAGAAGAAAAAGAAACACCGTCACTTGATTTCATACTCCCAGCTACCAGCTCCTCAAGGTCAACCTGAATGTCCAACCTGAATGCAGTGTCCCCATTGAAAGTCAGCAACCTTCCAGCAGCCAAGCTGCAGCCACTGGGGTAGCACTGTGCGACATCAGTAGGTTAGGCAGAGGCACACACAAGACAGTCACTAAGGGAATGCATAAGGGTGATTTAGTTGATTTCTTGATTTCATTTGGATGGGTAGATGTATAAAGTTGGATCGGAAAGTTTGCTTTGCGGTGGCTTTTATTTCAGCATTGTGGCCAAGAGCACGCTGTGATGGTCAGTAACAGAGAGATGGTAAGGTGAGACAAATGTTGAAAGGGGAATTGGGTTGTAGTCACTGGGGCCGCAGGCGGATGATTCTATCCCGGATATCACAGCTAGAAAGGGTCTGTCTGGGATGCATCCTTCCTTCTGCTCTTCCTTTGCTGCACCGTCCACTTCTGCGCTTCCTCTTCTGCTTCCTTCTCTTCTGCTTCCTCCTCTTCTTCTCTTCCTCTGCTGCATCTTCCTCTTCTATGTCTTCTGGTTCCCTCTGCGAGCGGATTCTGGAAATCTTCTGTCACCTCAGAGGCCTTCTTTTACCATCCGAGGCCTTGCAAGCATCCAACAGTACTCCCTGCACACTTTAAAAACTTTCAACACCTCTTGCACCAATCCACTATTTCAATAAAATATAAAAAGTCCAGTGAAAAAGCTCAAATACAAACTTACCTGAAAGATGTTTGTGTTCCTTTAAGAAGTGCTGACAGCATCTCCATCAGTCTGCTGCATGCTCGCTTTTCAGAGCAAGCTTAGGACATAGAAACATAGAAAATAGGTGCAGGAGTAGGCCATTCAGCCCTTCGAGCCTGCACCGCCATTCAACAAGATCAAGGCTGATCACCCACCCCAGCACCTCCCCCCCACGCCCCCTCCACACCCACCGACCCCCCAGCCGCAAGGACCACATCCAACTCCCTCCCGAACACATCCAATGAACTGGCATCAACAACCCCACAGGCCAACAACTCCCCGAGTGAAGAAGTCTCTCCCCATCCCATCCACAAACAGCCCACCCCCCATCCCAAGAGCGTGTCCCCACTCCCCCACCCCCCGCCTCCGGACCCACCCAACACCGGGAACATTCCTCCCGCACCCAACCCGCCCCGTCCCGTCAGAATCCTTTACAAATGCCAAACACCCCCGGATGTCGAGCCCCCAGCTCCGGCCACCCCGGAGCCACGCCCCCGCGACGCCAACCACACCAGATCCACCATAAGAACATAAGAATTAGGAACAGGAGTAGGCCATCCAGCCCCCCGAGTCTGCTCCGCCATTCAACAAGATCATGGCTGATCTGGCCGTGGACTCAGCTCCACTTACCCGCCCGCTCCCCATAATCCTTAATTCCCTTATTGGTTAAAAATCTATCTATTTGTGACTTGAATACATTCAATGAGCTAGCCTCAACTGCTTCCTTGGGCAGAGAATTCCACAGATTCACAACCCTCTGGGAGAAGAAATTCCTTCTCAACTCGGTTTTAAATTGGCTCCCCCGTATTTTGAGGCTGTGCCCCTTAGTTCTAGTCTCCCCGACCAGTGGAAAAAACCTCTCTGCCTCTATCTTGTCTATCCCTTTCATTATTTTAAATGTTTCTTTAAGATCACCCCTCATCCTTCTGAACTCCAACGAGTAAAGACCCAGTCTACTCAATCTATCATCATAAGGTAACCCCCTCATCTCCGGAATCAGCCTAGTGAATCGTCTCTGTACCCCCTCCAAAGCTAGTATATCCTTCCTTAAGTAAGGTGACCAAAACTGCACGCAGTACTCCAGGTGCGGCCTTACCAATACCCTGTACAGTTGCAGAAGGACCTCTCTGCTTTTGTACTCCATCCCTCTCGCAATAAAGGCCAACGTTCCATTCGCCTTCCTGATTACCTGCTGCCCCTGCAAACTAACTTTTTGGGATTCATGCACAAGGACCCCCAGGTCCCTCTGCACCGCAGCATGTTGTAATTTCTCCCCATTCAAATAATATTCCCTTTTACTGTTTTTTTTCCCAAGGTGGATGACCTCACACTTTCCGACATTGTATTCCATCTGCCAAACCTTAGCCCATTCGCTTAACCTATCTAAATCCCTCTGCAGCCTCTCTGTGTCCTCTACACAACCCGCTTTCCCACTAACCAACCGCCATCTGCGCAGTCAACCCGTCCACCCCACTCTAAACACTCCCCGCACCGAGGCACAGAGCCCCAGGCCCGCCCCTCCAACACACTTCGCCCCCCCCAGACCTCCGCTGTAGTGTGGCCCATCCTGTTCCCCGCCCTGGGTTTCTCCGCCCCCCACCTCCACCACTCTCCCCTCCATCCCCCGCCCCCGTCTCCCCTCCACTTCCCTCTGCCTCCCCGCACAGGCTCCCATCTTGGGGGCGGTAACCTTCTGGGGCCGGGAATTTTAGCCCCCAGCGTGGAAGTCCTGCTCTCGCCACAGAATTGGCCTTACCACCCCTCAATGGAAGCGGAGTGCAATTTTCCACACTCCACTTCTGTGGTGTATCTAGCACAAATCACTGACTCCACACGGTCTGGTATAAATCTAACTGCTGTGACCTTCGTCCTTTATTGTTCAGCTCCAGATGCTTCTCAGGTGTGGTGGTCAGCCTTATATAGTGCCTGTTCGAGGTACTTCCAGGTTTCCCACCACAGCGCCCTCTGTGGTGTGGCATAGTGCTTACATTATATTTAAGGTACTGGGACGATACACACATCATTACATAACATCACACTTGTCCAACGGAAGGCAGGTAACTCTTTTTGGAGTTCATCTGCAAAACAAAAAAAACATTAAACGGTGCCACCCTACCTGGGTGACACTCCAGACATTTACAAGGCCCTTTTTTTTTTTTCCCCCCCCCTTTTTTTTGGTTTTTTTTTTGTGTTTTTCTTTTTTTGGTTTTTTTTTTGGGGCACTAAAATCACAATTTTCCCCAGTGCCCCCTATAAAAGGGAAGGGGGACACTAAAAGCACCGGCAATTAAAACAAAATAAACTTTAAAACGTAAAATCAAATTAAAATTTGGTTGCCGGGCGTGATGATGCACTCCAGTCCCTCCGGTGCCCACCTCTCGCGGAAGGCCGCGAGCGTACCGGTGGACACCGCGTGCTCCATCTCCAAGGACACCCTGGACCGGATGTAAGAGCGGAAGAGAGGCAGGCAGTCAGGTTGAACGACCCCCTCGAACGCCCGCTGCCTGGACCGGCTGATGGCACCCTTGGCCGTGCCCAGGAGCAGTCCTACGAGGAGGCCTTCGGACCTACCCGCTCCCCTCCGCACAGGGTGCCCAAAGATCAGGAGAGTGGGACTGAAGTGCAGCCAGAATTTCAGGAGCAGCCCCTTCAAATAATAAAACAGGGGCTGCAACCTTGTGCATTCCATAAAAACATGGAACACGGACTCCTCCAGACCGCAGAAATTGCAGGCGGCCTGGGAGTCCGTGAACCGGCTTAAAAATTTGTTGCACGGCACTGCTCCGTGCACCACCCTCCAGGCCAAGTCCCCGATGAATAGTGGGAGGACCCCTGCGTAGAGTGCCCTCCATCGGGGACCCCCGCCTCCTCCGGTCGGAAGGCAGGTAGGCATGGACAGCGCGTTAGTGTGGTACATATTATCTGGTACATTAACTAGTTATTGACTGGTAACGGATCCTTGATTCCCTTATTAGCCCTTATCATTAATTGTACTTCATCCATTATTTTACACAAATACAGTGGCCATTCAGCATTAAAAAATTAATTCTTATTGTAAATTTGCCATCTCACATTAACATAGCTCATTTTAGACTCGCTCTGCCTTACAGAAGTCCTTTGTGGGGATCACCTCTTGGTAAGGCCCTTTTAAGACTCCCGGGTGCATTTCCTTTTTAAGGCGCCATCGTGGATGCAGGAGGATTCCACGAGGCTTCTCCTTGGGTGCCGCCATCTTTGATGCTCTGCTGCTCTGAACACGATGCCGCCACCATCTTCTTCTCCGCCGCTCCGGATGCCCTCCGCCGTCGCAGCCTCCGCTCCCCTCTACTGCCACCTGACTTGCCGCCTCTCCTGCGGCCGTCGTGGCCTCTCCAGCGGCCGCACTTGCCGCCTCCCCCGCGGCCTCAGTAGCAGCCTCCCATGCAGCCGCCATGGCCGTCGACCTCCAGCTGCTGCCGCCGCCCAACGGCAACTTCCTCATCGGGGCTCTTCCGATCCGCCGGCCATCCTGGATCCCTCGCACCCTGTTGGCTCACAGCCCCCCTCCCCCCCACTAGGCCCGCCTCTGCAGGGCTGCTTGCCTGTGGTGGCTGAGGCTGCAGGATCTCTGTGTGAGGTCCGGGCCTGGGGCTTGCCTGTGGGTGGATTGAGGCTGCAGCTCCAGCATGGTCGGCGCTGCTCTCTGGGGACCCGGGGCACGGCAGCACCCCGGAGAGCAGCTGCCTGTGGAGTGGTGAAGTCTTCCCAGCTCCCACGGAGCGTCCCCATCCACCTCCAGCCAAGGAGTGTCAGCCCATCGCCTGCAACGACCCACAAAGGTAACCCGTGCATCTCGTCCCCGTGGGATACCTGCACCTCCGCTCTGCCAAGAACAGGTATTAGTTCCCTGGTGTAGGTACGCAGCTTCGCCGTGACCTGGACCAGCTTGGGTCGTGCAGCTGGGTTAATCCACAGTTTATCAAAAGTTCTCCGACTCATCAACGACGGACCCGAGCCCGTGTCCACTTCCATACTCACTGGGACTCCGTTGATTTTTACTTCCATCATCACTTGGGGTGAATCATCAGTACACGTGTGCAGTCCAAACACCTCATCTTCTTCTGCCCGTTCCTCGCTGAACAGTAGATCATCCCCCATCTCCTCAGCCATATGGTGAGTCCGATTTCTTTTACACATACGCTGAAGGTGGCCTTTAACGTGGCAGGTATTGCACGTGTACTCCGCAAACCTGCACCGGTGAGCCCCATGGCTTCCTCCACAACGCCAGCATGGTGCTGCTTGATTGGCCCCCCTCAGCGGACTCTGAGTTCCAGGATCCCGAGGTCCGTGCTCTCTGCCCTGGGCAGAGCCACGTTCTGCAGTTTTGTCCGTGGTGGGCGCTATCCTGTGGACAGTGCCTGCCGGGTTCGAGACTGTGTGGATTATTTGCTTGGTGCTGCAAGTCGAGGTCATATGTGCTCAGCTGATGGCGATGGCCTTTGTCGGAGTGACTGTGGGTTCCGTGGCTAACAGCTTGTGAACGAGACCCTTGTGGCCAATCCCCATAACGAAAACGTCCCGTAACACCTCATCAAGGTGTGCGCCAAAATCACATGGCCTCTGCAGCATATTTGGTGATATTCTGGCCCTCAGGTCTACAGTGATGGTAAAATTTGTATCTGGCCGTGAGGATGCTCTCCTTCAGTTTCAACTGGTCACGAATAAGTTCAGTCAGCTCCTCGTATGACTGGTCCCTGGCGCTCCTGGATGCCAGCAAATCCCTGACGGGACAGTAAACCTCATCGCCACAACTGGAGAGCAATATCGCCTTGCGCTTATCTCTCATTGCGTATGTGTCCTCCGTCAGGTCGTTTGCTGTGAAGTAGTACTCGAGCCTTTCCGTGAAGACCTCCCAATCATTGCCCACGGTAAAATCCTTTAGCGAGCCCAGAGTAGCCATAGTTGCGTGGAGTTCGTCCGCTTCCTAGTCGCCAATGTGGTGTATCTAGCACACAAATCATTGACTCCACACGGTCTGGTATAAGTCTAACTGCTGTGACCTTCGTCCTTTATTGTTCAGCTCCAGAGTGCTTCTCAGGTGTGGTGGTCAGCCTTATATAGTGCCTGTTCTAGTTACTTCCAGCTTTCCCACCACAGCGCCCTCTGTGGTGTGGCATAGTGCTTACATTACATTTAAGGTAATGGGATGATACACACGTCATTACATAACAACTTCCTTTGGGGGCAGTTACCGGGGCACGACTGGATGCTCCTGTGACAGTTGGAACTGGTGCTCTCCACTGTCCCGTCCTGTGACAGTTTGAACTGGTGCTCTCCACTCTCCCTTCCTGCGACAGTTGGAACTGGTGCTCTCCACTCTCTGTCCTGTGACAGTTTGAACTGGTGCTCTCCATTCTCCTGTCCTGTGACAATTTGAACTGGTGCTCTCCACTCTCCCGTCCTGTGACAGTTTGAACTGGTGCTCTCCACTCTCCCGTCCTGTTACAGTTTGAACTGGTGCTCTCCACTCTCCCATCCAGTGACAGTTTGAACTGGTGCGCTCCACTCTGCCGTCCTGTTGACAGTTTGAACTGGTGCTCTCCACTCTCCCATCCTGTTACAGTTGGAACTGGTGCTCTCCACTCTCCCGTCCTGTTGACAGTTTGAACTGGTGCTCTCCACTCTCCCATCCTGTTACAGTTGGAACTGGTGCTCTCCACTCTCCCATCCAGCGACAGTTTGAACTGGTGCTCTCCACTCTCATGTCCTGTGACAGTTGGAACTGATGCTCTGCACTCTCCCGTCCTGTGACAGTTTGAACCGGCGCTAAACTCAGTGCAAAGATCCAAGTTCGCAGTGTATGACGGTAAGTCAGTGTTGATGTCACGCTCTCCAGATTTGCGTGTCCGGGGCCAGCACTGCTAACGGCGGCGCTATGGCCCTCACCAAAATGGTGGCCACTGGGTCCCACACCAGTGGCGGGTGTTAGAGCGGCGCCGCCATTTTCTTCAGGAATCTGCCGCTCACGGGTGGCGGTAAGTAACCCAATTTCTTGGTCTCTATTTCTAAAGTTCCAATTCATGTTTTACTGACCTCTCTTTCATGGCATTGGCATGAATAAGTAAGTGTGATTTTGATAGATTAATTTACTCTATTAATTGAGTTAATATCATATAAAGATTCCAAATAAAAGGTGTAATTATTGCTGTGATTAATTAATGAACTCAACCATGAAGAGAAGCCAGTTATTTCTGAGTTATTGTTGAATTTGATTTTGGAACTGCAGAAACATCATGATTAAAAATGTATTTTACAGCTTTGTTGCTTTCAGCACATCAGTCGAAATTACAGATATTCCAGTAAATATCACTGATTACCTCTATCACTGGTGACCTTCAAAAACTACCATTGTGCATGCCTAGCCTGGCACCAGCTTTTCTTTTATTCATCCTCAGGATGTGGGTGTCACTGGCAGGGCTGGCTGGCCTTCTTGAATCGCTGGCAGAGGTTTGATACAACTGAGTGGCTCGCTGGGCCACTTCAGAGGGCAATTAAGAGTCAACCACGTTGATGGGGGACTGGAGTCAAGTATAGGCCAGACAGGGTAAGGACGACAGATTTCCTTCCTCAAAGGAGATTAGTTAGGATTTTACCAAAAATCAACAACTTTATGGTCACTTTTATTGATAATGTTTTTTGATTTCACGATTTTTTAAAAAACTGCATTCAAATTCTCGAACTGCCACTCATATTTGAACTCACATTCTCTGGATCATGCATCCAGGCCTCTAGATCACTAGTCCAATAACATAACCGCTTTGTTATCGTCAATCTTCCTGCGAAGCCGCGCGGCCACGCAGCGGTCTGGAGGTCCCGGGCAGGCCACTCACTGGCTTATCAATGAAAATAACCGCGCAAGCGTGAAATTTGAATGGGCCGCACAGCCAGTTAAAGGGACCGCGCACCAAACAAAATTAGTAGGAATATCGGCTACCATATCCCTTCTTAAAAATAAACAAAGTACAAACAAAACAAAGGCAGCTAGCATTCACAGTGCCTAGAATATGCCATTTCACTGTTAAACATTACCCCATAGATTTTTTTTGTCAAAAGCCCCCTGTTATTTTTAGGGATTCTACAGGACAATTCCTCCTGAGCTCTGAGCCACATACACAATGATCTAAGCAGGCAGTAAATTCTAATGTCAGAAGGGCTTCACGGTGAGTGACAATGGGCCCAAGTTTCCACATGATTTGCGCCTGATTTTTAGGAGCAACTGGTGGAGAACGGACTATCTTAGAAATCGCAATTCTCCACATTTTTTTTTCTGCAGTTCTAGTCAGGTAGAACAGTTCTACTTTGGAACAGAATTTTTTCTTCAAAAGGGGGCGTGTCCGGCCACTGACGCCTGATTTCAAAGTTTCCACAGTGAAAACGTACTCCAAACTAAAGTAGAATGGAGCAAGTGAAGTTTTTGTAGAACTGAAAAAACCTGTTCTACACATTAAAAAATCAGGCGCAGGTTACAAATTAGGCGTCCAGAACGAGGTGGGGGGGAGGGAAGTCATTAAATTCTATAATAAATCCTTATTTATACTTATACAAATATTATACAAATAAATCCAACCTAAATAAACATTTATAAGCAAAGAAAAGATTAAATAAACCATCTTCCTACCTGTGTGAAAGTGCTTCAGGCAGGCCTTTCGGGACCGAAGGCTGCCGGCCAGTCCCCAGCACCAGATTTACAGGTAGGTGGCGTTGCGTTGGGTCGGGTCGGGGGGGGGGGGCGGGGAAGGGAGAGAGAGAGGGGGGGAGGGAGAGAGAGAGGGGGGGAGAGAGAGAGAGGGGGGGAGAGAGGGAGAGGGAGAGGGAGAGAGAGAGAGGGAGAGGGGGGGGAGAGGAAGAGGGAGGAGGGGAGCGGGAACAGGAGCGCGGGTCGGGTCGGGTCAGTCGGGGGGGGGGGCAGGGAAGGGAGAGAGAGGGGGGGAGAGAGAGAGAGGGAGAGAGAGAGAGGGAGAGGGGGGGGAGAGGAAGAGGGAGGAGGGGAGCGGGAACAGGAGCGCGGGTCGGGTCGGGTCAGTCGGGGGGGGCGCGGGTGTCGGGTCTGGTCCGGAGGCAGGGGGGGCGGGAAGCGGGTGTCGGGTCTGGTCCGGAGGCAGGGGGGGAGGGGGGGCGGGTGTCGGGTCTGGTCCGGAGGCAGGGGTGGTGGGCGGGGAGCGGGTGTCGGGTCTGGTCCGGAGGCAGGGGGGGAGGGGGGGCGGGAAGCGGGTGTCGGGTCTGGTCCGGAGGCAGGGGGGGAGGGGGGGCGGGTGTCGGGTCTGGTCCGGAGGCAGGGGTGGTGGGCGGGGAGCGGGTGTCGGGTCTGGTCCGGAGGCAGGGGGGGAGGGCGGGGAGCGGGTGTCGGGTCTGGTCCGGAGGCAGGGGTGGTGGGCGGGGAGCGGGTGTCGGGTCTGGTCCGGAGGCAGGGGGGGAGGGGGGGCGGGTGTCGGGTCTGGTCCGGAGGCAGGGGGGGCGGGAAGCGGGTGTCGGGTCTGGTCCGGAGGCAGGGGGGGGCGGGTGTCGGGTCTGGTCCGGAGGCAGGGGGGGGCGGGTGTCGGGTCTGGTCCGGAGGCAGGGGGGGAGGGGGGGCGGGTGTCGGGTCTGGTCCGGAGGCAGGGGGGGAGGGGGGGCGGGTGTCGGGTCTGGTCCGGAGGCAGGGGGGGCGGGAAGCGGGTGTCGGGTCTGGTCCGGAGGCAGGGGGGGCGGGTGTCGGGTCTGGTCCGGAGGCAGGGGGGGAGGGGGGGCGGGTGTCGGGTCTGGTCCGGAGGCAGGGGTGGTGGGCGGGGAGCGGGTGTCGGGTCTGGTCCGGAGGCAGGGGGGGTGCGGGGAGCGGGTGTCGGGTCGGGTCTGGTCCGGAGGCAGGGGGGGTGCGGGGAGCGGGTGTCGGGTCTGGTCTGGTCCGGAGGCAGGGGTGGTGGGCGGGGAGCGGGTGTCGGGTCTGGTCCGGAGGCGGGGGGGGTGCGGGGAGCGGGTGTCGGGTCTGGTTGGGGGGGGAGCAGGAGCTGGCCGTGGGAGGAGCCTTATTCACGCAGCCCCAGTGAGGCCATTCGGCCAGGGCTAGGGGCTGCGTGCTTCGGGCCCCTCCCACACAGTTCGGCGCCTGGAGCTACTGCACTTGCGTGCCCACTGTAGCGCGCATGTGCAGAGGTCCCGGCACTGTTTTCAGCGCAGGGACCTGGCTCCGCCCCCCCACAGCTCGTGCTGGCTGCGCCGAGGGCCAGAGGACCTGCAAGTAGGTGGAGAATACCGACGATTTTTTTAGGCGCACTTTGTGGCGCGAAAAACGGGCGTCCAGGTCGGGACTGCGCCGTTCTAGGCGCGTGTGGAAACTTGGGCCCAATGGGTCACGATATTAAAAAAAAACACACACAAACATCAGGATTTAAAATATATTGCCTTTTCTACGTGACAAACCAGTAAATGGTATTCTTGATCCATGTTGCATGGGGAAAGCTGCAGAGGGTCTGTGTTTGGCGAGATAGCCAGGTAACCAATGGACACAGCCAGATTTACTTTCATAAGTACTGCAAAGGAATGCCAAGAATGAGGAATTGCACTCATGTGGAACCTGCAGTATGTTACAACAAACAGCACGTTTCTGGCAAGTTCTTATTTATTAATGTGTGCTTGGTTACAGTTGATAATAGGAGTTTCAGAGTGACATGTTATGAATAAATTTACAGATGCACACGCTCAGTTAGGTTAAACCAGGAGTTTTGTACTAGTTTAAGATTTTTTTAAATCATTATTAACTTGGCTGATACTGAATATATAAACAGAGGAAGCAAAGCAAACAATTTTATTCCTTTCATTGTACAAGCAACAACAATAACAACTTGCATTTATATAATGACTTTAACATAGAAACATAGAAAATAGGTGCAGGAGTAGGACATTCGGCCCTTCGAGCCTGCACCACCATTCAATAAGATCATGGCTGATCATTCACCTCAGTACCCCTTTCCTGCTTTCTCTCCACACCACTTGATCCCTTTAGCCGTAAGGGCCACATCTAACTCCCTCTTGAATATATTCAATGAACTGGCATCAGCAACTCTCTGCGGTAGGGAATTCTACAGGTTAACAACTCTCTGAGTGAAGAAGTTTCTCCTCATCTCAGTCCTAAATGGCTTACCCTGGTTCTGGACTTCCCCAACATCGGGAACATTCTTCCTGCATCTAAACTGACCAGTCCAGTCAGAATTTTATGTTTCTATGAAATCCCCTCTCATCCTTCTAAACTCCAGTGACTACAGGCCCAGTTGATCCAGTCTCTCCTTAATATAGTAAAACATCCCAAGGTGCTTCACAGGAGCGTCACCAAGCAAGATTTGACACCGAGCCACATAAGAAGATATTAGGACAGGTAACCAAAAGCTTGGTCAAAGAGTTAGGTTTTAAGGAGCATCTTAAAGGAGGAGACGTAAAGAGGCGGAGCGGTTTAAGGAGGGAATTCCAGAGCTTAGGGCCTAGGCAGCTGAAGGCACGGCCGCCAGTGGTGGAATTATTAAAATCAGGGAGGTGCAAGAGGCCAGAATCGGAGGAGCACAGAGATCGCAGAGATTGTGGGGCTGGAGGAGGTTACAGAGATAGGGAAGGGCAAGGCCATGGAGGGATTTGAAAACAAGAATGAGAATTTTTAAATTGGGATGCTGCTGGACCGGGAACCATTGTCGGTCAGCGAGCACAGGGGTGATGGGTCAGCGGGACTTGATGCGAGCAAAGGACTTAAAACACACAGGTTAGAGTTCCTGGAATTGTACTAGTTTTCAGTGCCAACGTATTGTACCCTGTAAATAACTGTTGCTGATATTATCAGATAAACACTCAATGCATTCATGTAACATTTCTTCATCTGCTATTTTAACAGAGGCAGTAACCCTTTTAAAATAAATGGAGAGTGCAAGCTCATAAGGGGAAGGGAGATTTCCATTCATTCTGTCCGGATTCCTAGATTTTTTTCCCTCTAATTGGCCTTGGATTTTTTTATCTGGTTTATCCAGCAGACTACATCACATCTAAGGGCGTAAGGAGTCTCTCGACCTGATGCTTAAGGCATCACAACTGTATGCGACAGGCTAAATGGACCATCCGGACTTTCCCTGTTTGAAGTTTTCGTATATCACAGTGTGAAAGAGAGACATGAACAGCAGCTCATTATGGGCTGCCTTCATGGACCTCCTTAGGATGACTGCAGAGACTGGTCGCAGGTTGCTTGGCAACCCTCGTGGCAACGAAGGAGTGTTTGCCCCGACAACATCCCAGCTGTTGTGCTGAAGACTTGTGCTCCAGAACTAGCCGTGCCTCTAGCCAAGCTGTTCCAGTACAGCTACAACACTGGCATCTTTCCGACAATGTGGAAAACTGCCCTGGTATGTCCCGTCCACAAAAAGCAGGATGAATCCAAACCAACTAATTACCGCCCCATCAGTCTACTCTCAATCAGCAAAGTGATGGAAGGTGTCATGTACAATGCTATCAAGCGGCACTTACTCACCAATAACCTGCTCACCGATGCCCAGTTTGGATTCCACCAGTACCACTCGGCTCCAGACCTCATTACAGCCTTGATCCAAACATGGACAATAGAACTGGATTCCAGAGGTGAGGTGACAGTGACTACCCTTGACATCAAGGTAGTATTTGACCGAGTGTGGCACCAAGGAGCCCTAGTAAAACTGAAGTCAATGGGAATCAGGGGGAAAACTCTCCACTGGTTGGAGTCATACCTAGTACAAAGGAAGATGGTTGTGGTGGTTGGAGGTCAAACATCACAGCTCCAAGACATCGCTGCAGGTGTTCCTCAGGGCAGTGTCCTAGGCCCAACCATCTTAAGCTGCTTCATCAATGAGCTTCCCTCCATCATAAGGTCAGAAGTGGGGATGTTTGCTGATGACTGCACAGTGTTCAGTGTCATTCGCAACTCCTCAGATAATGGAGCAGTCCATGCCTGCATGCAGCAAGACCTGGATGACATTCAGACTAGAGCTGATAAGTGGCAAGTAACATTTATGCCACAATAGTGAAGGAAATGACTATCTCCAACAAGTGAGAATCTAACCACTGCCCCTTGACATTCAACGGCATTACCATTGCTGAATCCTCCACCATCAACATCCGGGGGGGTCAGCATTGACCAGAAACTTAACTGGACCAGCCACATAAATACTGTGGAAACAAGAGCAAGTCAGAGGCTAGGTATTCTGCGCAAGTATCTCATCTCCTGACTTCCCAAAGCCTTTCCACCACCTACAAGGCACAAGTCTGGAGTGTGATGAAATACTCTCCACTTGCCTGATGAGTGCAGCTCCAACAACACTCAAGAAGTTCAACACCATCCAGGACAAAGCAGCCTGCTTGATTGGCACCCATCCACCACCTTAAACATTCACTCCCTCCATCACCGACGTACTGTGGCTGCAGTGTGTACCATCGACAAGATGCACTGCAGAAACTCACCAAGACTTCTTTGGCAGCACCTCCCAAACCCGCGACCTCTACCACCTAGAAGAACAAGGGCAGCAGGCGCATGGGAACACCACCATCTCCATGTTCCCCTCCAAGTCATACACCATCCTGACTTGGAAGTATATCACCGTTCCTTCATCGTTGCTGAGTCAAAATCCTGGAGCACCCTCCCTAACAGCATTGTGTGAGTACCTTCACCACAAGAACTACAGCGGTTCAAAAAGGTGGCTCCCCAACACCTTCTCAAAACCAATTGGGGATGGGCAATAAATGCTGGCCTTGTCAGCGATGGCCACATCGCAGGAACAAATTTTTTTTTAATCGAAAACTGGGTCAGATATTGAATAATATTAAAACAAACCCAAAAAGCAACTTTTGGGGTTAAACTGTTTTCCCTTTCAATCGAAAAATGAGTTTCCTCTATTTTTGACCTGATGAAGGGACCTATTTTCCAGGAGCCCGAACTCATGGTATTTTTATTAACCAGGGTTGATTCAGTCAAATAAAAACAGCACATTACCATATCCTACATTTGGTGACCATTACAGATGCACCAGTCTTCTAGAAACAGGAGAACTATACATTAAAACAATGCCAAAGTCATCTACAGTCATCAAATGATCTTATCTGAGTGACACTTCTCGCACTACTCTCGGGTCCTTGAGTCAGTCTGATGCCATTGAGATCAATACAGAGGCCGGCTTCCCTCTCAGCTACCATTACTCACAATTCTCTCCCCTGCATCAGTTATAGACTGGAGAACACAGTTTTTCTTAGAACAATATCATACATCTTCCTGTGCAATTTGTATCCATTTCTATTCTACATAAAAAATACTACAACAACAACTTGTATTTATGTAGCACCTTTAAAGTAGAAAAATGCACAAGGCATTTCACCGAGGCATAATCAAAAATCAATGGTCGCTGAGCCAAAGAAAGAAATATTAGGAGCAAAAGCTTGGTCAAAGAGGCCTTCTAGAAGGGTCTTAAAGGAGGAGAGGGAGGGCGAACGGGACAAGGAATTCTGAAGCATGACGCCTTGGCAGCGGCAGGTATGGCTGGTTGGGTGAAGTGGGGGATGCACAAAAGGCCAGAGTCAGATGAACTTAAAGTTTGGGGGAGACGATGTAAGACTGGAGAATACAAGTCCATGAAGGGATTTAAATATGAAGATGAGCTTTTTACATTGGAGGCCTTCAGGGATCAGTAGCCAATAATAGTCAACGAGCACCGGGGTGATGGGTGAACGGGATTTGGAGCGAGTTAGGATACTGGCAGCAGAGTTTCGGATGAGCTCAAGTTTGTGTCGGGTGGAAGATGGGAGGCAGGCCAGGAGAGCATTGCAATAGTCAAGTCTAGAGGTAACAAAGGCATGGATGGGGGTCTCAGCAGCAGATGAGCTGAGGCAGGGGCAGAGACGGGGGGTGTTGCAGAGGTGGAAGTAGACTGGCTTAGTGATGGTGCGAATATGTGATTGGGAGCTCATATCAGGGTCAAATAGACTGCCAAGGTTGCAAATGGTTTGGTTCAACTTAAGATAATGACCAGGGAGAGGGATGGATTCGGTAGCCAGGGAATTGAGTTTGTGGCGGGGACCGAAGACAACGGCTTCGGTCTTCCCAATATTTAATTGGAAGAAATTTCAGCTCATCCAATACCGGATGTCGGACAAGCAATGTGACAAATCAGAGAGAGTGGAGAGGTAGAGCTGGGCGTCATCAGTGTACGCGTGGAACCTGACATGTTTTCAGTTTGTAAAAGATGCGTTCTGCTTATGGGAACTGTGATTAAGCCATTTACAGTAGTAGTCTTCAAAACTTCCTGTGCAGGGAGTGCCTTCAAATTTTGACATACTTCCAAAGATTCCCTACAAACATTGACATAGTCCGGAGTGCCCGATGTCCTATCTCCCAAAAGACAGTATTGTCCTCCGCCCAAAAGAAAACAGTGCAATAATTGCAGAGAAACTTTTTTTTAATTGTGATGACTTCACAGACCCATTTACATAAGAACAAAGTCTGACTTATCTCCATCGTTTATTATGGTCTTGCCAAAAAAGGTTAGAGCTTCTATAAAATTAGAAAAACACAGTACCTTCCAATAAATCCAATAGTGCAGCATTTATCAGTAAATGCATGTCTTTTTTCAGCACAATGAAAAAAATCCAGAACTCTACAACCATGAACTATATGGTAATGTACTACATATATTAGAAAGCATTGATTAAATAAGAGGGATAATAAGCATCAGACTGTAGAAATAATTGGTCTTTATAATGCAAATTAATCCATGATTAACAGCCAACGATATTGTAATGTGTGTATAAGTTATTCAATTTGAATACACCTCAAACTAATATACCTGTTTTTCTTTTTTTTCTTTGCCTTATTCCTACTTATTTTTTATGGTTTCCCATTTCCCTCTGTTTCTTTCTCCTGTATGTGTTTTGTGCATAGCATTTTAAAAAAATCAATAAATATGTTTGTAAATGTAAAAGAAAAGAATACACGCATTTATTTCTACTGAAAGCTGAAAAATCACAAAGGAGCGGGTTTCACAAAGGCGGGCCTTATTATTCCAAGTTGAAAGTGTGTGAAATAAGGACAATATAAACATTTCTACACAGAGAAGTGTTAACAACACGCGGGTGAAATTCAATCTGACTTATAGGGATCGAAATTCGGTTGCTAACGCCTGCTGATAATGTTGGTGTTAGGTGTTAACTGGGAGTTAGCCGGTTGGGAGTGGCGCTGGGTGCTGTTCACGCCTGATGCAAAATTCGGTGGTCATTTTTTAGGGCGTTAAAACATTACGTCCCACCAGCTAACGTCATGGAAATCATGACGTCAGTACGCGTGAAATGCCTCCTTGGCGCCTCTATCGCGATATTTAGTTTGTACGGTTGCTGTACCGGCTGGCAGCCATACAGCCTGGAAGAAATGATGGTTAAACAGCTGAACTAGGGCAGAATCAGCCAGAGAGTAAGGTAAGTTTTTATCTTTCTTTTTTCATTTTTTCATTAGTTGCAGTGGGCTGGGGAAGTTTGAGGTTTTTTTTCTTTCTTCCCTTTTCTTCCCGTTTTCCAGCTAGCATGGCAGCAGCCTCCCGATGTGAAATTCAGTTAGCCTCCTGAGCTCCCGCCCGAGGGTGAGTGTGCAACGCCACTTTTTAGCACTGCTCCCTCATCTTTGGCCGTATAAAACGAATTTGGCCGTTGGAGCCTGCACCGAACGGCTGGCGGTAAAATCAGCACTCAGGCAGCGACACCGCCTCAAAAACGACAGAACTGAATATCGACCCCATAGTAGACATCAGATTTCTGCTTCTTCGGCCTCAGTTTCTTCCCGATGGGTTACGCCAGCTATGAGTGCAAGTCTCTCTGCAGAGGAACTGGTATGGAGGCAACATGTTTTTTTCTTTGATCGAAACATAACCTGATTTAATAACCTGAGTCAACATCTGAAATGTTCTTATTTATTTAAGTAGCACAATGTACCAGACATGGACAATAGAAAAAGCCAAAGAAGCAGATTGGTGCTGAACAAATAGGAGTAGGCGGCTATCCCAAACCAAACACTGTTATGACACCTTGTCATGTAGGCGATTTCATTTTGCCTGCAGAGCACCACAATCCGACAAAGATCTAAAAAGTGTTGAAGATGTAATCTACATCACATCTTTGCAGTCACTCAAAACCAGGACTCCCAGATTAATAGTAAATCGCATCTTGAACTGTCCCTCACCGCCCACCCACCAATAAACTAGACAGGGAGAGATGGATTTAAAAAAAAAACAAGATGGCAATATTTGACAAGCGAGCGTGATCACCATTAATGTTTCCATGTAGTTCTGCAGCTGCCATTTCCCATGTGTGGACTCTTCCTCAGGAAGGTCTGACAGCCACTGCAGAGAGTAGCCACCTTTTGGTATATTGCGGATTATTTGCATCAGTAAAAACATCAATTACAGATATTCCCCATAAAATATGGAATGTTATATCTTGTCTACTCACAGTGATGATACAATATGGTAATGGTTTCAGATAACCTGCTGTGAATTATTATAAAGAATAATTTGTCCTAAATTAGTGTCATTATGTTGACAAATGCTTTGCTTCTCAAAGTGCTTCATACAATGAAGAGCTCTTGAAATACAGAAGCTGTTATATAGGCAAACACGGTAGCCATTTTTGTACAACAACAACCGAGAAAAAGTATTGAATGAATGAGGGGTTAATTCGAGGGGTGTGGTAGCATAGTAGTTATGTTACTGGAAAAGTAATCCGGAGACATGAGTTCAAATACCACCATGGCAGCTGGGGAATTTAAATTCAGTTAATTAAATAAACCTGGAATTAAAAAGCTCGTATCAGTAATGGTGACCATGAAACTTCCAAATTGTTGTAAAAACCCATCTGGTTCACTAATGTTCTTTAGGGAAGGAAATCTGGCATCCTTACGCGGTCTGGTCTATATGTGACTCCAGTTCCACAGCAATGTGGTTGACTCTTAACTGCCCTCAGAAATGGCCTGGCAAGCCACTCAGTTGTACCACATCGCTATGACAAAGTCAGCACTGTGGGAGTATCTTCACCACAAAGACTGCAGCGGTTCAAGAAGGCGGCTCACCACCACCTTCTCAAAGGCAATTAGGGATGGGCAATAAATGCCGGTCTTGCCAGCGACACCCACATCCTGTGAATTAATAAAATATTTTTCATCTATTTTTCTTTGATGGTACTGGGTGACTAGGACAGTAGGAGAACTCCCTACTTTTCTTCAAATAGCTCCACTAGGATCTTTAATATCCACCTAAACAGGCAGATGGGATCTTCATTTAACTTCTGATCCAAAGGAGAGTATATTGCTCAACATTAAACTACTTGCTCTGAAATGTTGGCCTAAATTATGCACTCAAGTCCCAGTAATACGCTCAAATTCACAACCCTTGGACCCAGAGGCTAGAATGCTACCAACTGAATAAGGTGACACACAACACGCTTGAATAAAACACTTAAAAATCAATAGGTTTCCTATATAAAGAGGGCTTTGTAGGAGACAGTGGAACAATGCCTTGTGTGGTCGATGTTGCTGCTCATTAATTATTAAGTTATATATATATATATCCTGATCTATTTCATTTTACACATATTTCTGTAAGAAACTGTAGCACAACAATAATCTGATATTAATTTATTCTAAAACTCCACTCACATCAATTTATGCAACACGGGGTCACTCCACTTTATGTAAAAAGGAGACAAATGTAAAATAATGGACTCATATGCTCAAGCACACGTGCTTCAGAAACCTGAACATATAGTGACAAATCTGTTCGAGTTTTTTGAGGTTGTAACTGGCAAAATAGATAAAGGGGAATCAGTAGATGTGGTGTATTTGGAGTTTCAGAAGACATTCGATAAGGTGCATATAAGAGGTTATTAAACAAAATTAGGGCTCATGGGATTGGGGGTAATATATTAGCATGTATTGAGGATTGGTTAATGGACAGAGAATAGGAATAAAAAGGTCATTTTAGGATTGGCAGGCTGTAACTAATGGGGTACCGCAAGGATCAGTGCTTGGGTTTCAGCTATTCAGAATCTATATCAATGATTTGAATGAGGGGACCAAATGTAATACAGGGTATATCCAAATTTACTGATGATACAAAGCTAGGTGGGAATGTAAGTTGTGAGGAGGATTCAAAGAGGCTTCAAAGGATATAGGGCTAGAACCTCCACTTTTTTTGCATGCTTAACGCCCACAACACCCATTTTACCACTGAAACTCATATATCGCCCATTTTGGCACAAAATGGAAACTGATGGGCATTTTTAGAAAACTTATCGCCGAGCGTTACTTTCCCCATGTGGTTAACGCCAGGAAAAAATATTACCGCCCGCCCACTTCTTTTGGGCGGAATCATCAGAATGGGCGAAATCAACGCCCATAATATCGCACGGAATTAACGCCGATATTCAATAATACTGCCCACCCACTTTTTTTTGTCATAAAGAGCACATTTGACAAAACTAACACCCAGGAGATCGCCCACCATCCCTTTCCCCACCTCGCACACATATCGCCCACAATATCGCTCGCCCAAAAAAACGCCCAAAAAAGTGGAACTATTCTGAACGAACGCCAGCGGTGTTGCTGGCATTTTTTAAATCTTACTCTTACGTGAGGAGCTGAAATCTGAACGATTTGCCTGAAAGAGCATTGATTGAATGACAACGCTGACTCACTGCTGTGTGTGTACAGCTCAGATATCAATGGTGCCCATACTTTGATGCCAGTTAAAGTTTACGTTGATTGATGTTAAGTTGTATTTAACCCTTTCATTTTAAGGAATCAACAGTGTGTAACGGTGCAGCTATCTGAGACAATGCGCAACAAGGTTCAATAACAAAACTTTTATACCAACATTGGTTTGAAATCATAAGTATCACAGGCAATAACACCCAACCCCCGCCCACACCCCACTTTTTCCACCATTGACATCAATCACATGTTCAGCAACACAGAATACAAAGGCAAAGCAGGAGCATGGTCCCCAGTCCCAATTCATTGCAACAAATTGCATGCACCCAGATGGAGATATAATACCGCCATCACCTGCGGCCATGTACCTCACTTTCCTTCCCCCCTTCCCTTCTTCTCCCCACTGTTATCCCTTCCCCTCCTCGCTTCACGGTGCCTGGCCAAGGAGCTCCAAAGGCGTTGCATCACTGGGGGGGGGATAAAGGCAGATGCAATCATTGCACGGGTACGGGAGCGGGGGATGCTGAGGGAGCAACATTCTCTGATGCAGAAGCAGGATCTTGGTCCTTGCTCTCATCTGTCGTTCGCAGTGGTAGTACGGAACCTAGGGGTGGAGTGCTGCGTTCGGGGACCACTGGGAGGCCTGTGGCAGCAGTGTTCCTGGCTGTCGCATCCAGGGCCATCGTCATCCGCGGAATGTACTCGGTCATGGTGGCCAGCTGTTGGGATATGCCCCCCAATGCTTCGATGAGCTGGTCACCAATGTCTACAGTCCTCCTGGACAACTGTACCATCTCTCCGCTGTCATGTGGCGCTCGTGGAACAGACCTGCCGCATCCACGGGACCTCCGCGGGGTCGGCGCCGTTCTGGGGACAAATGGGGTGCCCTGTGGCGAGGTGCTTGGGGCCGGTACCTCCAGAGTGGAATGGCCCGAGGACCACTAGATGGCCTTGGGATGGAATGGCTTCTGGGGCATGGTGATGCAAATTCCTCGAAGTCCACGCTCTCATCCGTGGAGAACAGACCGAGCGGATTGACGGGCGAGAATCGGAGCTCCTCAGCACCAGATGTTGGATCGTCCGCTGACTCCGGCCCCACCCCCCCCATCTTCTGGCCTCTGTGGTCTTGCCTTGGGACGTGCTGCTGGCTGAGCTGAAAAACACAAATGAGGTTATTAGAGGAGAAGGGGGTGCTAAGGTCACAAGGTGAGTCCAGTGACAAAAGCACCACCACTCTCAAAATCATCGCAAACATCACATTTCATGACCATCAACACATTTGCATTCCAATGATTTTCATTAAGCCATTATTATTTCTATGACAATTTTAGAAGTCATCTATCATATATGATTGTTCGGATATGAGTGGGTGTGGCATCTATTGACTTTACGCAATGGTGTAAGCTTTACTCACGTCAGGGTCTGCAGATGCGTCCGTGGCTGTCCGGGGATGCTTCCCCACGAGTGTGAGCACCCGCTCCTCCATGTCAGTGATGTCACTGGGGACTGGTGGCCCCCCACCCGTTCGCTTCTGCACAGACCTCATCGTCGATAGCTTTTTCTGTAAAAGATGACAGGACGACATGGCATGAGATCATTGTGTGATATCATTGCTAGGTACTGTCACAGAGACTGATACAATACATAACCGACAGATGTAATCATCATTATTATGAAAATTATCCTTCTTTATCTAAAGACGTGCACCGTGACCGCAGGCTTTGAGTAAAACATTCCCAGTAAAAGTGAAAGCCTCACATCTGATGATAGTCACTCATGACTGTTACAAATCAAATTATATAAATACATAAGTACATGTAAATCAATGTAATACTTACTCTTGCGGATCTCACAAGGTCGTTCCATCGTTTGTGCCATTGGTTGCCCTCACGCACCTCGTTGGTCCCCGACAAGACCACCTCTGCTATCTCGGTCCATATCCTCTGGTATGCCGTTGGGGTGGGCTTCCCTGTGTCAAATCACCCCAGCGTAACTCGACCTCCTGCAGGAGGGAAGCATTTGCGTCATCCGAGAACGTCCTGGCTCTTTTGCGGCCTCTAATGTGCTCCTTTCCCACCTCACTGCTCTCTCCAGTGTCAGTCTCCACAGCGTGCTGTGATGCCTCCTCCTCTCGCTCCATTATAGGCCAAATTCGGGAAAATATGTGGCTGGTAACAGCTACTTTTTCTTTGCCTACTTACTGTGAAGCTCTAAATCTCCCTCCTTCCTCCCAAAGCAGCCACACCACACCCAGACATGCCTTCGGTCCCTCTGAGCTCCCTCTCTCTGTGTCTCCTCTTCTGCACATGTCATGATGACCCTTGACCTCCAGAATTGCGGGAATCGAGTATTATCATGCCGTTGCTAAGGACAGCCACACTTTACGGCAGAAGGTCAAAAAAATTTAACGCTACCGCCCATTTTATATTGTTCGCGGTAACGCCCATTTTCAAAAGTGGAGACTAGGTGATTTGAGAATGGGCGAGAAGCCGATGATCTAAAACCCTTTTTTAACGCCCACGCTGGAACTATCGCCCATTTTTGGATGATAACCACAAAAGTTGAGGTTCTAGTCTATAGTCAGGCTAAATGAGTGGGCAAGAATATGGCAAATAGAATGTGATGTGGAGAAATGTGAAGTTATCCAGTTTGGTAGGGAAAACAGAAAAGCAGTGTATTTTTCAAACGGTGAGAGATTGGGAAATGTTGGTGCTCAGAGGGACTTGTGTGTCCTTGTACATGAAACTCTTTTAGAATCACTGAATGTTAACATGCAGGTGCAGCAAGCAATTAAGAAAGCAAATGGTATATTGGCCTTTATTACAAGAGGATTTGAGTGTAAAAGTAAAGATGTCTTACTGCAATTATATAGGGCCCTGGTGATATCACCTGGAGTATCGTGTGCAGTTTTGGTCTCCTTACCTAAGGAAGGATATACTTACCATAGAGGGAGTGCAACAAAGGTTCACCAGACTGATTCCTGGGATGGGGGGATTGTCCTATGAGGAGAGATTGAATAGACTAGGTCTATATTCTCTAGAGTTTGGAAGAATGAAAGGTGATCTCATTGAAAGTTACAGGGCTTGACATGGTAAATGCAGGGAGGATGTGGCTGGGGAGTCTAGAACCAGGGGTCACAGTATCAGAATAAGGGATCGGCCATTTAGGACTGAGATGAGGAGAAATCTTTTCACTCAGAGGATGGTGAATCTTTGGAAATCTCTACCCAGAGGGCTGTGTTGTCTCAGTTGTTGAGTATCTTCAAGACAGAGATCGATAGATTTTTGGATATTAAGGGAATCAAGGGCTATGGGAATAGTGCGGGAATGTGGAGTTGTGGTAGATCAGCCATGATCTTATTGAATGACGGAGCAGGCTTGAGGGGCCAAATGGCCTACTCCTGCTCCTATTTATTATGTTCTTATTATCTAAACTGATACTCCAGTGTAGTATTGAAGGAATGCTACACTGTCTTTCGGATGAGGTGCTGAACCGAGATCCCATCTGTCCTCTCAGGTGGACGTAAAAGATGCCACGGCACGATTCGAACAAGAGCAGGGGAGTTCTCTCAATGTCCTAGCCAACATTTATTCCTTATCCAACACCTAAAACAGATGGATCTGGACATTTATTTCATTGCTGTCATGGGGGCTTGCTGTGTGCCAATTGGCTGCCACATTGCAACAGTGGCTACATCTCAAAAGTACTCAATTGGCTGTAAAGCATTTTGGGATGTCCTCAGGTCTTGAAAGGCGCTATATTAATGCAAGCCTTCATTTTTTTCCCCAAAAATCTGTTGCTTTGGATTTATGATTATTTTTATATGATGGCTTTCAGTACAGTAGTGCCTTTCACATGCAAAAAGTCATTATTTTGTGTTAAAATTAGCGGTGATTACAGTTAAAGCTATTTAAAGACCTATTGTATTATAAAAGCATCCAACATATCCAACATCAATCCCAGCAATATATAATTGAGATACAAATTAGTATTAGAAGGTTAACAAAACATGGTCACAGTAGAACAATTTTACTTCTCATGAAAAGCAATTTAACAAAGAAGGATAATATGCTCTATTGACCAGTGTGATATGTTTCACAGAAACATGGTGCAGCAATATAGCTAGTTTGGATGTATTGCTGGATTTCATAGAGTGTACATGCACCTCCATGGAAGCAGCCATGCAGAAATGCAACTTTAAACTGCTAAAAATAGAACCAATGGCTAATGGTTTAATTTCCTCCCCACAACTGTGGACGTAAACTTGCTGAACCCCACATTTGATTTATTGCTCCTGTTTGATCAGGTTACTACTTTTGTAAAAAATAACCATCATTCACCTGAGCATATCATCCTATCACCTCACAGATGTATAAGCTGGGAAACATCTGGGCAGCCCAGGAAACATGGCAGAGAATGGGGAAGCACCAGATGTGGGATAACAATCCGGGCAGTCTTGAGAATGCTGAAGATGTTACCATGGATAAAGCTTGTGAAGAGATGGATCCATCTGCACTCACCCCCCCCCGCCCCACATATCATTAAATAAAACATGCTGTGCCTTCATTCTGCTGGTGGGACTTTTTGTAAATAGTTATGAGGAGTCTTTTAAGAAACAATACATTTTTTAACAATTATCTACAGATTCCAATTGATCATTCAACACAAATAAGCAAATTATTTTATACGCAGCAATACTATGGGCTTTAATGCAATATTAGCCCTAAATTTGTAGTCCATACGGGTGTGTATGAGGTGTGCACGCGCCCATAAGGGTCCCGCAAGTTCCGGGTTTAGTTATGCGAAACGCATGCGCCTAAACCCAGAACTTGTGATCTGTCGAGAATTCTCTTGAAGGCTAGCCAAGCAAATGAAGGAGAAGGGAATAGCGGGTTAAGCTGATAGAGTTAGATGAGGAAAGACAGGAGGAGGCTCGAGTGGAGCATAAAAGCCGGCATGGACTGGTTGGGAGCTGAATGGCTTGTTTCTTTGCCGTATATAGCAAGACACAGATTAATCAAGGACAGTCAGCATGGATTTGTTAAGGGAAGGTCGTGTCTGACTAATTTAATTTAATTTTTTGAGGACGTAACAAGGAGGGTCGATGAGGGTAGTGAGTTTGATGTAGCATATATGGATTTTAGCAAGGCTTTTGACAAGTTCTCACATGGCAGACTGGTCATGAAAGTAAAAGCCCATGGGATCCAGGGCAAAGTGTCAAGTTGGATCCAAAATTGGCTCAGAGGCAGGAAGCAGAGGGTAATGGTTGATGGATGTTTTTGTGACTGAAAGGCTGTTTCTAGTGACTGTTTCCGCAAGACTCAGTACTAGGTCCCTTGCTTTTTATGGTACATATCAATGATTTAGACTTGAATGTAGAGGGACTGATTTTAGTATGATCTACAAACTTCTTAATCAGCTATGCGATTGATAATGAATAAGAAAGCTCTGGACTGCAGGAAGATATCAATGAACTGCTCAGATGGGCAGAACAGTGGCAAATGGAATTCAATCCAGAGAAGTGTGAGGTAATACATTTGTGGAGGGCTAACAAGGCAAGGGAATACACATTAAATGGTAGGACATTGAGAAGTGTAGAGGAACAAAGGGACCTTGGAGTGCAGGTCCATAGATCCCTGAAGGCCAGGTAGATAATGTGGTTAACAAGGCATACGGAATACTAGTCTTTATTAGCCGAGGCATAGAATACAAGAGCAGGGAAGTTATGCAAGAACGGTATAAAACACTAGTTAGGCCACAGCTAGAGTACTGCGTGCAGTTCTGGTCACCACGGGAAAGATGTGATTGCACTAGATTGGGTACAGAGATTTACAAGGATGTTGCCTGGACTGGAGAATTTTAGCTATGAGGAAAGATTGGATAAGCTGGGTTTTTTTCCTTTGGAACAAAGGAGACCGAGGAGAGACCTCATCGAGATGTACAAAATTATGAGAGGCCTAGAGTGGATAGGAAGGACCTATTCCCTTTAGCAGAGGGGTCAACAACCAACGGGCATAGATTTAAAGTAATTGGTAGGAGGTTTAGATGAGATATGAGGGGACATTTTTTTCACCCAGAGGATGGTGGGTCTGGAACTCACTGCCTGAAAGGCTGGTAGAGGCAGAAACCCTCACCACATTTAAAAACTACTTTGATGTGCACTTGAAGTGCTATAACCTACAGAGCTACAGACCAAGAGCTGGAAAGTGCGATTAGGATGGATAGCTGTTTGTTGGCCAGCACGGACACGATGGGCCAAAATGGCCTCCTTCTGTGCAGTAAATTTCTCTGATTCTATGATTCTATATCCTATGTAATCCTATGTAACGCACGTGCAGTAGAGAATGTGAAATGTACGTGCACGAGGAGGAGTATGTAAAAAGTACATCTTGTCTTGTCTCGGTTAAGTCGGCATATGCAGTGTAACTGCACTCCGACAACTTTGGCCAGGATATCAGGGGGATAACTCCCCTGCTCTTCTTCGAAACAGTGCCATGGGATCTTTTACCTCCACCGGGGCAGATGTCATCCTATAGACGGCACCGCCAGACAGCACAGCACTGGAGCGTGAGACTGCATTTATTTACATTACAACAGCGACTACTCTTCAAAAATGCTTTTCATCGTCTGCAAAGTGCTTTGGGACTTGTCGGGTGGCCGTCAAAGGTGCTGCATAGTATGCAAATCAAAAAGCAAAATACTGCAGATGCTGGAAGTCTGAAATAAAAACAGAACATGCCAGAAATACTCAGCAGGTCAGGCGGCATCTGTGGGGAAAGAAACAGAGTTTAATGTGTCAGCTGTGGCACAGTGAGTAGCACACTTGCCTCTGAGTCGGAAGGTTGTGGGTTCAAGTCCCACTACAGGGACTTGAACACATAAATCAAGGCTGATACTCCAGTGCAATGCTGAAGGAGTGCTGCACTGTCCTATGTGCCGTCTTTCAGATGAGATGTTAAACTAAGGCCCTGTCTGCTCTCTCAGGTGGATGTGAAAGATCTCATAGCATTATTTCAAGGAAGAGTAGGGGAGTTATCCCTGGTGTCCTGGCCAATATATGTCCCTCAATCAACAAAACAAACTATCTGGTCATTATCACATTAGAAACATAGAAAATAGGTGCAGGAGTAGGCCATTCTGCCCTTTGAGCCTGCACTGCCAGTCAATGAGTTCATGGCTGAACATGCAACTTCAGTACCCCATTCCTGCTTTCTCGCCTTAGCCCATGATTCCACCTAGTAGTAAGGACTACATCTAACTCCTTTTTGAATATATTTAGTGAATTGGCCTCAACAACTTTCTGTGGTAGAGAATTCCACAGGTTCACCACTCTCTGGGTGAAGAAGTTTCTCCTCATCTCGGTCCTAAATGGCTTACCCCTTATCCTTAGACTGTGACCCCTGGTTCTGGACTTCCCCAACATTGGGAACATTCTTCCTGCATCTAACCTGTCTAAACCCATCAGAATTTTAAACGTTTCTATGAGATCCCCTCTCATTCTTCTCAACTCCAGTGACTACAAGCCCAGTTGATCCAGTCTTTCTTGATATGTCAGTCCCGCCATCCCGGGAATCAGTCTGATGAACCTTCGCTGCACTCCCTCAATAGCAAGAATGTCCTTCCCCAAGTTAGGAGACCAAAACTGTACACAATACTCCAGCTGTGGCCTCACCAAGGCCCTGTACAACTGTAGCAACACCTCCCTGCCCCTGTACTCAAATCCCCTCGCTATGAAGGCCAACATGCCATTTGCTTTCATAACCGCCTGCTGTACCTGCATGCCAACCTTCAATGACTGATGTACCATGACACCCAGGTCTCGTTGCACCTCTCCTTTTCCTAATCTGTCACCATTCAGATAATAGTCTGTCTCTATGTTTTTACCACCAAAGTGGATAACCTCACATTTATCCACATTATACTTCTTCTGCCATGCATTTGCCCACTCACCTAACCTATCCAAGTCACTCTGCAGCCTCATAGCACCCTCCTCGCAGCTCACACTGCCACCTAACTTAGTGTCATCCGCAAATTTGGAGATACTACATTTAATCCCCTCGTTTAAATCATTAATGTACAATGTAAACAGCTGGGGCCCCAGCACAGAACCTTGCGGTACCCCACTAGTCACTGCCTGCCATTCTGAAAAGTACCCATTTACTCCTACTCTTTGCTTCCTGTCTGCCAACCACGTTATATGGGAGCTTATTTGGGAGCTTGCTGTTTGTGGCAATTGGCTGCCATGTTTCCCATATTAGAACAGTGACTACACTCCAACAGTGCTTTGGGATGTCTAGTGGTCGTGAACAGGTGCTGTATAAATGCAAGTCTTCCTTTTTTCTTAATGTTTCGGGGTTGATGACCTTTCGTCAAATGCAAGTCTTTCTTTCTTTTTGGCTCAAGTACTCTGACGGGGGTGGTGGGGCAGGGGGAATGGGACTCGAACTCTCAACTAGCGGCGAGGGTGCTCATCATCATTGGCAGACCCTCGGAGTCGAGGATGACTTGCTTCCACACTAAAAATGAGTTCTCATGTGACTGATGAGTTCGGTGCGGGACCTACAGTCTCTGTCACAGGTGGGGCAGACGGTGGTTGAAGGACCGGGTGGGTGGGGATGCCGCATGCCCCTTCCGCTGTCGATGCTTGGCTTCAGGCTTCAGCTTGCTCTCGGGCGAAGACAGTCGAGGTGTTCAGCGCCTTTTCCTCCACTTTGGGAAAAGGGTAGCTATCCACTGAGCCACTGCTGACAGGCGGTGCATGCGCGGTGGAGGAGGAAGAAGGAGGAGGTGAAGAGTGCGTGCGCGCGGAGAGAGGTTAGTCGAGTCCGTGAGAAATACGCGCGCACGCGCGGTGGGAGGTGTACGTGAGAAGTACGTGCGCGCGGGGAGGCGTACGTGAGATGTACGTGCGCGCGGACGGGCGGGGGTGATGGATTGTGGGTACGCAGACGGACATTTTATCGGGACCGAGGACGTGCTGTGGAGGCGGCGGTGGCGGAGGAGGAGGAGAGAGGACGGGATGGGGATGTGATTAGAAACGGGGACATTAGCCAAGCCCGCCGGAGGAGGAGGAAGCGGCGTATTTATTTATCCATTTATTGAAGCACCTGGCGATCCTCCCCGGCGGCCATGAACCGGGCGCTCGGGCTCCCGCTGATGCTGTGAGGCGACGGCCGTTGGGAGGGTTGAAGCGGTCCCGGGGCTGATTTATTTAAAATATATTTATTTATTTATCACATCCCCCTCCCGCCTCCTCCTCTCCAGGAGCTTGTTCGGCAGTGTTTGAGGGCCCCGCACCGCGCCTCCAGGGGGTAGGGAGGTGGAAGGGGGGGGGAAAAGAGAACACCGGATTAAATTCGAGGCCCGAAGATGATGTGCGAGGTGATGCCGACCATCAGCGAAGACACGCTGAGCCCGCGGGGCTCGCAGTACGGCGCCGAGACCGAGGCCAACTTCGAGCAGCTGATGGTCAACATGCTGGACGAGCGCGACAAGCTGCTGGAGAGCCTGCGGGAGGCGCAGGAGTCGCTGGCCCTGGGGCAGGCCAAGATGCAGGAGGCGTTCCACGAGAGGGACTCGCTGCAGAGGCAGCTCAGCACCGCCTTACCTCAGGTAACGAAACCCCCCTGCCCCAGAGGGACGGAGAGATAAACAAAACAACTACTATTGCACAGGTTTAAGAGGAGCAGCAAGTCTTGCATGACTGCTTCACATTCTTGGGGGGAGGATTGTAGTGAGCTTTGGGGAGGAAGAAAAAGGACTTGCATTTCCTCAGCGCACAAAGCACTTTTCAGCCAATGAAGTACTTTTATGGAGTGCAGTTACTGTCACAGTTTGCACACAGCAAGTTCCCACAAACAGCAAATGTGATGATCAGATAATCTGTTATTTTGTTATGTTGATTGAGGGATAAATGTTGGCCAGGACAGCGAGCATAACTCTCCAGCTCCTCTTCGCAATAGTGCCATGGGATCTTTTCCGTCGCCCGAGAGGGCAGTCGGGGTCTCGATTTAACGTCTCATCTGAAAGATAGCACATCCAACAGTGCAGTGCTCCCTCAGCACTGCACTGGAGTGCCAGCCTAGATTTTTGTGCACATATTCTTGGAGTGGGACTTGAACCTGCAAACTTCTGACTCCGAGGCAACACTGAGCCACTGACTCAAGCGAGAGTGCTGAGCCACAGAGGGGCATAAATCAACAACCACTGTACAGTTTAAGAGTAGCAAGTCTTGCATGACTGCTTCACGAGGAAATGGTTCATATTGGGGCATAGTGAGTTAGAATCACAGACAGGTTACAGCTCAGAGGATGCAATTTGGCCTGTTGAACCTGTGTCATCTCTCTACAAGAGCACTTCAGTTAGTCCCACTCCCCTGCCCTTTCCCTGTAGCTCTGCAAATTTTTTTTCCTTCAGGTACTTATCCAATTCCCTTTTGAAAGCCACGATTAACTCCCCCCACATCCCTTTCAGGCAGTGCATTTTAGATCCTAACAACTCATTGCGTAAGTAAGTTTTTCCTCGTGTCTTTGGTTCTTCTGCCAGTCACCTTAAATCTGTGTCCTCTGGTTCTCAACCCTTCCACCAATGGGAGCAGTTTCTATCTGCTCTGTTTAGACCCCTCGTGATTTTGAACACCTCTATCAAATCTCTCGGCCTTCTCTACTCAAAGGCGAACAACCCCAGCTTCACCAGTCTACAATCTCTGGAACCATTCTTGTAAATCTTTCTGGAGAAAAGAAAGACTTGCATTTATATAGTGCCTTTCACGACCTCAGGACGTCCCAAAGCATTTTGCATCCATAGAAACAGGAGTACGCCATTCAGCCCTCGTGCCTGTTCCATATTCAATGAGATCACGGCTGATCGGCGACCTAACTTTAGCCCACAACCCTTAATACCATTGGTGAACAAAAAGCTATCAAACTCCAATTTTAAATTAACAAGTGATCTAGCACCAATTGCCGTTTGCAAAAGAGAGTTCCAAACTTCTACAACCCTTTGTGTCTAGAAGTGCTGCCTAATTTCATTCCTGAAAGTCTGGATCTAATTTGTAGACTATTCCCCCTAGTCCTAGAATCCCCAATCAGCAGAATTAGTTTTTCTCTACCCTGTCTTTTTGACGTGTAGTCACTGTTGTAATGTATGAAATGCGGCAGCCAATTTGCACACCAAGCTCCCACAAACAGCAATGTGATAATTAACTGTTTTAGTGATGTTGATTGAAGGATAAATATTGGCCCGGACACTGGGGAGAACTCTCCTGCTCTTCTTCGAAATAATGGCATATAATCTTTTACGTCCACCTGAGAGGGCAGATGTGGCCTCGGTTTAACATCTCATCTGAAAGATGATACCTCTGACAGTGCATTGCTCCTCAGTACAGCACTGGAGTGTCAGCCTAGATTTTGGTGCTCAAGTCTCTAGATTGTGTCTTGAAACCACAACCTTCTGACTCGGGTGAGAGTGCTACCCACTGAGCCACAGAGGGCCATAAATCAACAGTCACTGTACACTTTAAGAGGAGCAAGTCTTGCCTGACTGCAGGATTGGTTTCACATTCGTGGGGTATTGAAGTGTCAGCTGTGGTCGTGAAAGGTACTTTGTAAATGCAAGTATTTGTTTTTTTGGAGTGAGTTCTGGGAAAAAAGGAGAGACTGTTCTTAAGGAATGGCCTTCACCTGAACCAAAATGGCACTAATGTCTTTGCAGAGCGAGAAGTTTAAACTAGTGTGGCATTAGAGAGGGAGAGCAGAATTAATATAGTTGTGGAAGTAGATAAACTTACAAACACACACAAGGCCTTGCTGTCTCTCCTGGCACCTTTATTAACAAGCTGCAATGACAAAAGTCTGCACACTTTTAAAAAAAAATAAAACAAAATCCTCTTTTTAAAAAAAAAATTCTGTCCAAATCTATCAAGAGGGGACCCAGGAAATGATCTTTTTGTTGTATTTCTGTTGCAGAGCTAAGCCTAAAGATTTTTCAGCAAAACGATACTTTGTTCAAGAATGTGACACATTCAGCTCGGTTGAGCCCAAGCTTGGAGTTGGTTCTTTGTATCAGTTATTGTTGTAAAGGAGGAACTCCATTTGGGATAGAGAGGAAGGCAATTATTTAATTACAAAGCAAAAGAGGCTGCTTTCGGAAGTGTATGTAGTTGATCTTTATTTTCTGGTACTGTACACGCGATCCAGTGTAGGAACAAAACCTCTCTGTGCCTATGCTTTTATTAAAACCCATCAAATACAAGGGGATGGTGACCTTTAGTGCTTTAGGATGTGTATTAAATCTTAGTGAGATGCCAGTCTGGCAGGTATCTGCAGCAATAAAACATGTGTAGTATGCTCGGCTCACAGTGACTACAGATAGGATATAAAAACGCCCTCAAACTTCGGGCAAACTAGCTATTTAATATTAAAAATGCATAGTTGATGGGTTTGCTACTTGTTGCTCTAAGCAAGGAGATTTGGTCATCTGACATTTACATCCAACTGTTATGCTGCTGTTCATTTATTTGCATGACCAGGTTGTGAGGAGTGTTGCCATTTTTTGTTGGTGTGTTTTGTATAATAACGAGGGAGGAATAGCATATTGCAGTAAGTGATTGTGGAAAGATGGTTGCTATCCTTCAGGTGGTTGCCTAGTTAGATTGAGCAGGTTACATAGAGGATATAGACTGTCTCTGCGATTATATAATCTGACTGAAAATGCATTTGCAGTGGGTTGGAATGAACAGTGTTAATTGCTGGATAAAATTTGTGTACCACACAAACCTTTTCCAAATCCTAAAATAGCACATTGACTTCAAAAATATCTACATGTGTTTCAATTCTAATTGTATTATGTGACTTCTGGATTTGGTTAGAGTAGTCATTTGTATTGTAGCCAGCAGAACTAAATTGGCAATGTATGTATTATAGTTATTATAACTTCTATTGTTAGACTTGCAGAACAAAAGTATTTTTGGGTTTAAATCGATCAACACAGGAAGTATTGCACAAACTCCACTTTCTCGAAATAGCTGATTGTTTTGCTGTTCTATATCTGAGTAATTATTTGGCCCTAATCATCATAGGCAGTCCCTCGAAATCGAGGAAGACTTGCTTCCATTCTAAAAGTGAGCTCTCTGGTGACTGTACAATCCAGTACAGGATTTACAGTCTCTGTCACAGGTGGGACAGACAGTGGTTGAAGGAAAGGGTGGGTGGGGAGTCTGGTTTGCTGCACGCTCCTTCCACTGTCTATGCTTGGTTTCTGCATGCTCTTGGCGACGAGACTTGAGGCGCTCAACGCCTTCTCGGATGCTCTTCCTCCACTTAGGGCGGTCTTGGACCAGGGATTCCCAGGTGCCGGTGGGGATGTTGTACTTTATCACAAAGGTTTTGAGGGTGTCCTTGAAATGTTTCCTCTGCCCACCTGGGGATCGCTTGCCGTGTAGGAGTTCCGAGTAGAGCGCTTGCTTTGGGAGTCTCCTGTCGGGCTTGCGGACGATGTGGCCTGCCCAACGGAGCTAAACAGTCGTCGTCATCATCATCATCATCATAGGCAGTCTCTCGGAATCGAGGAAGACTTGCTTCCACTCCTGAAGTGAGTTCTTTGGTGGTTGAACAGTCCAATACGAGAGCCACAGATTCTGTCACAGGTGAGACAGATGGTCGTTGAAGGAAGAGGTGGGTGGGACTGGTTTGCCACACGCTCTTTCTGCTGCCTGCACTTGATTTCTGCATGCTCTCGGCGTCGAGACTCGAGGTGCTCAGCGCCCTCTCGGATGCACTTCCTCCACTTAGGGCGGTGTTGGGCCAGGGACTCCCAGGTGTTAGTGGGGATGTTGCACTTTACCAGGGAGGCTTTGAGGGTGTCCTTGTAGCGTTTCCGCTGCCCACCTTTGGCTCATTTGTGGTGAAGGAGCTCTGAGTAAAGCAGTTGTTTAGGGAGTCTCGTGTCTGGCATGCGAACTATGTGGCCTGTCCAGCGGAGCTGATCGAGTGTGGTCAGTGCTTTAATGCTGGGGATGTTCGCCTCAATGAGGACGCTGATGTTGGTGCGCCTGTCCTCCCAAGGGATTTGTAGGATCTTGCGGAGACATCGGTGGTGATATTTCTCCAGCAACTTGAAGTGTCTACTGTACATGGTCCATGTCTCTGAGCCATACAGGAGGCTGGGTATTACTACAGCCCTGTAGGCCATGAGCTTGATGACAGTTTTGATGGCCTGGTCTTCAAACACTCTTCCTCAGGTGGCCGAAGGCTGCACTGGCGCACTGGAGGCAGTGTTGGATCTCACTTGCATAAAACTCTTAACACAAAGCATTGGCTTTTACAATTCAGCTCGATCTTACCGAGGCTGTGGCAGAATTTATTTAAGTTACTGGTGCTCAATCAGTGGAAACAAAACCAAACCTATCTGTAGCCTTCCGATTTTTCAGCATGTATGTAGTGTCATACATTTTTGGAATACAGAAACAGGAAAACATAAAGCAATCTGAAAAATTGCCGCACGGTGACTCTGGTTGTAACTGGAATTGTATCCTGAGTATTACTGGCTTAAAGTTCCCTTCTTTTTCTGTTTTGAAAATGTAATCTGTTTGTATAGTCCAGGATACCAGATCAGTATATTCTTCACGCCTAAACGGGTATTACTTGTGTGAAAGGCAGATTTACAATCTCCGAGTGGTTCATTATTTTGTAAGTTTGAAACCTGAAAGCATGCGGTTTAATATCTTGTACCCGTGTTACATTTTTAATAATTTACCAGTTATTTGCAGTCAGCTGGTATTGGTACCAGATCTTACTGCTTGCGTACATAGACTGGAAAGCTGTGTGAAACTAACACGTTATTAGAAAGCGTTGGACTTTTTGGAGCCAAAATGTTTTTACTCAGTTGATAAGATGGCTTCATGGTCTGTGCTGTTGATTTGTTTCATTTTAAAGAGGGTAAATGTTTGTACTCTTCAAAATTAGTAAGTAGTTTTATTTCCTCTAAGTTGTTCCTTAACCTAGTGTTAGACTTTGTGGAGCTTGGCTGCCAGAGGCAAGTAACAATATACAGAATTAAACAAAGACATTCAAAAATAGAGAAGTTAAAAGTTCACAATACTGCAACAATTGTTTACCATTCTGCATATTGAATGAAAATCGGCACCCGAGCGCCTGATTTATCCTTCACACCAGCTGTTTGCTCAGGCTAAACCTGATGGTTTACGACAGATTACCTATTTTCACTTCAGCATCATTGCCTGCTCCTATGGTAGCATGACTGTCTCTATCACCTCCAGGCTCAACTACACCAATGCACTTCTCGTCACACCGTATCCAATACTCTTTTCCCCCTTGCCATAACCTGTGTAAAGTGTAAATTTCCAGTATCACCCCATCCTTACCATTATCCATTGGCTCCTCATCCCCTGGTGTGTCGTTTGAATCCTTGTCCCAATCTACAAGTCGTTCATGGCTTTGCCACATCCTCCTCCTACAACCAATGTGCCAGTGTGTGTCCTCCATTCTTCAGTTCTGGTCTCTGTTGTATCTCCCATCTGCCTTTGGTCGCAGAGCCTTCAGTGCCATCCTCCGCTCTGTTACCTCTTGGTGTCCAGTTTTGCCTCTTTGCTCCTACCGGCTCCTGATTTTAAAATTGAAGTTCACTTCTGCATAATTGGCTGTGCAGTTTGATCTCCGCTCAACAGTGTGAGAAGTCAACTTAGTCATTCCTAGGCAGCTATAATTCAGGTAGGATGGTATCTTTTTAAAATAAATTTGAAGTCCCATTGCTATTAGTCTGTGGTAGGAAAGTTGAATGCATAGGTGCAGAGTGCATCTGGTAGAATTTATGCTGCCGTTTTTAATTCTGGTTTAACCTAGATTGATTTTCTTTCTGATGGAATGCTCGTGTATCTTCTTTTGCTCTATCTTTGACAATAAATTGAAGTTTTGCATGTATGCTGTACAGGAATTTTAAAGTAAACTGTAGGATAGCAATGAACAAATGCTTTTCATGTTCAGTTACATAAGAACATAAGCAATAGGAGCAGGTGTGCGCCCTTCGCGCCTGCTCCGCCATTCAATAAGATCATGGCTGATCATCGACCTCAACTCTACCTTCCCGCACTATCCCCATATCCTTTGGTTGACTGCAGCCTAAGAACAAATTGAATGAGTGTTTTCTCTTGTACTCCATTCTATTGAACAATACTGTGCAGTGTGTATTCTACAATTTAGAGTGTAAATGTAATTACAGTTGCACATTAACAATGCAAAACTGTTCTTTTGCCACTGAATGGTTATCTATGTGAAAAACTGCTGTTGCACTTGTAGTACTTAAGTTCATGTCCCTGAAATAACTTGCCTGACCCATCAATCTGCTGCTGTCCCTGTGTGTTATATAGAAAGGCATTAACTGTGCATGCACACTAAAAAAATTTACCGTTGTTGCACAGCGGTTTCAGCTTTGGGCTGATGCTAAATCTTTTGAATGTACATTGGTTGTGAAAGTCACCTTAAGGGAGTCTTGCTCTGCATTGTTCTGATGTCAGATCTGGCTGCGACTCAAGATTCAGGCTACATTTACGCCATAACTGCAGTCTTGGTGTGAAGTAAAACCTCTTGTACGAATAAATCCAACTCCCTTGTGCCGCAGTAGAATCATAGGGCTAGAAATTCAGTTTTTGGCGATATTGGGTTTTTCCCTGTTATTTTACGGCAAAAATAGCACTAAAAACTTGCCATTTTTTAAGGGGGTAAAATTGTCACAAAAATGCACATGTCGATAAAAATCGGCGTTGCT
Organism: Pristiophorus japonicus; assembly: GCF_044704955.1. Lineage (NCBI taxonomy): Eukaryota > Metazoa > Chordata > Chondrichthyes > Pristiophoridae > Pristiophorus > Pristiophorus japonicus. The sequence continues at coordinate 124,599,417 of NC_091990.1, read as the reverse complement.
GAAGGATTCGCGTTGGAAACCTCCGTCCTGGATAACTACCGCGAGGCCGATATCGTCAAAAACACAGGAAAAAAACTCAATTTTTTTTCCCTAAAAAAAAAAATCAGAAAGCATTAACAATACCCTTAAGTAATCAATCACACAGAATTTAAAAAAAGTTCAACTTACCTTTTTTGTAGGTCTTCCTACTTACCGACGTTTCTGAGGCCACGACTGCTTTTCTCATGTTTTTTCACCCGAGTGCCGGTTTGCCAAACAGCCAAATTTAGGCGATGTGTTTTTTTTACGTATGGCGCTCCACTTTTTGGCGATTATTTTGACACCGCCATTCTTAACCTTTGGGGAATTTTGTGAGATTTCGTTTAAGGACAAAAAAACACTTAACGCAAAAAAAATCTCGTTAAAACCTGCGTTAGGCTGGCGAATTTCTAGCCCATGGACTCTGGAAAACCGGTCTGTGGCTCTGCTACCAGAGTAAGGCAGCTGGATTTAGTATAACAGTGGCTTAAATTTCTACCCAAGTCTAACCCAAAACTGAATCAAATAATTTCTCCTATAGACATTTCCTCCTATATCCAACATTCAGTATGTTGGATGAACACCTGCTTGCTTCATTAACATTTATGCACCACAGATATCTTAACCGTGCAAAGGGATTCTGAACTTTGTTGTATTTTAGTCAAAATGTTTTGAATTTGGATTATACCTTCAGGGCTTATGAAAATCCATGGTCACGACTTCTAAGTTACTGATGTAATTTTGCAGAGTTTTTTTAGCTAGTGCAGCAGTGCAAAAGTAGGTGGAAGCAAAAAGCAGGAGTCATGGGGGTGAGGGACTGAAGTAGATGGAAAGGAAAACCAGGGGTGTTGAGAAACATAGAAACATAGAAAATAGGTGCAGGAGTAGGCCATTCGGCCCTTCGAGCCTGCACTGCCATTCAATAAGATCATGGCTGATCATTCCCTCAGTATCCCTTTCCTGCTTTCTCTCCGTGCCCCTTGATCCCCTTAGCCGTAAGGGCCATATCTAACTCCCTCTTGAATATATCCAATGAACTGGCATCAACAACTCTCTGCGGCAGAGAATTACATAGGTTAACAACTCTGAGTGAAGAAGTTTCTCCTCATCTCAGTCCTAAATGGCCTACCCCTTATCCTAAGACTATGTCCCCTGGTTCTGGACTCCCCCAACATCGGGAACATCCCGCATCTAACCTGTCCAGTCCCGTCAGAATCTTATACGTTTCTATGGGATTCCCCCTCATCCTTCTAAACTCCAGTGAATAAAGGCCCAGTTGGTCCAGTCTCTCCTCATATGACAGTCCAGCCATCCTTGGAATCAGTCTGGTGAACCTTCGCTGCACTCCCTCAATAGCAAGAACATCCTTCCTCAGATGAGGAGACCAAAACTGTACACAATATTCCAGGTGAGGCCTCACTAAGGCCCTGTACAACTGCAGTAAGACCTCCCTGCTCCTATGCTCAAATCCCCTAGCTATGAAGGCCAACATACCCTTTGCCGCCTTCACCGCCTGCTGTACCTGCATGCCCACTTTCAGTGACTGATGAACCATGACGCCCAGGTCTCGTTGCACCTCCCCTTTTCCTAATCTGCCGCCATCCAGATAATAATCTGCCTTCATGTTTTTGCCCCCAAAATGGATAACCTCACATTTATCCACATTATACTGCATCTGCCATGCATTTGTCCACTCACCTAACCTTGTCCAAGTCACCCTGCAGCCTCTTAGTGTACTCCTCACAGCTCACACCGTCACCCAGTTTAGTGTCATCCGCAAACTTGGTGATATTACACTCAATTCCTTCATCTAAATCATTGATGTATATTGTAAAGAGCTGTGGTCCCAGCACTGAGCCACTCGTCACTGCCTGCCATTCTGAAAAGGACCCGTTTATCCCGACTCTCTGCTTCTTGTCTGCCAACCAGTTCTCTATCCACGTCAGCACATTACCCCCAATACCATGCGCTTTGATTTTGCACACCAATCTCTTGTGCGGGACCTTGTCAAAAGCCTTTTGAAAGTCCAAATACACCACATCCACTGGTTCTCCCTTGTCCACTCTGCTAGTTACATCCTCAAAAATAATTCCAGAAGATTCGTCAAGCATGATTTCCCTTTCATAAATCCATGCTGACTTGGTCCGATCCTGTCACTGCTTTCCAAATGCGCTGCTATTTCATCCTTAATGATTGATTCCAACATTTTCCCAACTAACCGCTAACCGGTGTATAATTACCCGTTTTCACTCCCTCCTTTTTTAAAAAGTGGTGTTACATTAGCTACCCTCCAGTCCATAGGAACTGATCCAGAGTCGATTGACTGTTGGAAAATGATCACCAATGCATCCACTATTTCTAGGGCCACTTCCTTAAGTACTCTGGGATGCAGACTATCAGGCCCCGGCGATTTATCGGCCTTCAATCCCATCAATTTCCCTAACACAATTTCCTGACTAATAAGGATATCCTTCAGTTCCTCCTTCTCACTAGACCTACTGTCCCCTAGTACAATCGGAAAGTTATTTGTGTCTTCCTTTGTGAAGACAGAACCGAAGTATTTGTTCAATTGGTCTGCCATTTCTTTATTCCCCATTATAAATTCACCTGAATTCGACTGCAAGGGACCTACGTTTGTCTTCACTAATCTTTTTCTCTTCACCTATCTATAGAAGCTTTTGCAGTCAGTTTTTATGTTCCCGGCAAGCTGCTTCTCGTACTCTATTTTCCCCCTCTTAATTATGCCCTTTGTCCTCCTCTGTTGATTTCTAAATTTCTCCCAGTCCTCAGGTTTGTTGCATTTTCTTGCCAAATTATATGCCTCTTCTTTGGCTTTAACACTATCCTTAATTTCCCTTGTTAGCCATGGTTGAGCCACCTTCCCTGTTTTATTTTTACTCCAGACAGGGATGTACAATTGCTGAAGTTCATCCATGTGATCTTTAAATGTTTGCCGTTGCTTATCCACCGTCAACCCTTTAATAACGGGTGACCAGTTGTCTGCCCCTGCTGAAGTTGAAATTTAACCCCATCTGTGAACAATAAAGCACTGGTTTATTTGCAATAGTTTTCATATTTTGATGCATATATGTTTGGTGTGCAGCTGAATGCTTACATTCCACAGTTTTTGAAGTGTGAAGTGAGTGAAGCACAGAGCTGATTCTTGATAGTAAACTTTGCTAGAAAGTCAAATAACCTCTTTACTCTCTGGATTAGATTTGATTTGGGTAATACTGATTCAGGCTAAACCTATGGCTCACTATTTTTCTGTTCAGTCAGTTTATGTGTAACTTGCCTTGTAGCTAGCTGCATTTATATTGCTGCACTGCTTTGTTAGTGCCACTGATACTCAAGCAAACTTGCCAGATTCCCTGTAGCCAGAAAGACCCAGTTAAAACATGATTGAGCCGGTGGCAGCAATACAGCGCTTAGCCTAATATAAAAGCAGCCTTACTCTGCCACTGCTTTGATGAATACATGTCCCTGCTAGGAGAGATGTATTTGTTTGCATCATATTTGTTTGAATCTGCTTATACCAATTTCAAACCAGGTTTGCAAACTGGGCTCTCTATACATAAAAAAACACACAATGGTATAAATTAGCACTAATTAGTATATTTTGAACTCGCAAAACATTTGAAATCAATAGTGATCAAAATTTACAACTGTGGTATAAATGAGGTGGAGTTTTTTTTCTTCTGGGTCTCCTGTCTTGATTATAACTTGTGACCCAAATCTTGTTCCCCATTTGTTCTGTAAAGTTGGAATTCTGCTCTAGTTATTACACTGTCTTTCATTAGAAAGATTCATTTGAATAGTTAGGATTGTAAGATAAGTGTGGTTTTGTTGTTGGAAGAATGAGAGCAATTCTTGTTGGTCTCCCGGCAGACCAAATCATTGGAAATTCATGTATTTTTCAGGTAAGTAGAAGTTTTGTCAAGCGAGTGCAATTTGACCTAGATAGTGGTCCTTGCGTCAGTCGGGTATGAGATCACTCTTTGTGTTACATATTTAGAGTAGCTTTTCACCGGTACTGTTGTATGGTACTGTACTGGAAAAAGTTTGTTCCCAAGCTTACTTCTCTCAAAGGGTTAGACAGGGGATGTGGATGACTTTTAAACAGCCTTCTGCTATATCAACAGCCAGTGTTTCTACAGTTGCACATATGGCAGGAATAAATCTGTTACCATAATGTCTAGCACAATTTTCTCTTGCACAGTCTTTTTGATACCGTAATGATAGAAAATTTAGAGTTGGGAGATGATTAGCAGCAAATAATTGAGAAAGCATACCACAACATCTGGCTCATTTCATGAGCCATGCAGTGTGTCCTTTTTTAAACTCACCTAGTGAATTCCTGATATGGGTGGTCTTGCCTCTCTCCAGTGAGCAGCAGTGATGGGTGTGATGAACATGCCAGAGGCTCACGTATTGGGTTAAATTGCAAGTGACTAAGAATGGCTGCTTGTAGAAGGCTATCTGAGCCGACTTTTTAAATGTTACACACACTGGTTGGCACAAGTGCAATCCAGCTCTCAACTTCACATCTATTTTTTAACTGACAGTATGTCAATCAGAATTACAACATTAGTTGCAATTCAGTGGCTAGTCTTTTTCTGTCCTCTAAATTCAAAGCAATAGTGCGAAACTTCACATTTCATGAAAAGTCTGCAACAAGATATTAGTCTGTCTGCCTCTCTCTGCCTGCACCGCTCGCTCGCTCTTTTCCTCTCTCTCACTGCGCCGCTCGTTCGCTCTCTCTCCCTCTGTCTGCGTCTCTCTCTCTCTCTCTCTCCCCGCGCGCCTCTCTCTCTCTCCCCGCGCGCCTCTCTCTCTCTCCCCGCGCGCCTCTCTCTCTCTCCCCGCGCGCCTCTCTCTCTCTCCCCGCGCGCCTCTCTCTCTCTCCCCGCGCGCCTCTCTCTCTCTCCCCGCGCGCCTCTCTCTCTCTCCCCGCGCGCCTCTCTCTCTCTCCCCGCGCGCCTCTCTCTCTCTCCCCGCGCGCCTCTCTCTCTCTCCCCGCGCGCCTCTCTCTCTCTCCCCGCGCGCCTCTCTCTCTCTCCCCGCGCGCCTCTCTCTCTCTCCCCGCGCGCCTCTCTCTCTCTCCCCGCGCGCCTCTCTCTCTCTCCCCGCGCGCCTCTCTCTCTCTCCCCGCGCGCCTCTCTCTCTCTCCCCGCGCGCCTCTCTCTCTCTCCCCGCGCGCCTCTCTCTCTCCCCGCGCGCCTCTCTCTCTCCCCGCGCGCCTCTCTCTCTCTCCCCGCGCGCCTCTCTCTCTCTCCCCGCGCGCCTCTCTCTCTCTCCCCGCGCGCCTCTCTCTCTCTCCCCGCGCGCCTCTCTCTCTCTCCCCGCGCGCCTCTCTCTCTCTCCCCGCGCGCCTCTCTCTCTCTCCCCGCGCGCCTCTCTCTCTCTCCCCGCGCGCGCTCTCTCTCTCTCCCCGCGCGCCTCTCTCTCTCTCCCGCGCGCGCCTCTCTCTCTCTCCCGCGCGCGCCTCTCTCTCTCTCCCCGCGCGCTCTCTCTCTCTCCCCGCGCGCCTCTCTCTCTCTCCCCGCGCGCCTCTCTCTCTCTCCCGCGCGCGCCTCTCTCTCTCTCCCCGCGCGCGCCTCTCTCTCTCTCCCCGCGCGCGCCTCTCTCTCTCTCCCCGCGCGCGCCTCTCTCTCTCTCCCCGCGCGCGCCTCTCTCTCTCTCCCCGCGCGCGCCTCTCTCTCTCTCCCCGCGCGCGCCTCTCTCTCTCTCCCCGCGCGCGCCTCTCTCTCTCTCCCGCGCGCGCCTCTCTCTCTCTCCCCGCGCGCGCCTCTCTCTCTCTCCCCGCGCGCGCCTCTCTCTCTCTCCCGCGCGCGCCTCTCTCTCTCTCCCCGCGCGCGCCTCTCTCTCTCTCCCCGCGCGCGCCTCTCTCTCTCTCCCCGCGCGCGCCTCTCTCTCTCTCCCCGCGCGCGCCTCTCTCTCTCTCCCCGCGCGCGCCTCTCTCTCTCTCCCCGCGCGCGCCTCTCTCTCTCTCCCCGCGCGCGCCTCTCTCTCTCTCCCCGCGCGCGCCTCTCTCTCTCTCCCCGCGCGCGCCTCTCTCTCTCTCCCCGCGCGCGCCTCTCTCTCTCTCCCCGCGCGCCTCTCTCTCTCCCCCGCGCGCCTCTCTCTCTCTCCCCGCGCGCGCCTCTCTCTCTCTCCCCCGCGCGCGCCTCTCTCTCTCTCCCCGCGCGCGCCTCTCTCTCTCTCCCCGCGCGCGCCTCTCTCTCTCTCCCCGCGCGCGCCTCTCTCTCTCTCCCCGCGCGCGCCTCTCTCTCTCTCCCCGCGCGCGCCTCTCTCTCTCTCCCCGCGCGCGCCTCTCTCTCTCTCCCGCGCGCGCCTCTCTCTCTCTCCCGCGCGCGCCTCTCTCTCTCTCCCCGCGCGCGCCTCTCTCTCTCTCCCCGCGCGCGCCTCTCTCTCTCTCCCCGCGCGCGCCTCTCTCTCTCTCCCCGCGCGCGCCTCTCTCTCTCTCCCCGCGCGCGCCTCTCTCTCTCTCCCCGCGCGCGCCTCTCTCTCTCTCCCCGCGCGCGCCTCTCTCTCTCTCCCGCGCGCGCCTCTCTCTCTCTCCCCGCGCGCGCCTCTCTCTCTCTCCCCGCGCGCGCCTCTCTCTCTCTCCCCGCGCGCGCCTCTCTCTCTCTCCCCGCGCGCGCCTCTCTCTCTCTCCCCGCGCGCGCCTCTCTCTCTCTCCCCGCGCGCGCCTCTCTCTCTCTCCCCGCGCGCGCCTCTCTCTCTCTCCCCGCGCGCGCCTCTCTCTCTCTCCCCGCGCGCGCCTCTCTCTCTCTCCCCGCGCGCGCCTCTCTCTCTCTCCCGCGCGCGCCTCTCTCTCTCTCCCCGCGCGCGCCTCTCTCTCTCTCCCCGCGCGCGCCTCTCTCTCTCTCCCCGCGCGCGCCTCTCTCTCTCTCCCCGCGCGCGCCTCTCTCTCTCTCCCCGCGCGCGCCTCTCTCTCTCTCCCGCGCGCGCCTCTCTCTCTCTCCCCGCGCGCGCCTCTCTCTCTCTCCCCGCGCGCGCCTCTCTCTCTCTCCCCGCGCGCGCCTCTCTCTCTCTCCCCGCGCGCGCCTCTCTCTCTCTCCCCGCGCGCGCCTCTCTCTCTCTCCCCGCGCGCGCCTCTCTCTCTCTCCCCGCGCGCGCCTCTCTCTCTCTCCCCGCGCGCGCCTCTCTCTCTCTCCCCGCGCGCGCCTCTCTCTCTCTCCCCGCGCGCGCCTCTCTCTCTCTCCCCGCGCGCGCCTCTCTCTCTCTCCCCGCGCGCGCCTCTCTCTCTCTCCCCCGCGCGCGCCTCTCTCTCTCTCCCCGCGCGCGCCTCTCTCTCTCTCCCCGCGCGCGCCTCTCTCTCTCTCCCCGCGCGCGCCTCTCTCTCTCTCCCCGCGCGCGCCTCTCTCTCTCCCCGCGCGCGCCTCTCTCTCTCTCCCCGCGCGCGCTCTCTCTCTCTCCCCGCGCGCGCCTCTCTCTCTCTCCCCGCGCGCGCCTCTCTCTCTCTCCCCGCGCGCGCCTCTCTCTCTCTCCCGCGCGCGCCTCTCTCTCTCTCCCCCGCGCGCGCCTCTCTCTCTCTCCCCGCGCGCGCCTCTCTCTCTCTCCCCGCGCGCGCCTCTCTCTCTCTCCCCGCGCGCGCCTCTCTCTCTCTCCCCGCGCGCGCCTCTCTCTCTCTCCCCGCGCGCGCCTCTCTCTCTCTCCCCGCGCGCGCCTCTCTCTCTCTCCCCGCGCGCGCCTCTCTCTCTCTCCCCCGCGCGCGCCTCTCTCTCTCTCCCCGCGCGCGCCTCTCTCTCCCCGCGCCGCCTCTCTCTCTCCCCCGCGCGCGCCTCTCTCTCTCTCCCGCGCGCGCCTCTCTCTCTCTCCCCCGCGCGCCTCTCTCTCTCTCCCCCGCGCGCCCTCTCTCTCTCTCCCCGCACTACTCTCTCTCTCTCTGCGCGCCTCTCTCTCTCTCCCCGCGCGCGGCCCTCTCTCTCTCCCCCGCGCGCGCCTCTCTCTCTCTCCCCGCGCGCGCCTCTCTCTCTCTCCCCGCGCGCATGGGCCTCTCTCTCTCT